>NC_139767.1:27943019-28543019 GCF_965231275.1 Zosterops lateralis | reverse complement strand
TATACTTAAGTGCCAGAAAAATAAATTAGAAAATAAAACAGTACCTGCTAGTGCACAAGAAATATGATGACTACTTTTGCTAGTAATTGGTAGTTTGCTAAATTGTTGTGTCACTGACCTCTATAAATATTTAAATTTTTGGTAAAGAGTTTCCTTATGTGTTTCACCCCTGTATCCAAAACACACTGCAGTAATTACTGCAGCTTAAGCAGGAAGCTAAAGCTTTATCTCTGTGTCTGTATTCAAGGGATATCTCTTATTTGTACACTTTGAAAGTGACTTACTTTATGTTTGAAACTGTAAGTATTTGGATTCCATTCCACACAATAAAAAAGTTTCAGTACACATTTAATACAGATTATTAAGAGTTCCAGAGATCCTGGTCATATTTTACCTGTCAAAAGACCAGACTTAAGAAACTTGGTAAGGCATACCTAGGCACAGATTCAGGTTTTTACTCAAGCAGAAGCAATAGACATCATGCAGAAAATGCTGCTACAATTCAGCAGATGGTGTTATCCTAGAAATCAGAGCTGGAGACAGCAACAGTAATTTCTGCCCTTCACATCCCTCTGCCTGTTAATTTTTATCCCAACTTCATGGGATTGATTGTCTGAAAGAGAATTCCTGAATTTCTTACTGCATATATCAGATGGTGAAAATCAGAATAGTCCCTTTCCTGCCTGACTCTAGGGAGGTTTTAACTGACTGCCAGCATCAACTACACAGTTGTTAAATCCACCCTTTACTTGAAAGTCATTCCTAGTTCTCATCAGTGTAAGAACCAGAACAGACCTTCCTTTATTACTTAATGTCAATTTCTTCAGTTTGCCTTTCCAGGTACAGCTCAGAAAGCTGCTGTCTCGGTGTCCCCGCTGATAAGGGACGGAGACCTCGAGTGTTTGGGTGCTGCTGGGGGAGCTGCTCTGCGAGCGGCGCCACTCCCAGCATCAGCCTCCTCTGCCGGTCGCAGGGAGCAGCCTATCGATCCTCCCGGCTCAGTGCAAACCCGGCTGCCTGCTAAAAGCCACGGAGAGGCTCAGTTGTTTCCAGTCTGGTTTTTTTGTTGCTGTTGTTTTTTTTTTTTTTAACAAATGATGCGTTCATGCTTTTTCACGTGGTAAGTGTGAATTTGGGGAGAGTTTAGGCTGTTTAGTATAAGTTTGGGTTATCAGAGCAGCTAAATCTTTAAACCATATACAGTCTTTTTTTTTATTTGATGTGAGCATGTAAGACAATAGTTATGCTTTACAAATCCAGAACACAAGTCAGGACAAGGTATAGAAGAAAAAAAAATTAGTATGAAGGGGGAAAGAATGCTAAGTCAATGCAGGTCTCTGTAGCTATTACAAATCAGACCCCATCCCACAGTCCTCACTCAGGCAGGATCACTATTGTCAGCCTGAGAGGTGTGGGAGTCAGTTGTGTCCTGGCTACAATTGTTCTCCCAAACCCCACATCAGCTGTTCTCTCCACCATCCATTAAACCCAACTTCACAGAGGCACAACAGCAGTGCCCAAACCCACGAGTGAAGGGGCCCCAAACAACACAGAGAACCAACACTGGCATTTCACACAAGTCATACGTGCTCCTGCTCCCCATTTCTCAGGGATGCTGCCAGCAGACAGCCAAAATTAATTACTAATAGTCTGGGGGCTTTTCTCCCACATCATCATTTTGGACACAAGATGCTACATAATGATGCAGAAACAAGAATTTTGCCATCTTCTTTTATGAAGCTTAAGGTGAAGCTGACAACCATCAGGGATGGCCTGTGCATGCATGTTTCAGTGCAAGGATAGGACTGAGGTACCTCTCCAAAGCCTAGGTCCCTGTCATTTTGTTTCCTCAGGAAGCAGAAGTGTTAGGAGACTCTAAAATCTCAGGGCTAAATGTATAATGCAGGTTACAAGTGTATTCACGGATCTACAGGTGAAATTTAAGGTGAAGGAGGAGAGAAGCTTAAGAGAAATGTCTAGCCACATGGCTCCCCGTGCTTTTCCCTCATTTAGGAATACTTTTTTATATAAGCTAGACAGATTTGACTCTCTCCAAATTCAATTCTGCTAATGTGCTTACATTGAGAAGGCAGTGTCACAGAAAAATGATTCAGCTTTGGGTGAAGAAGGAGAGAGAGTGACAAGGTAGGGGGGGAACTTAATTAACGTTCCTTTTAAAAGGAAAATTGGTGGGTTGTTTTTCTTTTCTTTTTTTCTAACAAATCTGTCGTTGTTGAGACTTAGGAAATTATCTTGTAACCAGGTAGGCTATCAACAGGCAAATACCCTATGGCTTAATGGCTTGTGGATCATAAGATACACACAGCCAGACCTTATTATTCTTATCCTCAGATCAAAGGGTTTTCACATAAATGGGGTGCAGTCTACCATAGCAGGGAGCTGCTGCAGGCCTTCAAGATTTTACTTCTTTAAAGTTTTGGTGATTACATAATCGCTTTTTTGTAACTGGAGCTCAAAGCATTGTGTGTAGCTAATGAGCAGGTAGAAGGAAAACAGCTGAAAAGCAGTCTTGACAAACAGCTGTGGCAGTAAGTGTCAGTCCCAGCCCAAAAGGGTCAATCCCCTTATGAAACAAGTACTTAATCCTTTACAATTTTAAATTAAAAATCTACCAAGAAGATTATAAAACTTTCTTAAGATTTTGATGGGGGAGGGAGCGAGGGAGAAGGGGGGGTGTGTCATGCAGACCACAAGTTGCTTCAGCTGAGATGCTCATCCAGTGCAAAGCCACGTTTCAGAGCTGGGGGCTCCCACACAAACACCCCCTCACAAACGGGTGATGCAGTGGGGACCCCAGCACGTACCTACTGCCCACAACATTTAATTAACCACTGCTTCATTAGCGTGGGGACGCTCTGCGGGAGTCCAGATTCACTTTGGCTGCACTTCAGCATCCTTTGACTCGGGAGAGTGAAGCAGGGCTCTCCCCCAGCCCTGAGCGAGCCCGTTTCCCGATGTCAGCATCTCCGGGCGGCCGCGGGGCTGCGGGCGAGCGCTGCCCGGGGCGCCCCTGCGCTCACTCCCTGCCCACCCGAGGGCGGCAGGGGCAGCGCCCGGCGCTTCGCTGGGCTGGAGCGGGGCTGGCAGCAGTTCCGCTTCCCAACACCAGCCGGTACCCGGGTGGCCGCCGCCCGGGGTGGGGACTCGGCGGGGCCCTGCCGGCGCTGCTTCCCGCGGGGGTGACAACGCGGCAGCTCTCCCCGAGCATCCCCGCGGGGCTTTTGTGCCCGCTTGGGGCGGGGGCCCGGCCGGTCCTCTCCCGAGGGGAGCGGTGGGAGCGCAGCCCCGCGGTAGCAGCATCCTCCCAGGGGCGGGAGGGGCGACGGGGGCACGGGAGCACCGAGGGGCTGCGGCGGACAAAGCGCGGAGACAGGCGGGGACCCCCTCCATCCCCTCCATCCCCTCCGTCCCCTCCCCGCGGCGCCGCAGCCGCCAGCCCCGCATCCCGCGGCGGAGGCAGGGCCCGGCGCTGCCCTGGCCCCTTCCCCGCGGTCCCCCTACCTGTTCGGAAGAAAGCATCCACCTCGGAGTCAGGGACAGCGCCTTCCTCCGCCGCCCCTTCGGCGGGATTCATGGCTGGGGGAGAGGCGGCGGCGAGCCCGGCGGCTGGTAATATCCAGTGAGTTAGGGAGGAGGAGAGCCGAGAGAGAGAGAGAGAGAAAAAGAGGGAGGGAGAAGAGGAGGGAGAGAGGGAGGGATGGAGGAGCGTTCAGCTGCGAGCCCAGCCGAGCGCCGCTGGGATCATCCCCTCCGCGGTGCCTGCGGGGCGGCTGCCCCGGGGCTGGGCTGCGCTGCCCCCGGGCTGCGCTGGGCGGTGCGGCCGGGGCGGGGAGCCGGTGCCGAGCCCCGCCGCCGCCGGCCCCCTCCCCTCCGCCCGCTATTGTTCCGACCCGCTCCGCTCCCCCCGCCGCCGCCGCCGCTGCCCCTCGCCGCGCTGACAGCCCGGCCCGGCCCCCGGCGGCCGCCCCCGCCGCTCCCCCGCCGGCGCTTCCTGAGCCGAGCCGAGCCAGGCCGGGCCGGGCCAGGCCGGGCCGGGGAGGCCGGGGCAGCCCCTCCGCGGGGCGCGGCCGCTCCGGGCGGGGCGCGGCTCCGGCCGCTCGGGGCGGGGCGGGCCGGGCACAGGTGCGGGCACGGACGCCCCGCGGGGGCCGGGAGGGAATGTTTGGTTTATTCCCTACCCCTGTGCCCTCCACAGCCATATGGCTGTGCATCCCTGGGCTGCACCGCTGCCATGTCTCCCCTCCGCTGAACAGCCGCGGGGGCACGGCGCGGAGCTCGGCTGTGAGCTGGGAAAGACTCGGGGGCTGAAAGTGAACCCTGTTGTGCTTATACGGAGACAAAAAACTGTTCTTTGTTTTGGGGTTGGGTAGAGCGGTTAAGCGATTTTTTTTATGTTCAGGATCTGTTGGGCACGATTGCTTTGGAAACGATCAGCGAAACTGCATGTTGTTGCAGGTACGCCTTCAGATTTTATTCTTTACAGTCCTCAGTGACTAGAGAGCCAAAAAGGAGTTTGGAAAGCCAAGATCCTGGTCCCAGCTCAGACATTGATTCTGCTCGCTAAATGATTTTGATTTCTCTACTGTAGCTCCAATATTTGTGATTTGGGACAATAATTGTCTCAAAAGGAGTGCTGTGAGGAATACTTGTTTGTACTTTGTTAGCCACTGAATTAAATGTTCTTCCCTGAGTCCAGCTCTCAAGGTTTCAAGCACAGACAGGCAGAGATAGATGAAGACAGATGTTTGCCATTTGGGCACTTTTCTTTTCCTGTTCACCTATTTGAAGTTTCCCCAGCTCCTCATTCTTCTACAACCACATAACAGCTCTAAAATGAGCTTAAGGAGAAATGTTGCTTTTTCACCCAACCACCACTGTAAAACAGAAATGTTACACTCACACCTCACAGTTGTTCATCTTTGCTTCCTCCACCTTCAGAAAGAAAAAGCAACTGTTGGTGTGATGACCCCTCTGGCTGTACCACCCTTGGACATCCCATCCTGGCTGCAAAATCCCATCCATCACTCCTCAAGAATAGAAGTCTTTTAGCCAAACACCCCCGTGGCCTCACTGTCTTTATCCTTTAGGGGTAATGCCTAATCATCACTCCTCATTTGCCATTGAAAAATCTCTGATGTTTAAGAGACTCAAGGACAAAACCTCTCCAAAAACCTGGTCAGCATGGAGGGACACACTGGAGCACTTCAAAAGAGGTATCAGCCTAGTGCATCTTAATGAAGAAAATACTTTGTCTAGCAGAAGTGCCAGAGCCAACTGGTTGTAAGTGGCACTGTTTGGATCAGTTCTCAATCCGTAGGTAGTGTAGCAATAGAGGCTGTCAGAACATTTTCTGTTTCAGCCCAGATTATTTTAGATGCCAGAAGAGCATGGGTTGTTTCCTCCACCTGATCTCTTCTCAATAGAACATAAGGGAAGGCTGGATTTGGATGTATATTACACTTGATAAAAAGACTGAAAATTTCCCTGCAGCAATTTAACTGTCAAAATGGTATTGACCAGGCAGGATGAGCACAGAGATCCCAGTGACATCTCCTCTGACCTTACTCTTTACTACTCCAATTGAAACAGAATATGTCATGCCCAGAGACTCAGAAATATGAGCAAACATCATACAGAGATCCACCTAAGTACTTTGTTTCCTCACTCCTTCCCTCCTGATATCTCATGTAGTGCTATTTCTCTTGCCCACCTCCAGCTGGTTTTAACTGGAGCCATTTATCTTTTTATGTTTGTGGATTTAAAAAGGTCATTTTACAACTATCTGCAGGAAGTAACAACACAAAGTCTATGTCCAGGTTGCCAAAGTTCATTACAGACCCCTGTGCAGCCTCTGACTCCTCTTCTCAGGACTACCAGGATGCCAGAAGCACCTCAACATCAGGCATGGCAGCAGTACAATCATCTGAGTAAAATCAAGTCTTTCAAGCACTAGACTTTCTTCAGTGACCATTTACCCCTTCCATATCACAGCACAGTGCAGAAAAGCCTTCCCTCTTCTGGGCTTAAACAAGTTGCATCATTTTGGATCCCATCTCATGATCTCATTTCTGAATATTCACTAGCCCAAAGCAGATTTGCTCCCCAGGAATCTTACATATGGGTTCATTCAGGAGTGTGAGCTTGGCAGCTGGGAAGAATGTGGTTTCCTCGTGAAGCTTTGAATCCACTCAGGATTTGGTACAACCTGATTGGTTTTAAAGTTAAAGGATTCTGGAGCATCCTTAGAAGCCAGACAGGAGTTACCCATAAGCAAGGAAGGTTTAGCATCATCCAAAGGGAATTATTTTTTGTCAATGACAGAGAAATTTATGTTTCCCTTTCCTTAGGAACCCTGCAGATGTGTCCTACAGCATCAGTTATAGGAATTACATAGGCCACAGAAAGCACATTTGTCTGTATAACCTCCACTCAAAGGTGTTAGAAAATGCTGAGGGGGAGGAGAGCAGCTCCTTTAGCTTACCTGCCATCCCAAAACCTACACAGATTTCTGATTAATGATTAAACCAGTGAAAATACTCATATTTAACCATATAAAATACTAGTATCTTCTGAAAAGAAATTATTTTTTTCTTCACAGAAAAATATCATGGGAACATGAATGGACCCAAATCTCTCATAATTTAAAACAAATGGGAATTTTCGCTTTTTAAAGAATAAAAGTGTTTTGAGACATTTTTCGTTGAAGTCTATCAAGACTTAGCCACACCTTTTTCTTGCTCATCTCTGCTGCATAGGACACAGCAAGTTTGTTCTTCTCTGCTTGCAGCTCCACTGGCCAGGGAAGCCCTGCCCAGTTTATTCACTGTTTTCATGGCTTTATCACTGAAGCAGCAGTCCTGCTGTCACATTTTGCACACACCTCTCATATGCGCACACCATGGCACTGCAGGACAGGCAGTACTATAGTCCAATATCAGTAAATTTTCGTGGAAACTCAGACACTGAGTGAGCTACTGTTTTTCTTAACACTGCAAGCAGAACAGGGCTGTCACTGTAAAATATCACTAACAACTAGGAACCACCATGACTTCAGTTCAAGACCCAGCAATGAGTTTACAGGTTTTTTTGTTCAAAGAAGAGCTGTTAAATATAGAATGAAATACTATCTGCAATGTATAATTCTCTTTTTAGATATAATGCTGAAGGCACCTACAGTTTTTCCTTGAAAAGCAAAACATGGGAAAAAACCCTGTAGAATTACATAAGCCAAAAAACAGTAGTTTTCACTGACAGACACTGCTTTAATCTTTTGCATGGCTGTACTTGACAAATACCTCAATCCATGCCAAACAACTTCGTTTAACTAGGTACGAATGTTTTTCTTTTTGACAGCCCCTAAAGCTGCTCAAAGATCAGAAACTGTCACAGAGGCTTTTGATTTAAGGCCTCTGCTACAGTCAAGTTTTCCAATGGGATGGCAATAGGTGGTATCTCAGATGAAACAATTTTTAGCTAAATCTCATGAGCTTGCATGCTACAGGATGAGAGGAGGAGGAAGAATGTGAACGAGAAATCAGTAAAATTCATCTTTCCAAGACAGAGATCCAAGACAGGAGAAATATATTTGATGGCTCCAGGACAGCTGCACTGCTGGAATCAGAACAGAACTCTGGGAAGGCACATGTAAAGTCCTGCACAAAGGCTCAAGAGGCCAGTGCTACCAAACACAGTACCTGGGCCAAGAGCTGTCATTCTAAAGGGACAGGGAGAAAAACCAATCTGCCAGAACTCAGCAGACAAGCTGCAGTCTGCTAGGTGCTGCAGAGACCATCACTTGTGCAGAAAGTCCCTCCCATTCAGTGACACAGCAACGTCTAAACAGAAAGTGTTTTTAGGAGGTGGGATCGAGAGAAAACCTGATTAGTAGAGCAGGAAAATGTAAGTCTTAAAAGCACCTAAGGCTGCCTTGTTAATAAGTTATTTGCAGCTACATTTTGGGTATGGGAGAAGAATTTCTCACATATATTTAGGCCTATGTCTAGGTATTAGAATTGAAATGGGACCAGGCACAGTGGGGTGGAATTTTCCATCTGTATTCTAGACTATCAGGAATCCTGCAAGGAAAAATCTGCAAGTCCCCGGAAACAGGGTGTTCAGAGAAGCCTCCAGGGCAGGATGGAGGAGGCAGAAGACATGTTTCACATGCTCAGACTCAAATACCCATTTATATGCCAAAGATTATTTCTGACTCAGCAGACAGCACGCACACATCAAGGTTGGCTTTGCAGCACCCACATTCACACTCACACGTGTGGCTTAGCTCTACTGTTTGCTCAGATGTGGAACAGCTGTATGGGCAGGCATAGAGCAAGCTCTAATACCATGCCACAGTCCCTGTCCCAGTATCATCTCCACTCTTTTTATATCCCCCTCTGGATCACAGCTGAAATGGGAATGTCTGCTCAGTTGCCATCTAGTCTTCTGCTTTCAGAGCTGACACAAATTCCAATTTCCTCAAATTTGAACAGGAAGCTGAGCAATAATCACTTCCCTACAGAAACATCGCCCCACCCAGAAGAAAGCAATAGCAATTAGCAAAACAATTTACAAATTATAGAATATTTTTATAACAGTGGCTGTGCAAAGGTTTACTAGCATCATCAATTAGACAAATGTGTCTCCTCCATAAGTTCCAGACCTGTATTTGCCACTCTGGCCACAGAAGCTTAGACTGAATTAGCAACAAGCAGAACAGCTGATGCATCCAAGAAGACGACACAAGTCTTAGCTAAGTTTACAGATATGAATCTGGAAGAGCCAATAGTGACTGAAAATTCTTTTCTGCTTGGTAACTATTTGGATTAATTTGCTAAGTAAGTTGCTAATAAGTGGTAGTGGATCACAGATTCTGTTAACTAATGAAATAAATAAATCTAAACACAAAAGTGGTATTCCTCAACCAGGCTCCATTTGCTACATAAGGCTTGAAAAGAAAAGCTTGTGTTGGCCAAGACTAAACTGTACTTTTATGTACATAAAGAACATCAGTCTTAAGCACTGTTAAGCTGGAACATTTTATTCTGATTTTCCTGCAAACTTTTAATCCTGATTTTGAAGTTCTGCCAGATTCTTAGTGATACTGAGAAGCACTTTTTTACCAGTAGCTCCTAAATTCTAAGCAATCTCCCAGGCAAATTCTGACCAGTACAGAGAGAGTTACAGAACCAGACCAGAAAAAGGAAGTATTAAATATTGAAGTGTTTTTGGGAAGAATGTAAATGTTCTTAGTAGCTATTCAGAAAACCAATTTTAAAGTGAAGCATGCATTAAAATTAAACAGTGACTACTACTTTATTACCACAAGCATTCATTTCAATGCACTTGTAGGATACTAATTTCACACATGGTTGGGCATAAATACTAACCTGCTTTCCATTTCACCAGTATAAATTAGTGTGAGAAAGAAGTTTCTTGCTGTGATAAAACTAGTAGTGGTGTATGCAAAAACAAAAACAATCTGAGCCTGGTTTGTTTGTTTGTTTTTACATAAAGCTAGAAAACCAGAGTTTGGATCCGTAAATGTGCCATAATGTTTAATCTTTGGATTCTCCTCAAAAGCCCTAGTAAACTTAAAATTAATCAGCTAACACATCAAATTAGTCATGCATTCCTATTGCATCAGGTGACAACCTTTCAAAACTCCCTAGAACTCCTTACTACAAAGTACAGTCCTTGAAAATCCTGCCAGCAACTCCTGTAACTGGCAGCTGTTTATCCAGCTTAGTACTTTGCAATAGCTGTAACACTGAAACTGTACATTGTGATGTTCATACTAGACTCCATCCACTATGGGAAATGGTTTTTTTCCATTTATCACCCAAATGAATAAAATTAATAAAATAAACTTTATTTTGCTATTAAGTAAATGTCCCAGTATTGGTTATGTAACAAGTCTTATGTACAAATCCTTACCTGAGGAACTGTCAGAAGATACCCCTCAGTGGTACTTTTTGAAGCAGTTTTGATTTGGTTTGTTGCTTTGTTGGGTTTTTGGGGGGTTTTTTCGGGGGGAGGGGTTTAAAAAAATTAGTGCATTTGAAAGCAGCAATCATTAAATTACTGAGAACAAATCTGATGCACTGGAGTCATTCAATGACTTTGAGTTTTCCCCCCACACTCCTCCAGGCACACAGAGCAGTTCTTGCAGCTACATCTCAGGGGCAGCCAGTACTCCTCCTGACACCAGGAGCAGGACTCAGGTACTCAGCGTCCCCCTGCTTTCAAGTCACCACTTCTCTCCAGAGGGCTTTAAGAGCCTTGCTGAGCACACTTTGACTTCTGTCACCTTCCCCAGGTATATTTTCAGCCTGGTTTAGAGCTACAGCTGGAAATGTTCCAGGTGTTCTCCTTAATTTACTGTCTTTTGGCTTCTTATTTTCCCCTAATAGCAGGTCTCATTTCCCTGCTGCCTATAAAGAGATTCACGAGGATGGAGAGTAGCCCCATCTTCCTCCAGTTCTGCTTGCTCTAGGCAAGTGTGATGGAGGGGAGGTGTTGGGATACTGGGAATACAGAGGAAGCACATGTGACTGCAACCAGAAACTTGTAACTAGACAAGGAGGAAGATGTGCTCACACCCCCACATCCTCGTGCTTCCCAGAACCCCTGGGCTGAGGACCAGCCTTCCACCCCTCTCCACAGCGACTCCAGACCTGGCACTTACTTGCAGTGGTACTTTGGATCTCAGTTCAAACCCCAGATTAGCTCTGAAGTTTAAAAGTAGGTCTCTACTGCCACCACATCTAGCTCAGAGTATCTTACATTTCTCATGCATTAAAAGGTTAGGGATGGATTCCTATGGCTCCCCAGGAGACCTAGAGAGTCAGGGATGAAAATGTACATATGGTGTACTGAAGATTCCTGATGACGTTTGTGCCCATTCCAACAACTGCAAGTATAAATGTTTTTCACCCTAAAAGAGATGCTTCAGTGGCAGAACATTCAAGAAAGAACCTCTGTATAATTTGAGTTTTTAATATATATTACCACTTTGATATCTGTATTTAAAGTTCCAGTGCTGATGGGGCCAAGATTCATACAGAAGTGTGAGGATCTGGTGTGCTGACAGCTTAGAAGGAGACAAAATTAGGAACCAGATGGGAAGTCACAGATGATACTGTTCTGCAGAAGGGGCAAGACAGAGTCTGCAGATACTATTTTCAAAACAATATGTTCCAAACCACTGTGACACTTGCTCTGAGAGGGAGGTCATTTATATAACAGCAGGTAAGACTGACATACTTTCTGCAGAAGAGCTGCCTTCAAGGTAGGTATTTCTACAGCCCCATCAGTCAATCTGATAGAGGCTGGTATCAAAATTGACCTCCAGGAAAGCTGTGCTATAAATTCTTCAGGACCACACATGATTCTGAATATCTTTGAAAACATAATGCCTCACAGCTGCTGGGGTTGAAGCACTGCCTTCCTTCAAAGGGTAAACCCTCTGTGGTCATCTGGATCTGTTTAGCAACACTGATATCTGCTAAAAAGAAGCACTCTGTATCACTGACAGATATAATGAATCTAGAAATTGTACACAAGAACCAACCATCTTCATTTCCTTGAGTGTGTCATGTCAGCTCTTCCCTGTGCTCTAGTGAACATCTGGAAGAGACCAGCTCCATGCTGTGCTATGCTAGCATGCCTTATTCCATAGCCAGCACTAGACAGCTCATGCTCCAGAGCTGCCAGAAATCTGAGCTATAGGCCACAGGCCGTCTGGCTACCAAGATCCAACAATAAATACATATTAGAAGCAAGTATTAAGAGTAAGCATTCTTAGATTCAAATACAAGGTTTCTTTATGCTGTGAACTGTGATGTCCCAGAGAATACTTACCCCTCTAAATAATAATTAACCTATCTGCAACAGGGCTGTAGTATATTCCTGCCTTCAGCAAAAGGCTAAATTCATTACAGTTCAGTGAAATACTCTTAGATCTACAGCTGAACAACACACAACCTTGGGGTGAATTTTACTCCTTCAAGAAGCATTAGTGGATCTTATGCATAGAGGTGATTTCCATATTCCCATTTATGGTGGATGCTAGAGAGCCTTAGCAGGACACTTCCATGCCCAAGAACGCACATTCCCCTTGCAGGTTTTGTCTTCTCCTCCCAAGTGGCTCACCCTGAGGAACAGCCACGTTGGTCCCCTTTGCTCACAGAAGCAACACCCAAAACCCATCCACCCCTGCTCCTGTCTGATGTTCTGCAAATGCTAAAGAAAAACTGATTGTAAGCTCTGCCAGGAGAAGCTTTTATTTCAGAGATACATCTCTTCATCAGTTATAAAATTGAACAGCACAACATGAATTTAACATTCAAATGTCAATATTGCAAACATATGCGGCTTTCCTAGGCAACAGAAATAAACACTACAGTCATTATCATTCACACAGTCAAATATAATTTGGAATCCACGAATTCATATATGTTTATATGTAATGGCATTTCAATCCTTTTATTTTAATCTCTTGCCAAGGCCATCCCTCCTGTTCCTTTCATATATCTGTGGGTACACACACATACTTGTGCTAATTCTCCCACAGTCCATGGAAAGTTACACACACACTTCTTTTTTAAAATATGTATTTTTCTAACCCACACTTCTTTTTTAAATATATGTATTTTTCTAAAATATGGGGGAAAACTAGTTTTGACAATGAAGGTTAATACTTTACTAAATACTTTTCTTTATTTACCAATTACTATCATCTCATCTAACTTATTAGACTGAATAGCTTTTATGCCTTGTATCTGCAACACTGGCCCAATAGCAGGATTTAGTTTTAGTCATATATGAGTGTCCTATGCCTACTATTGACTAACTGTGAGACTGGAGTAATGTCTCTGGTCTGGTGAAATTAAAATCCAAGCATTAAAAAGACTGTGTTTCATCCAAATGCCTTCCAGTTTAACCAGTATAAGATATTTTATTGCTGAAAATCTCAGGTTCAAATACTACTGTCAGCACAACTCATCATACATTTAGACTGTGTAACCAGAACGAATCCTAGGAAGTTTAATCAGGAGCAATTTCTTACTCAAATTAAAAATCCATGTTTGCATTCTACATGCTTTCAGTAAAGTAGGTTGCCCAGAAAATTATTCTTTCACCTTGTGTTAATATGGCCCAGGATGTCCCTCAGTAATCCTTCTGCCTCAGTTCTTGGACCTTGCACTACCTTCAATAACACCAAGTTCTTACACTTGAGAAGTTGCGGTTAATTCAGAACACATCAGTGCACAGGAGCAGCTTCAATTATTTCCCCCAATGCATTATTGTGTGTTTATCTTCTGTGAATTTCATTTGCCATCATATTGCCCAATCATCCAATTTATTAAATCCTTCGGGATGTTCTCCCAGTCCTCCATACTTTCTTGCTTGGTTTCACCACCTCATTATTCAATTAATCTTCTAGATCATTATGGTGTGTATTGAAAGGTATACTCTCCAAACTACAAAGTGATTATTCTTGAGATTGGATTTTGCTGTGATACATTCAGTGGTGCAAAAAATACAACCACGAAAGCATTAGACAAAGAAAAATACTCCAACATATGTCCCCAAAGAAAATGAGAGCTCAAAGGGCTTCCCATGCTCACCAGGGACACAATACTTTGTTGTTCCAGGCCCAATAACACTTTCTGTGGTCTATGGTATGCTAACAAAACAGCAGGCACTTAAAACTGAGTCTAAAGCTTCCAACCCCTCCAGTGCAAGGGAGCTGAACATCCCCACTGCACCAGCAATGGCTGCATCTGCTTTAGTCCTCCTTGTGCCTGGGACGAGCACCACAAACCTGCTACTGCTTGGTGACACATCCACCTTCCTTCTAGGAACTCTTCCATCTCCTGCAAACCCAGCCTGGTAGAGGGAGATTAGTGAAGTGGAAAAGAGGAGAGAAGGAAAGCATCACCATGCTGGGATTATGCCAAGAGCCTAGTAGACTTAGGCACTCCATTGCCACTACAGTTTTGTAGATGTTTAGTGCTAAAGACCATGAAAATAAGTTCCAAAATCCCTAAAAAAATGACTACATCTGCCACACTTTGCCAAGGCACAGAGCTGCCTCCCTACTGCTGTGCTATGGTTTTGTCCATAACAGTGTAGGTGGACATTTTTAGACACTAACATCAGGCAGAGGAGGTACTGACTCAGAATCTGCTCTGAACTTTCAACCTTACAGGAATCTCCCTCTGCAAAACTTTGTCAGTCTTGAAGAAACCAATCCATTAAAAGGTCACAGAAACCTCCTTCTGAGCCTACCCAGCAGATGTTGCTTTTAGTTCACCCCACAAGCAGACATCCACTTCTTTAAAGTCCAGTATATTTGTCATAGAAGTCAGAGGAAAGACAGTTCAAGTTCCAGGGCTGTCACTTCCTTATTCATTTTGAGAGTACTCTCAGATGAAACAAAGTGGTCATTAGCCTTATTTCAAGATTTCAAACAGAGTACAATGGCAGAGTTTGACTCCTATTTGTAGTTTCTGATTCTTTAGGGCAGTGCTTTCTATTTCCTTGCAATTGGCAATTTTCTACCCATGGTTTTAGAAATCTCATTTTCCCATCTTTTGCTCTATAATCTTAATGAAAGACAAAGTATCTGAATAAAAAACCAGAGTTGGAAGCTGATCAGTAAAACTCAACAGCTGTGTGACAGAGTTGTCAGCAGTAAGTTAGAAGGACTTGATGGCTTTGGGTGATTTGCACACAGGAGTGAGTGTGTGCGAGCACACACATTCTTAATACACACATAGGAATCTCTGGATCTTCTAACAATTCTGCTATAGGTCTGCAAAACAACCTCAAGTAATTCACATTTCTGTGCCTCTCTTTTATACTTCTGTAAAATGTGTATAGTGATACTGTTTGCCTCACAAGAGTGGCAAGGAGCCCTCGTTCTATTTTACAGTGCTCCGACATGCTCAAGGAGTGCTATTGAAAAGTGGAGAGTTAATTAGTTCATAAATTGTCATCCTTGTGGTTAAAAATATCTTTAACACGTCAATTCTTTCTGAGTTAACAAAGAAAAAGGCAATTACTTATGACAAGGTAGGAAGATCAGGGGTTTTTTTGCTGAAATGTACCCAAATGCTAATTATTTTGTAAACATTTATAACAAACTACCACTCTTTGGAGGCCTCCAAAACAAACTTCAGTACAAACCAAACAAAGTTAGCAGCACAGACTGCTATGCACACATCACATACACTTTGTAACATACTATTGTAATAATAATTGCTTCAAGACATCGTGATGTAATTATAACACCGTTATGAAGACAAAACAATGTTTCCATGGTTCTGTCACGATAGCCAAACCATTCTGTGAGTCTACATCAGAATGAAGCCCTCACTGTGCACACATGGAGGAAACATTGGGCTGCCAAAGTGAAATGAAAGGGTGATGCTGTGAATTGTTGATGAGCAACATTTAAGAAGAAAATGGAAGTGACACAAACACGATTCTGCAAAGATGGCATGATGTCCAAATTAAACTGAACTAAATCAGAGGCATTCCATTTAAATCATGTTATGAACAAGAGCCATTTATGCATTAGTGATTCAGCTTTTTTAATGAGTCAGTGACAATAAATGACAATGTTTTGACAGTTCATCTTGAATGGCAAGAGGATCATCTGAGCCACAAGCCTTCTTTTTCCCCCTTCTTCTGATCACCTTCCAAAGAGACTGTAAAGTACATTTCTTGTAAGAGGAGTGGTTTAAAGACAACACTCTTGAGATCTATATTTACTCATTGTCAGTGACCACAAGAAGAAAGCTCTGTTCCTAGTTTTTTCTCTATAATGTCTCATTTTTAGTATAATGTCTACAGAACATGCTAAGATCAGATCTCATCTTGCCTCATACTATCTAGACTGTGCAGACAGTCCCTTGTTTGGAAGAGTTTGCAGCCTGAACATCAGAACTCACTAGGAAGTTTCAACCAAAGTATTACATTTTAAGAAAAACAGTTTTCCAAATTTCAAAATTTCCCAATAGGAATATTCCTGATTTGCCAACTTTCTTTTTTTCTTTCCTTTTATGATAGAAAAATCAAAATTTCTTTCTTTCTTTCTCTTTCAGCTCAAATTCCTTACCCTTCCAGTCTCACCTAAAATTAGTCTTCCAGCCTGAACCACATCCCATGATGAGTCACATCTCTGCCCTTCATAAGACACCACATGTTGCAGGAGCCAATCTGTTAAAAAATCCCAACCATATAGGAGAAATATCCTTCCTGTAATTGTGCTGAAGTAAAGATGGGGCAGAATCTGGAATCCCAAGCAGCATATAGGTACATTTCAGTTTTTGGCTACATCATCCAGATCTATGTATCTGGAGAGGCACCAACTCAAACCCTGCACTGATGTGCAGTCACTGCAGCCTTACACAAAAGCTTCAGCTGATACATCAGTGCCAAGCTTCTCCTCCTCCTCCTCATTTTCAAGAGCCTCTTCAGTTGGAGGAAATACATCGTATAATACAGAAATCTTTCTCAAGTGACTACCCAAAGGATTAGTGAAAATGGGCTGCCCAGTAATGGCATTGATTTTTATTTGACCTGCAGTTAAAAGTCCAATCTGGGAAGGCTGATACTGGAAATAGCCTGTATGGCTCATTGCATTGAGTAGAGGTCTTAAAGACACATCCTGTATTAAGATGACTTTACCCAAATAATTTTCTAATTTTTCTGACTGCTTCCTGCTTCAGGGAAGTGTGGTTGAACAAAGAGACACAGAACCACCACTACCTCTTCCACTCCCATTTGAGTGTGGAGGATCCAGCGTGTGCGTACTGTAACCTCGCAATTTCCATAGCAACACCAGAAGGGTCTTGTTAACCACAGGTAGCACAAAACACTCACAAAGGTTTTAAACCTTTCAGCAAGTCTCAAAAAGAAAAAAAAAAAAATAAGTGCTAAATATGCTGACTAGAATTTAAAATTCTCTGATAAGAGCACAGTTTTAAGGTAGCAATTGAAAAAGGAAATCTCTTTCAGGTTGAAACACTATTGCTGTTCTGCTCATCCAGCTTATTGTAAGACAACTCCATAAGCATAATTTTCTGCTTTTTAAAAGGAAAGTATTAGTTCAATAGTTGATATGAATCACGAGGGAAACTCTACTACAGAAAAGAACACATCATTACATCTCAGTAATTGTTGTTGTTCTATATATCTGCTGTAAAAAGCTATAACACAACATACAGCCAAAGAGAAATAGTGCAGTAATGGGGCTATTGCTCCCTCTACTGTAAATATTCATGATTTCTTATTACAGGTGATACAACACAATCCAATTCATTAAAAATACTTCAACTAATCAAAAAAAAGCAACAAAAAGAATGTTTTCATAATGACTTAAACAAATTATTATGTTTCCTAGGAATGCAGTGGAAAGAATATCTAAAGAAATATGATGCTTTTTGTTTCCTTTTTTGCTATATAAGAAACCAGCAAGGTATCGATAGGTTTTAACTTAAAAAATAAACATATGAGGAAACTCTTCTGCTGTTGATCACATCCTTGCTTCCTAGTGGCAAACAAAAAAAAAAAAGAAATGTGCCCAGTGAGAAGCATTTTGACCTTCTGAACAGCCTCCCATTATGAACATCAGCACTGAGGAAATCAGCAAATTAATCAGGGAGAGTGGAAAATAAACAAGAAGGTGATTCATGAGGAGATTTATGGGGCTGAATTGTACATGCATGGGAAAGCAGATTATTGAATCACACAGAGCCTTCCGTTACCAGACCCGCCTCATTTCTCAGCTCAGCATCGGAACGGGCTCAGTGCCGAGGGGCCAGGCTCACCCAAAAAGTCTTCAAACAAACTCTGATTCTCTGTCACAGGCCAAAGAGGCCAAACATAATTTTATCCAAACCATCTAAAAATAGATTGCTATTGAGCAGAGGACAGAGAGGAGTTGCCTTAGCACCAAATTGCTCTTTCAGAGGCTTTATTCCTTTGCAACCAGAGATTTGTAATCTAAGAAAAAAGCTCCTTCTATCTTTTCTGCAATATTACAGAAATGGAGAATGAGAGTATAGCCACTAGATTTTTAGTGCAAGATTCCTGCCAGGAGGCAGTATGAAATTGCCTTCTCCCTTTCTCAGTCTCTGCTATGGCTCAAAGCAATCAGCAGCAAAGGGAGTCCAGCCAAGGAGGGGCTGATGGCAGGCAAATACCAGAACATCACCCCTGGACTTGGTTGGCATTTGCAGGGGCAGCAGCATCTTTGATAAAGACTTCTAAAACCACAGGACAGAAAAGATTCATACACCTCCAAACTTCCCATCTATATATTTCCCTTCCATCCTATCTCTAAAATATTTTACAGGAAGGAATGAGATAACTTCCATTTTCTGCTGATCTGAGTTATGTAGGGTAAGGTTCCTCAACTGATTAGTTTTAACATATTCTCAACTCTTCAGCTTGGACAAAGCACCTCTTCTTGATTTATCACTGATTAAAATCAATAGTAAAATCGTCACTGATTTCACTGAGTGATGGATCAGCTCTTTGTGCTCTGCAGCCCACAAGGACCTGAAATCGTGACTGCATTTAAACATAAGAGATTTTTTCTTTTGTGCCAGAAAGTAGTGTCAGGCACTTTGGGGAGTGTCTCCCAAGTGTCTTGTTCACTCTGGGCTCCCTGCTTGTGGAAGCATATGGCTCTTTGTGCTTGAAGCCCTATAAATCTGCATTAGTTTCAAATATATGAATGTGAGTCATTAGTCTATGATTTCAGAGCTAGTAAAAGAGAACTCAAAGTCAATATCACTTCTAAGAACTTCTGAATTTGACATTATCACATCACTGACCACTCTTAGGACAGCTTTTTTCCAGTGATAAAAACTTATTTTTGAGTTCAAAAGGACTTTTTTTCTTTTGAATCTTCATGGACAAATACCTTATGAAGACTGCACACCCAAAATAGCAGCACCATCACTTGAATCTAATTAAAAGCCATTTGTCAGAAACATATTTTAAAATTCAATGAGACCTGTATAGCCAGCCTTCAGTTCAAACTACAATTATCCTGGCCTGCGTATAATTGGAATCACAAGGATTAATGAGCACATACAATTGCAATCTTTTTTTTCCTCCATCGAGGTTTTTCATTTTAGAAGAGGAAAGAAACAAGTCACAAAATAAAAGTTGTGCACTTCAGAATACATTAAAGTGAAAGCATCCACAGAGAATAAAGGAGGGTTTGGTGTGAAAGAAAGACTTGGCCAAGTCTGGAACTACTTACAAAACTTTTACTTCTAAACTGTTTTCATGACCTGGCCAGAAAGATTTGATATTCAGGTGTGTTTGTTTTCAGACACAAGGATTATTGTCTTAAATTAAACTTGAAAGTTCTAGATGTTTAACCACTGACTGAATTAACAAAAGCCATTTATTTCAAGTAAAGAAAAAACACACATTAAAATACAAGAAGGAAATTCCTTCTTTACATGCACCTCCTTTCCACTTTGATTATTTCTTATCTAAAGAAAAAAAAAATAGAAGTGAGATATAATGCCAAAGTGGCTTTTCCCTACCTCAATGCACCTCCCACTTCAAGTTTTACCAAAACCTTGCAGCTGTTCCTTGCTCTGTGTTGGGGCACAACGGACAGAACAGATAGAAAATGGTGAACTTGTAATAAAACTTCTCTCCCAGCATAATTTATTAACTTACCTGACATTTCTTCCATGGTGGATTAGAGGTGAGCAGCAACAGGCCACTCCAGCTGCTGCACATCTCAGAAGATGAGCGGAACTAAAAAGGATAAATTTCAAAGATCCTGGATCTTAAATCACACTGCTACCACAAAAAGAGATACGATGCGCAAAGGCAAGGAATATCTTTTATTAGTTCAGCAGGTATAACTGGGAAACACCAGATATGGTTTTGGGCGCAGAATTCTTCCTTCAGGCCTTTGAAATACTTCTCCCTAAAAAGAGGTACACATTCCCCAAAATACATCTGCTTTTCACCAGTAATGCCATCTCATCTAAAATGTAGAATGTTTTGCTCTATTATTTGCCTTATATTTTAAGGTTGGATCATCCCAGCTGCAACATTGTAATGCTGTGGAAAGATTGAATCCTACATTTGTTGTTTGTTTTGCAGTCAGCTGGGGAGGTACCAACAGCCTTTCATCACCCAGAAATAGTTTTCCAACAATAATCTTAATGCATTTCCAGGCACAAAGAAGCCTCTGGTGACAAAAAAAAAGAAATTTCCATGTCAAATGCATCAGTAAAGCTCAGGACTCTTGATTTGGTCATTATGATTGGTTTAATTAATAAATGCTATGCTGTATCAAGGCTGTGTCTTTTCATGATTTTGTTACCCTTCACTTAACCTGATCCAAAGCTTACCTTTTTACTAGCTTTTCATGGACTCTGGGTAAAACTAAATTAACTAATCTAATTTAATCAATAAATAACTTATCCCTCACTGGCATCATATCCTTGCTTCCCTTGCTGTTCCCTTAGGAGATTCTCCTTTAAAGGCTTGATGAAGATTCAACTCACAGTACATAACCTGTGGATATGCAGATTCTCTATGTTTTCACAGCTTTCCCCCATGTACATAATAAATGATGCTTGCATGGTGTGGGCAGAGTTGTGCTACTGACAACTTGTCTTTATAATGCCTCTATTTGGTGTAAGAAATCCAACCACTTTTATCAAAGCAAAAGGTGAAAAAAGCAGGCTCTGACTGCTAAACTAATCAACAGTAGTTTCCTTCCAACTTTCACTGCCAAGTCATTTCCTCCCATGGTCATTATGTTGTTATTTGTACAGCAACAGCTGCTTCACAGGAAAAGTAGAAGACACTGCTCCCTTGCCAGTGTCAGTAGGTGATGGGACGAGCCCATCTCAGACCCCTGGGGATGGACTCACACGAAGGGTCTTTGGGCAGGAATGTTTGATTGCTTTTCCAGGGCCGGAAGAGAAATCAGGTTCTCATTTTCCAATGATCACAAAAAAGTGACAAATAACACAGGACAGACAAAAGAAGTACTGCTTTGTAGCAACATGATTATACAATTCTCTAGTTTCACTGTGTGTTTAAACACATCAGCTCTTCCTCTACAGTAAAGCTGTGATTTAGCAGCCTTCCTGATTAGCCAACTGCTATACAGCAAGAGCTGTCTGTTAATTAAGTCAGTATTAGACTCCATCTTCTTCCCTTGTTAGCACAGAAGGCCACCAAGGTGGTTTTTCTCTCTGCTACTACCCAGGCACCACCTTGGTCTACCTCTTCCCCGGCGCCTCATTCCAAGCCCTGATCTTTGTCCCAGGGAACTGCAATTTAGGTATAACACCAAACTTTAAAATGAACTTTATTTGATTTCATCTTGTCTAGGCAAAGGAAGGAGATAGGCTTTCTGAACTTAAAGGATTTATGATAGGTTCCCAAATCAGTACTTTTGTCACAATACTCTTCAAGATCATAAAGGCAAGGTTTTATTTTATTTTCACTGAAAAGTTTGCAGCCATATTACATTCCTTCTTATTTATCAAAGAAAAGCTTCAGAGCCTTTCTGGACCTTACTTACATTAAAATAGCATGGTAGAAATGATGTCAATCTAATTTGTTAATTTACAATGACATTTACTGAATTGGTAATTTGGGAAATAGACGAAATAGCATTTTAACCCCACTTGTCCCCTCCACTGTCCCAGAATATCTTTTCTCCCTCAGCACAGAAGGGCAAGTAAATTCCCTCTCGGCTACAGAACTGTAGAGTTTTGAAACTGAGCAAAAAGGAATCATACTGGGCAAAATATGGGGCAGTAGAGACACCTAAGCTTCAGAAAAGTGCACTGTAAAGCAGGGAGTTGAAAACACCATATCCTATTTGCAAACTGTCATGCACAGTACACAAACCTGTGGGATAAGGTCGCAGGGTTAAGCCCTGATTGCAGGATGCCAGCACCAAAGGCATCATTGATGCAGCAGGACTGAATCCCAGATTACTCCTGCAGAGAATTCCATTTGGGCTCTTGCTAAAACTTACCAGCTACTGCTCCCTCCCACGAAGAAGGTGATGAGAAGCCTTGGCTTTTTCATGCTCAGCCTCACTTGCCACACACCTACATCAACACTCTATAGAAAGTTGCTACAGCAGCAATAATAGCTCAGTACAAAATGAAACAAATTTCCACGTATATTTTTTACCTCTAATGCTGTTTAAGCAGGACCCATTTCCAAACTCTGGTTCATTAATGCATCTGCACAGGTGACTTCATCATTAGAGACAGGTCAATGACAACTGGAGGGGAGCACAAAAAGGGGTCAAAAGGAGAAAGTAAACGGGTTCTTTGCAAGGCAATGGATTTTTTTAATTCAGTCTGCTAATGTATATCCATTAAATATTTTGCTTATTATTTTTGTGAGACTGAATAACCAATTCAGTTCTTGGGGTTTGTGATATTGTTCTTTTTGACTTCCTTTGTGCTACACACATACATGCACGTACAAGTCTTGTATAGATTAGAAGACAATCTGTTGAGATGCCCATCAGGTAAAAATCATTAGAATTATCACTGGAAGGGGAAAACACCTCTTGCACATGCACATCAATTCCTCCCATTTGATTTCAGTATATTCTCTGCTGATGTATCATCCCTTACATATTTCCCTTGTTAGTGGACAAAACATTGTGAGGAGAGAGCGTGAACTGGAGGTGTTCTGCTGTTTACATAATGTCACTAAAATTGCAATTTTTAATATTGTTATTCAGTTCATTGGAAACAGGCTGGAATCTCACCAGTAATTATGATTTAGTGAAAAGAGGTTTTTAAAACAATACATTTTCTCTCTTGACACCTTCTTTATCTTCTCCATCTCCAGGGAAAACACTGTGTCTGTGCCTGACTTTTCTGTCTTTTTCCATCCTAGAAATTTGAGAGAGAACAACCCTATGCTGCTTTACTGTGTTTTTGGCTCGAGCCAAATCTAGAAGAGGCACTAAAAATCTTGATCATTTGTTAACACAATGTGGGGATAAAACCCTCACAAAAGATTGTCACATAGTAGACAATGAAGAAATAACTCTAAAAAATACAGTAGGAAAAAACGTAAGCAAAAGAAAACATATTCATAGCAAGTGTTTTTGCTGCATCATTTTCAGCATAAATCCATACCAAATTTAAGGAAATTATAGATTCCTCTGCAAGCTCCAATGATAAAGAGCTCAAATCTCTCCACCACCTACACAGACTGCAACAAAAGCTGACACAGAAAAAATTAGAGCCAGAAAATGAGAAAAGTCACTCTCATTTTCTCCAATTCCCACCTGATAACCTTCCTGAAGGTCAGTCCATTACCACATGAAGATCATTATTCAGCCTCTGCCACCAGACTTGTCCCTAAAAGCAGGATCATATTTATCATGAGTTTCTCATTAGATTCTTGATTTGCAACTTAATACTTTGAAAGAAATGTTGGTATCATGTGTTAGCCAAAACGAGACCTTAGCAGACCAGTATCCAAATAATGCTGCACCAATCAGCTATGCTAATTGCTTCTACCAGTTTAATGAAATGCCTCAACTGAACATAATATGGAAAATACATTTCTCTTTGCACCCCTGCAAAAGGATTTCCAACACCTCTCCCTGAACAGCTGAAGCTGAAGCTATTACTGTTCTTATACCACCATCCCTTGATACAAATGACAGAATGCTTCTCCATTTAGCAGCTACTTTCATTTGCTTTTCTCTGCTGTTTCCCCAAGTTCTATATTACTATAAATTTTTGGTTTAGTACCTTTCCGTTTCCCTTTCCAACTGTTCACCATCAAGACTCCTCTATTCTAGTTTGTTGAAAATAATAATTCTTTCTTCAGCTACTTGGCTTCCTACCCTTTGATCCTTTTTTTGCTTTCCAAGTAAGCCACCTGACCCTTTCATACCTCCTCCACGCTTTTTTGCCTCATTCACCTCCTCTTTTCTCAACTGCTTTCATCTTACTTCATCTATGTCCTCTGGCTGCCCAGTTCTTCTTCTCTTCAGCTGAAAATGTAATTTTTTTCCTAGAGACTGATAAAGTCCAGAAGTCAAAAACTTCATCTTTAATCTTATTTTCTTATTTTCATTATGGATTCTATTAAAATGGAGTTGGGCTTTCCACTTTACAGTATACTGATGCAGTATTAAGAGAGTTCCAGTTATGCGGTAAAGGACCAAAGGAATTAAAAGTCAAAGCAAAATTCAGATGCTTTAAATATTTTCCTAATTTAGATATTAGCTAAAATTATGTACAGATGCACACAGCACCTCCATCTTTCATTATGTACTGCTCTTTGTAACTCTCTGGTCTCTTTACATTAGCAATGCCAAAAACGACTGGTTAAAATAGACCAAAACAGGAGATGTTTATCCAAACTTGAAGGTTTCTGTGGTGGGCAGGGGACTGACCAAGATGCACAATAAGAGAACAAGAGTCAGGAATGTAACATTTGCCAGTGGCCTTTGTCACACAGCATAAACATGGGTCTTTTCTGTTTCTGGAAACATCTGGACAGACATAGTAGGATGCTGTAGTCTCCTCCCTGATGCAGAGGGATACAGATGTGGGGAGTGAGAAATCCACAGACAGCAGAAGAAAAAAGAGACTGAAGGGCAGGGAGAGGCTGCAAGTGTGAGGTGGATTCACAGAACTTTTATGAATGTCATCTTTTACTCACAGATTATTCAATGAATCTCCTTCCTCCATGTCCCTGTGACCCTCCATTCTTTGATTCCAAACTTTCAAAGCCAAGGGCAGAAAGCAAACATGTTTACACACCGGCATGTCTGAGGTGCTGTGCCTTCACCTGCTGATGGCCTGTAGCTCCTATGGTGCCAATTTGACTTAAGAAAAATATGTATTTGATGAAGAGTTGAAAACATAGAGGCTTTTGATGGGATCAGCTGCTATTGCTGTAGCTGGCAACCCATCACAGAATACCTCTTCTGCCTCTTCTCCAGCAAGCATGGAAGTAGTTGCAAGCTACATCCAAGGCTGGGCAAGCCAGTGTTCCTTCCCTGCTGCTGCAGCTGTATAGCAGCTTCTCCGCTGGATGCTGGCTGGGTCATGGAGAGAAGTGAGAGAAAACTGCCCTGGCTGCTTTAATTTCTGTTTCTCTTTGAAGCATGGAGTTTACAGGAGAACCAGAGTGGAGGAATGGCTGATGGGATCCAAACGAACTGCGATGAACAGGCTTCCTGTGCCACTATGTAAGCCTAGGGGTCCTGCAGTAAGAAAATCCAGCAACTGTCCTTTAGCTGTCCATAACTGTCCTTTCTCTTTTCCTTCCAAGTGTGAGAGCAGCAGGTGGCTGGAAAGGTTCAGGGGTCATTTAGGATGAGTGACAGCACACTTTGCTTCAGCCATGGCCACATGCCATTCCTGTCTCATTCCACCTGCACCAGAGAATTAGGGTATGAAAAATTTGCTGCCTGAAAGAGATACCCTACTTAATTTTGCTGTCCTTGGATTGTCAGATTGGATATCAAAAAACCAAGATCAAACACGGAACTTAGAGTAAATAATTGATTTTGACCTCTCAGGCTTGATGAAAGATGTATCCTTGACAGGAGAAGAAGAATATTTGAGTTTCAAAATGTATTCAGCATTCAAACCCCTCCACCTGCACACATAGTGTACCCTGCTAAGGTCCCAGAGCAGACAATATATGCAAGGCTGCTGTGCAAGGCTATTGTTTCCCTTGGCTATGGCTACAAATAGGGAAAATATAAACAACCATGTCTCCCCTCCCTACCTGAAGATATGGTGATACAAAACCAGCAAGCTCCTCCTCATTGTCCTTCTTCCATATCTCTCACGGACTCTGTTCTTTCCAAAAGCCCAGATGTAAACACAGACTTGCCAGCACTGACTGGGCTATTGGCTTTTATTTTTGTGTTTGTCAAATGATCCATTAGTTTTTCAAATTATGCTTCAACCCATGAAGCTGGTCAGCCCCTCTTCTCTGCTCATCTTCTTATCAAAACACAGATTAAAGGAGGATGAACCACTAGGAGCAAACTGAGGGAGGAAGGAGTGCAGCAGAATTTTCCCAACAGTCACAGTGTGCACATCCACAGAAACCCCCTGTAACTTGCTTCCATCAGTGGTGATGTGGTCACCACACAGCTCTCTCTGGATCCACTCATTTAAGGATAAAATTAAAGATTAAGTTTAAAGTTTAAGGTTTAAGTTTATATTTTGTTTTTATCATGAAATTACCCAGGCTGCACTAAACCAAGAATTCCTCTCTCTTTTGAGATTAATTAAATACGTTCCTATTAAACACGGTTTATGAACTATTGTACTTAGCAAGAATTTATGGCAGAGTAATAGCATATAAATATGAATCACAACAAAAATCACTTATTATTTAATAAACCTCAATAAAAATTGCTGAATTTATTTTTCTCAAGGACTAAGTATCTGTATATGCAGTTTCTCTGATTGATTTCATTCATTCTCCACAAGCTTTACTTCTGCTCTTAGTAATCCACAAGAGAAAGTTACTGTGCCTACGTTAGATTGCATTTGCACAAAATATCTTAAAGGAGAAACAGAATTAAATATGATGGTTTTTTCATTATATTCTGACCTAGTACAACAGACAAAATATGATTTAAAATTACCTTCCTGTCAAAGCCAGTCTAGATAGCAGTGATTTTTTTAAAAAAATGTGTATCTAGATTAAAATAATTATGTATATGCAGTCAGGGTGAATATTTTCAATATTTTAAG
The DNA here is from genome assembly GCF_965231275.1 of Zosterops lateralis. Classification (NCBI taxonomy): domain Eukaryota; kingdom Metazoa; phylum Chordata; class Aves; order Passeriformes; family Zosteropidae; genus Zosterops; species Zosterops lateralis. Next base: position 28,516,215 of record NC_139767.1, on the reverse strand, counting down.
ATTCTTAAATGGTTTCTGTGAATCCTGGAGGTAAGGAAGCCCAGAGATAGCTGTTCATTTCCCAGGTGCTATGGGGAGTCAACAAAAGAGATAAAAGCACTGTTCTTTTAATTTATACCAGGCTCCTGTGCTCTTTTCTTTAAGCAGTTTTGCCAGCCTGAAGAGCATGAAGTCCAATTGCTGCTGATGCCAGTGTCTCCTGCAGATTGTTTACAAATGTTAGAGACAGTGCTCCCCGTGTCTTCTGTGCAGGGGGAAGAAGAAGTTGGCCTTCTACTACATTTTGATGGAGGAATCTTGCTTTCTTCTGTATTCCTCCCACAGAGTTTCCTGCAAGGCAGCATGATCCAGCCCTCAGTAATTAAGATGCCCATCCTCTTCCCACAATTTTTAAGTACAAAAGCCAGCTCTGACATCAACAAGAAAGAGAAAGTAATATTATTAGTTCTAATTAGTTAGTAACAAATCTCTCTGGGACATATGAAGCCTATTCACAACTTGAAACAGTTACATAGGGGGAACACATAACTGAGCATGAGAAATGCATTAAGAATCCTCAGTAAGTCTGCAGCCAGCTCAGCAGTGACTTCAGCTGGATAACCCAAATATCCACTTCACGCTTTGGTGAGTGACAATTTAGCAACACTATTTAAATTTTTGCATCTGTGGATGAAAAAGAACGGCTTGAAGGAAGAGTTTCACTTCCACAAGTAGCAGGCTACCTCCCCAGCATTTTCTGACCTTCAAAGATATCCCTAAATGCAACTTTAGACAAAAGCATCAGGAAGAGAGAAAGACTTTTTATGTAGAAATAAAAAAACTATTTATATTTCATTTGTGGACTAAAGTCACATAAACATGTACTGCCAACTTCTGCTGGAAGTTATTTAAGATTCACCTCCAGAAGTATTTTTTTGGCTTACTGTTTTTAAGCTAACACTTTCCAAGACCTATTTTGCCTATTAGTAATCACTTGGGAGATTATTATAGCATCTTTCTTTTCCCCATTTATTTCATTCTTAATCACAATGAACAGCAGAAGTCGATTAATAAATTTCAAGACTGTAAATGGGTTTTTTTGGCTTCATCCTCTGGTTTGTGTGCAGAAACACAACCCAAACAATAAATCAAATCTGTGTCTATCCCACACTTCCTGCAGTGCCCACTAGGCTCACAACATGAGAACAGAGGTCACACTCCTCTCTGCAGAGACCACGTGGGGCAGGAAGCAAGACACCAGCGCTGAATCTTGTAAAGGCAGATCCACCATAACTCAAGAGCTGACATTTTTGGTGCAAGAAAAAAGCAAAAGAAATAGGAAATAAACTAAGGGAGATGACAACTACTGGACTCAGACTAGGGATCAGAGTTATGAGTGAAAGTGAGGAATCCAGTGGGAGATACTGAGCACAGAAACAACTTACTTCAAGGCAGAAAGCTTCTTTATGTGTTCTGACACAGGCACCAAGACCAAGGCCATCAGTTTCATCTCTGAGAGTTAAACTGAAAATGAAGCTGTGAATAAGTTATAAGCCCTGGAAATCAAATCAAAGAGAAGGAAAGGGAGAAGATCCAACATTTTTACAGAAGCCGAACAAGGGGGGGAAAATCCATTTTTTTCTCAAAATTCAGGACAGTCTCTGGAGGTCAAGTTGTCGTTTGTATATATTGGGTCACCTCAGCCTAATTCAGCCCTGAGGAGACCCTGGTTCACCTGAGGCACGGCACACAGAGCTCACAAAGGCAGCCAGTCTCATGATATAACAACCATTGCAAAACATCTGAGTGTAAAGTCAATACTGGCAACTTTGGCTGCTGGAGAAGGACAGAAATGTAGCCTCAGAGAAGTTCTCATATACGGCTCCTTTTTGTCTCACCATATGGAGAAGCCCAGACACAACAGTCCAAGCTTCCCTGGCTCAAGCCAGGCAGTGTCCCTCAGGGGCAATCCACAATAACTTACATTAGTAAAGGAAAAACTCTTTTCAAGTCTTTATGTTTTCAGCCTTCTCTGCTGTGGGAGTCACAAATTATGCTAAAATATTCACTAGCAAACAGAGTGAGACCACAGAATTAATTTCTCATAAGACAACAAAGAGTCATAAGATATGAAAAAGATCTCCAGTCACTTTCATTACCAGTCTGGGCAAAATAGTAGGCAGCGATTTTTACTTTTTAATTTTTTTTTTTTTTTTTTTTTTTTTTTTTTTTTTTTTTTTTTTTTTTTTTTTTTCCACATAAAAGAGATATGACACAGATCCTAAAAAAGACTTTTTAATTATTTGTCCAAATATTTCAGGAAATTTGATGAGCGGGATATGACTGAAGGGATTTGCATGGCTGTTCCATAAGTGGGAGAAAAAATTATTGCTTGAGAGATTTAGCTGAAATATACTGAAATGCTGAAGATAAAAACCAGACTTTGCAGGTAAAGTCCAGATAGAGCTGGATGAGAAAAAGTGAAGGATAATTCCCATCCCATAAAACAGGTTAGGAAAACCTGTGCTTAGAGGATAAATGCTTTTCTGTGACTAAGGTCTATTTTACTTCAATAATTGCTTTTCTCAGAGAAGATAATTAAGGTGAAGATGATGATGATATCTATGATTTAATTCTCTTTAATCCTACTGAATAATTTAAGGTGAAGACAACACTTTGCCTCCAAGCCATTATTTGCATCCTTTGATGGAGTCCCAGTGCTAAGGAGACATATCTAACACAAGCTTATTTTCAGTCATTTCCTTATTGTTTCAAGAAGCAGATAATGATACATTTTCTGCTCTATTATGTGGTTTATAAAGGAAATAATCACAAGCCTGCTATTAAATAAATAGTAAGTTCCCTAATCACTTCAAATGCTTGAGGTTAAGGCCCATAGGGAGTAAAAATACTTGGAGCTCTGATAAGCTTGGATTCAGAAAGCTCCTAGTGACTAAACCAAGAATACAGGTCAGGTTCTTAGCTCAGGTAAATGTATTGATTAATATTGATTAATAGGAACTTGTATGGATTTACAGCCATTGTATTGAGGCCAGCTGAGGTTCCATTTTAAATGGATGGTGGTATCTGGCCCAGGTCTTACCTAATTCCCTAGAAAGATAATCAAAGCTCTTAATTTTCACAGGCAGAGAAGTCTGGTGCCTTTTTTTTTTTTCTTTTTTTTTTTTTTTTCTTTTTCTTTTTTTCTTTTTTTTTTTTTTTTTTAATACAGAGAGGAATATATCAAACCTACAATAATAATACTCAGTAATATATAGATATAAATTACACAAGCAAGATGTATACATTTAATGACTAGGTTTCTAGTGAATCTGTTTCCTCATCACCCCACTGCCATGTTCTGAAGCCAATCCACTGCAGCAGCAAACCTAACCTGGAAAAACCAAGTATAGAAGATGTAATACACTGAACTTTTCTCACAACATCTTCTGACAAAACTGATTCATCATACTGTGATGTTAACATTGGACCAGAACATTAATTGAAATGTTTGTGTTACTAATTTCTTTGCTGAAAGGAAGGGAAACTATTTGATATACGAATTGTGTAGAGGTTGCTACACGTAGGTAAAGGAAACAGTTTCTAACCTCAAGGACCCAGAGGGTGAAACCTGGATTAAAACTTCCCTTAACATATTTTAACAAATTAGAAAAGTCTTTTGGAAAAAAGGTAACTATTCAATACAGGAATATACAACATTCTACAGTGAGTCAGAATTCAGCAGCAATATACACAACATAAAGAATGACTGGGTTTCTTATCCTGTTGCAGAAAGTTTTGAGGCCTGTAATAAAATCCAAGTTCAGCATTAGTTGACAACACTGTGCTGTTGCAAAAGAGAAAAATGTACAAGGAAATATAAACAGAGTTAACATTTATAGACAGATGATGTAATCCTCCTGTTATTCTTAGCATTGGTAAGGTCTCAGCTGAAGTGTTTTGTCCCATTTTGGGCATTATATCTCAAGAAAGATGTGTATCAGCTGAAGGAAAAGCCCCTGGTCCAAGGGCAGGCATGAATGCTGTTCCAAGGGAGGCTGGGCAGGACCATCAGGGCCACTGGTGTCCTCAGGGCTGCAGGACATGGAAAGGCTGGAGCTCTTCAAGAGTAAGCTCCTGGCAGGATGGCAGGATGGGCACAGACATCTCTGATCCAGCCTTGGGGCAGAAGAAGAGACCAGGTGACCTCTAGGCTTGCCTTCTTTGTTTTGGCATCTCAAGTTTGATGCCAGAAATCTGAATCTCTCTATTGTACAACTGCTGTGGCCCACAGTGATGTTCCCCAGACATCAGGAAGGATGCCTTGGACAGAATGAAAAGACATCACACCAGAGCTCTAAAGCTCCTGAATCAAAAAGCAAGAGATGTCTTCCCCACTTCTGGGGCAAATATGTTTAACATTGATAATTCACATCCATAGATTTCTTATTCTATAATTACAGTAATAGTGGTAACACTGACTACATTTTCAGTTTGGATAATTTGCTTCCATCCATATGTCTGAAAATATTCTATATAGATAACATAAGTACAAGAGATGGTGAATACTGATCTATTAGCTGTTTCTATATAGTGGAAGGTAGATTATTTCTTCAGCTGTGCTTCCTCTGGCCCTGAAGATTTCTAGTTTTCATAGTCAGATCACTTGCTCCCCCAGGTCATATCCCCATTGCCAAAGAAAGAATATGCATGAATAAACATTTAGTAACAAATACAGAATTATAGCCAGGCCAAGCTTCTGTAAAATTAACATCCTTCCAGATGTTACAGAACTAGTTATTTTCTGTAATCACACTGTCAATTTTACCTGTATTTTTATGACTTGTAATCATTTATGTCCTTCCACTTTATCCTCCCACTTTATTTATGGAGTATTTTTGCTATAATCTTTCTTAAACACACCCAACAAATATGTACTTTGGGCATGCAGTTAGTCTCTGATGTCACTGATGCTCCCCACTTATCACAGCACACCTCAAAAGGAAAAGCCTAGGTCAAGCCAAATTCAATTATTTTGGGGAACGATATTGGATTACAGAAAATGTTGTCATCCTCTGAATGAAGGCAAATAGGATTCATTTTCCCTGTGATGCATTTTGAATTTGTGCTTATCCCCTGGTGGAAGGGAGAGATATATTGCCTGTAGCTGGACTGGTTCACATGTAGGAGGCACTCAATCTCCCAGAAGACTTACTTGAGAGTGCAAGGAATATTGCACACTTTACTGAAAGAATTGAGTGGCTGAAGTTTTTAACCCTGGCATGGAACCTGCTCAGAGATGAAAGTTTATTCATACTTCCATGGTGTCCTGAATGAATATGCTGGATATTGTGATTTTGTGTTGATGTTTATGTTGAAAAAAGAGATCAAGGTTTTTACCAGGTAACCACTAAAAGTCAGGAGGAAATATTTTTTTAGGAATGAGGGAATTACTTTGACTATCTTCTTTCAAGGATCAATGAGGCAAGAATATTTGTAATAGCTTTTTCCTTTCCAGACAATTGACAACAAATTAAGCATTGGGGTAGACAGCTGGAGAGGCAGGGACAAAAGCTGCAGGCTTCATGTAACAGTTTGCTACAGCTGTTTCTGCAGGGCTGTGCCTTTGCTGTGAGTGTAATCACAAAAGATTTCCTCTGTTTCCAGCATCACTCAGCAGCCAGGACTGATTACTGAACCAGTATCCTGGGTCTGTCTTGCTATCCCTCACTCACTCTGATTTTGTATGGCTAATGTAGAAGACTGCAGCAAACTTCTTGTGTCAAAAGAAACATCAGCATCTTTCCACACTACCTCATATCCAGGGAGCCTCTGTCAAAGAAACCCAAGAACATGAGGGGAAGTCAGTACCACAACACGTGTTTTCAGTTACTGAGAAAACCAAAGGGCAGGTAATGGGTTTGGATCTAATGGCAATTGATAGTCAATATGTATGGAAAGCAAACGGCAGTCTTCTCACATATCCTCAAGAAACCAGAATTTAAAAGCTTATCACTTGATGCTGACAACACAGGAAATACAGTCAAGGGTTTCACTATGGATTCAGAAAAGTTCCTACATCCTTCTCATAGCACTTAAATGTGTGACTTATTCAATTCTTTTAACTATTCAATAGAGAGAGGAAAATGGATTTGTGAATTTCTGTTATCAGTGGAAGACAAGCAGGTTACAGTGCTGATGTGACTAGTTAGAGGTTTTGGTGTGATTGATTCACAGCTGATCTTAGGAAAGAACCTCTCTCCCATCCAATTTAGCACAGTTGGGCACACATTTACATATATAGTCCAATAATTTCTATGTGGGATCATGAGGAGGATTAACAGAGCACTGGCTATAGCACTGTTTTTACATCAGGATAAATAGCTTTATTTCCCAGACCAAAACTTTAATTCAGATGAGGTAAGGCCATGGATGTGAGCAAGGCAATAGATTACACTGAAATAATCAAAAGTGGATGTGAAGACAAAAAAAAAAGTACAAGAAAAAGGTTTTTAATCAGAATACAGAATCATTCAGCTTGGAAAGGAGCCTCTGAGACCATTTGAATGGTCTGGTACAGCTCAAATAGAAGTTAAAGCTTCAAGCAGAAAACTGTGGTTAAAGCTCTGCTGTTTGCAACACAAGTATATTATTTTTAAGTGTCTTAGATATTAAAACTTATCCATGAATTTTCTCCTAAAACAATAAAAGTTACAGGATTTAACCTCGGTGGGACCAACTCCACTGACCTTTGACCTCAATACTCTCAGTGCTGGTACTAGTTCCAAAACCTGCCTCAAAATGGGAAATTTGAACAAACGTTCTAATTAGAGACAATTCTGTTATTCTGTTCAGATATTTTATTTGCTGTTCCTCTATTGCTTCATTTCTTTTCATAACTTAGAATGAAAATTAATATCTGAGAAATTAATCTGTTGTTAGGGTTTGTTTTTCCCCTGAACCCATCAGATTCTAGATCTGCTATTAAACTTGGATATTATGAAAGTTGTCTATGTGGTTTTAAAGATCAGTTTGATGTCACAGTAGATTTTATATTTCATAGAGCAATAAATAAATAGTGCTTTAGGTAAGAAATCCTATTTTCACACACTTTCACTAATAAAACAATACTCTTGTCAGTAAGATTGCCTGAAAAGACGTGACAAAGATTCTATGAAATATCAGTGGAATTCTCCTAGTAGTTCCTAACCCAAGACGTGCCGGGATTTATCGCATGGAAATGCCAAGTCCTTTTTAGGGTCAGCTTAGAGCGGATTATTTCATGTGCCCGTGCTGCCATCTCGTGGGAGCCAAGCCCCCTGCAGCACTCCTGTGTCAGCACCGTGTCACCTGCTGTCTGTGCCCTCTGGGTGTAACACCACCATCAGCTCAGAAAAGCCGTAACAGCTCGACTATTACTGATGTCTCCTACAAGTCATAACTCAACACCCTTCTGATCTCATCCTGGTGAGATCTTCTCAGGATGAAGAGCATTTAATGTGCTTTACATAAAATACTTCACTTGAATGCAGGCAGACAGACCAAAACCAAGTTATTTTTTCCCCTCTATATTTGAATAATATCAAGAAGAAATTAATGGTTTATAGAAATATTAATTCCAAAGACATCAGAATATAAAAATGTGATGACAGGCTTTGTGATCCACTGAGGCCACAGGTCTCATGCAGCAAGTCCTGCTGTGGCTTTCACTGTGTATGACTGAACTTGGACTGAGATATTGAAATACAGTGTGGGTTGTTTTGAAACCTCTTTTACAAATGCACCACAATTCTAAGGTCCACAATATATCAATCTTTACTTCCTCATTATATCTCTACCTATCCAATTGAAGCATTCTCTATTAAAGTTCTGCTTCCTCTAATAATATTTTACCCTTGCCAAGACATCCCTTAAGCTTGACTTCGAAAAACAAATGTTGCTACATTGTTCACCTGCCCTTTTCTGTTGGCTCTATGTAGATTGAAGGACAGGTGGATAGACAAAAATCTGTTAATTTGCTTTCTGTTAGCCAAGTTGTAGCTTTATTCCCTGATTCTACACTTACAGGGATTTGGAGAACTACCAAAATAGTCTCAAACAATAATCACTGATATTCTTGGCCTACCTGTCTTTTAAAAAGCTGCTTATTTTTTGAAATGCTCCCTTGTTAAGTTCACACAAGTTTTTTGTTGTAACCTGCTCAGAGGAAAGTTTAATATTGCTGGTGCTCAATCATGCTTAGATTACTTAATGACATCATTAGAATTTGTTAGTAGTGGTAGCAAGAGACTTTCAGACTTACACTGAATGTGAACTTGCCTTGGTTTTCCTAGGTACATAGTGGAAATAACCCATTTTCTAATGAAACTAGATGAATGGAATGATTGATTGAATGATTGATTGATTGATTGATTGATGGATATATTAATAAGTGTCCTCTCTCACCTTTCTATAGCTTCATTTTTTTTGCTTTCTCTCCTTCCTGCAACAAAAGAGCATTGTTTTATTTTATTTGAGAATTGTTCCCTCAAAGCTCTCTGCTCCTCAAAAGCTTGTGTTCTGTGTATATTTATTTCTTCATCATTATTAAGCACATCAGTCTTGTACATAGTTTTCTGTAAGACCCTGGTGTTTCAACTCACTCTGTAAATAATTTAGGGTAAGAACAAGCTTTTTGTTATTTTCAGTGATGCTTCATGCAATATGGACAGCACCTCAAGCATTAAGATTGCAAAGACAACCACATGTATGTTTTAATTATTCATCATTCAGGCAGCTCTTCCTTGGCTAATGATGAGTCTTTTTTTCCACATATGCTATGCTTTTTAATTTATGTCACATTTCCCATCTTTTTTCTTCTTTTCTGATTGACATTAACATTATTTCTACACCAAATAGGGGTGAAACCTGGAAGATTGTCAGTTTTCTTTCACAAAGGCCTCAGCCACATCCAAAACTATGTCCTGGAATTGTTTGAGGAATGTTAGTTTTCTGTCAAACAGGAGGAAATGGTAAAAATGCTTTCACTATGGAATGGAATTAAATGGAATTAAACTTTCTCTCTGAAAGATATCTTGATGATAAATAGGAGTAACAATATAATGTTATGTACGAAAGAAGCTCAGGACTTGAAGCATTTCAGTATGTAAGGCAAAGAATAATTCTTTTTTTTTTTTTTAATCACTGTTTTACCATAATAACCAGACAAGTCCAGAGATATTCAGTGATTCGCCACACTGTTTCAATAAAGAAAGCCAGTGTAAGTCAGAAAAGGTATCCATCTTCTGATGCCTGACTCTCTGCTCAGCATGTATTGCTACAAACCCTCGCAGTCTCATAACAGCTTGTTCTTGCCTTTATACAGTGACTACTTGGAGCTCTGTGACCACGAGAATTTTTAATTATTTATGTACTTTTTAATCCTTGAGGTTGCATTTTTAAAAATTATTTATAAGACAATCATGCTGCTTCATCTGTAGTTTCAGAATGGTTCAGTTGGCAAGAATGGGACCTGATAGCTTTCTGTGTTCATTTTCCTTCGCATGAATAAAAATGAAGTGCTGGCTGAGCCGTGTGTCTTCAAACCAAAGGATGAGATTGAGGAGGAGATTGGATTTTTTTACATCACCTGTTGCTAAACACCTTGGAATAATTCTTTCTTATTTAAATACTGCAGCCACATCTATCAGTTGAATGAGAACTAAACCATAAACTTCCAGAAACTACCTTAAAAAGAAAGTATACCAATGGTTCTGGCTCTAATTTGGTAGTTGCCACGACCTTTTTTTGAGCTTTTTTATCTTTCTAGTTTATATTCCTTCCTTCAGCTGTTCTGTTACAGTGGCCTTATAATTTTTAATTTTCCAAAGAGAAGAACTGAAGCAGTCCCCAAATTCCTTGCCAGAAAACCTTTCTGACTTACTGTTTTGTTTGGGGTTTTTCCTGACAAGATGATAAATATCTTCACAATATATTTTTAATTCAAGTTTATTGTAGTTTCAGCATAAATGTTAACATGGTAATAAAAACAAAATTTACACATTGGGAGAGCGGAGATGTTGAATATTTATATACACTTCTGCTATAGTAGCCTTAATAGCATAGTAATGCAACCAGATTTTCAGCCTGAATAAATGTAATTGCTTCCACCTCTGTGTGTTCACAAGGCCTGTTTATTCAGCTAATAAAAGTGAGGACATGCAGAAAGAAGACTGATATGCCAGTGACACACAATGTGTGTGTGTGAGCGTGGAGCCAAGGCACCATCCTCGCTGCTCCTTGCACACGGCTCTTCTCTGGGAACCACAGAAGGTTTATGTAGAAATTTTCCGTGGATGGCAGGGAAAAGGAACTCTGCAGACCTGAGATGTTCTAGAAACACGTGGCTTTATTATTACAAGGGTCGTGGGTAAAGAGGGCCTGCTTCCAGCCACCAGCCTCGGCTGAAGCAAAGCCCTAAAGAGAGAATGGGGGGAGAGAGATATAGAAGAGAGCTAAGGGGTAAAAGCAGGGCAGGAGCAGGGGAAAAACGTGGGGAGAAAACAGGAGCAAGGGAGGTGAGAGAGAGGAGAGGAGATGGGCCAAGAGAAGAGAGGTAAGGGAAGAGGGGTGAGAGAGCCAGAGAAGAGGGTAGGAAAGCCAGGAGAAGAGAGAGATCCTCTTGTTACAATACATTATATCTCTTTTTGTGTTGAATATTCTAATTCACATTGACCAACCGGCATGAGATACAAAGCCTACAAACTTTGCATGCAGCCTATAAGAACTACTACATTATCATGTCATTTTATATTCTAAACTCTATAGACTTCTTTCTTATGCACTTGTTCCCTGATGCCTTTGCAGAGGTGGAAAGGCAACATTCCTGTCTTCTGTTTTCCTGTCTTTTCACCCATCTTCAGCTAATCACCGTTTTCCTGCCTGCCATGCTCACATCTCGAAACTGGCTTTCATTCCTATTTCCCTCAGGTTTTACATCTACAGTATTTCTTACCATGCAGTCATAAGTTCTTCCTGTCCCATCTTTCCTAACAGTTTAACCGCGAGCTGGGAGGCGGCATGCAGGGCCAAGAGCCGCTGGATTGAGCCTGCACACGGCGATCCAGCGGCTCCTCTCCCATTCCACCCTGCTTTTCCTTGGTGTACCTGCGGCAGCACAGGCAGGCCAGCAGGGCCCGGGCAGGACACAGACTCGGCTGTGACAAGGGACATTCAGGTTGGACATGAGGCGGAATTTTTTCACTGAGAGGGTGATTAAACATTGGAATGGGCTGCCCAGGGATGTGGTGAAGTAGCGGACCCTGGCAGTGTTTAACAAAGACTGGAGGTGGCACTGAGTGCCACGGTCTGGCTGACGTGAGTGGTGTTCAAGCTGCACTCGACGAGCAGGGAGAGTCTGTGACCACTGACCTACAGGGCTCGGTTTTCCACTAATTTTATGAGTGTACGGAGCCCCCCTCCCAGCTGAACAGCGGCCGGAGGAGAATTCCCGTCTCCGGAGGGGCGTTCCCTCAGGGCGGGGCGGGGCACGCACCGCCCCCTCACGGCCGGCCTCAGCCCCGCCCTCTACCCCTCTCGCCTCCCATTGACTCCTCCGCTCCCACTCTCCACCAATCCCCGGCCGCGCTGCCCCCCTCATCTGCTTCCCCTTCCCGCGCCCGCGCCCGCCGGCGCGCCGCGAGGCGGGGCCATTAGCTCCGCCCCTTGGATTAGCTCCGCCTCCTCGCGGACGGACCGGGTGGTGATTGGCCGGCGGGGCGGGGGCAGTGCTGCCGTGGGCGGGGCTGCGCCGGGGCCATGGCCGCGCCGAGGGCTGCTCGGCCCCGCAAGGTGCGTGAGGGCCGGGGGGAACGGGGGGGCTCGGTCCTCGTTCGGGGCTCCTCGCCGGAGCCCGGGTGTGCTCGGTGGGGGTGAGGGACCGTCCAGGGATCCCCTCTCGCCGTCCGCGTAACGCCTCCTCCGCGCGGTCGGGCCTTCCGAGGCCGAGCCCGGCTCGTACCGCGGCCACCTGCCGGTGGTCCTGAGGCGCTGTGCGCGGTTCTGGGCCTGCCTCTCTGCCCGGGAGACGTGGAGCTCCTAGAGCGGCCCCAGCGGAAGGCAGGAGGATCAGTGGGGTCTGGAGCATCTTCCCTTACGAGGAAAGGCTGGAGGGGCTGTGGGTGCTCAGCCTCCAGAGGACATGGCTGAGAGCGGACCTGACCAGTGTGTGTGAACAGCTGAAGGGGTGTCGGGGGATGGAGCCGGGCGCTGCTCGGACACGAGGCAATGGGCACAAACCGATGCACAGGGAGTTCCACCGGAACATGAGGAAGAACAGATTGTCCAGAGGGTGTGGAGTCTCCCTCAGTGGAGATATCCAGGAAGAGGTCAGGATGCAGCCTGTGCCGTGTGCTCTGGGATGGCCCTGCTTCAGCCACTGTGGTCCCTTCCAGCCCCACCCGTGCTGTGATTCTGTGATTGTGTTTCTTTGCTGTGTGCTCTGAGCATAGATGATTATTAAGGTTCCACAGTTCAAGTCTGCATTTGTCAACCGTGGTTTCCATTTGAAAAACATTTGTACTACAGCTCTTGGACAGTCCTTAAGTGAGTGGCTGTGCCTGTAGAATGCTGTGGAAATTACCAAAGCATCCAGCTGTCCAGGCGTATTTTGTGAAATGAAACCCACAAGTCTCAAGCCCTACTGGCAGCAGTTGCCCCCTTGGCTTGAGAGTTTTTACTTCCCTTGAACTGATCCACCTTTGCAAAAGTTCTTGGAATTGGTGGGCAATAGTAGTCTTCAAGTGTTCTGAAAATACTTTGTGAAAATCAAATTGTATTTCTGTAATCAACAGGCTCTGTCTTCTGGAAGGCTGTCAGGAGCAGTTAAACTAACAAATGGAAGAAATCAGTAAGACCTTATTCACTAATACTGTTTTAAGTATGTGTGAGGATACTGTTGTAAGTGTATGTGTGAGCATTTGGGAGTCTTACACTTGTCACACCTCAAAACTGAAGAAAAAATCCTTGTGTGTATCTATAAAACATTTTGAACTGAAAGGTTTTAAGCATCCCATGAACAGACAGGCACAAACAATAGAAATCTGGCAAATAAAAATACAGTTTTCATATCTAAAGTTTTATCTATAAAAGACTGAATTTATATAATTACTACCTGTATGTAAGACTGTTGAGCGGAGACTGAATTCTTCTTTGACATTTATTGTTATTATCTGCTTAACATGTTTGTTGCAGCCTTGCAAAGTTTTTGGAAAGAGAGCTATTTTGTTTTGTGATGAAATTAATTTTCTTTTGCTTGCTATTATTTAATGAAAGTAAGTTTGTCCTTTTTTACTTTGTTTCTTATTAAGGAGGTGGTATAAACAGTGAATTTCATTTTTTCAGGTGTGGCTTAAGGAAAGGATGTCATTCTAATGTAGAATTCCATTCCACTGAATCTGACAATCAGGTAATTAAATGGCTCTTTAATTGTCAGATTACCTGACAATCAGGTAATTAAATGGCTCTTTAACACAGTCATCCCTGTTATCTAAAGAGAAGGGAAATTAGAATACCTTGAGTAACAGAAGAAAGCCAGATTATTTTAGATCCTAATTAATTTTCATCTGAACCTGAATTGCTCCTGCAAGTCAAGCAAGGGAGTGTCTGTGCTGCATCTTGCAGATAGGAGCAAATGGGCTTTGTGTGCAGTGAGTTTGGCTCTGACATATCTCCTCAGGGCACAGGATACATTGTGCAAGCACAAATAAGCTGCTTATGGACAAGGACTGGCCCTCACAGAAGAGCAGCTGCTCTTGTTAGGTGTTTGTGCTGGAAAAAAAGGGTGGCAGAGTCAGTGATGCAATACTGGTTTTACTGGTTCTGAGCCAGTTGTCTCCAAGATAAAGTAGGCTGTATTGTTTAAATGTACATGGAGATAAGAATAAAAAACATGCATGTAATTAACATAAAATCCAGCAAATTTAGTGCATGCAACAGCACAATTTACATATTTTGCACAATCTGTGTGTTTGCAAACTTTCATGTAATTGCAAAATAGTTCATGGGAAAGGATACATTTTTTTGGTTATGAGTTGTTCTTTGTCAGGTGGCAGATTGGGGTACACTCACCTCTAAAACAGCATCTTGGTTTACTGAAAGAAAAGTGTTGCTCATTTACTGACTGCAGTGCTCTTTGTGCAGGCCAATACTATTCATAATGGACTTGACCACTGTGCAGCTTTACTGAAGAATATCTTACAAAAGGAAGCTACAGGTTGTACCTATTGAAAACACAGTTACATTTTTAGGTTTTGTAATACTGTCTTGGTTTTGTTGACTGCTTTTCCTTTCAACTAATACTAGGAAAGGAGACTGTCCATAAACAACCTGGGAAAACAGCTGCCTTTAAATTTGCTTCCAAGCCTTTGCTAACCAAAGGAAATACTTCCAAGAAGAAAGAGTTGAAAAGAATCGTTTCTCCTGCCCCTGTCCAAAAAGAAATTGGTAAGTGGGCTTTCTTAGGCTTGATTTAGTTTTTGTTCAAGCAACCTTGAAAGACTCCTCAACTTAGTGAGATTTAGCAAGGTTTCAAATAACTGCTGCTGTTTATTACAGGTTGATCCTGGGTTGGATCCACGAAAGGATGTATTATTTCCTTTTAGAAACCTTAAATGTTTACTAAACAATTACTGAAATTTATAAGTGTTTGAATTTCAGGTATAAGGAAGAAAGTTGAGTGTGTTTACAAGTATCAACATCATCAGGTTTATCTGGTAGGAAGTGTAGAGGGGAATGATGATACCTTTTCCCTGTTTCTTTTGAGCAGGGAGGCATTGCAGTGCTTGGTCTCAGTTCAGGATCCACAGCTGGAAACTGGTCTGAAGTTCAGTGCCCAGTCAGGCTTTTCTCAAAGAAGGATTTGTGGAAACTGGGAAGTGTGGCTAGAAATGACAGGACCTCAAATGGTTTAGTGGCCAAAGCACTGAAAAGAAAGGTAGATGGAGTGCTGTCAGCTGAGTTGCTCCCCGGGGAGATATTTTGTTTATTTTTATTTCTGCCTCTCTGCCCCTTGTCTCTTCTGTGCAATTTCGAATCCAGTAGGTGAGTGGGGCCTGTAGACAGGTGTGTAGGTGAATGCCCACTATGAATTGTAGGAAGTGAGCATGGAGCTGATAATCTTCCCAGTGCTGTACAATTACAGACTTTTGATTATGCTTAAGCAGAGGTTTTAGGAATTGCTTTTAGAACCGGCCTTTTGTAGGATTAAGTCTCTGTGCTTCCTTCAAGGACAGCTGTCTGTCCAGCTGGTTTAGGTTGCTCTATCTGGAAGAAAAAAATTGATGGATTCATTTGCTGGTGAATCAAAATCTGACAGGAATCGTGGGCCATAGGATCTTTTTTTTCTGTTTTCAAGAGAGCCTTACAGAATCTGCCAGATGATACAGTGGGTTTGTGTAGATCAAGAAAACAGGCAACTTCAGCTGGAGTTTTTTGTTATTTTTCTACAGTGCCAATATCAAATAGAAAAGTTGCCTCATCTACCACACCTTCTACTGAGAAGGAACTTTGCAGTGCAGCAGAGAATCAGAGGGTTCAGTCAATTCATGTGCCTTGCAGTGAACGCTCTCCTGGGCCATATCAGAAATTTTATCAGCAGATGCAAACTCAGATATCTCTGATAACTGGCCAACCCCCACAGAAGAATAATGAAATTCCTGCTGTAACTCCTTGTCCTACCTCAAACCAGGGTTAGTCGACCTGTTAATGTGGAGTTGACTATTTAACTGCATGAATTTTGCCCACATTGCCCTGATGTGAGTATTGTTTTCTTTTAGGATGTCAAAATGTTACAGCTTTGAATTGTCAGTTACCTACCTCCACATCAACACTGTCCCTGCAGCATTCTGCTAATCCCTCATCCACTCACTCAGTAAGTAAAAGTTTGATTCTCACTATCAATAAACATTGAATTAGCACTGCTGATTTATTTATACATTTCCTTGTGTCAGTTTTCGTAATAATCTTCCTTTAAAAAAATTGTGTATTTCAAACTGCAGTGATGCACGGAGGAAACACTGCTATTCAAAACACATTTTATGTAGACACCAAAAAATGAAATTAGAGGCATTTCAACTGGCTGCTTTCTTCTGCCTGGGGAATTCTGTAATGAACAGCAAACATGGAAAGTGCAGGAAATGATTGATTACTGTTAATTGCATTCTCAGTAATGCACACTAGGATCATTAAGCAACTTCTGATAGAAGAACTCATATATCATATGGAGCTTTCCCTGCCAATGATCAGGGCAGTTATTTCTTCAGACATGCTGTATCATCTTAGAGGCACATGTTAAAATGCCTGTGTATTTCAGGGTATAGAATAGAGGTGATGGAGAACACCAGCTGCCACCTCAGGAAATGTGGCAAAGGGCTTGAATCTGTAAACCTGTAGACTTGCCTTCCATCTGCAGGCACTCCATGTGTAGCTTAGTGATAATCTTGACTTTTAAAATTTCATCTACTTAAAATACTAAAAGGTAACAGTATTGTCCTTTATATTTCTTTTCTTCCCTGTTCTGCTTGGATTCAAGAGACTGCTGAGGTTTTTTCATTACAGAGCAATGTAAATTACTGTGCTTTAATGTTGTCAATAACGTTTAAGATAAAGGCAATATAAATAAGATTTACATTTTAAGTGTTCCTTATTATTCAGGAAAATTATTCCATTATTAATTTGTAGTTGTTGTTATAATTAGCAAAGAATGGACAAGTCTGCATTGAGTCAGATAAGGGTGGTGCTGTTTGGGGTTTTTCTCCTAAAGATTTAAAAATCGTGTTAATTTTTTGTTTAATTAGAATATGTTTTATGCAGGGTGTTCCTGTAGACAGTGCCAATGCATGTGCGCCAGAGATGGGAGGACCTGTGGTTTGCCCAGTGGTTTCTGCTGCTGCTGCACAAACACAGTCTGGAGCTGCTCTTCCTGGTGTGATCCCTCATACAGCACCAGGAGCATCAACCCCTTCAGTGCCTGCATTGATCCCAACATCTCCTTCCAGAGAGATGGCCCCCAGCCAAGAGCAGCAGATAAAAGAAGCAGATCTGATGTGGTGCATACAAGCCCTGTTACAGTCCCATGAAATGCTGAATGGCAGCAGGACTGAACACAGGGACCATCATCAGTGTCCAGCAAAATGTGATGGCTCATGTGACACAGAGGAGGACTCTCCTGAAGAGCACAGTGAGGACACAGGCAGTGAAGATGATGAGTTGAATATACTTGACGTGTCTCCCGTGAAAGATACAAGCTGTAAGACAAGTTATGTGAAGAAAGTTCTAAAATCCAGAAAAGAAACTCCAGAAGAAACAGCCCAAAAAGTTAGGGCTGTAAAGTATCTTATGGGTGAGCTCAGAGCACTGGTAACAGATCAAGGTGAGGACATTTTCATTGTGCAGTAGAGTTATTACATACAACTAACACAAGAGCTCAATTAAGTGAGCATTTGAGTTTCTGGAAGTTGTATGTGTCAGGTGATGTGTGACATCTTACTGTGGTTTTTCACAACTGTAAAACCTTTGGGATTCACTCTGGATAAGTATTAAATTATTTTTGTAATATTTTAATTTTATCATGACAGCAAGATAAAGGTGGGTTTTATTCCATACACAGCGCTTTCCCCTGAGAAGGGTTCTGGTGTGGACAGATTGAAATAGCAGTCCCACTAAGGTTGGTTGGAAAGATAGTGGGTTGTGTTTTATTGAGGATGTAAAGCATAGTTTTCATACTTAAGCTTAACAATTTTAAATAAATACAGTTAAAGATAAAATTTTCTTGGGGGGGAAAACTCCCCAATACTATTAAAGCACTATTAAATTACTTTGCAGATTGCTTAATCATACGTAAAACATTAGTTATATTACAGATTTATAGGTTCATGGAGTCTCTTTTTCCCCTCACTTCTTGCAGGCGACTCAGAAATGCTGAGGCTGATGAGTGAGATAGAAGGCTCTGTGTCACTGCTCCCAGCTGTGGTGGGCAGTACAAATATCCAGGCTGAAATAGCCCTGGCCCTGCAGCCTCTGCGGAGTGAGAACGCCCAGCTGCGCAGGTGGGGAGCTCCTCAGTGACCCTCTGCTTCCTGCAGGTGCACCTAGAGCATCTTTACTGGTCTGCTTTAAATTGCCTTTGTTAAGGCTCTTGTCTGTGCAATATTTATGAATTAAAAAGTGTGCTGGGGTAAGGCCACACATTTTAAAAAGCAGTAATTAACACTTTGGTATTTTAGTAGTATCAGTTATCTCATGATCGTGCCTTTGGGTGGGGTCAATGCATCACTCTGAAGACTGCATTACCAAGATAGTTAGCCTCCTCATATTCTTTTTGTAGTTTATTCTCAAATGTAAAAGTGTCTCTCATTTCAGGGGGTTCTCACTTAACTGGGTAGCATTTACTTCAGAAGAGGGTTATATACCAGACATTTACCAGACATTTACCAGATACTTGGAATTTACCAGATACTTTTGTGTTGAATAAGTATCAGAATGTAAGAAAAATGTGTTATTAAGACTTTATATTTCTGAAGTATTTCCTGACATTTAATTCTCAAAAGCAACTTCTCACCAAACTAATTTAAAGTGCAGCCCTTTTGAGTGTATTCTACTATTTCTGAATTTGTGCTTTTTCACAATTCATGTTTAGGAGACTAAGAATATTAAACCAGCATCTTAGGGAACAAGAAAGCAATGAGAAGACATCTGGACAGAGCTGCAACTATGAATGTAAAGTACCAATAATGTTGCTTGATAGCAGCATATTTGTTAAAGCTTTATTACAACAGATATAATTTTTTATTTATATATCTGTAATTTCATGTATCTATATGTATTGTAGCCTTTAGTAATAGCTGAACTAAGTGGGTGTAATGCTGCAACTGCATTTGCATGTACAGTTGGGCCTTTTTAGACTCCACATAGTAGGATTTGGCTCTTCAGCTGCCAAGCAGGCTATTTTTCCTTATGTGCCTCTTAAAATGAAGATGACTGATTAAACAATTAAGAAAAAAGCTTGAGCTTTATCTTGCTAAAAAAAAAAAAACCAACAAACTTCTATCTGCAACCAAAATTCATATTACCAAGATTATTTGAAAACTTAGTTTGGTTTAGAAATTCAAACTACCACACAAAACACTTGAACATTTTATGTTTTACTTTTGGTAGTGGTTTCTTTGCAGTCCTTGAATATGATGCTCCAGAGTCAATTGAAGGAATCGCAGAAAGGCCTTGATTCACTACAGGCTAAAAATGAGGAACTACTGAAAATAATAGAAAGTCAGAAAGAAGAAAATAAACATCTTGCAAAAAGTATTCAAGATAAGGAAGAAGAATTGCTAGAAAACAAGCAGCATTATGACATTCATTCCACCAAGCTCAAGATCGGTGAGTGTTTTCAATTTGGTTATTCTTTGTTTACCGTTTTGAAAGTTAAAAGAAATAATTATGTAAGTTCTTGTTGGCATTTCAGAAGTGGAGGAGGCATTAGGAACTGTGAAGAGCCTTCAGTTTAAGCTGGAAGCTTCAGAGAAAGAAAATAAGATTTTGGGCATAACGTTACGTCAGCGTGATGCAGAAGTTAAGAGACTGAGGGAATTAACCAGGTACTATTGGCCAAGCTTTGTTTTAGCCTCCTGATGTTATTTTTCTTTTTTAAAATCTTTCCTCTTTCTTATTCCATGGGGGTTTTGGGGTTTTTTTTCATCCTGTGGATTATTGTTGAGTCACATAAGCTAAAAATTCTTTTTGCAGTTTGTTTTGTTACAATGCTGTTATGATTTTGTTTTAAAACAGAGTTGTCATATTCCTTGAGTTCTGTGGTAAAGTAAAATATAATCTGCCATAACTTTTGTGAAGTCTTAACTCCTAATAGCAGATCTGTCAGTAAGAACTATTGCTGTGAATTTATTTTATCTTGCTCTATTATGAAAACAGTGGCAGGCTGGGAGATAAATAGCTTTTTGCAAATGCATAGTGGTGTGTATATACAATTGCTTTGGATATGTTGTGCAGAGGAAGCAAAACTGTTGTCTGTCATGTTTATAATTGGGACTGATCGGAACAACAGAATATTTTGAATAGACATTTCAAACTCTTCAGTAGAAGTTTAGACACTTCTATGACTGCTGTGCTGACCACCAGGTGGTGGTAGAATGATGTCATATCCCACACATGTGTGTATATGCTAGAGACATAAACATCTAAACATTCATCTCTTTGATGGATGGAGCAGTAAGTTAGAAGAATTACTTTTTTATTATGTTTTTGTTTATTTAGATGCAATGGGAAGAATAATTCAGAAAACCTTTCTTATTGTCTTAGTGATTTTGGTGACTGCTTCTGTCTGCTTTGTAACAGTTTCTTGGCATCAATTTATTTCATCTTGTGCTGCTTAAAGTAGGTACACCAGGAATAATCTGGAGAACTTCATTGGGTTGTGCTTTTTTTGTTACTTTTTAGCCACAGTGAGCTGAAGAATTCAAAAAATTTGGAATTGGTTCACATTTGTACTGCATTTTATAACACTATCTGTAAAGTTCATTGCAACTTTGCCACAGCCTGATAAATCTAATGTTTTGTTTCTTTAGAAAAGTTTTTAACTAATTTTTTTTAGTGACTGACTTTGAATCTGTCTGGTTGATTTTACTCTAACAGAACCCTGCAGGGCAGCATGGCCAAGCTTCTGTCTGACCTCACAAGAGACAATGTTAGACCCAAACCTGAAAAAGCTCTCTCAAAGTCTCTTTTGGAAGACCATGAAAAGCAGATGCAACCTGAGCTGTTTCCTGGGAGTACTTCAGTAATGACTTACCTTAAAACACTAGAAATGGATCATATTTTGGTAGATACGGATCTTCAATTCTCAAATAAAATTGGAGAAGTAGAAATGCAAAATCTGTCCTATGAAAAGTTTGCTGCTGAAGGAAGTAAAATTAACAGTACAGTCACAGAAGAACGAGTATCAGCTCTCAGAGGACCACCAGCTCCATTGAAGCAAGATGCAGAAGCAGGGAGTGATTCTGGAACTTTACTAGATGACCAAAGCAAATTGGATGAAACAATTTATATTCCACTGACTAGCAGTGCCTCTAAAAAACAGCAGCCAGGCTCTGGAAGAAGTGGTGTGCTACCTCAGAGCAGAGGGGCTTGTCAGAGGCTGGATTACCACTGTGAGCTCCCAAGCTCTGTGCAGCAGTGTGGATGTGAGGATCCAACTCTACTGGATAAATTAAATGCTGGGTACAGTGTGAAAAAGACTGTGGAAAACACGCTTGAAGTTACAGGGGATAAAGCAAAGCCAGAAGGAGACAAAGGCCAAATGGGACCCAGAGGAATTGCAAGTGGGACTGCAAAAGATTTCATGGATCAACCAGACCAGCCTCAGCCTGGTCCATACCCTCGTGCATCAATGCCATTTCCAACAGGGATTTCTCAGAAAACAGAGAGTAAAGCACCTGATTTTAGTTGCATTTCGTTGGATGATTTCTCAGGGAGGTCTGACTGGAGCATATCTTCTTTCTCAACATTTACTTCTCGAGATGAAGAGGACTTTAAAAATAGCTTAGCAGCCTTGGATGCCAACATAGCCAGGTTACAAAGGACTCTGCAAAGTAACATTAGGAAACAATGAGTGTGAGAAAGCAAAATGGTCTGCAGCTATTTGGATAAATTAAGTTTTTCTGAAGTATATTGAGTATGGTACTGATAAGTTTATTTGTATGTAACAGCTTGTTCCTAGCTGTCTCAATTATGGATAGAATTTGTTCCTCCTCAGGCTGTGGTGCTGTTCCCCTTCATGTGTACAACTTGAAATAACTGGCTTTTTATATAAAATAGAAATGGCTTTTTTAATTATGACTTGGTTTTATACTCTTTACTTGCAAAATTAAATGTACTTGTTTACTTGTGGGTTTTTTCCTTCCCCAAAGAATATTGTAAGGTGCTGTACATGAGCAAGAAGTTCCACAGGCAGAGGCCAGGGAGGACCTAGTTATAAAGCAATTCTGCAGGAATGCTGAGAGTTACAGTTGCTAAGTCAGGATCAAACTATTCCTAAATTAAAGGCAGTCATCAATATGGCATTTTTAGTGTATGATATATCCTATGAAATATATGAAGCTATCCTTTTTCACTCACCACTGATAAAACTATTTTCCCTTTGGAGTGTTGTACTTGAAGAAAGGAGTTGATGAAGTGGAGAGTCCAGACAAGGGCAAGAAAAAGATCAGCCAAGTTCCATTGCTTTCTACAGTTCTGTTATAGGGCATGCTTTTTACAAATGTTTGCTTTTTATCTAAAGTAAAAGGGAATGTACTACCAGTGGATAAACACAGAACGAAAGATGCTGAGGAACAGAAGCAGCAGAGCTGACACAAAAGAGACGAATGAGGCTTCAGCTGAAAGCTGGCAAACCAGTACAGAATATAGAGCCTGAGGAAGGCATGGAAATTCTACAGTTGCTGAGGTGTCAAGCATCTCTTGGACATTAATACAGAGAGTCTGGACTGAATCACCCGAATTGGCTCTCACAGGATTGGGAGTGGAGCAGGGAATGATTCCAGTCTGTTGTTCTCCCTGCTTTTCCATATCTCAGTCTCCTGAATATGCATAATGCATTTAGGTTACAGGTAGAGGAAGGTACCACTGCCACCATTCCATGCCTCTTACACCCTCAGCAATGCTTCAGAGCTGTTTTTCAGGGAAAATACTTTTGGAAAAGGAACAGCAGTATAAATACCTGAATTTAAGGCTGCTTTTTCTACAGAATTGCCTATTATTTTTTTTTTCCTAGAAAACATTGTTGTCCTTCCTGGCACTCTTTTCTTGTATGTTTCCATGTAAGAGAAAAGTCCCTCATGGTTATCTACTTGTGTGGATACATTTTAAAGTTAGGGCACTGTCCATGCATTGTGCTGGGGAGCAGCTCTGTGATTATTTTAGTTACTTGTGACTGAGTCATACAAAGGTATGAAGAGAACACACACTGCAGAAGATGCCAACTGGCACTCCTGCTTTGAAAAAGGAAAGTTAGACTAAATAGTGACTTCAGTCATTTAGAATGCTTTTAAGGCTTGGCCTGGATTTATCAGTATTCTCCATGCTTATTGTGCTCAGATTCAAAATAAGGTTGATGGTATGAAAGTGAGCAGGTTTTAATTATTTACAAGCAGTTTCAGTGCAGAAGCTAAACAAGATTTAAACAATTATTATGGTGTGGGGGAAAGACAAGCTACAATAAATTCTAATATTTAGAACTCACAAGAAACCTGAAAAAAGATGGGAAGAATATATTCACTAATAGACAACTCATTCAATTTTCTCCTTGCAGGCAAGACTTTCTCCATTTGAAGGAGGGTATTCCTCCTGGCCAAAGCTAACTGCAGTGTGTAAAGGCAGCTGTGGTGTCAGGATGCCCAAGCAAGTGGCTCTTGTGTTGAGAGCATTTACATTCATTTTACCTCAGTGGGAGAAGATGTTTCACCATCTTACTTGTTTCCTTTTTTTTGCCTTCACAAAGTCAGTTCTATGAAAGCAGGAGATGACTACTGGAAAACACTCCTGGGCATAATGACACAGGAGCAGGTTTGAAATGTTAGCCCACTTCCAAGGAGGAGAAACTTAGAAGAAGGGACAGGAAGGAACATGGTCCTTTGTTTTGTACTCCAGTATGTCAATCAGAGTGATGGCAACTTAATGAAATACAAAATTTCCCATATTTGGGCATTATAAATGTGCACTGTTATGTATTCAGTAACAGCTGTGAACCACCTTTTCTCTTGTATGGATTAACTTAAACAGCTCAAACTGAAACATCAGTAATCATGATTAGATATTACAAAAAATATATTCACTATGAGGCTGGTGAGGCACTGGAGGAGATTTCCCTAGAAGTTGTGGGTGCCCCATCCCTGGAAATGTTTGAGGCCAGGCTGAACCAGCTGTTCTAGACTGAACAAGCTGCTGTAGGGGAACATGTCCCTGCCTAGGGCAGGGGGTTGGAACTAGAGGCGTTTTCCATCCCTTCCAGCCCAAATCGTTCTATGATGTTATGTAGCCTTATCTAGGTTTTTCTTGTGAACACAGAAGTTATAAGAATTTCATTTTAACAAATTATATTCTTAGTAGTTGACATCTGCACCTTCCAGTGATGTGGAAAGAAAAGGAACTCCTAAAACGTGTCATCAAGCTCTTACCCCTCTATGAACCCTTTCTCTCCTGGAACAGATAAAAGATTGAGTAACACTCCAGAGTACCTGAGTTTAACCCACCTGTAATTCCCTGCTCTGATTTCTTAAGCAATGAGTGCCTATAATCCAGTGTCCCATTCCAAGAACTGGGGAATGGCAATGGCTCCCTGCAAACACAGAGGATTGATACCTTACTACTGTGTCCATCAAAAACTTCATGAAGAACAAAAGCTGCTGAAGTAAAGCCAGTATTGCATCTGTATGTGCTAATAAATTACCTGGGACACCAGTTGAGGTCAAGTGGCAACATCATTCACTTACCTATGAAAGGGAAGTTTTAGACCTCAATATTTCACAAAATATGTAACAAAAAAACCCCAAACAAACCAGGGATTGCTGCTCTTACCTCAAGTACCTTTCTTAAGTCTCTGACCTAATGCAAGCATTCTTAACAAGGGTGACTTTTTTCCTTAGAAGGGAAAAAAAACATTGTTAGATTGGAGAAACAGGCTAAGGAAAAGAAAAAAGAAAAAAAAAAAAGAAAAGAAAAAAAAAGTCATAGGTTAAGTCACATCAGTGGTCCCCAAATAGTGTAGATGAATATTCAAGTTTGGTCAGCCAGGACAGGTCTGCTTATCTGCCATAGCACCAGAATTTACCAGAAGAGATGAAAATGTTAAGTCAGATTTGAGATATTAAAGTGGGTATGACAGATAATTCATTCCAAACACAGATTTAGCTCTAAACCATCCTAGGCAGATCAGACTACCCACATTAATTACCTGTTTCCAATCAAGGCAGGCCATCTCCAAGTGGTTCTTCAAGATTAATGCAAATAGTGTTAGAGATATTGTCTGTCTGCCCAAAAATTCATGGAATTTCTCCCATAATTTCCTTGCACAACAGAGTCCTACAGACTGTTCCCCTTCAGCCAGCTGTAGGGATATTCTGGAGTGTTCAGTTACATGAGTCATGGGCTTTTGCCTGCAGAGCCTTGTGTACAGAAGAGTCAAGTAAGAGATCAGATCTTATTGCTATGCTCACTTCAACCTCTGCTTTAAGGTGAAATCAAGAGTCTCTGTCACTTTCATGACTGTTCTTGTAATCTGAGCTGTAACCAGACAGGACCCTGAAGAGAACAACTTTCCCCCAGCCTTTGATTTCCATTGCATTTGATCAGGTCTCTCTCTTCAGCATAAGCATAGGCTGAGTTTGTCTGAATTTGTTTGTTCTGAGAAATCTGTTTGGTAGAGAAGAAAATAGTTTATTTAGTCTTCAGATTTTTCTTAATCTGTGAAAATGGATTGTTTCTTTAACAGTCTTGGGAAGTGTATTCACTATAGCTTTTTGCCTTTTACTGCAGTGAGGTAAGGGAAAGGTGCCTCTCTGTAAGCAGTCCACACTGCTTTTCCTCTCAGGGCTTGGTGGAAATGCCACAGTTACACGGGGATCTTTCTCAGGGATGAAATCATATGTGAGCAAGATGTGTCAACCATGAAATTCAGATTTATAAGGATCCTGTGGTCATACCTAAGTGCATCATCAGTGAATGGTTTCACTCTTTGAAGACCAAACACCAAGCTGAACTGAAAGCCCAGTGCTTTCACAGGCATCTTCTGTTTATCAGGGCACAGAATGGAGAGAATGTTATCCAAAGGTTCTCCAGTTGTCCTGGCCCCACACAAGACTGGAGTCACAGTGCACAGGCATGCAACAATCCCCAGTCATGAAGTGACACCAGTAGTATTGCAAGTTCAGAGGCAGGGGCACATGCTGAAAATCTCCTTTTGGTGTTCATGGGAATATCCATTTCTGAAGTTTTTACACTGTGTTCCAATGAGTGTAAAATCAGTGCTTCACTGACTGCAAACAGCAGCTTAAACGGCTCAAAGTGTAGTGGCCATCTGTGTTACAGCTAACATTATGTGGTTTATAGGCTCTTAAAGCATTTGAATGGCTGAAGACCACTTAGAAGTATTACTTCTTTTAAGACTCCTGGTTTTGTCCAAGCCCATGATGAATTCTGGCTATTTCTCCGCTGCAATCATAAAGCCAAAACATATATTTTCTTACTGCCTCCTCCCAGATTTTATTCTGTATTTAGAAGCTAGCAGTGATGGTTTTGGACTTGCAATTATGATATTAAGCTAAGTGTAAAATATTTTTCTTGGCATAACCAAGAATATAAATAGCTTTAACATCAGTTTCTGGTTCTCATTATTCCCTGAGGAATGCCAATTCTCTTCCATAGTTAGTCTCAGCAGTAAGATCATCCCAAAATCACCCTTGCTCCAGCACCCCCTTTCCATGAAACACAAATAAACCAGGGCCAAGTACTCTGCTCTACTCCCCAGGGCTTCAGACAGACAACGCTGGGAAGATGTTCCCATATATTCCCTGAATCTTCATCCCCCTTCCCTCCCAGTCTGCAGAGATGCAGCAGTTCACCATGACACTGAGCTCTCTCCAGCACAAGTGTTGTCTCCAACCAAAGTTTTCATTTCCACTCAAAGAATTTTCAGCATGGCATTTTTATGTCCCACACAGGCCCCTGGGCAAGAACATGTCATTCAAGGACTATTGCTTTTCACTTTCCCTCTGTTGACACCAAACACATGGGAATGTTGACACCTTGTCCATCTTTAAACCATGACCCTCTGTGTGAGAGAGCAGTGGAACCACCCGGTAAGCACTGGAGCAAGAGTTTAAGTAGTCATTTAATAGTGACTTTAATAGTAGTCATTGGCTGAAGAACAATAGCCAATCAGATCAGGCTCAGATCAGACTTTGAAGTGAGTTTTTTGAAAAGCACTCACTGTTTTTATTTTAAAAACACTATCCATCATCAATCCAATTTGCTCAGGGTAACATATACTGAGCAAATATGTGCCTGTTCAAGCTTCCTACTTCTCAGGAGCATTCCTGAACAGGGTCCTGCAATCCCTGCTGTACTGTTAGGAAGCCTCTGAGTGTCACTGACAACCTTCCCTCTGCAAGTGGTAATCACACCTGCAATCACAACATCATCTGAGATAACAGTGAGCAGTGTGTGTACAGACTGTGGAGTGACAACCCTGCCCATCCACACCCTGTGTTGGGTGAACACACATCCAACACTCCCTCATGTGCCATCACTCTCTGTACTCCACTTTTGCCATCATATTCCAGCCCTAATCCTTACAAAAGGGTTAAGAGCATCCCCTGGGAAGTCACTGCTCCAAGAGGCAGGCTCAGAGCACAGTCACTGCAGCAGGGCTGTCTCCCAGCAGCTGGCTCTGGAAACAAGAGCAGGAATTATCACCACAAAGCCACGGAGAAGACTCAGACACCGCTCTCGTTCCTGAGGCCGCCTCAGTCTGTGCACGGCAGAGCTGCTATTGTTGGTGCTGCTTAGGAAATATTCCAGGGAGTGTGTAATTGTTTATGCTCAGATTCTTTTATCAACGCCTAATTAACTGCAGTTACAACACATGTTCACCATTAATATTTTAAATTACTGAGCTGTTTGCTGAATCTATTCTGATGGTCTTCCTTGGAGACTTCCATCAAAGGTTCCAAAAGTGACAGGATGTAGTCCTGTGCAGGACTTAGCCCCTTCTTGCTTAAGGGTTTTCAGGCATGTTCTTGGGTGATATCTACATTTCATGGCCATGACAGTATAAAAGGGGCCATTTCTAAAAGTTATCTGAAGCTGATTTTCTTCCTTTGTAAACAGCTCTGGGCTTTTCTAAACCACTGTTTTGCTCGGCTACAACAAAAGCTGTTGTCATCCAGCCGTGCTGCAGAAAGTGGTTGCTTTGGATTTGGCCACATCTCCCAAATACACTGTTTCATCAGTCATTTCATCCCACAGAAGCCACAATTAGAAACATTTTGCTCCTAAATTCCAGAAACAACTTCTAAAAGCCTAGAAATTTCCCCCCAGTTGGCTCTTTCAGCTGGATCACCTCTGCTGAAGTAACTGAGCAGCAGCTTTTTTACCTTTTAAACAGGAACACACAAAATGCACCCAAAGTCTGGTTTCCCTCTTACCCAGACCGGGGAGAACTGCAAATGAAAGTAATTTTAGAGTGCCTGGGTTTTGTTGAAAAATCGTTCAGGGCTCCAAAAATTAGCAAAAAAACCCTTCTCCTTTTGAAATTTACTTTACAGGCTTGCGACAAGATTCATTACTTAAGTCACAAGGCTTGTAATTGATCATTCTCAGCCTGTGCTCAGACAGCCTGGCGGTGTAGAATGCCAAGTCACCAGGGATTTAATGTTTGTGGGTTTGCAGGGTTTTAAAGAAATTATTCTGGCAGTTTGAGGGGACATTAACTAGTCTTGTTGTTGCCATCCACCTCTTGTGAGTATTGACAATCGAATCAAGGTTACAATTAATGTGTTCCTTCTGTGCTTATTACACTGAATAACACTGACAGACTGGGCTTTTCTCCTCTGGAGCAGCTTTGCATTTCTTGGTCTAATCTTTGTGGCTTTATGCTTATGTATTAAAGCCTCTCCCTTTCCTTCCTGCCATACTTCTCTCCTTGCAAATACCATATTGTATATGAGTCTGCTCCCATCTTCCTTCCAGTGCAACCTTTACCAGGATAAGACTCTTCCTCGGTTATCCACTGGAGAAAACACTCTTACCATAATGGAATCTGAATGTCTGTGGTTAGTTCATTATAAATTATAGTTCTAACTTCCAGGGACCCTCCAAGCCAAGTTCCCGAAAAAATGCTTGTAAAAGTCTGTGTACTTGTAATCAGTCTTAAGTATCTCAGCTCTGAGCCTGTGATGGAACTCTCCATTGCAGTTTCAGGATCAGGATCTGTGTTTGCTAAAATATTCAGTCCTATCATTATATTTAACAGAGAAGCTAATAGCTGACAGGGTATATTAGCTAAGCTTGCTAATTCTGGTCTTCCTACTCCATCCATAATTGATAATAAATTGCTATATTTTCATATAAATTGCAATATTCTTTGGTCCTAATGTGTTCCCATTTTCTAATTAGGCTGAGCAAGGAATTGCTGTTAAACTTCTTGTTAAACTGCAGTTTTCAGCAAGATTTCTCATAAGCACTTTTCCCATATGTGATTATATTGTTTGTGTGGCAGTGGAATTCTGTCAGCAATCTCCTACCTGAGCCTTGAATGTGCCAAACACATTTGGAGGAAATCATGCTTTTGTCCTATTTATTTTCCTTGCAAATAATTTCTGTGTTTCAGTGAAAGCTTAAAAGAAACCCTAGATATCTGTAGAAGGTGGAAGCAGTGACTGTGATAGCCCTGATCCTCAGGAAATTTTTCCATGGAAATTGAGCTGGAGCTATCCTGGCCTTTCTCCTTCACCACTGAGGTCTAATGCTGGACCTGCTGCTGGCATCGTTGCACTGGATGTGCAGTTCTCCTGAAAAGCTCAGAGCACAGTGAAGTCTATAAGTTTTGTGAGACATACATACAGCAAAAACTTGCTTTGTTACATGACTTTTGGAGGTTTGTAGTTCTCCTGGTTAATTCTGATCATCTGGAGTCATTTAAGCACAAATGAGTGCCCTAAAGGTGCAAGGCAAAATAGTGCTGTCCATCTTATTGGACAGACACATCTTGGAATAGCATTGCTTCATTTCTCAGGGAAGGGGCTTGGGCCCAGCTTATCACAGTGACAATGAACAGCAGTGAAAGCCAGACTGGGACTAAAACAGATGTGTGAGAGAGAGAAAGGGAGGGAGAGAGATGGAGAGAATCAAAGGAAATAGGAAGAAAATCTCTTTTGTAGCTAAAAGAGGAAAAAATCTTCTGCACAATCAACAGCAGCAGACATCAGGCTGGTGACATTGTCCATCTTTCCATTTCCAGGATGGTTGAGTCACTGGGACACCTGAAGAGCTCCTTCACCATTCGGTGTCCTCACAATTTATATTTTATCACTTTTGGGCTTCTCCTCTCCACTTTTATTTCCAAAAATCAGTTGCTAGAATGCCTTTGTTTTCTGTTTAAGCATGCCTGGACCTACAAAGGATTCCAGTTAGCTCTAGCAGGCACAAGGTATGTTGTTTCTTTGGAAACATCAACTCTAATTAAAACAGTAGTGCAGATAGAATGCCCTTGGGTGTCTCCAAGCCAAGGCATATTTGGGATAATGGGAGATGGGATAATTTCTCACCAAAGTGTAAAGGTCATTTTGGGGACTAGTGGACATCACCTCCAGTTTGCTCAGTTGTAAATAAATTTCCTCAAAGTTTCAGTTGATATTCCATAGTTCAGTATTGGCAGTCAAGCCCTTGACATCCTTTGATACAATACACAATTTCCCAATCCTACTGTCCCTTCCTTATTGCCCTCTCTCTACACTGCACACATGCATAGCCAGGTTAAAAGCAGATGATGTTACATGCATTAAAATGCTAACATTTGCTATTCAGATTTATTGAAGTCAAATTAATTCTGATAAAATAAAAGCTGATACCTCAGACAAAGATTATGTGTGCAGAGGAAAGGGGCTTTCTGACAGCTGTTGTCCAGCCAAAAGCCTCAGGTAGAAGTGTGTTAACAACAGTCAATCTGCTCATACTTAAGCTGTTTCCAAACGATAATGAAAGCATATAATTTTATTTTTTTTTTTCCTAAGGATTTGGTTTTAGATCTCTTTGATTAATTGTTTTCACCCTATCATTACATTTGCCTTAAAGAGATTACCTTATAGTCATCGTTCCATGAATGACTATTTCATTCACAGGCTCAGTTCTTTAGAAATATAGCAAATTATTTGAAATGTTTTGGAGAAAAAAGTCTTTTGCACTAGAAAAACTGTTAGAGTTTTAATTACAAGTTTTATTGCAAATCATTTAGCACTTGAATGCCTCTACTGATGAATAGGAGTCTGATCTGAGTCTCAGACTCTAGCTCATTCTCTTAATTAATTATGGCCATTTTTCTGTGCAGTCAATAAAATTATTTCTATTGTTATGAGGCTAAAAGACTGCAAACTAGATTCTGTTTTAGAAGATGAGGGATACGTATAGAGAAAAAATCCTGAAAGTCTAGTACAAACAGGCAAAGAATATGTGTAATTAATTATTATTAGAAGCTCTATTTAAAAGCAGGGAGGTTGAGATACAGAAAGCTGCCCAAATCAGATTACATTGTAAGACTGTGGTAAATAAATTAAAATGTTTCTTGAGCATCATAGCTGTGGTGAAAATATTTCCCTTTGATGTGACTTCTCCAGCTCCAGCTCACATGAGAGACACGTTTCTGTTCCTAATGAACCCACACTCTGGGATAAAAGCAATATGTGCAACATGCAAACACGTCAAACAGCTCCAGTCAAAAATTAAACTCTGGCAGGAAAATATATAGCTGAGGGCTTTTCTGCAGTTTATTTTGGGGGTAGGTTTTGGAATCATTTTTTGGTTGTTTGTGACCCTAGTCCCTTGGATGTTTAGGAAGTAATGAGTGCAGTGTTCCAACTGAAGTGAGCATGGTTTCCAACATACATGTATGCAGAGAAACACAGCTGCTAGGAGCCCTCTCTTTTAAGGGGTAAAATTGCAACTGACTTTTTTAATGTATATGAAAACATTGGGAATTGGAATGCCTGGAGACCAGCACTTTCTATTCACATGTGGAAACATCTGTTCCTCTTCTATGCTTCTCACCCCTCTGGAAAGTGTAGCTGGTCAGAAAGGTTGTTCTTTTTGCTGAAACCCTCATCACTTCTGAGGTGGCCCTTGAAGGTGCTAAATCAGCACCACTGGGGAGATAAATCTGAGCAATAATTGGATTTAAGAATAACCAAGATGTACAAGAAATACTTCTAGACCTTAAAAAACCTACACCTCACTCACAAAATTATCAAGGTATCTTTTGAGAGACACTTTCTGTGTAGAAGTAGGTTAATGAGTGTAGGAGGAACACTGACTCATCTCTTGCAGAGAGCATACTGATAAACAGCCAGATATAACCATAATTCATCTGTATCTCACTTTTCAGGGCTTGGATTTCTTCTTCTTTAAGGTAGACATTCTGCAATACTCCAATAGAAACTTCCATTCTGAGGAAATGACACCAAAGATCTGGGGATGTAAGCAAGCTGTGGTTAGTATATGTTTGAAAATTTGGGAAAAGCTTAAAAAGCTTGTTGGAAGAATCTGCTGGTTACAATATTTCTGTTCCGCTCTGCTCCACTCCTTTATTCTGCAGTTCACCAAAAACATGTTTAGCATTTTGAGCTATCACAGCCATCCATCTTCAAATATCTCAAGCTCATTCAAAGGAACTGGTTTTGAAAATGATAATCAGAGTTGACATCTGCAGTGCAATGACATTTTAGTCTGTTTTGGAGATCAGAGAGGCAAACCTTTTTCCAGATTAAGGCTTGGAAAGATCCTAGTCCTCTGCTTAATGACTAAATATTGCCTTCATGCTGAAGACAGTGGCACACATGTACCTATGTATACTTACACATGTACACATATAGAGGCAAAAAAATGCTACAGCCACAACATAATTTTTAAAATACTCTAATATTTTATTAATCCTTATAGTGAAATAACAGAGCATTAGTCACAGTTTTCTGAATCCAAAGCACTTCCAGAAACAAAATCCACAAAGTGCACACTCTCAGCAGAGTCGAGTCCTGGCAGGGATCTCTGCACTGGATGTCTTAATGAACACCAGGTACAAAATCCATACCCAGAGCTGCCTCCCTTCCCAGCTAACAGCTTGTGCTGGAGCAGCATCAAAGCTGGCTGCAGGCACAGCAAATGTATGCACCTGCACTGAGTAATTACTGAGCCTAATGCCAGTATGGATTAGCTTCAGTGCTCTTGTGAAGAAAGTATGGATTAACTCACAGCATTCAGCTTATTACAGCTGTCTTACTGCACATCCAGTTTTTATGGGCACTTATAAAGCAATATCCATCTACGTTCTCTTTTGATTTCTGAAGATGGAGTCCTTCATCTGTGACATTGGAGTGTACTTCAAAGCTCCCCCTTTGTCTGCTTTTCTCCCTCTTTTTTTTTTTTTTCCTCAGCATTATTTTGTTGGTTAATGCTCATGTTCTGCCACCACATGTACACCTAATGTCTATTTCCAACTTTTATATATAATTTAATTTTTAA
Source organism: Zosterops lateralis (assembly GCF_965231275.1). NCBI lineage: Eukaryota > Metazoa > Chordata > Aves > Passeriformes > Zosteropidae > Zosterops > Zosterops lateralis. Next base: position 28,482,909 of record NC_139767.1, on the reverse strand, counting down.
TGTCTTTGTAAGAATTTCCTCATCATCATCTAGAACCAGTGGGAAGACTGGATATCCATAAAAAACAGTTTGGAGATTGCTTCTAAAAATCAAAATAGCTTTGACCACTAGTGCTGTCTGCAGTGGGTACCCATCTAATGAGAGCTCCATTTAGACACCTGGATTTTGATCAGTATTTTCCTCTTCTGGAATAAATTTGGAAACATAGAAATGAACAGCTGCTACTTCTGTAGCCATTCTCTTGAGCTGTCCCCGAAACCACGTAAAATTATTCTTTTTGTCAACCTGCAATTTCTTTTCTGTGAAAATGTAATAAAGACAAAAATAAATTTCAACTTTAATGCCCTGTCTGTCCTGTGTATGCCTGTTTTGTCTAGACTGTGAGCAATGAGAACCAGACACCATCTGAAATGTTAATTTACTTTATTAAGGAAATGAGACTTATATGATCCTGGTATCTGTCTGTATCCCTTTAATAGCTTTTGAACTCATTGCCTGATTTTGAGCTAATGTGACAGAAGGAGGGGGGGAACAAGATAATTGACCTGCTACAAGTTTCAAGAAAATTAGAAGTTGTATAGAAGAGAGTGAGCTGTAAATGCCCCGAAAGCCTGCTGCAAGAATGCTCATGCAGGCTGAGATTATTCACACAGTAAAGATCTCTTACAAATTTCCCCTCTGCAGGGAAAATCCAAAACCCAAACACCTCGAAGCTGAAATTGTAGTTGATCAAGAAACACAAATAAACAGCAACTAAAACTTGAGTTAGGCTGGTGCCCAGAGAATTAGTCTGCTTATCTGTCAAAAAGCAGCACCACATCTTGTGATGCACAGGAGGAACTGTCACTAGAGTGAAAAAGGGATCAGATTTTCCTTGTGCTGGGCTGGGGATCAGCCACAGGGGCTGGGGCTGGCAGCCTGTGGAGCTGGCACTGCCTGGAACAGACAGTAAGCTGTATCAAAGCTATGTGAAAACAGAGTTTTCTATAAGTGTACTTGTTTGGATTTGGCTGCCAAAATATTTAGGGACTGCAAGGGCATAAAGCAGCCCATGACAAAAGTAGTTCTTTTGATCAGAAATTACTTGAATACCCAATCTTTCACTGCAGGGCCGCAGAGAAAAGAGATGCCAGCTTTGATGTCTGAAGATTCTCTGCTGCAAGGAAGACAATCTGTTTTTAAATTACTCTTTTTCCTAGCACAGGTAAAAGGAAGAGCGTAACTGGTATCAAGAAACTTCCCCTGGAACTGGAATTGGTAGTGACACTGTGCTAGAAGAGCTGTGCTGTGAGTGAGTACAAGCAGACACAGTGTATTTTACACTGAGCATGTGGGATAGGACCAGGAAGAAGAACAGAGAAAGCTCAGAGGGGGGAAAAAAGGAGCTGTACTTCTTTTCAGTACTATGTGTGTCTCTGGGCTGGTACTTGTTTTTGTGCTGAGCCATTTTAAGCCTGAAAGTTCAGGGACACTCAGAAGTTATCCTGTGCTTAGCTCAAGGGGTGAACATGAGACAGAGTCAGCTGCTTTCCATCTATTTTCCTTCTCCTTGAAGTCTTGTTGCTCTCCAGCAGAGAAGGGAGCCCTTGCTTTGGAGATGGAGGAGAAGGTCTAACTCTAGGAATGGAAGTTTGGCTGTGTATATGCTGATGGTGTTGTGCCAGCCTCACTAGCAGTAGTTCCTGCTTTGGAAGTGGTCTAGAGAGGGAATGATTTTATTTAGAGTATAGTTAATTCATTTGCTCTCCATAGTGGAAACGGCTCACTTGAATGCTGCCCTACATTTTCTTCTCCAAAGCTCCCTGTGGATGCAGCACGCAGGTGGAGCCAAACACCTGGTCTGTAACCAGGTGCTTCATTCCATCAGGAACAAGAGGACTCTGTTAAATGGGGTTAAAATGGGGTCTCCTCTCCTCTACATGAGAGATTGCCCAAAGGAATATGAGAGAGTTTATCATATCTCCATGCCTGGGAGCTATGGCAGACAGTTAAACATTTTAAAGTTGTACTTTAGACCTGTCTCCTCTGGTGCTGTAAGATGCCAACAGCAGGGGGATGTATTCATTGTGTAAGTAAAACCAATAAAGGGCACAACCACTGTAATTTACCCATTACTTTACAACCACAAAAAAAAAGGAAGAAGAACTTGTCTCATTTAGTTCTCACCCTGCTCCCTGATTCTAGGCATCCTTTAGCTGTCCTTGGTGAGGAGATGAAGGAAGGTACAGGGGATTTTTCTAAGAAATAAAATTTAACCTTGCACAAATTATTCTTCTGGGGCTTTTTAGGGTTTGTTTTTTGTTGTTGTCTTTTTTTTTTTTTTTTTTTTTTTTTTTGGGAGGGGCAGTGGTTTTTTTTCTTATAAGTGGTATCAGATAGGCAGTAGCCAATACTGATTTAAAATGTATTTGCTCAGCACAGGGCTAGATTATGGAACTCCCTGCCACAGGACACACTGGAGTCAGAGTCCTAGCATGACCTGAAAGAATCTGAATGTGTTCCTGGACACCAGCAAATGCTGAGTCCTCAAAAGGAACAGTTTTGGGGTAGTGCTCCAGGAACAAGCTTTAACAGGGGAATATTTTAGGAAAAGGGGTTCATCTACTTGCATATGAAGAAAGAGCTGGGCAGCCTGACTGACAGGGTAACTTGGCACTGGTGAGGTGATGGCTGTGGGGGTAACAAATACTGATTTGGCATTCCCAGGCTTATAAGGAACCACTGATTTGTTTCCAACTTGGTAAAATTTCCCCTGTGCTGATGAAACTCCTTGTTATGCAAAGATCAAACGATTTCTATATTTCAAGCAAAGAGAAGCCACCAAAGAGAAGAACCAAAATGCCCTCAATTGCTTTCACATCTTATTATTACTATTCCTCATTTTAATCACCTGAAATGCTGTTTCCATCATTGCCTGTGTGCCAAAGTCCTTAAATAGCTGCTCAGTTGTCCTGTGAGCAAATGGAGCCCCTCACACTTTGTTCTCCAAGTGCTTTCTCCTCCCTGTTCCCCAGTAGGTTAAGATGTGTATGAATAAAATACACAAATGTGTAACATAAAAAATGCTTTGGAGAAGGCTGTGTTTAGCAAAACAAATGGCCTGACTTGGCAGTTGGTTATTTGTACTGCAGGGGGCCTGTGGAGCCCCACTGGGTGAGGTATTTTCACAGGTCTATAAAAGAAAATACTTTGCTTTGGGGAACACCTTCTGCCCCCCTTGTGTCACAGCCCAGAAGTGGAGCTGGACTGTGAATTGCCCCTTTTATCTGGAGTCAATGAGCTCAGCTAACTGGTCTGATCTAACTTTCTTTGGTGTCCCAAATCCTTTCTGTGGTTATTTCCTTATTTGATTTCTCCACAAACTACCTTGACACAAACAAGATTAATTCCTGGGGTGTGCTGGTTCTTGGTAGAGCTGAGAATTGCATTTACTGCCTTTAGGGGTGCTGTGATAGCCTCACTCTTCCTGTGAATGATGCAGTTTACCATGTTTGAACAGGTAAATGCCATTCACTGTGTGAGGAAAGGTATGGAAAGAAGGCAATCCTAGGTTAAAGTAAGTAAAGCTTCACCTTTCAACTAAAGGAAAGTGGAAATGTTTTTCAAGATTTTTTTAAAGAAAAACTTGATCCTGCAACAGGAAGCAGGAGTTCAAAATAGAAGATCAGTGGGAATATCACAGGAAAAGGACTCTGGAAGTTTCCAACCTGCTCTCTAGGTTGGAGAACTCAGTGTGTCTATGGTACGTGTTTGCTTTACATGCTTTTTAAATGCCATGGTGGGAGAAGTGGATTTGAAGCTTATGAAATGTTCTTGGTCTTCTGTACTTCTTGGTATGTTGACAGAGCAGTTAATGAAAGGCTGTTTCAGCTGACCAGTTGGAATATAGATAGAGAATGTGCATGTGGTGAGGAGATCTGCATTCAATTACCCTCCTACCACAGACTGGCTGCAGACAAGACAATTATTCTGTGCCTCAGTTCCCTAATTCTAAAACAATGAGCTTCCTTTGTCTGACTTGTCTACATAGAGGAGATGCTCCTTGGCACACTGACTGTCTCTTTAAATGTTTTTTGTTTTACCAGTCAGAGCAGCTCTGACTATCTGAGTACTGCTGGAATTTTTCTGCTCCTAATCAGAATTGGTTAATTAGTCACTTGCTATCTCTGGGTTTAATTTTTGTTTTCTTGATCTAATATTGGCAAAAATGTTTTTTTTTTCTTGAATAACAGTTACATTTATTTTTGGAAAAGTATCTCACGTGATGTATGTATTTCCCTTTTTCCCCACTCCATCACAATTTAAGAATGTCAGCAATGGTAGTCCAAACTGCCATGCTAAGCCACACAAATTTTTCTTAGACTAGAAAATTTTGTTCTAAACAAACACATACAACTACCACTGCAGAGCTGCTTCATTGCCAGTTATCCTCCTGTGCATAAAATTAAATCAAAGTTTCAGAGCAGATTTGAGATGCCAAAATGTCACTAGCCTAGGTGAATTCTAATGCAGTCTCTTGTGCATTAAAAATATCACTTTGGCACAGAAGCCATGACTTAAAAATATTTGACCAGATAACAAGGAGACCTAACAGTGACTGGAAGCATTTCCAACTCGGGATATTTAATTAGACCTTATGACTGAAAATTCTTATGGTCATCAGAAGATCAACATTCCAACATATTCCTGGTTATATTTATTAAATACTTCCTTTTTTGGTCCTAAGTGTGAATGTTCGGAAAAATGTTAATACAACCCACTTGACTTCACTGGCACATTTTACAAAAGAAGAAGGAAAAAATGTGGAAGCCACTGAAAACTAAAGGGTTCTTGCTTCGGAGAAAAACAAAGTTCAAGCCAGTGCTGCAGACTGGCTGGAACTCTTCCACGGTTTTAAAAGGAAAAGACCCTATTGAAGGGTCTTTTCACAAAACTCCTTTACTCCCTTTGAAAAAAAAAGAAGAACCAAGCACACTTAGCAGTGTGTAAAACACATTTCTTTAAGAGAAGCCAGCTTTATCTTCAAGTCCCAGCTAGTTAATCTGCTCAAACCCATTTTTAACTTAAAGTCTGAGAAATCTGACACCACCACAGGGACTTAAAGCTTTTAGTCTAGATGGAATTTGCTGACAATACTTTCAGCTAGGGCACCAATAAAGACAGATTGGTTTCTCTCATTAAATTTGGTAAAAATGAATGTTTTCCTCTTTCAGGAAAAAAGAAGGAATGGGACAAGTATTCATTTTCTCTCTCCCTAGATCTGTAAATTGTACTAGCTACATCTACATGGTATCTTCAGGTACGTGTGCCACAGCTGAATGATGTACAAATACAGCTCAGCTATCTTGGAAGTGCCTGGGAAATCCTGCATTCCCCTCCTGGAGGGGAGCATTCCCCTCAATAAGTTGCATATTTTCACCTGCTCTGCAATAGACCTACTTAGATTTCTGGCTATAAATCCAGAAGCCGAGTATATCTGCAGTGTAACTGGGGTTGGCTTCCAAAATACAGATAGTGAACTACTTGTGTGAAACTCCTGCTGTGGGAGGTTGGGAGTTCCAAATGTGCACTGGAGCATGGTCAGGTATGTGCTGCAATCACAGGTAACTATAATATCTTCTTGCATTTTTACTGTTTATGTATTGGTTGATAACTGAACAGAATTTCCTGGCAAAAGCTTTTAATTACAAATGGTACATTACTCTCCCATAACTGTTGAAGTCACCTAATCTGAGCTTTGTCAAATAACAAAATTTTATTGCCATGAATTAGGCAAACTTCAAATATATCTCTCAATTTATCATGTTTACTTCTTGAGGGCAACAAATCTGTGTCATGTAACACTTGCCAGACATTGTTTCTGTCACACTGCTCTTCACTTTCATTCCCAGGGATTGGAGTATTTGCATTCTTTAGCTTTGCATTAAAAAGAGAAGGAAAAAAAAGAGAACAATAAAATAAGAATACTGTGCATCTCTGTAATTATGCTGTAGCCATATAGCCATGACCAGTGCTTCTTTCTTTAGGCTAGAAATTGAGATTAGAGACTAAAGGTTGTAATAAAAGTAAATTATACTCTGTAGCTGGCTTGGCTGGTCTCTGTATGCATAGCAGAGGACACTAACTCCAGATGTAATGGAAACTCTCTACTGGAGATTATTGAGAAGAATATAACTGTGCTTTGGTAGAAACTGTAACAGGCATATGTGCTGTTTTTTCTCAGTCTCTGATTCATCTCAAACTCCCTGTAAATTTGAACTTAGCTCTGCTGGAGTAAGAGCTTTGGACAAAAAGTTACATCTTCCCCATGGACAGGCACTGTTTCCATTTCATGAAAAAGGACAAAGCTAACTGCACAGTGCAGAGTGGGAAGATTTTCCTTCTGTTGATTGTCTTTACAACAAACCTTAAGAAGGTTTGGGTCGGATATTAGGAAAAGGTTCTTCACCCAGAAGGTGTTTGGGCACTGGAACAGGCTCCTCAGGGCAGTAGTCACAGCACCAGCCAAAGAAGTGTTTGGACAATGCTCTCAGGCTCATGGGGTGACTCTTGGGGTGTCCTGGGCAGGGTCAGGAGCTGGACTTCGAAGATCTATAGGTCTCTTTCAGCTCAGGATGTTCTGTGATTCTATGTTTGATCTGCAGGGTCAATCAAGCTTCAGTTGGTATCTGCTTCTCTGTGTCCATTTGCACAACACACGGTAACCACTCCCTTTATCTACCCACTTGACTTACATGAAAACCTATAGCACCCTGCTGATGGATTTCATTCAGCAAGTCAGAAGTAATTACTGTTTTTGATGCTGTAATTTATGAAAGTGGAAGTTCTCTGCCACCACCTGTGGCTTTGGAAAAATGAAGATGCAGAATATTTGTAGTTCAACCAAATATTTGGTCTGCTAGTCTGAACAGTCTGTTAGTTTGAAACACAAGTTGTGCAATTTAGCTGCTATTAAAATCAATGAAATTGCTAGATTTTCCTTGTTTATTCACTAGCTTATGTTGTCCCAGCCTTGTTTTATCACAAGATGATAAAACAGCTGCTGAGTTTCGAAATCAGAAATTTCCCCACCAGCCAAATGCTTACAGTCCTGTTGCCTTTTTCCATCAAATATAGAAGTATAAAGGCTCAGATACCAGTGACTTGCAGTCACCAGATAGGTACAGACTACCTGTGTGGTCTTTTGCTGGCACATCTAATCCAGTTTTCTTTCTCCTGAGCTGAGTAAACTGATGCTGGCCTAAATGTTGTATGTCAATGTTAGTACTGGCTTACAGTACTTGTATGACCTCTTGGCTTCCTCCCTCCCTCCTTACGTGCTCAGTCTCTATTTGCAGCACGAAACTCACAGGCTTTTAATGCTTTCTGTGTTCACAATCAGCAAAGACATAAGCAGGATGAGGATGATAATTTAGTCTGCCTGCAGATTTGGGAAGATATTATAGTGGCTCCCTTTTTAGAAGATTATCTTCTAATCTCAAGAGGCTGGAAACTGCATTGCTTCTAAAATGAGCGTTTACATTCTGAAAAAAACCAAAACTAGCTCTTGTGTCAGAAAGAAAAGAAAAAATGGGCTCAGAGAAATGGACAAATGTGTTTCTTTTCAATCAAGGTAATTCGTAAGTATTTGATTCTAGCAGTTTCCCTGCTTAATTAGGAGTCCTATCAGGAACAAGCCCTAAATTTAAGCAATTTGTGGAGCAGAAGTGTAAGTGAGGAGGCAGCACATATCAAAATACAATTGTGTTAAGTACCTCCTGAACTTTATCCTGAAAGGAGCCAAAAGGATTTTACAGAAAGATTGCCACTGAAAGGATGAATGGGGAAGAAAGCACAAGGCAAGAGGAGAGGTTATCTTTACTCCCTCTATGCAGCGCTGCTCCTTGTTCTCGTAATCACCTGATAATGATCTGAGCCCCCTAGTTCAGCTTCAGTAACTCACTTTTCCTAACACTTCAGCTGGGTAACTTCATCCTTCACTCATTTCCTGTGCCCTGCCCTACAGAAGCTATATAAGCTCTCTGAGGGTTTTGTTGGTTACAGTCCGTGGCTTGTAAGCTACAAAAATCTAAATGTAGGTCAAGATGAGTTGAAATCTTTTAAACACAGCCAGCCACCGTTTCCTAAACACGTCCCTGGAGCAGCTGCATGGAGGATGTTTACAATTAAAAAACAACCCTCAAGCAGCCAGTTCAGAATGCACAGGATTACTGTAGCCAGCAGCATTCATTAAATGTCATATCTGAACTTTCATTATCTCGAGCTTGATCAGATTTAAGATCAGCATCTAAAGAAGTGGAACTATTGATTTCCAGCATCCTAGAGGGCTCTTAGAACAAAGGCCCATCTAGAAGATAAATGGTCCCAAAAGGACTCTGGGGATGAACTGTGACTGGACATCAAGTGTTATGTCATTCTGGTTTCTATCAGGAGGGGAGATCCCTCACTTCTTTTTTTTTTTTTTTTCTTCTTTTCCTTCTTGATCTCACTTGTGCAATTAAAATCCCAACAAAACAAACCAGCAAAGAAACAAAAACCAGCAAAACAAAACAGGAAAAAAAGATGAGCTCTGCTGAAAATGAGTCAATCCCTTGAAACCCAGCAGGGGCACCGTCTGCTCTCCTTATGGAGCTCAGTGGCTTTCATCACGATTCAAGTGTCTCCTACTCCTCTCTCTCAGCTGAAGGCAGATGTGGGTTCGCTGGCAACACTGGGCCTTGTTCTTTGTGAGTGTTTAAGGCCTGAGCAATCATTTTAAATTGAAAGCAGAGACAGCGATGCTATTACAAGATTGTCTAGAGCAGCGATTCCCAACTGGTAAGACATGAGAACATTTACAAGAAAAAGGTTTCATGAAGTCTAGGCTAGAAATCAGCACAGAAAAGCATAAGCATGATGCAGAGCAGCATCTTCTTAACAGTTAAAACATGTTGAGAAGAAAACTTCTTCCAAGAAGGTGTTGGAAGTCTTCAGTCAGACCACGGAGAAGGTCGAAGCAACCTTGTCCCTGTCTCTGTTTGGCTCTTTGGTTTTTGTGTACTTTCTGTATTCTAATGCCAAATAATAATTTATCTGCTGAAAACAAGTGTTCATGCAACAAGCATCCAGCTTTTAACAGCTCATGTGCTGATGGGTGTGTAGCTGTGGAACTCTGTGCATGCACTGCCATCTGAAATCCACTACAGACAGAGAGTTATGCAAATCAGGAAGGATCAGGGATGGAGGTCCAATTGTTTTGGACTAAAGAGAAAAAAATCTGGCAATCCAGAATTTGCCACAACCAAGGAGAGTGGAGAAGGAAAAAGCCCAGAAATATCAGTTTGGCTGGATGTAGCAAACAGGGAGAGAGGTTTAATAGAGCAAGTGAGGACTGAGGTACTCAGGACCTCTGACAATAAAATAACTTTTCTTTAGGATTCCCTTTTCAGTGATTCTGGTCAAAACATAAATAAATAAATAAATAAATAAGTCTCTATTAACGTATTTTCAAAGTCCCAGAGCCTTTAAAACAGCAAAAGCATCTTGTTCTCCTAAGAATCAATCTAAAGGAATAAGGAAAAAGAAAACTAACACTGCCTCCTCCTGAAGAGTTACCAGCAATTCCCCCCAGTGCGCTCCCTTTGTACTGGACCTGAAAAAGCCAAAAGTGATGGCTATAACTTTTCATGGACTCATGCTGGTAACTGCTGCCATCCCTCACAGAAGCTCAGGTACCAGGAATGATGCACCAGGAAAAGGCAGCATCCTGCACTGCCCCCAGGTACAGCCTACTCGGGTTGCAGGACACATGCTCTACCAATGGCAGAAAAAAATCACCTCAGAATCAAAATGGAAAACATTGAGGTCTCTGCAAATACAAAACTGACATCACTGTAGCCAAGTTGTAGTCACAGCTTTGCTGTGACTTGCTTATCTTGGCCCCATTTTTCTGGGTTGATGGTTGTTGAGATGAAACAGTGAGTGGAGAGAAGGAATTGTAGCCTGGGCTGTGGTCTACTCCATCACCCTCAAAAGTACCTTAGTGCCTGGTGAGGAGGCAGGTTTTCTACAGCTTGTGCTTTTCTTTTCCTGTAGCAGTTCAGAACCATGTATTAACATACCTAGCAGCAATCTGCAGTAGAGAAGAACATAAGAGCACAGAAAAGAAAGGCTTTATCCATAGAACCTGGGCATTTTTTTAATGTATGTTTATGATCTGGCTGTAAGTCCATTTCAAATACGGAGTTGATTGTTTTTCAAATGTGTAAATGAAAAAAAAATTAAAGTATCAGAGTAAAAAGGCTTTAAGTTAGCAATGTGTGCAACTTCATACATTTCTTCTTCAGGGTATCCAGCCCCACATTATGAAACAGCAGTTCTAAAGTCTTATTGTTGAAGAGGATTCAATCTGTCCCCATCTCGCATTTGCTCTTCCTTCCACACTACTTTAGCACTTAACACAATTAACTGTAAACGGTTTATTAAAATAAATCCCCTGCCCCAGATTTGGATGTCCCCAGGCAGATGTGCCAGAGCATGGGCCTTGGGCAGGCCCTGGGGGTGGGGGAGGCAGGGGCAGCCCTGAGCCCCCTTTGTGCCTGTGGCACTGCCTGGCAGGGCTGCAGCTCATACAGACCCCTACACCCCCCATACACACCCACATGCACACACCTAGGGCATCCTATCCCAGTCCCATGCAAACCTCCACACATGTCCTCTGTGCTCTCCCCTACATGCAAGCTATGCAGCTCCTCCAGAACACACACACAGATCTCCCATGTGTATTTCATTCACATCCCATGCCAGCCCATAACCACACTCCTCTACACTTCCCATAGATCTATAACCCCCACATCCCCCCAGGCTGTGCAGTGCAGGGCTCATAGGGCATCCCTACACACCCCTCTTACACCCAGATCTGGACACCGCCCTATCCGCAGCCCTATCCACAGGTGCTGTGCTGTGCCCTTCCCTTCTCTGCCCCCCAGGACCCCCGGCCGCTGCCGATCGGGCCCCGGCGGGAAGGAGCGAAGCAGCCGCGCCGACCGCAGGCGTATCGCCGCCGGGCACCGCTTCCCCCGCGGGCTCCGCGCTTCCCCCGCTGCCGGTGTGCGGGACAGCCCAGCCCGGCCCGGCCCGGCCCGGCCGAACCGAGCGGCAGGTGGGCTGGGCTGGGCAGCTCGGGGCTCGGCGGCTCCATCAGCGCTCCCCGCAGCCCGGGGCTCTCCCCGCCGGCGGCGCCCCGGGACGCGCAGGGAAACCCGTGGGCGGGCACGGCTGGGGGGTACCGCGGCATCCTCCGGGGGGAGGTGAAGTAGGCGGAGAAGGAGGAGGAGGAGGAGGAGGAGAAGGAGAAGAGGGAAACCTGCTTCTCCGGAGGGACGAGGTAGAGGCGCTGCAGCCAGCCAGCCCAGCGGCGCGGGCTGCGGGCACATGCCGGGCTTGGAGCACCGCAGCCGCGGAATTCCTGCGGGGGTCCCAGCCCAGCTCCTGTCCCTGCCCCGGCGGGACCGTCAGCCGGGCTCCGGCACGGAGGAGAGCTCACCTACGGCTCCCCTCCCCGAGTGCATTAATCCCAGAGCAAGCAAACCTGGTAGTAAGTACTTGTCATCTTTTATGTATGATTTTTTTACAGTTTTATTGTTCTCTGCTGGCAGGTAGCAAAGGATTTCTAAGATGAAGCATTTATAGGCTGGGCTGTAAGGATAATCTCTCCGGCTCTCTCTTGGCCGCCTGAGCCTTTCAAATATCGAGGGGCATATGTGGAGGCACATGTAGCAACATTCCTTCACTGCACATCTACATCTTTAATGTTTCAGAAAAAAAATGTATGTGCTGGGATTTGATTTTTTTTAGCTTCTGCTGTTCTCAAAGTAATTTGTATCATGTTGCACAACATGCTTAGAGTTTCAGAGAAGGATAAATCCTGGTGACAACCACTTTAACATCCTGCATGAGGATGGGGGAAGGAGATGAATGTTTAAAATCATTCACTTGGCAGAGGCGGGGAAGTCACTTCTCTGCAGGCTGCCTTCACGCTATGGAGCAATATGCTTTTGGGGATTCTTTGCCTTTTAATCCTCTTTCCTGTATGTGCACATCTGGACTCTGGCCTGGCACTGCTCCCTGCACTCAGGCTAGAAGGGAGTGGCATGGCAGACTAGCAGGGGCTGGAGACCAGGGATGAAAAGACAGAGGATCCTTCCCTCCTCTTACACTTTAAAGATACTTTTTTGCTCTAGTCTGGTCTTCTGCAGAGTAAATCCACAGGAATACTTCTAGAGTCGGGAAGTGGAATCAAAAGTGTTTTGAAGGCTGCATTATTTTCCCTACAAAGGGAATGGCTGGGAGGATAAGTGCAAATACCTGATTCCACACCCTTCTTTTAAGGGGTTTCCAAGCATTTGAGGGAAGGGGTGGGGTGAGTGTGGAGTTATTTGACACGTAGAAGGTGTGTTCCGCACTCAGACTCTACAAAATTATGCTGCCTCTTTGTGGAGTGCTGGGAATGCCATTTCTGTCAGTGGAGTTGTAAGAGAACTAGGAATTTCTCTCTAATTTTAAATCCCTGAGATAACTACTATCTTTCTCCTCCTACATCCTCCACACATCTCTTTCCTTCTGCCAATGACTTGCATTATTATTTGCAGAATATGATATGTGTCTTCCTGTGCAACTATTTGCTGAGATGTTCCTGGAACTAGGTTCTAGGAGTACATTCTAGGAGCCTTCTGTTTTTGAACCAAAATTATATTTAATAACTGAATAGTTAATTTTTATCTGGCACATATCCAGTATTTTCTGTTTCCTCAAGTGATGCTATTCTGTAGCTGGTCACTGTGTGCTGTGTTCTCATAATACACTAATGTTACACCCATCCTTAGCCTTTTGCAAATGAAGGCTACAGGACAAGTGTTTTAACTCAAAAAGAAACTGGAGTGACTTTTTGGTTATAGTAGAAGAATGTTGATAGCAGAGGACCAGCCACTAGAGTGACAGGCAGGATGTCCTGTGCTGGTGTATGATGTATTAATGGCATTTAACCTTTTTAGATGGACATGAGCAGAAAGGAAATGCCTGGTTTAATAAATATCACAGCTAGAATTTCATATAAACGTGGGAGGCTCACACTAGTAATATCACTGACCCCATTTTTATTGGTCTTGTAGGGAAGTCATAAAAGGTCTGCTGCAAAGAAAGTTATAAATCAGATACTTTGCTGTTGCAAGCATGTGTCCATAGCTTTAGTTGCCCTGCTGCATGGTGCAAAGGAGAAGGAAGGAAATAATTCAGTGAAGTTCTGTTGGTTTGCTTGTATAATGCTGAAAGGGAATTTATAAACTCTGAAATAAGCTGGGATTATGTATTGCCACTAGCTTAGGTTAAATGTAAGAGACGCATAATTTTTCACCAGTTTTTGGTCTGTTTTGTGTTCTCTGTTCTCCCTGGCTCCTCCTTTAAGTTCATTAGGACTTCCTCTGGGCGATGATCCGATTTTTACAGTCAATCAAAACCCATACCAATATCCTTACGCAGGCCAAATACACTGAACTTAGAAACACTATAAACCAACAGCTACAAATTACTTTCAGAGCCCTCCTAAAAAAAAAAAGCAGATATAAATAGAGTTCAGGACTGCTCCAAATGCTTTGCCTTAAAGCTGTGGATGTGGCTAAATCCAGAAAATGTGCTCAGAAGCTCTATTTGAGAGCCATGTAAGGAGATGGCTGAAGTTTCTTGTTAGACTCTGGAGAACTGGTAGCCACAGTCTGTGGTTGTTGGACTCTTCTAGGTAGTTTGAATTCAGGTCTGAGCTTGGGCTGGAAGTGATCCTGGTTTTGCAGACATACTCATCTCCTTTCATTCATAAACTTGTCAAGTGCATAATAAAACATACTGTGGTTGTTTGCTTTTGCTGTGTTTAGAAGCTGTACTCAATTGCTTTTCCAAACTTCACTCCACAGGTGAAGGTAATTTTTTTCCCTTGGCTGATTAACACACTCTTCTGTCTTTGATTCTAAATTACTGGGGTTTTTTTTAATAACCTTCCATGGAAGGTTAGGTGATCCTTTCTCTCATGGCTCTAGAAACACATTGCTGCACCTGTTGCAGTAGATTTTTTAAAACCTTTTCTGTAGCATCCACTAGAGCAAACAGGATCTTAGCAAGCTTTGTACAGTTGCCTTCATCCCACTGATGGGAATGCTTCCATGATGTACATTAGGGCTACATATGTTGTTTGGATTTCAGCACTGGATGCAGAGAAGATATGATTAATCTGTAGTGCTGAAAAGGATTCATTAGTGAACCCAGATGGTTCCAGGTAGGATGGACTCCAGAGTTTTTTTTAAATTTAGCATAGCTGTAAATGCCATCTAAGTTGTCTGGATTTTACTGAAATCTGTGTCTTTTACAGTATGGGTTTTGCTCAAATCTGTGTCTCTTCTGAGCAATTGTACCAGGTCTATTAAGTGTGCTACAGCAAGGTCTGTCTCTAATAATGTTTTCATTAAGCCTCTCTACAGACAGAAGAGTAAACTAATTGCCAGACTAACATGTCATTTGGCTCTGTGAACAAGCTACTGAACACTAACTTATGAATGGAAACTTAAAAGGCTCATTAGCAACCTGCTACATGAAAGAAATGCCAAAGTGAAATGAAAATACATTTATATTCCTGTCGTAGTTGTTGCTATTCAAGCTGATATAGAATTCCAATTTAGTTTTCATGGGAATCTTAACTAATTTCATATACTTTTTTTGCCTCTGAACTTTCAGCAGCTGCTCCCTCTATAAAAGCTAGGAATAAGTGGTTCTGCTTTAGTAGGAATGAAAGGAGAATTGAGCTCTATAGAAATGAGGAGATTAGAACTCCATGAGGCATATACCCATTTAATGCTGCTGGAAACCAAACCTGCTTGAATAATCTTAACTCTCACTTCTGGTGAGCAGAAATTCTAGGGGAAAAAGAAAAATTCCCTTAGTGACTTATTAACAAAGGCTTTTCAGGTTTGCTGGGATTTATCATGTGAGCCTAATCTACCTTTTGTTCATCCAGTTGGCAGGCTTTAAGATTTAAAAGGGTCTGCAGAAACTCCTCCCCCAAACTTCTTATTTAATTAAAGAGGCTTGGTGCATTATTTACTTTCGAGTCTTCCATTTATGTGGGAACAATGAGTTGGGGTTAACATATTGTAAAATATTTGTGAATGCTGCATTATAGGCAGGGAAAAGAAACAAACTTTGGCTACACCTTCAAATTCACAAGGCTTTATTGACCTACATGGGTTCAGTGAGAACGACTGAAAGCGAGGCCAGTCATACATAAATACTAAAGTATAAATACAGGTGTGTAACTCTACAACAAATTTCTCTGCCACTGTAGGTGACTTAAAGGGCCTGGAGGAGAGTTGGTTTCATTTGCTTCTATGAGAGACATTGGATATGCAGATCAGGCTTTGCACATACCAGTAATTTTTATATTTTGCTTTGGTGGTTCATCAAAGACAGACTGGTAACTGTAGTTCTCTCACTAGTTCCCCCAGTTCCTCCTCCTCCCCCACTCCATTCATCCCTGTAGCTGTGAGCATCAAGTTGCAGATAAAACGACTTCTGAGACAGCAATGGGATGCAGCTCTTGCCAAAGGCAATTAAGTGCTTAGGATTACAGTGTGCTTTACAAAGTGTGTTCTTGCTGAATCCCTTTCCTCTTCTGTTTGCTGGCACTAAGCAGTTTCTTGGCACTTACCTTTGTTATAACAAGTCTGAGCGTTGCTAAACTTCACTACATCATGTCTAGCAAGCTGCAGTGTCTTCTGTTTTGAGGATAGTCTTTCTGGTGATTCTTTACTGAGAGTCAGCTTGACCTCATCACCTTTGCTGTAATTGGATTAAATTCACTCATTTGCCAAAAACATGACCAGCTGACAGCATATTAATTCTTCAGACTGAAGTGCTGTTTTTTATGCATAGGTTCCATGGTACCAAAGGCAATTTTAGGGCTTGTGATGCAGCCAATGCATCACAGGATACAGAATTGCCACAGAGGGATGTTTTCAGTTATTTTCTTCATTGCAAAATGGTACAAACAGACCATACATTCTGTGTGAACATAGAAAATCTAACCTGTGGGAGAAAAAAATTACTTGCTCTCTTTGCCAGTCCTGTCCATCACTTGCTGCTGCTTCTTGTGAAATGTGATAAATTGCTGAGAGTCCACAGACATCCTGGCTGAGGAAAGTGAGTGATGGAATGTGCTGTTTTACATACGCACTGTAGTTTATTTCTAATTATTGCACAGCAGGTTTTTCTGTCATTCTTCAGCAGTCCTGTGATCTGAGGTATTTGCAGAGTGGCAGGATGATATCTGAACAAAAAAAATGTCCTCAGAAAGGATACTGGAACTGTGTAGTGAAGGATAATCTGATCACCAAGCCTGTAGTTTCACCCGGAGACCTTTTATATACTGTTTAAACCAGTGTAATCCAGCTTTCAGTGGGAACCACTGCTAAGCAGCAAAAATCACTATCCTGATTGTTAACCTCAGCAAAATGTTAAAGGATGAGTGAGTAATGGGGAGACCAAGGACCGAGTTGCAAATACTCTTACAAAGAGGGCTTGGGAGACACTGTGGTACCCAGTGTGGCACAGGCATTCTGAGCTATTCCAAATAATGAAAGGATCCCAGTTTTAGCTTTTCTTATCTGCCTGGAAGTACTGCAAGTTTCCTGTTTGCTGCAGAGGCCTGTGAGGGCTGTGTTTTGCAGGCAGCATGAGCCAGAGGAGCTAGAGCTCCCAGCTCTGTGTTCCGAGCAGGGCATTATTGCACTTGATTTCAAGGTGATGTTGCTTTCTCTAAATTCTATAAACTGATGAACACTTCCTGTGCAAAACAATAGGCAAACAAGGTGAGACAAGGGTGTGAGATTTTTCCATATCTTCTAAATGACAGTCACAATTTAATTTAATATGTGAATATGCAGTGCAAAGAGTAACCAGGATGTCTGCTTTAATACCCCATTATAAAATGCACATAGTTCCCTAATATTTTTGGCAGTGTTGACTATTAAGAAGTTGCTTCTCTTCTAATGGAAGAAATATATTATTCCATTAATTCTTTATAATGGTGTAAGCAGTTTATTAAATGAAGTAAAGGGGTTTTAAAAGGGTTTTTTTAATTTGTATATTTTATGTCATGTAATTTGAATAAATGCCATTAAAAAACAAATTTAAAAAAACAAGCCCAAACCTCAGAGCCGAAATACTGACCATCTCTCCTAGACAAGGATTAAATCTGACTGGGTGAAAAGAATAAATTATGACAGCATGTTCTGTAAGAAGCACTCAGAAAGTTCAGGTCAGTTGTTCTTGCAGTGTTCTTCAGAACAGTGTTCTTACACTGTTTGTATCAAAAGGAAAGTTACAAACCAAAAGCAATAAGCAAGCTGTGTTTAAAATACACAGGAAAGAGAAATTTGTCAAGAGTGGCCTGTTTTACTTAAGTTATTTACCTCAGATCTTTTACGATCATAAGCTTTCCTTTCCTTTGGTGGAAGAAGAGGAAGACATTAAGTCAATGCTTCATGTCTGAGAGTGTTACAGACTCATCACTAGTTCAAGTCCAACCTGGTTTGGCAGGTGAGAAACCTCTCTTGTTCTGTGCAGGGTAAGTTTAGAGCAGGGCTGTTGTGGGTTAGACTCGGAGCCCTGGCTGCACACAGGCTGCTGCTGCTCTTTGAGAGCTGACACTGTGGTCATGGTGGCCTGGGGGTGTATCTTGGGCACAGCCTGAGAGAACATCACAGAGGGAGCCCTGGCTTGGAAACAACAGCTGGTGTCTCCCCCCCATCATCACAGCAGTGCAGTTCCTCTGACCTCAGCAGAGCTGCAGCATTCATGGTTTTCAGTGACGTGGGAGCAAAACTGGGCCTATATTCTTTTAACTGGTTTATTTAGCAGCTCTTTTCCATACGCAGTCTCCATGCCAGTGACAGGAGCTTCCTGGAACTGACAGCAGACACAAAAGGCCCTCTTCTCTGAACCACTGGACCTTAAGAATTTTGAAAGGATGTTACAACAAGCCTCATAATACACCATTGTCAGGCTCTCTCTGAAGAGGCCTGCAGTGGTATCATACCTCTGAGCTTTCCAGAGGGGGTGTGATGACCCCACATGGAAGAAAATACAAGAGTAATGGTTTGGGTGGCTATGAGGAATTTTATGGTACTATTTCCCCTGGCTGTAACTTGAAACCAGCTGGAGGCATTTAGTGCTAACTGAACTCTGTATAAAGAGGCAGGCAAATATCTGAGCGTGTATCCTGCAGGTTTTTTAAGAAGAGATCTTGGCTTGTGAGTCTGTGCATTCTGGCTGCCTCTTTTTCACAGACAGGGGAGTGGTGAAAGAAGGTTTGTTTTATTTTCTCCTACATTTCCCTTTCTTCTTCCTACTCATTTTCCTGTTCCTTTGCAGCACAGCAGTTTTTCATGTTGCTGTGAAAGTGTCTGTGCTTGTGAGTAGAGCGGAGAGCACATTTGAATGGAAGAGGTGGTGGGTTTGGGAAGCCTTGAGCTCCAGCATTCCCAAGGGAGGGGCAGGATTTGCATTCCCTGCTGCCTCAGCCCTGCTCAGGGATGTGCCTAAAGGTGTGTCTGTGGGATGGCAGCGGGATCCAGGCGGGAATCCCCTCACGGTGAGGAGGCAGGAGGTCCAGTGCAGCCCTGAGTTCCTGCCATGCCGCCTTTGAAACACTTCCCACCATTTTCCTGTGGGACCAAGGCCTTATTGCAACCACGGGGAATTTTGCTCAAGTTACGTGCTAAAGTCAGCCTGAATATGGGCACTGGGGCACTTAGTGATCAAATAATCCCATTTTGTGCAGAGAAAAAGTCTGTTTCATGTGTGTTTTCTTAAAATGCTTCTGAACTCAGTCATCAGAAACATTGCTCCTTCAATTTACCTGAAATTGGGCCTTTATCAAGGTCACTTCAGATGACTAATGAAGTATTGAGTTCCTATTCACTGTATTTAGCTCTTCCCTGACACAGAGCTCAGTTATATTCCTTCTCCAGGGTATTTCCAAGCTGTAGCTGTGGATGTTGTTGTGGTCCTGGGTGGCCTGAGCAGAAGTGAGGGGTCACGTCCTGACTGGACCACAGTGACAGCCAGAAAATGAGGTGACAAAAGTCAAGGACTTGCAGACATCTCACCAGCAAGGACAGTCAGACATGGTCAGGTAGTTCTCCAGGTAAAATAGTGTGGACCTTGTTCCATTCTCCACATGTGCTGTTGGCCTTAAACTTCATGTAGGATCCTCTAAATGCAAACGCTTTACCACTCTTTTACTTTCTGCTTTGTCTCAGGGGGTAAAAGCAAACATAAATGTGTAAATAAGTTTTAGTACTTGATGTTACATTGATTTTATATTACATTGTATTCTGCTGGACAACTGAGGTAACCTTTTTTGAACTTGCTCATCAGTTCATGAGCACTGCAGAGTCTGGTGGGTTTATTTTATGTATATATACATATATATGTATATGTAATACAAGTATATTGTATTAGTAATGTGTGGCTATTGGTATTGGAGCAGGGGACTGTAGTAATGAGCCTATTTCTCACTAAACAGTGGAGAAGGAGAAAAATGCATGATGTTTCATGTTTGTTCATGCCTGTCATGATTTCTGTGGTGAGTTTTCCACTCCTAGTTCCTTTCTAGCTGGTTTCCCTACAAGTGTAAGGTTTTGAGACAGACTGTGTCGAGGGCAGGAATAGGAGAACTGTGTCAAACTTTGTTAGTTTTTTATCTCTGTAGCATAGGAAATTTTTTTTCCCCAAGGGCCAAACAAAAATATTTTTTAAAACTGTATGGGTAGCAAGATAATGAAATAAATTGAACATCAAAACAACGGATTTATTGTCTGAAAACAAACTTGCTGTAATTGCATTTCTTGTGAGGTTCTTTTGCCCAAGCTTATATTTCACTTACAAGACAGGAAATGCAGCCTTGCTGATTACATTTTTAGAGCTATAAATAACTTACTGTCTTCAAAGATGATGTTAATTTAAAAAATGCTTCTAAAATGAAACTTCGATGAATTAAAATTTAAATTGGATGGGTAAAATAGTTACTTACTGTACTGTGTGTACAGATGTTAAAGGTGTTTTTAGGGGAAGGGTATTATAAGAGAAGTTCTGGCACCTTTAACAGGTCTGAATTGTTTATTTCCTTTTCTTTGCTGGTTGTATCTGTCCCTGTCCCATTCTCACCCCTGTCATAAAGGAGTAATGAATATGTTTGCTTTCTATCACCTCACTCCTTTGTTGGGGTCATTGCTCATCCTCAGGAAGTGTGTGATGTGTGGGAACTCTAAGTCGACCTAAAAATTGAATAACTTTAGACCTGCCTCAGTGTTCCAGTTATCCTAGTATTGTGCCTGACAAATTAACAGGAGAACCTCCAACAGCTGCTTCTTGAGATCCATTTCTCTCCACGCATCTCCAGTTTCCACAGCTCTTCTGTTAAGGATATTAGAGGATATGTACCTGTTTAGTCATGTAAGTCTCTATTTATGGACCTGTTGACTAGAGTTTGTTTAATCCCTTTTTGAACCCATGAACATCCTTTGCCTTCAGAGTCTTGCGTGACAACAAGTTCCAGAAGCTACTAACCTGCTGGATAAACATGTCCTTTCTATTTAAATGAGTTGGTTGCAGTGAGTACTGCCTTGTTCTAGTTTTGTTTTGCAAACAACTGTTCTGCATTTAGTAGCTCATGGGTTTTTTGTTATACCTGGTCATATCCACTGCATATGCCTTCCTTCCAAACTGAGGACTCCCAGCCTTTTTAGTATCTCTGTTTCCATCTGGTTGGCCTTTTTGACACCTTGGTAATGTCCTCCTTGGTATGTGGAGAGCAGATCACAGTACTGAATTTGTGGGAGCGCTCAGGCTGTGAGGAGTGGCAGAAATGTCCTGCCTTCCTGTTTTTCCGAGGATTCCAATGAAGTTGCTGGACTCTGGACTGCTATTAACACTGAACCAAGGACTTCAGAGAACTGTCAAGGATGGCTCTGGCTTCCAAGTAGGAATATTTAGAATTGATATTGCCTTGAGGAATTACTATACTAAAGCCTACTTGCCAACACTTTCCTCAATCATTTAATTTTGTTATGGATAAACATGCTGAGTAACACCAGTCCCTGCACTGATCCCAAGAATTGCAGTGCTAATTCCTTTCCATCTTAAAAAGCCTGTGAAGCACTACTCTTTCTAAACTTCAGTCTCCTACTTAAATGAATTCAGACTTGCCAGATTGTGGTTTCCAGGTTCCCTACACAGCCCTTCCTGCAGCTGGAAGTTATGCAGGCATGATCTGTGATTCTCAAGAGCAGAGACTCTCTGTAGCTCTGGCTTACATACCTTGGCTAGTGGTCCTTAAATTCATATTTGAGTTTCTTCAGAACTTGTGTGAAAATTGTTTTGTCTCAGTGCTTTATTAACATCTAGCTTCCTTGTTCAGTCTGGTATTTCCTGATTTTAGTTCAGATTGGTCTGGTTCCTCTACCAGATTTGCAACAGAGAGTGTATTGGGTGTGGAAATCTCCCCAAAGGTTTCATCAGTAAAGGCTGGTGTAAAGAATTCACTGAACTTCTCTGCTACAACTGTATCATCCCCATCTGCACTTTGTACACACCTTTGTCATCCAGCAGCTGGGCTGCTTTTCCTAGCTGGTTTCCT
Source organism: Zosterops lateralis (assembly GCF_965231275.1). Lineage (NCBI taxonomy): Eukaryota > Metazoa > Chordata > Aves > Passeriformes > Zosteropidae > Zosterops > Zosterops lateralis. The sequence goes on along the minus strand of NC_139767.1, from coordinate 28,461,191 downwards.
GTCCTTGATGTATTTCAAGAGCTGTTTACTAGCATGGTGATCTTCATTTGCAGGCAATTTTTGGATTGTCTTTTAGCCCTTTTAATTTCCTGCTTACGTTTTACTTGCCATGTTTTATGGGCTCCTCTGTCTTTACTTAAGCAATCCATTTTCTAAGAGCTGACCTATGCCCTGCAATACTCTCCTAACTCTCTCTGAGGCTTCCTTCTTTTTGAACTGCTCCTTTTGAGTGTCCTCTTTCTTTTCTTTTCTTTTTTTTTTTTTTTTTCCACATCCTTACACGATCCTCTTTCTTAAAATTAAATAACTGTACATAGGTTTTGTTTGGTGACCCTTATATCAGAGCTGTTCTTTGTGTTACTTAACAAGTAGCCTTTTAGCTTTCTCTGGTTTGGATGGTCCCTGTTCTTAGAAGTTTCTTTTCCACCGGAGAACTGTATATGGATGTAGAAAAATCATATTGTATCATCCCTTTCTTTTGCACAGAGGCTAGTTCTGAGTATTTCTAAACATCCTTATGTTTTCTTGGTGTACAGCAGCTATCAGTATTGTAATACTCTGTGGAAGCCATCTATCAAAACTGAAGGGCAGAAGCTTTGTATGAAACTGTTCTGGTGCTAATGGAGCTGGAAATGTTATTACCTTTTGCATGCACAAGGTATGTGCAGCAGTGGTGACAACTTTGCACTCCTGAAATCCTAGACTAAATTATATATAAATTCAAAACCTACGCACTTGAAATATCCAACAAGAAGATAGCCTTGCTTTTCCAGTTTTGCAGACATGAAAAAAAAAAACTGCAGGAGAACACTCTGTGGTTATTTGAGAAGTCTCTGTGGACATGTTTACAAGAGCTCAAGTGTGTTTATATTCATTCCTGTGCAATTACTGGAGGATTGTCCTTATTCCATAAAGCATGTGTATGCATTTGAAGGAGCAGTACAGGTGTTTACTCTCTACAGATGCACTTTGAAGGGCTGCTTGTACAGATGCAGTCCAGCATTGAAACAAAATATGCAAACAAGTTATTGTTGATTAATAGTACTTGGCTAGATGTAACTAATATTATTCAACAATACCTAGGTAGGTGAATAAATGTAGGTACTGTCTTCTCTTTGCCCTGACCACAGGATTAAAGTGTTTGTGGTTTTGTTTGATTTTTTTTTTTTTAACCACTGAGGCACATCCTGTCCCCTGCTAATAGCAGAATGCTTCACATTCTGTAAATGGAAACACCTAAAATTGCAGAGTTCATCTGTTTGAGCCTTTACTTAACCTGTGAGTATTGGACCAATCTTGCTTCAAATCTAGCTATATGTCTGTGTTTTGTTGTTGAAACTCTTGGATTCAAGCCTACTACATTTCTTCCTGGACCAGAAAGCTGTTGGAAATGTATATGCTCTCTCTGGGTGATGACTTTACTGATGAGCTGCAGGAGTTCCCCATCCTATGGGGAGCTAAAAAATGAAGCAGAGTTCTATATTTCTATAGTTACTGAAAAAAAAAAAAAAAAAAAAAAAAAAAGTGAAATTGTCCAGAGCAATTTCTTCATCAAAGCTGACTGAAATAACATCTGTGGTGAAAACCTGTGCCTCATCACTTCATTGTGACACGTGCAAGGGAAATGATGTTAAGTGAAACAGTCGCTTGTCATGGAGAGGAACTGATCTTCATGATACAGAAGACTTCTTACAGTCCTGTATCTGACTAATCCATTCTCTTGAGTGATTTCTTATCAAGTGACATTTCTGTGGCTGTCAGAATCTTTTGTGGTCCTTGACTTCTGTGGAGGGTAAGTGTGGTATTGTTCTCACTGCCAGGCTTCAGAAGGATTTTCATTATTATCTAAAGAACATCTTCTACTTTGCAGTTGGATTTGGTAGGTTTATGTAGCTACTACAGTCAGACTTCACTTCTCTGATATTTAGGTATTTTAGGTATAATTTCAACAGGATAATAATTCATTGCTTTCAATTGTTTTTTTTAACTGTACAATACATTCCTTAATTTGGATTATTTGCAGGATCTCTAGTAGAATGTCTTATGAGTGGTATGGTCAAATACATAGTTCTTAATACTTTCATCACTAGGTTTCAAAACTTTTTACAAAGAAGTATCAGACAGAAAGGAGTTTGAAAGGACTTCTCTAAGACCTGAAAAAAGGTAAGAAAGGTGAATCTTCTGTTTTTATGTCTGAATGCAAAATTGTCTTGTTCTAACTAAAATCAGTTTAGGAGGTATAAATAAAACTTGTGAGTGAACATACTTTCTTTACCTTTAATGCAGGCTTAGCCTAGATTTAGCCTAATGTACCAGAAAAAACCCAAACCAAACAAAAATAAAAAAGTCACTAGAAATGCAAATGTACCCATGAGAGAGTTTAGGTATTATCAAATATTTAAACTCTTAACTTTAAACTGCATGCTTCACATGCAGAATTTCTGGAGCTCACTGGAGAATTTTGGGGGATGATTTTTTTAGGCTAATTCACTGTGATTCTCTGATATGTGATTTTTTTCCCCCCATACTTGAAATTTAATATTAGTTCTATTGGTTCAACTGGATTAATTAGTTAAAAAAATATGCATTTAGTTAAGTGGCAAGCCAAAATAATAATTTCTTCCAAAATGAGAGAGTCAACTTCTGAAACTGTTTTTACATTTACTCTGACATCTTATTATCCATACCTGTTCTGCTCAGTCTGCTGATCAAGAAGACTTTTAGGTGCTTATAAAGTAGGCATGAAGTTACTACAAGCTACTTTTGGGAGTTTGTAGCCAGAAAGAAATAAAGATAAAAATACCTTTTTAAACTTACTACATGGATTCCCTGTACCTTGTCCCTTCCAGATGACAGAAGTTTTTAGTCACTCTCTTTCTTCTTCAAATGAGATAATTTGAGTGATTAATAGGAAAACTGCCCTGCAAAGTTTCTTGTAGGAGAAAGAGAAATACTTCTGGAAAGAGGAAAAAAATTAATAATAAAAAATAAAAGCTTATTGAATAAATGAAAACTTTTGAACTGTCTCTGTCTCACAAATATTGAATCTCTACTTGTGAAAACAAAACCCAAGTTTAAGTCCAGTATCAAAATTTGATGCTGTTATTTTGAACAGCTCTGGATAACTTAAACTCAGAACAAGGACAGACTGCTCCCTTTTGTATGCTGGAGTTACATAGTGCAGCAATTAACTGGGAGTTGTGTTATGCCAGCTTGCTGTGCACACACTGAGGAAAGCCTTGTCACTGCCCCTAAAGAGTTTTGTCCAAGATGATAAACAGCTGCTTAGTTCTAGTGCAGTGGTATATCTACATCTAGACAGATAAATACATAGATATGTAGATAATTTTTCTACTGGGGAGCTGTACTGAACTGATAAAACTTAATATTTGTGATGTGTTTGTTTCTTTAATCTCAGGGGATATACTGTGTTTCTGCTTTTACTATGCTGCTTTTCAAAAGTGTGTGTCATTTCACTCATCTTGTACCATATTCAATAACTGGTGTTAAAACAAATCTCTCAAAGTCATGGGAAGTTTTTTCTCAATTGAGAAAGAGAGATAGGAGACCAGAATTTCATGTAACATCTTTTTTTTTTTTTCTTCTTCTTCCTATTTTTTTTAATTACTGTTTTTTCCTCCTGATTTGTTACATTTCCTCATGCTTTAATGCTTTAGAAGCAAGGCATTCTCAGATTTAGATTTCTACAGTTTCAGTTTCCAGTCCCTGGGTTTGGTATGTCTCTGAGATAACTTTATCATCTGGTACTGCTGGGTTACCTCTGAAGGTACTGCTCTGTGTGATAACAAAACTTGTAACCCTCTTAAACTGAACTTTGTATGGGTTTTGGCTATAATATGCATATATGTATATATTTATATTTTTTAACCTATTTTTCCCAGTCTCCAAATCATTGCCATGCCCCATTTAATTCTCTCCAGACTTTTTCAATGTCCTTTTAAGGACAGGAGTGAGGTGGAAGACATTTTCCATTACGTGTTCGTGCGTCAAACTGAGAGGCCTTGCTCAAGCTTCAAAATGGTAAATTTAAACCAAATACTGGGCAAAAAAAAGCTAATGCTGTATGCTTTTTAAAATAAAAAGGAGAGGAAGATCTAACTAGACCCTGGGGATCCATCTTCACAGTGCCTTATTACCACAGCTTTATCCTCTCCAGTTCCTAAAGATGCTGTCAGTATTGAACTCTAATGACCTGATTAATGCGTTGGAGGGATGCCTGTAGATTGTGGTATTGATATTATTTCCAGATGGCTTCCTGGCAGGCAGATTGGCAACAAGATGTCATCTTTGTGGTGATGAGGAGGAAGAGTGTGGATTTCTTACTTTTTTATTTTAATGGAGCTTGTCTCAGCAAATAAATACCAGTTGTTGGGTCAGTTGGTCTGAAAAACAGTAGCCTTGTGGTAAGCTGAATTCTGTAGATTTATTGGAGTCTACAGAGTAATACAGGAAAAGGATACGATATCTATATTGCTTGCAGAGACTTAGGAGCCCTGTAATACCTGCTCCTCCTTCAGTCAGCAGGGAGCTGTCTTTTGAAGCTGCATGTATCCTGTGCATGTGAAATCTCTGGGATAATCCCAGACGTGTTTCTTGGGGAAAATACTGGATTTCACAGGATTTAATTCAGAGAATTGAGTTCAAGCAATGAGGCAGGCAGCAGCTGTCAAAAATTCCAGAAACACCACTGCTTAGAATTTTCATCCTGTATTTTGTGCTTCAACCAGGCAGCAGTGATCAGGCTCAATATAGATGAGAAAGGGTTAAATTGAATTACTGACAATATCCAGTGGGTCAGACTGACTGAGCTGCCCCTTTGTGACAGCAGCATACTGTCCTACCCACTTTTTTGACCCACAAAGAAACTGCTTCTTTTTAGTGACAGTGTTTTGTTTGTGTGATGGCCACGTGTACAGCTGGTTCCATTTAACCCATGAGACTGAAATGGTTTGTCAAGTAGCTTCTTATATATATTGTTAAAGCAAAGATTAACCTCTAATCTCCTTTTTCTTACATGGGAATTTCTTCCATATATCAATATATAAAGTGCAGACATGTTGGGCAGAAGATTCAGCTGGGAGCCTTGGAGGGTCACAGTGGATCTGCCTTTGGATCTGAGTCCTCTCAGTCCTAGAAAAATGTTTCCGTTCCCTGAAGGGAAAAGAGCTGGGTTCAATAAATTGAAAGTTTGCTTACTTTTTTGGTGGGATATGCAAGCTGGGCTGTTTCACCATCTCTAACTCATTTTAAAGAAAGTTCAACTGTCTGCACGAGCTGCTCTCTGTGCAAACAACATTGTTCATTTGTTTTGTGTATCCCATCTTACATAGAAATTTCCCTGAACTTTTTTCTTCCACCTTCATTACATTACTGTTCCACACTGTTTCCACATCAATGCCTGATACTGCCTAAGGACATGCCAGGGCACAATTTTCTTCTTTTCTACCTGTTGTTCTCTCTTAATGTCAGAAGAAATTAAGGTGGAATGAGGAGATGTGTTTTGATGACTTTGAGACCCCACATGCCCCCAGAGGTTTGCACAGAAAGTGTTTTATTGGAGGTGGATCCTGTAGCTCTAAACTGTTACTGCACATTGTTTGACATTCAGCTTAGAGAGAGCATTGAGCTGTTGAATTTCTAGGGTTAGAAGAGAGGATGATAATAAACTGCTATAGGAATAAAAGTCTTGGCCAGAGTTTCAGGCCTTAATAACAGTTTTTGCTGGGAGGAAGCTCCGAAATTGCAGTGATTCTGAGCCAGGCCATGCTATAAATCTGAGATGTTGGAGACAACTTGCTCGTAATGTTCTCTGCAATTTTTTTAGAGACAATGTGGTTCCTATTGCAATAGGCCTCCTCATTCTAAGAGGACTGGCAGCTGATTCTACCACTGCTGACATCAACAATGCTGCAAACTCTGTTTTTTCTCTTGATCAGCAAATTATTTTTTCTCCTAGACCATGAAGCAGTGGCTTCTTTTTAGACATGGGCTTCTGCACCCTACCTCTAGGGTGGTAGGGTGCAGTGTAGCAAGGAGAGGCTCATGGTTTTGGCTAAATTCCATTTTTATATTTCATTTAAATTCTGTTTGTGAACTGTCCTTCATCAGCTTCACTCCTGAGTTCTATTTTGCTTCTTTTTACAGCCAGATCAGCAAAAATGCCACAGGCGTTTGAAATGATGGATACAAGACACAACGTGAGAGCGCCAACTCCTTCTGCCATAGCTCTAAACCAAAGCTCTAAATCCCTGAAGCATGATTTGTGTCTTGTGGATATCTGGCCAAATGTTTCCCTGCCATAATTAATGGCAACTGCCTGGTGATCACTTTCTAGTGCAAGGATCACTAAAGCTTTCTGTGGGAAAGCTTTTGAGGAAAACCAGTGTTCCAAATTCATTTCACCACTTAAATTGTCTTTTGATGACCCACAGCAGCCTGAAAAATACAGAAGCAACCCAAGTCTTGCTCTAGTTTGGATTTAAAAATGGAATTAATGTGGACAGAAAATACATATCAGTGTCATTGGCTAGTTTCTTCCATAAGAGAAGAAATTTGGTTCATTGCTATAGATGTTTGAGAGGGGCAGGAAATGTCTTGGCTTGGTCCACCTAAACCAAGGAAATCTGAAAGGGAGATTTATGTTCCCAGTATAATTCTTAAAGCTGTGTGCAGGGAGAGAGAAAAGGAAGTATATTCAGTGGTATGAGGCTAAAGGCAAATTGCCCAGATCTGCCCTCAGAAATGTAAGCACAACTTTCAGTAGTTTAAGAGAGAACTGCATGAAATAATGAGAGGATAATGTGGTACACAGAAGTATCCAACACCAGCACTATCCTTGCAGTGAATGAGGCCCAGGTGGGCCTGTCCAGCCTTATTTACAATGGCTGTGCATTACAACCTCTTTCATAGTCTGATAATTAGGTAAAATCAGGGTTCTTCATTTAGTGGGATGCTGCTGTCTGCCATATTGGAAGTGTCCTGGTATTCACTGAGGTCCAGTGAGTATTGCCTGTGAATTGTGCTGTCCTGCTTCCATCAGAGAATTTGCTCAATTAAAGCCTAGAAATAATGCAGTTAAATTTATAAAGGGCAATGTTTGAGGTGTGTCCTTTCTTCCAGTTTCACCTCCTGGTGAAGCATCATCACATACACAGGTGCTTTGTCCCAGTGGAAGTCATAAAGAGGCTTTGAAGCTCACTGCCATAGTTAGTGGCAATTGGCTCTGTGTTTATACCAATCCCCTTGGGAACTGTGAGAGGCACAGCATGTCTTAGGCTACTGTGTTTCTGTATCTTCTGCTTCCTCAGCCAGCCTAGAATACCTAAGGTAATGAAAGAATAAAACAAAATTGTTTTATAACTCCTATTCATCTCTGCACCAAAATTTCATGCAAACTGATAAGACTCCATCTCCCCTCACATTAGAAAGTATCAGAAAATCCCCTTAAAAATGTCTCTTGGAGACTGACTTTAAATTACAGTTATGGGCCATATGAAAAACTCAAAAGGTAAATAATGCTTGTCTCCTGTCTACTTAGGTGGAGGACTATCGCATAAATTTCAGTTACTACTGCAGGGGCACTTGCAGGATTAACATCTTCTTGGTTTGCAGAAGAATTGCTGTGTTTCTTGCCTGTGCACCAGATTTGGATTCAGTGAGGTCAAACCCAGATTTGCCTTCTTTCATTTGCATAATGTAACATTGACACTTCCCAGCTCCCCTCCTGTTCTCTGTTCCCCAAAAGTGTTCAAATATTTGGAATTTGTAAACACAGGATTTTGGATTCCATATGCATCTGGAATTGATAAACTGTTGGTATTACAGAGATGTAACTCTTTCTACCTCTAACCTAGGAAATGCTCTAGAGAGAAATTACAGGCACATCTGATGTAGGTGCAGGCAGATTCTAAACAGCTAAAACCAAAATGAAAAAGTTGCTGTTGAATGAGTGGAATTTTCATTGAAAACTATGTACCCTGGGGGGCAGGAGGTGGGGAATAAAAACTATAGAATCTGTTTGGCAATAAATGCAGCCATAATATTTTTGAACCAGGAACTGAAGAGGTGTGAGTCAAATAAAGTCTGTCAGATGGCATTAATGGGAGAGAGAACCTTTTGGAAGAGACATGATAGTGAAGGCAAAAAAACCCCACCAAGCAAAAACCTCACCCCTAACAGAATCTTGGATTAGTTGAGGTTCAGTGAATGGCTTTGTTGAAAACACAAGAAAAGAATTTAAATAGAGAAGGCCTGATAAGGTGCAGGGCATCAGAGATCTGTTTCCATAGTGACAATGTTCAAACAGAGGCCTAGAGGGACATGAATACCATTGCAGATGAACTCTATAGAAGACATCCATCTGCCAATGGGGATACTCCAGTTGGTTGTCTGAGGCTTTTCCCTATTAGCTGGATTTGGGGAAAAGGTGATGAGGGGAAAACAAGACAAGCTATTGACTTTACAGACTTCTGCTTCATTCCATCTCCTGATTGCTGCATTTCACATGCCCTCTCCACATGTTTTTACTTTTCTAAATTTACTGTCACAATTGTTAAAAATTGTATTCAAGTGTTTAGAGAAAAGGAATAGACACCTTCACCCACTACTTGCCTACTGAAGCAAACACCACTTTACACCAGTGTGGGATTAAGGTATGCATGTTCCTTTGTTTATTCTCCTTTGATAAATAGGTACACTAATCTAAGTGAGCTCCTTGTGAGGGTAACATGATACATTTCCTGTTTTGTGTTGCCCACTGCCCTGATCATCCTGTACCCACTGGGAAATTCACCAAGCATCAGCATCACCTTGTTTTCCTAACTGATGTTTTTTCCCTTTGAAAAAGACAGTCAAGCTCTGGTTAGAAAAGAGCTGTTTCATGTAACAAGTATTGTGGTGTTTGAGTTCTTCCTTCCAGTTTTTCTTCTCAAAATTACTATTTTGTGGATTTTTCTTAGTTAAGCATACTCTGCAAATAAGTACAAATGCCTTAAGCTATAGCTGTAAAGAGCATGTTTTAAGATTAAAGGCATGCCAGTCACGTCTCTGTCTAAACTATGAAACATTTTTTTGAAAAACCGCACCATCTTTGACTAAAACTGCAGCAGTTCTTGGACTTGAACTTTTAAAACATGGGCTGAATAAACAACCTAGTAAGAGAAATATACGTAGAAAAATGGTAGAAAAACTTTTTGTGGGTCTTCAGCAGCTTGACTTCATTGCATGGAAAGTGCTGATTTTTATGAGAATGGCCGGGTTAAGACAATTCTCACTCAGACATGAGCAGCTTCATACTTTGGATGGATCAGCTCATGCTTATCATTACCATGACTATTCTTCTCAAAGTGTTTGAGACCATATGGAGTCATTGGAGATGCATCTAGTCTGGATCTGTTCATCCAAGAACACAAATAGATTGAATTGGGAATGTTGTGCACTTTTGACCTTAGGAGTTAGGGAGAATTACCTAGGGAGGAGTTTTGGCTTTAGTGAGGTAAATGTATTAAATTTTTCCTTCAAATCAGTTAGTTGACCCAAAATTTTACCTTAAGCTGACCCAAAATTTTACCTTTAAAGTAACTTGAATGCATATTGCAAAATACTAACTTTCTATATGTTGATTCAATAGCTGCTTTATGAAGACACATCCCAAAGGTACTCAGAAGCAGAGGGAAGAAAAGCAAATAACAGTGAAAGTGCAGTGTCTTGGCATGAACACACTAACTTTACACATACTATTCTAGTTAAACTGTGTGTTTGTTTTGATTAAGGAAACAGGCTAGTACAAATGTCCTGTAATGCCATAGATTTGAGTATATAACTTAGACTGTGATGATGACATTAGACTTGGAAAAGAATTCATTAAAAATGGATATTTTTTCAGGAACTAATTATGTTTTGTAATGAAATCCATTTTTACATATTCCATGGGGTGTTTCTTCTCTCAGTCATAGCCCTTCTGAGTGCCAACAGAGCAGATAAGACTCATTAAATTCTTCCCCTTTTCCACTCCTACATTAAAGGGGAGAAAAAAGTTTACATTGAAATTTCTTATATTATTTCCTGGGAGGAATTGAGAGCTGGGAATCACAGCCACCAGGGCAAAAGTTATTTCTCTTCAAATAGCATGGAAGAAAAATGTCACTTTTAACTAAGCTCTACTTTTAACAAAGGATATTATTTTCCTCTCTGCTATTGTATTTGATTTAAAATTCTGTAAATTAGTAGGAAACTGAAAATTTAAGTCTTGAGTTTCACTATTTCCTTTTCAAAGAGATTTCATTGCTAAGTGTATCCTACTCTAGTGGTGGATTTACAAAGATTTCGTATTTAGTCTTGCTACTAAGCTGTCAGTCAAATCACAGCCTACAATGACTTGAAGGGGAACTACATCTATGGAGCAGCCAAGCTTTTCTCAGTAGTGGCAGATGCAAAAATGAGGGGCAGTGTCCACAGGTTGCAGCTTGAGTGGTTCATATTGAAGCTTCTGAACTTAGTGCAGCTGTGAAATTGGTTGCTCAGAAATGTTGTGGGACCTCGGTCGATGGTAGTTCTGCTTCAAGCAAGATTTTGGATTAGGGATGTGTAGGGATCCTTTCCAGCTAAAATTTCCAGGGACTCAGCCATTATGTTACTTGTTTATTGGTTTTCCTTCTTTCATCCCCATCACTGAATAAGGGAAAGACCTTTACAGCATCTCACAAAACTGCTGAACTCTGTTCACCAGTTCATTGAGTCACAGAATGGTTTGGGTTGGAAGGGCCCTTAAAAATCATCTCATTCCAAACTCCTTGCCATGGCCAGGGACACCTTTTACAGGACCAGGTTGCTCAAAAATCCAGTTATCAGTTTATAAATTTGGACAGCTCATTTATTGGAAAGTTTCTGAAGCTGTCTCTACCATCCCTATTCTGGATCTCAGAAAGTAATGGTACATTTTGATCATATTTTCATATGTGGGGTTTTTTTTCTGATGTGACAAACAATCTTTCTGTTCATGGAAATGATCTTGTTCTACTTCTCTTATTCTCCTCAACAAAGAATTTCAGGAATTTTACCTAGAATATATTATTAAGACATCACGTAGAGATGCAACTTTTCAAAGTTGCATCTTGGAATAGAGGAAGATATTCAAACTCCAGATTCTGATCCTTTTGAATGTAATGTGATTTTATTTTCAGTCCTGATCCAGATCCCTCTATGCTTGGGTGAATGCTACAGTAGTTAAAAAGGGAGAGGTAAGAATATGAGAACAGGGCTAGGGAGAGAGGTTGTCATTGCTAATTGCTGATATTTAAACTGTGGATGCAAGCTCCCTCAGGACTGGAGATAAGAAATGTATTTGTGTTGCTTTATAAGCACTAACAACAGACACAGCTCTGGGCTAAGGAGTTTGCACTTAGAAACATAAAAGTCTCATCCTTTTGTAAGTAAAAAAATTAAGAACTCTGTCCTGGAAAGACAAAGTACCTTGACAAAGATCACTGTAGTTACCCCTTTTCACAGAAACTGATAGTGGTACAGCTCACATATTCTGAGTCCAGGGCATTACTGCCAAGTCATGCTTTTCTTTCCCTAATGATTTCCAACAGTCTGGTCAACAAAACAGAGAGCTGGTTACCAGGGAGCCGGCAGAGCCCGAGCCTGTGTGATGGAGCGAGTGCCTGTGTGGATTTGCTGCACAGGATAAAACCACAGCACTGCCCTCCAAGAGCCTCTAGAAGTACTTTTCTCTCACTTGCTGTCCAGGCAAGCAGCATTCCACCTGTGGGTTTGGTACCTTAGAAGTTTCCTGAGCCAGCTGCTGCTTTGGAACCTGCTGTTGCATGTGCAGAACCCGGAAGCTCTCAGTGGGTGAGCAAAAAGCAATCTTTTCCAAGCACCCTTTGAAGTATATTTGGTTTTTAGGAGAAGATTAAAACTGGTCAATCTCTCTGAGTTGACACTGAAGAACTAGGGAATTAGAAGTTTTCTTCTACTTCCAAAGGAATCTATAATTATTTTGCTTGTTCTGGTTTTTCAAAATGAGAAAATTATTGAAAGTCCTATCACAAGAGAGAAAAAAAAATCATAAAAGGCTGTGAAAGATCTTGCAAAGCAAGTGTCCCACTGTAAAACCTTGCAGCAGTGGGGTTTTTTTTCTTTTGTGTGGGAGTTATATTTATGTTCTCCCCTCCTGTCTGTAGTCTCCCCTTTAAGTAATATGGAAAATGTTGGTGCCAAAAAAAAAAGCTAGATGAAATATTGATAAATGTGGGAATTGCTTAGAACAGAGGCAAATTAGAATACAGCTGGTTTTCATCTTTTCTGTTAACTTGGGAGGTGTGTGTGTGTGAAGCATTAAGGCTACTGGTTTATACCATATATCATACTCTTGGAGAAGGGGAACAAACAAGAGTGCTAAGAGTGAGAATTGAGCACTCAGATTTTCTTCAGGCTTCTCTTATAAATCAACTTATAAGAAATGGAGGGAAATTTTTTGGCAGCTTTTTGTCCCTCTATATGTCAAATACCTCTGAGTACTAGGGATGATATGAGACTAGTTCATGGTATGTTTTATTCCCAAACCAACTTTCTAGTTGAAAAACTTTATGGAGTTGGAGTGAATTCATTCCTACATGTACAGCATTGCTGAGCTGTGGTGCTGAGGATTGTGTCTGGGTTAATTCTAGACAGATTATCAGAAAGTATTGTAGTAATAAATACAACTAAGGATTTGAGAACCTGCATGCAGTATGTTAATGAAGAATGTAATTTAAGTTCTTATGTAGAGCAAGGGGATTTAACATTACTGTCAATAGTTCTTTTAAACTGTCAGTTCCAGGGATGGCCAAATAACAGAGTTCAGAATAAACCAGAAACAATTTTTCTGGTATTTCCATAGCTTATATCCACAGCTCTGACTGTAACTCAGAAAGGATTGGTAGAACTGAGGATTCAGAGATGTGCAGAAATCCCCTAGGTATGAAATGACATCCAGAGGACCAGAGGGTAAACTAGGACTCTCCAGTTTGAGAAAAAATCTTGGTTGGAGGCCAAGGGTGTCATAAAACTAGAAATTAGGTGAAGAGGGTAAACAAGGGGTAATCAGACATAGCTTCATTTGAATAAAAGGAGAAGTCAGTAAAACCCAGGCAACAAGCTTAACACAAATAATTTTGTATTTTTTTAATTTTTTTTTTTTCTTTTAATACAAGGCATGTGCAATCGATTGTGGAAATCGCTACAATAAAATGTCAAGAGGGCCAAACTGGGTTCAGGAAGAGGTTAAATTAATAGAGGTTAAACTCAGGGACTATGAAACATGATGGTCTGACTTCTTAAGTCCATAAACTGCTGACTGCCAAAAGCCAGGAGGGTGTATTTGGGAAAGAATTGCTGTAAGCTTACTCTGGCTTTGTGTTCTTTCCCAAGGCAAGTGCTACTGATGGTCACTAGAGATATGATATGCATAAGAATGAGACATTGGGGCATTTTTGTGGCTTGCTTTCCAACATCTCTGACTGTCTGACTTCATTTACAGACATGATAGTTTGGTAACATTGCATTTAATGATCAAGCTACAGCCTATAATTTATTCTCTACTCCTTTCTTCATACATCGAGGTTCTCAGTAGCCCTGTCTGCCAGGTCATCCAGGAATTTCTCAGTTGCTCGTTCAGTGTGGCTCAATCAGTTTCATCAGAATGATTTCTTTGTGAGATGCTGATCTCAATTCTGTTCTATCTCTTCTGTAGCATCTTTACATTCACTTCAGTTTCACTTGCTCTTGTTTTAGTCATCATGGGAGCCTTTTCCATTTGTTTATTGTAGTTATTTACTGTTATTATCCAGATACTTTAGCTGTTGCTTCCCTAGTTGGGACCCGTCCCTCTCTCCAGCAAACCTTTCTGATTGTAGATTTTGGGTTCTAAGTATCCCTCCCCTGGAATAATGGGTGGGGGGAATTTCCTGCTTTTGTCATGGAAGGGATGGAAGTGTGGTGCTCTGGTTCATGTTTGTGAATTTGAAGGAAGTGGTACTGTAAGCTGTTAGTTCTGTCAAGCTTCCCTTGACAAGTGACTGACAATTGTATTTCACATGGGCAAAATGCCTTTGAGATGTGGCTGTTCTGGAGTTTGCTTTTTAAATCTGTCACTGCCATGAGTGAATTCCAGATCGATGCCAGTGTCCCGTTATGAGCCAGCGTGGTGAAGCTGCAGGGCTGTGCCGGTTTGTTAACCTCTGCAGTGCTGTGCTCACAGAGCGTGTATATATGTGGGGTTTTTTTTGTTTGTTTGTTGTTTTTTTTTTTTTTTTTGCTACTGTCTCAGAGACAGGGAGTGGGAACTTGGAAGTTTCCCACTGCAGTCAATAGGAAACCAGCAAGTACTTAGGAATGAGAATTGCTTTGCTTTCTGTGATCTGGCCCACTGCCTGTTTTCGTGGTTTGTGCCATAGTCCAGCTTTCACACTCCTCTGGGGGTGCAGAGGTGACAGCTTTCCTCCCTGGCCGTGCACATTAAAATACAGCTCGCATACAGTGTAAATGTATGCAACCCTAAGCAAGCCAGCAGGGAGCAGAGAAAATATCTGTGTCCTCCTAAAGAAGGCTGTCTTGTTGTAAAATGCTCTCCTGATGAAAATGAAAGAATTGTAGGTAAACACAGGACTTTTAAACTGGTGAGACAGAGTTCTCCTTCAGAAGAACTGGGTAAAATTTGAGGACTGGACAGATACCACAGTTATACTCTATTTTCTATGAGTAAATTTCTAGCTTTGGGAATTGTGGAGAGATGTTTGAAAGAGAGCAGCAACTGCTGCAGCCACCTGAGTTGGCAGGCAGCCTGAAACAAGAAGCCTTGAGGTGCTGAATTCCTCTCATTCATTTAATGGATGGCTAATTCCAGTGGCATTGATACAGCTTTAACACTGAACATTAACTGTTTCATTTGCATCACAGCAGCTAGAAAAACAGGAGAGTGTGTAATGAAGGTGAGTAGTGTTGTGTTGGGCACTCTTGTAACAGCTCAGGGTGAGCCAAACCTTGGCTTCTGAGTATCTGTGCAGACCCAGTCTGCTCAATTAAACATTAGCTATTGATGAGCAGCAGCAAACAATGGGAAATATGAAGTGAGTAAAAAAAAAATAGGAGAAAGAAACCTCTGTCATAACATTTCGTGTTTGCCTGTGGGAGGTCTCATGCTCACCAAATCTTTTTTCATCCTTGGCAAGCAAAAGAATTTTGTCTACCTGCTGGATTTGGGGTTGTTACCTGTCTGGTCTGCTGGAGAGACTGCATACACTTCCTACCTGTTAAGAGAAGTTTGAGATAGGGATGTGCCTGTGGTATTTTGTTACTAATGAAAGTAAAGAACAATTTCAGGAATAATTTGCATTCACATTAAAAATGGCTTTGTGCTCATCTGAGTTAGAAAACATGCAGGACATTTACATTATGTTTATTAAATTAAACCGTTAATGAAATAAAAAATATTTTAAAATTATTTAGTTAATAAAAGAAAGTTTATAAAAATAAACTATTCTGAGAGGCTGAGATGCATCTAAAAATCTCCTTTCTCTTTCTCTAAATCAAACATGGCTTAATTCCTCTAATTACAGATTGATATTGATATTTTTTGAGTTGCTGCTATGTTTAAGGATTTCAGTGTCCTAATTTGAGGAAGAGACTGATAGTCTCAAAGTTCTTAAGTCTGGAATGAGGTCAAGTTATGTGAAAGTTGAAGAGAAAAGTAGTAAAGCTTTGCAAGGCATTCAGTGTAGTTACTTTATCCATGAAGAAGAGCTCTTGGATTAACATGCAGGTCAGTCCTGCAGAAGCAAGGATTGACAGACATTGGAAACTGTCAACAATATGGGAATGTTAATTCAAATATTTATAATTGGTTATAGCAAAATCCTCTTAGGCTGTGTCCTCCCTCCCTGCTTTTACAAAAGCTTCTTGAAAGCAGATTCTCCTTGTCCAAATCTATCTGAACATTAATTACATGGTAGATTTTTGCCAAGAGGCCTGAAAACTCAAAGGGCAGATCTAGCCCAGAATCCATCTGCTGGACAACATGATCTGAATTCCAGTCACTGGGCCTTTAACAGGCCTCCAGTTATCCCAGGAAGTTTGAATCACTCCTGGATTTGTTATCCTGGGTGCCCACTGCCAAGCACTGGCCTTCTGGACTGTTCTAGAGGTTTTTCTACCCCAGGGGGTCTGTTAACACAAATTCTACCTTTTGGTTAGAAACTCAAACCCACGGTGAAACCAGGGAGTGCAGCTTTCTTGTGCACGTGTAAAACCATGTCAAGACCACTTTAAAATCTGCCTTATTTCACACTCTGTCTTGAGTCATCCTTTTCCCCTGGGGTATCACTTATACTTTCCAAATAAAGGGGCCAAATGCTGTGAAACTTATTGGAAACATTTTAAATTTTTGACCTGTTCTATGTTCCACTTGTTCTTGTTTTTCTTAGACTTTCTACAATTGATAATTCCATTCAGTCTATCCCATGTTCTTCTAATCAATTCCTGCCTAGATCTTTTTCCACTTGGCTGTTCTTGCAGACTTCTGATCTTGTTGCCACATTTTCATGACTTGTGTATAAATGTTTTAAAGGGTGGCCAGTATTTCCCAAACTTTCCATATTCCAGTGTCTGAATCTGGGAGCTGCCCAACCCCATAAGCTGATGCAGTGTCTGCTACTGCCCTGACTGATCCTGCTGACCCTGCACAGCTAAATCTTGTGCATCCCACCTCAGAGATGGCTGTGCTCCAGGGCTGGGTTTAACAAGTCACGTATAAAACTGGGATACCTGGAAAGCAGTTTGAGACCAAAAGGGCACATGAATGTGTCAGATATTAATGCCAGTGTTCCTGGGGGCCTCACTGTCCCCCAGTAAAATAGGTGCAGATATTGGCTTTGTTTCCCTGTGGCTGAATTCAGCCAAGAGCATTCCTATCCAACTTCTTAAGTGGCTTGAAACACTGAAATGAATTACTTTAAACACTAATAAGTAATTTCTATTACTGAGAAGGGTGTATTCACTGCCAGCATGGTACTGGTGCTGAAAGTGGATTACATTAGCCTTTTGTTTGAAATCAATTGAGTTTACAACTCCACTTCAAAGCCTTTAGAGTTTTAAAATAGAGCCAGCAGAAACTGTTTAACAAGTCAATGCTGCCCTGTGATTTTCATTGTTCTAGCTTTAGTTGTGAGAGGGAAAGACTTCATTTTCCTCTACTTTCACTTCACCCAGGGAGTGTGGAGCAGTACAATAAGCAGCCCATTCATCTGTGCCTCACCACTGTGTGCTAGGCTTTACCTAGGCACAGATGCCACTTCACATCCCACTGCAATTCCTCCTGCACAGTTTGAGTGTGCTCTCGTTTTATAAAGGTTGATTTATTATTAAATTGCACTGTCCTTTTGGAATGTTGCACTTTTCAAAACTTGAGTTATGATGGAGAATCTCTTAAAAGGAATTTATGGAAGAGGAGAGCCCTGTAGACTTCACACATTAACTTCTCATTTCTTTTGTATGAAGGGCAGTACATTCTTTCAGTGACGCAGGGAAAACAAGAGGAGTAGTTTAAAGGATGGATGATAACCTATCATTTCAAATTCATAGATTTTTCAGGCATTGGGTGTGTTCTTGTGAATCTTACAAGCCAGGAAGCCTTAATTTAAACATCAGCTACTTCTGAGGTGGGGGAAGCTTCTCCCTAGAACGAGGGTTTCCCTTTAACCCTCACACAATGAAGAGGCCTCTGTCAATATAAATAGACAGCATGGGAAGCAGAGAGGGAGAGAGTGAGTACCATTGTTTCACCAAATGTTTGTCTTTGCTTTCTCATTTGTGACTTAAGCAGTGAAAAAGCTGAACCAAGGACAAGGTGCATTATACCCTAGTGAAAGGCTACATCAGTCTTGTCCTGCTTTTTAAACCTTCCTTGATCTGTGCTGTTCCAACTCAGGAGAAAAACTTCTGTATTTCTCAAGGTCCACTGGCTTGGAAGAAGTTGAAATGAAACATGAAGTCTGTGGAAATAAAAATCATAGCAAGTTCCTTTTTGACCGAGTTTAATTTGTAGTTTGAGGAGAAAGTGTAGGGACTGGGTTATGCAGTCTGTCAAATATGTGACAGATAATGAAGAGCAACATGCACTGAAATTGAGCCTGAGGTGTGTTGAGCATGAGCCTTTTCCTGTGGCCCCACCAGAGAGGGAACCCCAGGCAGTTCTGGATTCTCCCCACCTCTTTTCTGAAGACTGGAGAAAGGGGAAACACAGACTCATTATGCTCTTACTACTAAAAGACCTTTTAAATGCCTTGAGATGCTTCCCATGCATGAAATCATATGGAAGACTGAGGTACACAAGTGGCCTGTGTATGATTCCAGTAGAGTCTGTAGCAGAGTCTTCCACAGACTCTGAACACCTGGGCACTCCTGGATCCCGATTCCTTTGGGGTAAGTTAAGGCTGCTTTTGCACTTTGTTTCTTTGATTAGAAATTACCTCCCTCACTCTCTACTGAATGAAATACTTTAGTTCTGACAAAGTATTGTTTTCTAAAACAGTTTTACCAGAGAAATTCTCACTCACTCCACCCCATTAACATCCTGTCTTCTTCAGAGGAAGAAAAAGAGACCATGGTTGTCTTGTTCTCACACGTGGTTTCTGTGACACCTTACACAGACATGTAACAGCTCTGCCTTGCTCTCAGGAAGATAGAAGCAAACAGAAGCACAGTTAGAGTGGTCTGGCACCATGAAGTGCTGTAGTTTTGAACAGCCTTGTGGCATTTGCTGCTTGGGGCTTCCTTTTTCATAGAGCAAATGCACAAAATACTAGTGATGGAGCCAGACAGACCCCCACGTGTGTGGAAGTGGTAGCTTATGGATCAAGTGTCTCCCTTTGTGGTTTATAAAGCTTGAATACAAATCTTTTTCATCAAAGCTTCACAGTCCTAGAGAAGTCAAGGGGGTTTAAATACCAGGTGAGCAAAGCTGGACTTGGAATTTTTACTCTGTTCTAGAGTGTGTAGAATTGTTGATAAGACTGGAGATTGTGAGCAAAGGATACTTATTTTTGCTTTTTCCTGAAGACTTGTGCAAGGGGATGGGGGAGGGTATGTAATAAACCCAGGCCTCGTGCTTAGATCTTGGAAAAACATGCTAATATCACCAAATGGCTTTGAATGAACAATAACTGATGTTTACAGATAGTTTCTTCTGTTGGGGTACAATATGCATTTTAACACAGGCTCTTCATTATAATCACTGGCTTCTCTGTGCTGGTACAGAAAACACATCAGTGCCTTACGCTGCCAAGGACTGTGGTTTTTCAGAAGGAAGAAAAAGGCTTAATGCTATTTGTTCAACCCAGCCAGAGATCTACTGTTTATAATCTGAAATATCATAAAATGTGTTTTCAATTACCTCGTGCATATTTTTAAAGAATTAAATTTCCATCAAAGGATTTTGTGAGCTGTTTGATCTCACTGTGTCTAAAGAGGCCAATCTGACTGGAGATAGTTTTGTCTGAGTACATACAGCACAATTGTAACAAATGTGCCCTTTGAGTGTCTGTGACTTTAAGAGAAATCAGTCAGTTTATTAGTGAGAGAAGAGGATGGTGGGGGTCTAATTTCCAGTGTTAGCTGTAAAACAAGTACTTAAGACTGGGTGTGCAAAGGGACTATGGTTCCTTGTGTAATATGACTGACTTAAGCTTTTGTTTTCTTCTCTCTTAATCTGGATATAGTATTCAATTTTCCAGACATCTTTGAGTGTGAGTCACAGCCTTAACCTACTGTGAGAGCCTAGAAACAAAAAATGTAGCGTTTTTGTTGCAGTGAAAAAAACCTGCTTGTGATGCCATTGTGCACTGTAAAAGCACACAGATCCTTGGCACGGAATAAACTACTGATTAAAAAAACAAGAAAAAGTGAAAAAACTATATAGATTTACCTAGAAATAGTGTCAGCTATTGCATTTCCTACTAGCTGATTTTTCTGCCTGCTGGACCAAGTTGTTTTTTTCAGTGTCAGACTTTAAACAGTGTAATGATGGAATTCAGATTTCTGCTGCTCTTGCATGGAAACTGCATTCCCTAAATTAGAAAAGCAAGGTAGAATACTGGGAGGCCACAGTTTTGCTTTCTGTGCTGGTACATCTCATGCAAAGAAACACTTGGAAAAATTACCTTAGGTCTCAAGAGTGATAATTAGTCCAGTGGATTAACGTGCTCTTGTTGCTATTTTAGCTTTGAACTGGCCTGGATATGTCTGTGGAATACTGTACTGCCCTGATGAGGCTTATGTGAGCTGTAAGAACACCTTTCCTGTTCTGGTAAAGTAGCTGGTACGTCTCTTTTATCAATGCAGTTATTTGGAAATAATTCACCCAGTCAAGCATGTGTCATAGCTTTTGATCTCCTTTTCCACCATCCTTTAATTCTGTGGAATCCTGACATGAAAGCAGAGTTCTTCCTACAGATCTTGTTTCTTCCTGACACTTACTGGTCACCTGAAATTCAGGTCTTGTTTGGGCTCCACCAAAGATTGAATAGCTCTTGATATTGCTCTTCCTACGTAAAATTTTTAGTCCTTTAGAAAGCTGTATCTGTCTGCATTTAGGAATTGATGAAAATACTTACTGCACCAAGTTAAACTGAAATTAAGTTGAGTACACTTTATTATATATGTGTGGTGGGTTTTTATCCCCCTTGCTGGCATTATAATTGTTCCTTAGGAAATACTTGTGATATCACAAATTGATGTCAGGTACAAAATAAGCAGTAGAAGGTAAAGCTTTGAAAAGACAAAGAGCCTTTCTATGCAGGTGTCATCCATACTGGGGAGGAAAGAGAAAGCCAGACACTCTGTACAGCAGCAGAGCAGTTGTATCTAAACAGAAAGGGGACTGTTTTTCCAAGGTTTCCAGCTAGTGATAGTAGAGGCAGTAATGAGATACAGGACTGCTTTCCATCTTACTCTGCCAATTCAGCTCCAACAGAGATGCCAAATAAGTTTCCATTTAGAAGTTTTGCAGTAAAAAACAGCTTTAGCAAAATCCCTTCTCCTTTTTCCCAATGAAATTGTCTTTCCCATTTTGTGATATTTGCTACCTGTCTGACTGTCAGCAGCATGAAGCAATGGAAGATTTATATGAATGATGTGTGGAAAATCTCTAAGTCATTCACTTGCTGTTTCTTAGCATTTCTGGAAGAGAAAATAGCGACGTCTCTAGGGATGTTTTTTCTATCAACTCTGCCTTCACTAATGGGATTAGCAGGCTAAATGCTCCAAATAAACCCATCACTGGCATCAGTTGCATCAGAGGGGATGTTCATCTATTAATACATTAGTAAAAACCCAGTGTTTGTTTCCAAGGGTCACTGGAAATGGATCAAATTCAATACTTACTTTTATCCACGCTGTGTTTCAAATCGGCATTTCGATACAACGTGTACAAACCTGTTATTGTCTACTGAAATCTTACGGGAAATTCCCTCCTATCAGAAACCTGTTCTGCGCACCATGTTCTGATTCTAGGTGAGTGCTTAATTCCAAGGATTTGTTGGCAGAATATCAGCCTCAGTGGGACAGAGAATTGGGTGGGTTTTGGTGGTTTTTTTCCCTTTTTTTCTTTCTTTTTGTATTTGATTTTTAACCAATAATGCAAGGAGCGCATATGTGCTATTCTGGATCTTATTGCAAGATAGACTCATGTTTGATAACAGTCACTTGTTAGATCATGTATACGGGAGTGGAATGTGGGTGACATAAAATGGGATGTTACATCTGAGAATGCAGCTTTGGAAATGTTTTGGGGAAATATTTTGGGGAAATGGTTTGATAAATAAGAAAATACGGTTTGGTTTTGTGATGCTGTAGGTAAGAGATCCGATTAAGCCCTAATGCACATGTAGAGCAGTGAAAGAAAAGTCAAGGAGAACAGAGGTGGGGATGTTACATTTTTGTAATACAATGGGGATAATGATACACTTAGCATATCCAATTCTGGTAGCTACAATTCACAGAGGCTAGAACTGGAAATGATTCTGGAAAGACAGAGAAGAATGGTCCATTGAAGACAGAGACTAAAGCTCAGGCCTTTTAATGTTTAAAAAAGTTAAGAATGTGACTCTGATTATAATTGTACCTATCTGGACAGGCAGTTACTGATGGTAGAATTAGACCCAGAGGTTGGAATCCAAAGGAGATTTTAATTTTCAGTAGAACTGAGATGCCAAAATGTTCAACACCCTTCAAAAGTAATAAGTCTTTAGAGACACCTTGGGGTGACTGGAATGTATGACTAGGTATGTCATGGAAAACTGGAGCATCCAGCCAGTCTTGGAAGGCAGGACAAGGACAAACCTTTCAAGCTTTAATTCCACTTCTACAATTTTTTGAAAATACACTTTGGTCAAAAATGTTGTGAGTGAGGACAAGTGTGTGTCTGCCCGGGACATGCTCAAGTGTGAGATTTGTGTAGAAGCAGCAAGGAAAGCTTGGGGAAGTGTTAGTTTGTTGTGCAAAACAAAGAAACTTAAGCGGAACTCAAGTTTCAAAGGGTGATTTCGGTTATTTTGTCCACTGTAATGGTGACCTTTAGAAACAATCATAGTAATTTGACTGAAGAAGCCACAAAGAGCAGCTGGGTAGTATTACTGTAGGTGTGTCAAGCCACAGGAAGGACGGCTGTCTCTTCTGTCAGGGCTAGGGGAAAGCCGGCAATCTTTTTAAATACCTCACTTCTCAGCTCATACTTAAATTGAAATACAAAAGAGGAATAAACTGTCTTTATCCTCAGTCTGGCTGGATTGTCAGCTACTGATAATAAAAATATGTATGGTGTTGCACAAGGAGAATCACTTATTTATTAGGAGTAATTTGAAATCTTTTAAAAAGAGCTGCCACTATATCAGTTAGAGGTAAGCCTAAATAACATCTAATTTTGAATGTGTAGATCTGAGTTTGAGGTGAAAAGCTGAAAAACAATCAGGTTTTTGGTAAGTAAATTACTGAGAGTAACAGCCCAGTATTTCTACCACTAAGTGCTAGTTCTTTTCATGTGAATACATTCTTTTTTTCGAGTAATCTCCAAAGATTAATGAGAGTGTTTATGCCAAAGTCAACAAATCACCCTGGGTGAAAGCTGTAAACATTGTCTTATTTGTTTTGGTTGGAAAAAGTCTTGGTCTCACTCAGACCCGTAGAAATTGAATAGTGTGGTGATTGGCAGTGAGAGAAGCATTTAGGCTTATAGATTGCAGTGAGGAATATATGTGGAAGAAGGATGCACTGGACCTCTTGGGTAGTCTAGGGAAGAATTCATCTTAAGGGAGGTGGCAAATTCTCTTCTATGGATGCTGTCAGTTTCTTCTCCTCACTCTTCTTCTGGACTTTTTGTATGTCTCTTGGAAATACCCAGAGGCAAGGAGTATTACAGCATGTTTCCAAACTGAGGGTTTTTTGCTAGATACCTCTCAGAGTAAAAGCATTTGTAGTTATTCAAAATTTCATAGGGACCAGAAGGATTCAGGTTTGTTTCTTTACTAGCAGTGGCACATATTTTTGCCAGATTAATTAAAATCTTTGATTAATTGTAGTCCTGATTAAATGGAAGTTCACCATATTTTATGTGATTGGGCTTTCCTTCCCAGCCCACTCTCCCTCCAAATACCCCTTCAGTGCAATAAAAAAAAAAAACAAAACAAAAACAAACAGACTCCCTTTAAGAGACTACATTAAGGGAACTATAACTCTTCAGAAAACTGATGCAAGTCATTGTAATCCTTCCATTTCCCTCTCATGAATGTCTGCTTCTCAAGTGGATTTAAAAATACCCGAAGAACTTCACATAAATAGGATTATATTATGTATATGAGCACATACACTATGAAAGGAGAAGCAATGAACTATTACAAGCATTAAACATGAAAAGCATGAAAATTCTAGACTAAAAGATTTTTGTGAATTAGAGTCATCAGCTTTTAAACTACTGGAATGTCTGATGTTCTTTTTCTTCCTTTTATGATTAAAAATGGAATCTGGTGTAGCCTTCTTCTGGTTAAAGATATGTCAGTGATTGCATTTTCAGTTATTGTATTTTCCACTGTTCATGGGTGTCTGGACCTCTAAATAACATCTGTGTAAAACTCTTGAAGGCAGCGGCCCCATTCCTGTAAATTCATTAGTTCTGTACAATTTCAATCTTGAATCCTTTAAAGGGCTGTGAATTAAGCTTGTGGTGAGTTTCCATTTTTCCTATTATTGGGTGACATCATTGCAGGCATAAAGAAAGAATATGGATAGAGATGGAGCAGCCAAAATTCACAAGAGCAGAAGATGTTAATTTTTTTTTTCTTTGATTAGAGGTTCATTCCAGAGGAGTAAGTAAATTTTACCAGCATTTAAAGACATTAGGTTTTTATTTAAGTTTTTTTATTTCCAAGTTTTGACACTAGTGAGAGATCAGAAGCTGGCAAAAACTGATCATAAGCAGATATTGCTTAATCCATTTTCTCTTCTTGCTCATGCTGTAATAATTCCATTGCAGAGCCAGTCTCTTGATCCACATACGATAAAATGCAGATATTTTGATCCTCCATCAGCTGTAGAATCCTGATTTCTTTGTAGTTTCACATGTCTGGTTTGCATTGCAGTGATAAATATGCATTTTCAACACGAAACAAAATAGCAATTGTTCTGAGTAAAGACAAGCCAAGATAGCTCCTGGTATTCAGAAGAAACTCAGTAATTCAAGTTACATATCTCCTTTTCTGTCCCTACCGAGTGAAAACATAGAATGTGCCAAGAACAGGCAATATCTGACCTGCAAAGGAGGTGCTTTGGTTCTGGGCCGTCAACAGTGGCTTAATTGTGTATGTTTTTTTCCCCTCTTATTTTCATCTTTGTTCCTGACATGTGGGAGTTAAGAGGGATACAAAAGTGTTCCTCACTTCCTTGCTGTCTCATGGGCACGGTCCCTCATTAAGAGAGGAAGGTTAAAGGTGTAGTCTGGTGCTGACAGTGACACCTGCAGCTTAACCACAGCAAGGTGCCATCACTGCCTCTTGCCAGAAGACTCTGAGTCTTCAATAAATAAAATACACCGGTTTTCAGAATGTTAATTCAGTACCCTTATTAGAATAAAGTTCACCTGGCTGTTTTTAGGGTGTTGTTAGATGTTATTTTTTCTTTTGTTATCTTTTCCCAGTGAATGAGATTTATCATGTACTGACTCCATAGCAGCTGATAGGCAGCCCTGTCTAGGGTCTCTAAAGGAATCAATCCAGTTTAGAAAGCTGGCTTGAGCCTGGAAGTTAAATCATTTGTTAGGATGGAAAATTATTACTCTGAAGTTGATTTTGATTGTTTTCCTTTAGAACAGTGGAAGACATTCTTATGTGCTGCCTTTCCTTATTGATTTGTGCTAGTAATGTCTATAAAATAAATTACTATACAAACATATATATAATATTGGCTCTAATACTCATGACTTGAATGCTCTGCACTTGGCTCAGCTCAAGAGAGGCCACTGTGCCGTGGATAATTCTGATGAAATGAAATGAAAAAGCCCTCTACAGAAAGTGGATGATGGTAGAAGATGCACTAATGGGAAAACTGTTTGTTGCGAGAAGAGTTTGCAGCTATAAATCCACCCCTCATTTTAAATTTCTTACTCATTCTCTTAAAGAAAGGTTTGGTTTTTTAAGCAAATTAATCTCTGGTACTACATATGTAGTAGTACAAACAAGTTATCTGTTTTCTTCATAGATGAGTAAATTCGTCACCAAAGTATTTTGGAAACATTAGAATCTTCTTCTGGTTAAATAATTTTTGATTGTTGAGTCTATGGTGTAAGGGTAAACATATGGCCAAAATTATGATGTCCTTTGTTGCTAGAAAACATGTTTCTTTCTTAAACATAACTCATAAAGTGACCAGTGAGAAGAGAAAATTAAATGGAAAGAGACAAAAGGTAAACTCAAATAGAGGATTCTGTAAACAATTTGGGTTGGAGAGTTCAAGTTAACAGATGTCTTTCTGCAAGAGGCATTTTAAAGGGTGTATTTTTCCTAATGCTTTAACTAACAACAGATTTGCCTGATTATTTATTATATTTATTTGTAAACAAAGCAAACCATTGTCACCCTGTGGATGAACTGAGTAACTTGAAGCAGATGTCTAACTTAACCATGTTTATGTGCCCAGATTTCATTGGATGTCTGATCTTGAGCCTTAAACCTGTCAGCAGTGTCCCACTCTGTGTTACAGTGGTGTTTCTCATGCCCTGTAAGTTTAGAACCAATTGCTGCCATTAAAATACTTACTTTCCTCAATATTTGCTTAACTCAAATGAAAAGTCAGATGCCAATAATATTACATCCAAAGACTTCACAGGACCATGATTCTTCTGACTGAAAGTTGTACTAAGATTTCTTTTGTCTTTGTTCCATGATTATTGATTGCTTCATTCCCATTTTGATGTAGGTCTACAAACTTTCTATTACTTATGTAAGCATACCCACTAAATTAATAAAGAGCTTTATGTATATGCAAGGCTGCAAATCTTGCAACAAAATCCTTAAGGAAAGGATCTGACATCAGCTAGGACTAGGTATTAGGGACAAAAGGCTGGTATTTTTAAACTGCTCTTATCTATATGGTTTGCATTTATCCGTTTCGTGTATTTAACATTAACAATAAAAATCTCCCACTGATTCTTGTTTTTCTTCCAAGATGTAAAGTTATTTAAAAAACCCCTTCAGCAGTTTATAGCTAAAAGTCAACTTAGCCATCTCCAAAGAATGGGAAAAGAAATAACTTGGTAACAGCACAGATAGCTTGAAAGGGCGAGAAAACTGTAAGTAGACATTTGTATCTTCTTCATCATTCACCCTTTTTTACCTGAAGCTACATGTCTTTGTGAGGAGCTTGTTTTTAGTTTATTCTGAACACTGAAAGTTCCACCTTTTTGGAACAATAACATATCTATTAGTTGTTTAGGTGATGTGTAAGGTTTTTTTTGCCTGTAACAGATTATTTAGGGCTCTGATGGTTTGAATCTCCCATGCAGGAGTCACAGCAGCTCTGCCTAAGAGGGGTTAAAGCATAGGCAGCACTTCAGTCTAAAGAAACTAGTAGTTAAAATACACATAGCATGGGAAATCTGGCAAAAAGAAAGCCCACAAAAATCCTTTTCTACTCTCTGGGAGATTTATAAGGTACCACAGGATCTTCCCAAAGTAAATTTAAACTATTTTAAAAATGTAGGAAGATATCAGGAAAGTTTTTAAACAGTTTTTTAAACTTATGGCAGGAAGATAAAGAACTTAAACATTTAAGAGCAACAAAATCAAAATCCTCTGATCTATGAATACAATTCCTATTTTAAAAACAAAACAAGCACACTTGGGGAGGAGCTTTTAATCAAATGCTCTTTTAACAATGTCCAGTTACTATGAGAATACTTCCCACTTTCCAGGATGGATGTGTTGCACAGAAGAATGAAAGACTGTAACTGATGAAGTTTGCAAAAAAGCATGATCAATATTCTGTTAAATCAGGAGAACATTCCCATTCATTTCAGCAGAACTGGAATGGGAAGTATTAGCCTTATTTTAACTTGAGGCAGGGTAAATAGTAAAGCTAAGTATGAACTTGTTCATTTCATGTTAAGTTTTGACCACTTGTTTTAAACTTGAAGCCCTTGTCAATATTGGGCCTGTTCTTTCACACAGCTGAGGCCGGTCATATCATAAGAAAAATTCATATATTGGCCTTCAGCTGTCTTGCTACAAGAATATTGAGAACAATTCAGGCCCTCATATTATGAGGACTTGCTTTCATGATTAGTTTGATTCAAAAGTGCAACCATGTTACTCTTGGTGGTTTTTTCCTTTTTAAACAGCTAATATTTCTAATTCAGTTCATTATTTCCTCTGGATAATGCAAAATACATGTGCTAGATCTGAGAAGGCTTTTTAAAAATAGCTTAAACCAAGATTTTAATCTCCTGTGGCAAGTGCTTTTGCTGAAATAAACACTTGCTTATTCCATAGGCCTGTCTCTGGTCTCCTTAAAGACTCATCTGATTATTTTCAGTAACTACTGATTGTGTTTTGGTGCTCATCTCTCATCTCCTGAAAGCCATGCTTTGTCACACTGGCAGTGCTTTCTATAGGAAGTTTCTCTCATGGTTTGATGTGACATGGTTTAAGAAAAAATTAACTCTCTCGCAGCCAAAACCAGGGCAGCACCTAAGATTATAAAGCAAAAGAGTAGAACTACAATTGGGACCTTTTCATAGCAGCATCTTGAAGATTGTTGGTGCATGACAATCCAGTGTGGCTTTAGTTCCTGCCTCCCTTCAATGTGAGAAGAGACAGCCCTGCTGCTCTCTTGGCATCTGTTCAGGTCCTGTGCTGCCCCAAGGCAACAGAATATTGCTGAGTGTTGATACTTCCATTATTCCCTTCTTGCTTCCAAGTCTCTTTGATCATTGGATCCACATGGTTGATTGCAAGTGGAATTAATATCACTTTAAGCCTCCAGGCTTGTTCAATTTAGCATGTCTGGTCCTTCATATGTATTCAATATTAAATTAAAGCCTCCTATTGAACTGAAAACAAACACAGTGCATTTGCCTGCTTAATTCATTTTACAAGCTTCTAAGATTCTCTGCTGCTGTGTCCCATATATTGTACACTAAAAAAACAATCTAGGAGAAGGTTATCTTCACTTGTATGTGGCTTTGTGTGGCACAGCAGAAAAGCAGCCACTTGCTGAAATGGACCAGTAGTTTTTAAGCTGAAACTTATTGTGACTAGAACAGCAAGAATCTCTGCAGCTTTACCCATTCAGGCTCAGCATGGATCTGTTTTATTCTGTTTCTGCTTGATGTGGTTTTGCATTAAGCTTGGGTTTCAAATTCAGAGAAAAGCCAATGCTGGACGGAAAAACTTATTGTGATTAGGGGTGGCAATGGTAACTGAAATGTTTGCCAGCTTCAGAAACTGGCCTAAGTTTTAGACTTACAAGAAACTACTTCAGATTAGTCAGTTGTGTTCTTTATTTGAGTTTTGCTGTAAGGATTTCCAATTGTGGTATCAAAAACCTGTAAGTGTTGATTAACTTCTTATTTTCTTCCAAATGACTCTTCATGCAGAGCACCAATAAATCCAGATAATGTCTGTCTTTTCTAGCTCAGGAGCAACTACCTCCTTGTAAAAGTGGTTAATAATTGCTTTGGATATCTCATAGACTTAGATAATTGTGCTGGGAAGAATTGTTCTTGTCTGTTAAACCAAAAAACCAATTCTTATTTGGAATTCTGCTCCATCCTGTTATTTGTTCTTGATGTTATTCCCCATCAAAAACTTAAAAATAGAAAATAGGGCAGTAGCAAGTCTTTTTGGTAGCTATCCTGAGTGGAATTGTCCTTTTTTCCCCCTTTGACTTCTCAAAAGATAATTCTTTTCCTTGTATGTTCATGAATTTGTGTGTATTGAAAATACTGATGCTTTGCTGGACATACTTTATAACATCATCTTTAGAATCCTAGGAAAGCTGTTGTCCTTGTCACTTGTGGGGTGAATCTTTCAGATGTTTGCTGTAGAACCACAGATAAGCAACAATGCTGGGAATCAAGTTGAGAAATCTGGAAGTTTGGGTTCCCAGTCCTCACTGCAAAATTCTAGATTTTTGTATAGGATTTGCCTGGGTTACTCTGTTTTAAAGTTATCTATTAAAGCAATACAGAGATGTTTTGAAATATCCCCACTATTTGAAAGCAGGACCATCTATCTGATCTAAAGTAGAAAGCACTCACTACCTACCTCTGGTTTCAGATAACCAAGTCATTCCAAATATGAGGCTGCTGCCTCAGAGGCAGAAATTGTCCATTGTCCTGTACCTCACCAGGCAGATTCCTGGAGGCTGGTTTTTCCTGTCAGATAAGGAACAGTATAAATACTACAGGGTCATGGTGATTGCAGATCTTACAGAACTGTAGTCCCGTAGTTCAAGATTAATGGGTTTACACTGAGCTGCCAAAACTTTTACAGAAAGATGTGCTACCAGATCCCTGGCTGGTGTAAGTTGGCTCACTCCTGTGGCCCTGTGAAAATAGGCTTATTTAAACCAACTTAAATCCTAGGTCCATACCTTAAAACATTCCTTTCCCTTATGGGAACATAATAGTAATCTAAAAATCATTATTTTTGCTCAAAGTTGGACTCCATGATCTTGGAGGTCTTTTCAAACTTTAATCATTCTGTGTTGTTGAAGAAGAGATCCATGGCAACAGGGAAAAGGTAGCCAAGTGATCATGCTTACCGGAAAAGTAGGAACAGTATTTGAGGAATAGGGAAAATCTTCCTGTGTTGTGAGCTGTAATGTTACATAGCAGGAATTCCTCTGCAGAACTCAAACTTGCTGTGCAAACAGGTCTCTGTGCTTTTCCTGCCACCTTAGCTTCCTGTGCTGTGGATCTTAGTGGTACTTCCTGAGGGTTTAGAATTTACTGATATTTGTCAAAATAGTGTTATGATGATTTGAAGTTGTTTAGTGATGCATGTAACTAAGTATATATTCATACAGTCTTATTTTTATTAATTATATTTATTCCTCTGATTTCACAGCTAGATTTCTCAGAAACTGTACCTGATATTTTAAAAAAACCACCTCATTCTGATGCCTTTAAAAGTAGATTAGTCCTCTTTTTATTTTCTTTAAAACAACTGTGTGTTTATGTATTTTATTTCTCTTAATTAGTGTTTGTACTCAAACACTAATTAAAAGAAATAAATATGTTATTTTACATGCGATTTTGGAGGAATCTTTTAAATCTGAAGCCTATACATTCCATGATCAGCAGACTTGGATATGTATCACGAGGTGCAAATATTCCAGGAATTTCCTCAGCAAGACCAATGAACTTTCTGTTTGTGTACCTTTGCAGTTTTCAGTGAAATTATTTCTGTTCCCTATTTACAGGCTCTGGATGTAAATTGTCTATATCATTGTCTTTTATTGGAAAAATACATGAGAGACCAAAATTTCATTCTCTAACAGGCCAAACCACCTTTTGCTAGAATTGTGTCCATGCTGTATCTGAGGGTACACCGGGAAAAGCAATTTTCTATCTTTCTCTCTTACCTTCTTCGAACATTGAGATTTTTTTTATCTAAAAGAGGATCTTCAGAGCTTTCATTTTATTTTGGCACTTTCTGTGACAATTTCATAGGGTAATTTTCTGGTTGTTCCTGGTATAAAATGATACCAGTTTTATTGATATTTTCTCAATCCTCCTCTCCAATATTTATAAAATTCTTTTATATTTTTGATCTCATCAATACTAAGCAAACATAATTTTCCCCATTTCCTTTATTTCCAAATTAATTAAGTACCTCTTGTTCATGGACACCTAGAACTGATGCCTACTGCTACATTTTAATTTGATCAATGAATCCCTGAGGCACATCTGATTTGGTGCTTCTTTGCAGAGTTTGAAAGTTTACCCAGTTCTAAACTGGTTTTCAGAGGCTGTAGAGCTCTGTATGGAGTTCATAGAAGTCTCCTGGCAAGTGCTTGTAAATGAAGATCTTGCCTTGGACCTGGTTCCCTTTCCAGCTCTCACTGGAGGCATTGGCAATCTTTCTACTGACTTCAGCAAAACTGAAGTGAGACAACATTACTCTGCCTGTTGCTCACCTCTGCTGTACTGCTCATGGAATGAAGTGTATGGCCAAGAGCAAAACACAGAACCCAGCCATGTTCTCCCCTTTGTCCCCATGGCTGAAATTGGCTGTGAGAATAAATTTAACAGAGAAAGGGGCAGTTTTTCATCTCAAGGCTTTAATATGCTCGTCTGCTAAGAAGTGTTAACTATCTCAGTGTTCAAATGGGACCTAATTTAAGGGGAGTAGAGGGATAATTTTCTTAATCTGTCATTAAAGAAAAAATCTCTGAAGGGAACTATATGCCAAATGAACTGGAAAAAAAGGATGGAGAAAACACAATTGATTTTTATATATGCAAGAAGTATACCACAGAGGTAATGGGATGTGAAGTGTCAGCAGCATTTGAAAAACTAGCTTTTTCCATATTTTTTAAAATCTTCTTTAATGCTTTATGTTTAAAAAAAAAAAAAAAAAAAAAAGTGAAGAATGCATTTCTCTGTTTCTAATATCAACGTTGCACATTTTTATTCACATCTGTGTAAACACTTGGATAATTGGTGTCTTTCTGACCTGCTCACTTTCAGTATTGGCATGCAGAGCAGTTGTTGGGATCTCATGTAAAGGAGAATTGCCCTAAACTGGAAAGTAGACAGATTGAGTGAGGCACTTGGGAGGGGAGAAATATTAAACACTTTGCAAACAACAAAGCTTGAGAAATGGGGAGGAGGAAGTTGTGGAGAATGGTCAACAACCAACTTTGTGGATGAAATTCTGTCAGAAAAGGTTTGTGTGAACCTCATTCATTCTTGGATCATTTGTTCTTATATGGGGGAGAGGAGGGGAAAAAATATTCTGAAATTTCTTTAGTTAAAACTGTGGAATTAAAGAATTGAGCCATCATCACTCTGAGCCATACTGCCAGTGTATCTGAATATTGGTTGGTTTGTGGCAGCCTTCATTATATTTTCTTTCTTATTTTCTCTCTGCCTAGCTGACCGTAATCCTCCCCCTCCATGGAAACTTTTTGTGTCCTCCAAGTTGTCTTTTTCATCTCCTGTTGATTTTTTTTTCCATTTCAGTCTCTTCTTTTCTTTGATTTTAATATCAATTATTCTTTTTCTTCTCTTCTGTTCCATCCTTTCTAATGATCATCTCTGCCTGGCAGTTGTAATCACCTTCTACCTTTCCCTGCCTGGGAGGACAGCTGGGCCACTTACTTGTTAGACAAGTTGATGTGACTTGTGGGATCAAGTCTCTGTAGATCTTCACAAAAGCATCACAGTGCTATGTCTGGCTGAATTTGGGTCTTTTAGAAAGAGCTGGGAAAATATGGAGGACTTGATGGAAAGATTTCATTATTCCTACCAATTTTTCCCTGCCAATAGAGTAGATGTTGGTATGCTTATTGAATATATATAGTGTGTAAAGAGGGGCTAAGGACTGCATAGGGTCCAGATTTCATGAGAAGATCCATCCTAATAAAACTCCAAGCAGAAGAAGGAAAACAGGCCCTTGTCTCCCAGCTGGAAGCAGGACAGTCAGGACAGACCTGGATTTCAGGCAGTCCAACCATTCTTCTGTCTGTACAAGCCCCATGGAAATGTGAGGAGGCTCCAAACCGCTGATTCCCATTTGAATCTTCTTTTATTATGCACTTTTAA
Source organism: Zosterops lateralis (assembly GCF_965231275.1). Lineage (NCBI taxonomy): Eukaryota > Metazoa > Chordata > Aves > Passeriformes > Zosteropidae > Zosterops > Zosterops lateralis. Next base: position 28,427,821 of record NC_139767.1, on the reverse strand, counting down.
GCTGTTACCTTCAAGAACACCCATTGTGTGCTTTTGTAGAACATAGCTGAAGAAATGTGATCTAAGTAACTTATTGTAATTCTCTACTTCTCAAATCCAGTAAAAAGTATATGAAAGAACTTTTATATGCAGTGTGAGGTCTGAATGTAACAGAGTAGTTTATGTTTGAAAATGGAAACGTCCTTAAAGGCATTAATATCTCTGCCTGCATGTTCCACTCTCTGCAGTCTCAAATGAAAGTTATTTCCACTTGTTATGTGCAGTGGACATTTGGTTGATATTTGAAAACTGATGCTTAAGTAAGATTAAACCAGATTCCTTCTGTCTCACTGCTTCTCACTAAGCTCTGAAATGGTAATGATTTATATATTGATATTGTTGACATTTTCATAGGCTGATTTTTTTCACCTTATAGCACTTGCTTCTTTTCAGATTTACAGTGTTCTCTACAGAGTAAGAGTTGTCTTTCTGGCCCATATCCAGCATGTGCAAGTCCTATATTGTAGTTCAAATTTAACATCAACTGTTAGATGAATCACAGAGTCATGGGCTTGGAAGGGACTTCAGAAGGCCATCCAGTTTATCACATAGTCCTGACAGACATTTGTATGACTTCCAGCACTGAAGACTCCACAGACTCCTGGAGCAATCTCTTCCAGGAGTTCTTCAATTCTTTAATAATTAAGCTTTTTCCCATGTCTGAATTGTCCATGGTACAATTAAAAGCTTATGCCTTCACAACTTATTTCCCATGTATATTGAGAATAAATTTGTCTTCATTTTCTTTACAGCAAGCTTTTAATTGTTTGAAAATTATTACCACCTTAGCTTCACCTGGTGAGGCCCTTATGGGGAATTATTCAGTTTAGGAATTTGAAAAAATGCTACCATTTTTGTTTAATTTTTTCTGAAGTCTGAGGTGGTTTAGTCTTGAAATGCAGCAGGTAGCACTGGACGTGAAACATCACTATCTGTGAGAAGAGCAGACAAATGGCTTCAGAGTTAGGAGCTGGTCTTGTTTGGTTACATCATTGCTAAAATCTGGATAGTAAAGTAGAAAAGAAATCTCCAGCTTGAAGGATGCATGGAGGGGGTTCACATTTCATCATCAGAAGAGTGCTTAATCTTCTTGATCTCTATTACAGCTCTCTTGGAATGATACTTTTAAAGGTTTCATTTCCATTTTTCTATGAATACAAATGGGAAGAAGGTCACAGGAAGATGTCCTGTGTCAGGGGGAAAGGTGGATGTTGTGGACCAAACATTATCTCTGATGGACATTGCGTTATCCTGGAGTTTTCCCTGTAGAAAAAATGAGGAACTATTATTTTTGTGCAAGGTGATGTTTCTCTTTGTTTTACAGTGCCAAATACATTGTTAAGGATTGAGGTATACCCAGTGATTGTTGGAGTATGTTGGTTTGCATGCATGAAAAAAAACTTCTGCTTCCAGAAAAAATAAACTTGCAGGAGAGCTTAGGCTCTGGGTTTTCTGCTGACAGTTAATGGGACTTCACAGAATAGAAGGCAGTTCAGAATTTGGCCTTGTGCAGAGTTTCTCAGCGTGGACGACCAGTGGCTCTTTCAAATGAAGAATTAATTCCTTTTATATTAAGTATTTGCAGTATAATTTGAAACTTAGTGGTGTTTATCCATGGCCCTGTCTATCTCTGGCTGAAGTCAACAGGTTTCTGTCCAATGTTACCCCAGGGTTCACACACCTCTGCCAGTAGAGTACATGTGTTCATTTTCCCAAATGGTTTAGAACTTGGCAGACTTGGGTCTGTCTTTGTTTCTTTGAGTTCTGGACATATTTAAAACTAAAGCATAGAGCAAAATTTAAAGGCTAAAAATTCTGTGGTTTATGAACCACTAATCTTCCATGACTCACCTTTCATGCAGTTTTATGGCCCTACTGGCTTGGAAATAAGCAACAGCAGTTGGCCACCTGCAGCATCAGCATCAAGGAAAGTTAATGTGGTAACTCTTTGAAACATGGAACCTGAAAAAAACCCCAAACCAACAGAAATTTCACTGTAAATGCTGATTTAGCGTAACCTTCCACCACCACTAAGACATCTAACAATAGGACTTTTACAGAAAAACTTTTTATTTAAATCAAAGAGTAGGCAGACCTCTCAAAACTTGTCCTGTGCTAATGTGCACCAGAATAAAACATGTTGGCTCTGCTAGAAGCCTTGCTGAAGCCTGCACTCAGCTAGAAGGAAGTACCATATCAAATAAACAGGAAGTAAGGCTTTTCTTTCTTTTTAGAAGTCAAATTCTTTTTACTCAGCCCTTCATTCTTTGAAATCTTGTTTTTATGTTTTCTTTTACAGTCTCCTAGCTCTGTAATCCCTAGACTAAATAATTGAAGCACTGAATCATTCTTCTTCCTCAATACTGAGAGTCAATATATATAAATTACTTCTAAAGGGCTTGAATGCTAGCAAAGCAGTGTTGGACTTGTGTTTATTAAGTATTAAGGTCTGAAGCCAGACCTGTAGTTGCAAATTTATCTTGTGTACTTGAAACTTCATACTACTATCAGCTTATTACTGACGAGCTTCGCATCCACTGACACTAAAAATTATTCTGTAATTGCAAGTTGCATTTCAAGATGGTGTCAAGAGCCTCTCTCACAAATGTTTTGTGCAAGTCCTCCTAAATATGTTTCCATCTGGGTTTCCCAGATGATGCTTAGGTGCTCTGTGGTGGTCAGTCACTGGTGACACGTACAGGTTGTGGAGAAACTGTGCAAATTCCACCTGCTGTGAGAAGATGAAAACAATATCTTCCTAGTGGTTTCCCTGCTGCTTACATCAGTGTATGTCCTGAAAGACAGCACAGTACTGCAAAAATAGTTTTCCTTCCTGCAAAAAGGGGGTTACTAGTCTAGGTCCTGCTGTTCAATGATCCAAGGTCATTCCCACACTCTGAAGTTTCTCTGAATTTTGGATGGTCTTTGTCACATGCATCTTTCTATCATAAGCACCAACTTGTACCTGTTATTCTGTGTTGACAGAATAACTTGACAGTTATTCTGTACCTGTCAAACACAAGATACATGACACAAATTAGACACAAAGGTTTATTGGTAAGATGAGGCCTGATGCAATCTCTCTTCAGATACTCTTAAGTGCATGCTCTGGATATCCTGAAAATCCTTCTTCAAGGCCTGTGAAAGGTGTTACTAGAAGTTTTATCCTTTATGAGACCAGCTGTCAATGATGAAATTCAGATTGAGATTTTTAGTCTAAACCTTCTTTAGACAAAATGTTTGGATTTTGGTATAAATTGAATACTAGAAATGGTCCTTTAAAGGAAAACCAGTGAATTTTATAGGCAGTGACCTGCTGCTTAGTACACTGAAAACATTTCTGTAGATCTTGCCTTTTTTTTCCGCCCTCTTTTTAAATGTTGCTTATAAACTAGAATTGTAGGAGGTTTTGAAGTCAGATTGAATTACTCTTCCCAGTGTGCTTCTATTGGAAGCCCCTTTGGAATCAGCAAGAACAAGCCCAACTTGCATCCCGTTTGCCATCTGGGTTTCCCTCTGGCTTCAATTTGCTGCTATAAAACAGTTCTTAGGTATGGATGCTGTACTGAACCTGCCCAATGCATGTCACATTTAGTTACTCATATTTCTTCCAAGATAACGACTGCAAAGAAGCTGTTTCTTGTGGTCTCTTGATTTACTGCTTCTTAATCTGATGTTTCAAATTAAACCTGAGTCTTCAAATGTCATTGCATTCTTTTAAGACATGTTCAGCTGCTTTGTAATGGGTGTGTTCTTTCCTACAGTTTAATGCTCAGTGGTTATGGAATAATTGAATAATGTAGCATGTCTGTTTATAATCAAGATGATTCTATTTTATCAAAGGTAGACATTTATTTCTCACTTTTCTTTATATTTCTGCACCCTTCCTTGTACCTGAAATACCCTTTGCAGCTGCTTTAATTTATCAATAAACCTTTAAAGTGTAATTGTTCAAGGGCAAACATCAGGGCTCATGTTGGACATTCCATTGCAGCCGCATGAACTTCTCAGAGTAAGTGAAGTTAGATATTTGTACAGATCCAGTGGGCCTGGTATCTTTATTTAGTACCCTAAATAGCACTGAAAAAATTGAGGAAAATTAGAAGATATTTTTAACTGTTTGCAATTGGAAGAAAGTCATCATTGCTAGTGAATATTTCCTAGGCAGCAGACTTGCATGGAGGGCATGATTTTTAAAATTACATGGATGAATTTTCATTTGTTTGTTTTCATACAGGATTTATATAAATAAAGGTTTTTACTCCCATCCTTGTCCTTTAATAAACCTGGCTTTAAAGAAATGTAGGTCACTTAGCATCATCTCGAGACAGTCTTTTATGTAAGATCAGGATGAAATTGCTTACCCATCTATGTCATTGTACCATGGAAATCATTTTGGTTTAAAGTCCATGCTGCATTAGTTGTGCAAATATAATAAAAGCAAAAAGTTTATTGATTATGCAGATTATCTTCTTACCTCTCTCTCCATTAAAAAAGATTGAGTTCTGTGTCATGAAAGCCATATAATATCTTTTAGTCTCTTTTAGAGATCAATCATCTGAATATTAGTTATGAAGTTTGTTCTGAGTCACACCAGTCACACTTCTACCTACTGATTCTTCTACAGCCACCAATATTGTGATTTGTATATTCAACAAAACCAAATCAATTCAACATTACTTGGAAAAGTACATAGGAATAGTTGTGCTTCTTGGAAGGATACACAAGACATACAACAAAGCAAATCTGCCACAGAACACCCCTTATCTCTAATACTGTAGGCCAAATTCCTAGAAGATATCATACATTGCTACATTAAAAAAATGGCCTCGCTTCATTTCAGAAAGCTCCTTCTATATTTCCTAGGTCAAACCCTATCAGAATCTCACATGCAGCTGCATGAGAGCTTGACAATATTTCAGTGTTTGAAGCATCCTGGAAAACTTAATTGTTTCAGAATGGAACATAGATACTCTAATAGTGTTTTGTTGAAATGAGACCTGGAACAGTTTGAACCCATTCTTTCCTTTTTCTGTGCATGGACAAGATTTATGCTTATACAAGGCCTCATGGCTGATGTGCTGAATGTGAAATTCAAGGCACTGGAATTACGAGATTTGAAGACCTTACTTGCTTCTGGGAAAATTTGGGAAGTGATTGTCACAAATCAAATTGTGACTTGGTTTGGATTTTTTTTTTTCTGTCATTTTACTGAGTCTAAGCTTTAGCACAAATTGCCAGTTGATCTGTAATTCCCATTTTGTGTGGGTCAGTTATGCAATAGCATATTGTGGGAACATACTCAAGGATTTTACACACATTTGCCAAAACTTTAGATTGCAAAACTTTTGGATCATGGAGGTGTGCATGAAGATTTGGCATCTGATCCTGTTCCTACTGTGATGTCTAATAGTAGCTATCAAATTTTACTGGGAAAAGGAGAGGACATTTAGGAGTCTGGGTTGAATATTTTTTTCTTTTATTTATTTATTTTTTATTTTATTTTTTCTTTTGATAAACTGACTTTTCTAAAAACCAGGCTTGTAGAGAACAAGAAACCTATTGATGAGGCAACAGAGGGAGAAACTCTAGTCAAGTCAATATTGATAGGAAATCGCTCTTACTCCTATAATGTCAGGACACATTCAGGTTCTGCTTGACCACAACACCTAGAGAGACCTACAAATAGCAGAGCACAGGCACAAGATCTGAATATCACAAAAAGCATAATTTGTAGCCAGTATCCTATTATCCCGACAAGAAAAAAAATATTTAGTTCACTCATATTAGTATTGTTGCCAGTTCAAATTTGTCCTACTTGTAGCATCAAAATCTAGTTCCTATAGAGCCCAACAACTGTTACAGTTCCTGTGTCTGAAGGAGAAGCTGCCCAACAACATCATGGCCATGACTGGTGGCACTCTAAGTCCCTGCTTCTTGCTCCATCTTCCAGCCTCTTCCCCTCTCCTAAAATGACACAATTTTATCACCTTTGGTGATCCTTTATGGTTTATTGTTCTTCCTACATACTGGTTCTTGAGTATCAGTAGCTGACTGAAGGCAGTATACTTCCTTCTGTGGTCTTGTAGGGCAAGACTGAAAAGATAGGCACAAGTCATATGGCTGCAAAAATTCGTGTCTGCAGTTCAATGGAGAATGTGTTAAGTTATAGATTTGTATGGTAACCACATGTTAGTCCTGTGGTAAAAAAAAAGAAGCTGTAAGAAAGGAAATAAACTGTGTGAGAAGGAGAAACTCAAGCAGGTTTAGAATAGAAAAAAACCTTAATTTAAATACTGAATATTTTGAAGCATAATGGATGGCATTTAGTCCCTGGCAAAAGCCTGAGATCAGTGATCTGTGTAAAGGAATAAACTGTACCCAGTGTTTTAAAATATGTGCTTTAACCCCCCCACAACTGACTTATAAAAAAAGAAAGGTATAATGAGATCCAGCTTCCTGGAAGTTTATGGTAATTTTGTGCCTTTTGCTAGTTGTTCTGTTTATGTGGTCCTTTACTGTAGCCTGGCTCCCACCCTCTAATATAGTTATCCTCACAGCACTTCTTTGTGGTAAGGAAGTACAATAATCCCCACTTTACAAATGGGGAGCCATGGCAAAAGAGAGGCTTAGTGACTCGCCTGAGGTCATGCAGGCAGCCCATTATGGAGCAGGGAATTCAACCAGGACTCCTAAACAGCAGACAAATGCTCCAACCCCAGGGCTGTCTGTCCTTTAGCTCGTATTTTTAAAGCACTGAAAAGGTTGCAGCCAGATTTCAGAGATGGTTCAGGGGTTATTGAATCCAGTCTGACTAAAATAACAGAATAGCTGGACCAAGTGAAAATGTGCTGCTTAGTGTAGAGTTGCAATATCAGTAAGTCAAATAAAGGTTTTTCCGCTGGCAGCTCTGGTTTCCTCTCACTTGCCTGAGCTTGCTCTCATACACACACACACACACACACACACAGGCACTCTCTGCAACTCATTTTTCTCCTGCCTCGGAGGAAGAACTTGGTGAAAGGAAATTGGTATAATTAAATGGTTATGTAGGAAGCTGATGGTAAGTATTTACTTTATAAAATAATTGGAGGAGAAAAAAACTATGAGGTGGATTTCTTAGTGTTTGCTTTTTTGGGTTTATTTTTGGCAGCAGAGTATTGAGTGACAGAGATTTGTTCCCAGTAGAAAATGCTTGAAACACATTAGTCTGCTTTGGTATTAGAAAGATTAGAGGGCACACTGTGAGAATTTGTAAGGATTTATGTGCTTTTTAGAGAGGATTAAGAATTAAAAAAAAAAAAATCCAGATTAGAAATTCTGTCTAACCACATCACTACTCTACAGGCCAACATTTGCATGGTGGTTTTCTTTTATGTTTAATACCACAATGTTTGCATTGCAACTTCAGTTACAGTTGGCTTTGTTTAAAGACCTTAGTCTAGGTGTGCACAGCATGTGAGATGAAATGTTAGGAGTTCATGAGGCATCCTTGAAATCTTACTCAGGAGCAAACTTGAAATACCTAAGAAAAATATTTTAGGGATGTTCTTATTCTATAGAGTTGCTTAAATAAAAGAAAAAAAAAAAATCAGGCACATTTCATATAGCTTTTAAATGTGTGCTTTCTTCCTGTCTATCAAATTGTAAGCTTGAACAAGATTTGTTCTCTGGAACATTATTTCTTTAAAATTTTTGGACATGGTAGTTCCCTGGTAACACCAGACTGCACAACATGGAATTAGTTATTTGTTTAGGAACAGAATTTTTAAACATCCTCTAAACTGTAAAGGGATACTTCCTAATTATTTACTAGAAACATCCATAGTTAATTAAAGTCAGGCTGCTAAATGTGGATGATTAGAGGCTTATGTTGCTAGAAAACTGCTTGTGCTGATTTGAGCTAGTATTTAATTTGTAAATTCAATCCTTTTTAGACACTTTATTTAGAAAAAGCTTAAATCTTTGCAGGATGTTCTTATGAAAAAGACTAGCTATGTCTTTATGCTTTACAGTCTCACTATATTACACATCAATATGTCCATAGTTTTTGGTATCTTACCAACATGCAACAGAAGTGTAACCTGACCATTAATGGTGGCTTAATTGTTCAGGATTTCTTTTTTTTCTTTCTTTCTACTTCCTTCTACACTGCTTCTTTCTTTATTCTTTCTTTTTTACCTTCATTTCATTTTGTGTAGAGCTTGGAGTTGGACTTTATCCACAGGACTGTTTGTCCAATGCATACCTGAGCCCAGTGATGCTTGGAGGATGAATGGATGTTGAACATTGAGTATTTTCCAGCCATGTGCCAGCGGCTGTTTCAGGTACTTGGCACCGTACCCAGATTTCTGTGGATTTCCTTGTGACAGTGACAGCAGTGCATTGTACCCAAGTGCAGATACTTGAGCATTTTGTCCCTACAGAAGTCCTGTGAGCATCTGTAGTACCTATAATTTTCCCACTTGCTCTTTTGCCTCATTGCCATTGCAATGGCGAGGACCAAAGTGGAGTGCTCTCTGCATGGGTGAAGATGGTTTGAATTGGATTCTGGATGTTGGCTGTTGGGTTTAGCTTTGTTTTCAATTTTACTACCCTTACAACATTATTTTTAAAACAACATTTAGGTGGCCTGTGCTTTCTCTGATGTTGTTTTGGTCTCGTAAACACTCTGCAAAGTCGATACAGATGTGTGGGGAAGGGGATGTTTTCTTACTGGCCTCTTATGGCTTGTATTGCAGCTTCACTGCAATTTAGATTGTGTTGCATTATAGTGCCTCCTGATAAGAAAAGATTTTCATACATCTACCTTACACCTGACACATTATTGTCACTACTGGTGATCTAAAAATTTAATTGCAGGTTTTTAGGAGTGGACTGATTTGTTAGTTAAGAATTCAAAGCTAGGGGAATATTGCAAATACTGGCATTTATAGGCTGTGGAAAGGTGTATCTTAGCAGGGGAGGAGGACACTTGGGAAGAAGTACTAATGATTGATTATTTGAAAAGTTTGGTCTTCATCTGTAAAGAAAAATAAATTTTAGAAATGTGCTGGCAGATATGGACTCAGTATGCAGCAGTTTACAGCTGTGTAGTTGATTGAAGGTCCATTGGGGTAAATTGTGGTTTTAGCTGAGTGGAGAACTGAATTTGGAGTCTTGTCCTTAATGAAAGAACAATTAGTAGAACAAATCATTCTTCATCTTTTTCAGGGAAATTGTTGTTTATTGCTGTGACTATAGCTGTGAGAGACTTTGATTGTTTGTCCCTTCAGGTAGTAAGTGCATTTGTTAGAAGAGAAGCAAGGCTTTGATTTCATCATGTGTCTTTGGAATTGCAATCAGTTTCTTTCTTATTTAAATGGTATTGTGATTTCATATCATTCTTTAAAGTAAAAGATTTTTTTTCCCTGTGTGTATTTTAAAGAGGTGCTTATACTGGCAAGGGAGACTTATGCTGTGCTCTCAAGTAACTGGGTGTCAATATAGACATTCACTGCAAGTTTTACTTCCACATTGTGGAAATGAGGGCAGAATTTCTCAGTTGGAAGCTTCACATCATGGTTAAGGAAATCATCTTTATCCCATTTCTGTGTTGACCTCAGCAATTCAAATGCTAGAAACACTTTTGGGGGGGTTTGATGTCGATATTCAGAAATGCCAACAGAGCACTATGCCAGAAGAAATCTCAAGTCCACATCATTGGCGTTCTTATGAATGAGGAAGGAGATTCCAACCATTATTTGAAAATCTATGTGCATAATTTATCTGATATCTTGGAAGGATTTGGCTTCTAAACTGTAGTTCCTGACAAGTGCATATTGTGAAGCACAAAGCTCTGTGGCTCCCACACCTTACAACAAAACACCCTCTGGACGTGCCTCTTTCTATTGGCTGTGAGGGAGAAAAGCTCAGACGAAATATGTAACTTTTAGGCTCATATCTTCAGTGAGAGGAGCTGCCCTCTTAAACTGTTTTGGATAAACCTAGAGAAGGTGTTTCTGTTTGTTCATGGAGTAGGTCAGGTATGTTCTATGGAAAACTAAGTTCTCAGACTGGGTTTCCAGGTGCACACATGTGACGCTGGAGTTTAAGTCCTGTTTGAAAATGAGTGAGTTTTCTGTTTCCTCCGCCCTAGATAACAAGAAAAATTATCCTTCATACAGAAGAAGAATATAAAAATATCCTTCATTTAATTATTTTTTCTCTTGTTCATATTGAAGTTTCACCGTTTAATCAATTATAGTTATTTGCAACTTTTATCAGAATCAGATTAATAAATCCATAGTGCGTCATAGATGGCAGAGGATTAAAACTGGAAGTCCAGTATTTTTCATTGGTTTAATATGACTTATTAGTGGGTTAAGCCATTTCTTAGGTTTTTTCTTTGTTAAATTTGTTTATTAAATAGGCATTTTACAGTGGGACTTCTAATTTACATTGGCAATTCAATGAGTTAGTACTAGAGTCAGCTACTACATTTTTTCCTGAAAACCATGAAATTTTACTTATAAAAATACAATAATTTTTGCTTTTTATTTGGAAATGTGAACTGTTCAGTAGAAGAATTTTTCTGAAGCAGATAACCATAAATAGTTCTTAAAATGCCATTCTTGTAGCATTATGAAATTTGGTTTCCATGCTATTTTACTAGTCTATGTGCTGTAAGAAGGATTTGTGGTAAAGACTTTGAATTTCTGCAAAAGCATTTGTTCTGTTCTAGCAGTACATTGCAGGGAGATATCCAGATATTTCTTAAGATCTTGAAAGCTTGGTATGAAAAATCAGATTTTCCACATTCCCGCTTGCAACTTAAATCCAGTGCAAACAGAGGTCTCTTTATTTCAGAAGTACTTGTTTAACACTGGCTCACTTTTGAGACTTATTGATTTTGTTGTGTTCCAGGCCAGGAAAATAAAAGTCATGGTATGAAAATATCCTCCTGAAATGAGCTATTACCTTTTAGTTCAGTTGTAAAGGATGACTTCTTGGTTAAGGCTCTGGCCTGGGACTTGAAAGTTCAAACTTAGTTCACCTCAAGACTGTGACCCGGACCAGAGCTGTGGGCACAGGCACCATTCCTGGGTCTCAGTTCCCCTCCCAGAAAAGATACTTGTCACCTTAGGCTGAAGATCCTGCTATGTACACAAGTACAGCACCTCTGCCCCTGGTCCATTCCTAGTTGGTTCTGTCATAAAGGTAATTAAACATCATAATTTCTGTATTACCTCTTGTTTCTCTTTTGCAGTCCACATCATGGGGGATGTGAAACTGGTGACATCTACCCGAGTCTCCAAAACCTCCCTGACGCTCAGCCCCCCTGTCCCTGCTGAAGCTCCAGCGTTTACTCTTCCTCCTCGGAATATCCGGGTGCAGCTGGGAGCCACCGCCAGGTTTGAGGGGAAGGTAAGAAACAGACACTGGAGGGTTTCTGCACTGGGTTTTGCCCTTTCCTGAAGCTGACCAGGGGGCTGCAAAGGCAGTGAAGTTGTCCCTGCAATATGGGAGCTTTACTCAAGAAGAACACACCAGTGTTTACCCTCCTGAGGAGGCAGGAGCATGGCAGGTCTGTTTCTGTGTAGAGGGGAGTGGTGCAAAACCTGAGCATTGCAAAGAATAACCTCGTTGAGCATGCCAGGAACTGAGGTTATTGTCAGGGAGAAACTGCTTCAAGGGGTGTGTCTAGTCAGCATGCTCCCCTACTGCAATTCTACATACTCTGCTACTGCACATTCACATCCCTGCATCCCAAACCTCTGCCTATTCATGAGGCATCATGTGTGACACAAATCTAACCCTGCTGCAGCATGTCCTTCCTAGCAGCCAAGGTAGGAATCTGCAGTGAGCATTGAGATAGTTCTGTATCTGCACTGCCTGTCATACATGTTCTTTACTTGAAAGAAAAAAGAGCATTTTCAGAGAAAAGACTGATTTGTTCAGGAAAACTTGTTAACTCAAAGGCTTTAAAAGACTGTGTAGTGGGCTGTGTATCCCCAGTTCCCCTCATATTTGGGATATTGAATTGTGCATCCTTGCATCTATATTTCTTTCATGTGTCAATCTTGGTATGTACTCATCCTTGGTCTAGCTATTTTCCTTTCTCCTCCCTTAACCCAGTTCTTTTTCCTGGAGCTGTGAGCTTTCCCTCCCAGTCCTTTCAGCTTCCTTTGGTTCCTGTCAAGCTCCCATTGCGGGCTGACAGCTGCACCATCAAACCCACCGCACTTTTAATCTTTGAAGTGGTGGGACTCGTCTGACAGAGGCAGGAAACTGTAACTCTACTGTAACAATAGCAAGGGCTAGAAGGAATTTGGGAAATTCTTAACTCCTGAAACTCTAACTTAAACACAGGACCGGTAGAGGGCATCTGATATTTATCTTATTTGTTTATGTAAAACCAGGCCAGGAACTGGGATTTTTCAACAGGAACTGTGTGGGAAAAAAGAGTTTTGGAGTATATTAATTTTTGAAGTGCTTAAGCAAAGCTCAGAAGTAGTTTTTAACATGACTTTTTAAAGAAAAGTTGGCATTTTTCATAGAAAGGAAATCTCAATAAAGTGCTTAAAACAAAGTTTTTTACAAAACTTCAAGAATTTTAATTTTTTTTAAATTTGCTTACTTTTAGGTGATTATAAGGCACCAATCAGAAACTCTTTGTGTGTATGACATTGGGCAGTCCCCATGAGCACTTCTGTTCTTACTCTGTGTCTTATTTTCTCTTCCCCTCATTGTTTCACTTTGTTCAAATGCAGTAGAAAAATGGCACTGTGTTTTTACTTTATCCCTGTGACACCTGTGTACAATGCTGCTCTAATTCCAACTGGTTCTGCCAGGCTACACTGCAATAACAGTTTGATGAAATCAAAGTTGAAGCATGTGCTACAATTTGGTTTTACAGTTCTCATGTTTCCTAATTAAAAGCTCAAGTGGGATATTTCCAGTTTTTATTGCACTCTGCAGAGTTGTTATTATTTAAGTCAAGTGGAAACAATTGTAAAATATAATGACCTACAAGCTAGAGTGCCATCACTGCTTTGCATTTTTTTTAAATATCTGGTTTTAAAGTGTTAATTTTCCAGAGATACCTATCCACTTTTTAAAGCCACTTTGAAGACTGGAAGGGTAAAGTCTGAGGTGATTTTTTAGTAGCTTGCAAAAAAATACACAAATTCAATACTAATTAAACAGTCAAGTTTAATTTCCTTGAAAGAACAAAACTTTGATTGAAGTCCTGGATTGGACTTACTTGATGAAAAATCTGAATATCTCTTCTGTCAGTTCAGTGTATGAGCGTGGCCAAACCCTTTAATTTTCCATCCTTAAAATGAGAGTGACAGCATTAGTATTTTGTTTGTGCTCTTACTGCAGGGATATGGGCAATTTGTTTGAAAGGCACTGTTGCTGAGCAGATGCAGGAGCCTGCAGAGCTGTTATCATCTGGCTCCATCTTCAGCTGGGCAGTACAATGTTGCTTCTTCTACTACTTTAATGTTTCAGAGGTTCAGAAGGACAGTTGACCTGTTCAGAAAAACAGGTTCAGAAGGACAATCCTAACAAAAACAATTTATTAAGATTTAGTAATAGAAGCTACTCAACATACTTAGGTTTTTCTATCCTGGAAAACCTATCTAGGCTACAGATGTTATGATATGTTGTTGCAGTATAAATATTAAACCAGACTCAGGCTAAAGAAAAATAAAACGTTTTTTAAATGGCTAGACAGGAGCTTTTCTTCAAAGAGTTTCTTTGCAGTGGAATTGATCTTATCAGAAAGAACAAATATTTTTAGAATCCAAGACGGGATATAAATCTGATATTGTGATGATCCTGTATTCTCATTAAGTGAACAAGGAAGAGAGGGCCCCAGAATTAAACTTGTTGGTTTTCTTTCCAGCGGCATTATTAGATAAGTTGTGTGAAATGGCAATTCAAGATCAAAGAGAGTGCAGAAATTGAGGAATAGACCATAAATGTAGGAAATTGGAGGTAGAAAGAAATTGGGGCATCCTTTAACAGGTTTGTTTGTTGTTTGTTTGTTTGTTTGTTTTTTCCCCTTTAACTACCACCCTGATTTTCTTACCAAAATCTCAGGAAGTTTATTTATATCTGACTGCAGATGCCAGTTTTCCAGTGGCATCTCAGCATAGAAAGTGAAATCATCATCTTTCAAGAGTATGAGTATGATTTTGGCTTGGAGCACGGAGTGGAAACAGTAAGGCAAAGGCAAGGTTACCTTCCCTAGATACTCCCCAAAGATCTGCTGGATGGACATCTCAGTTGTTCATCAATAAATTGCTGAGGTGATTTTTAGGAAAACCACCCCAGATAATTGTGAAATTGTGTTGTATGTTCTCAACTTGTTAGGACTGGATTGGTATGCTGTTCTTCAATGGCACATCATGTGTGAGGTGAACAGCTCAAGGCAGTAACCTTGTGCTCTGTGTTAAGGCATTTTAGCTCATCTTCAGAACCTTTAAGACACTCCTGGAAAAGGAGAGCAAGCCAAAATGTTACCAGGCTTTGTTTTAAGCTACTTCTTTCTCAATTAAATTGAACACTGTATGTTAACTTGTGCATTTGATTGAGGCAAGCACTTAACCTGCCTTATTTGCACATGTATAATTTTTGAGGGTAATATTAATGGTCATTAATTTTATTAACCCAAAGAAATACTTGTGCTATGACTTGGCTTGAGAGGAACAGCCAAATGTTCTACAGACCACACCCCATTAACTAGGGGTGAGGAAAGAATTTTTCTCCTTGGACAAAGCATTGTACAGTTGTCATAGTGAAGTATGGGTGGTTTTTCGGCTTCATGTAGGCCATCATATATGGTCCGTTGCAAGAACCAGAATATCAAACTACTAAATCTAGTCTGGTATTCTAATCCCAAGGAGATAGATTTCATGTAGCTAATGGTTTGAGTAGGTGTTGGAGTCCTAAATTCAGTTTTGTGCCCATTGAGTAGTTACTGTTCTGCTCTTCCCCTTCCATCACCCTCCAGTTAAGGGAGCTGGATGATAAATTTTAAGGCAAGTCAGGTCAATGTCAAATCCTTCCCCTTTTAATGTGCTTTCTGGTTGTTCTACCACCCTGCTGTTGCATCTGTTCAAATCATTTAAGTCAGTTATGACTTACAGGTTCTTTTGCTGCTGGTGGTTGCACAGGTACTGTTTAGAAAAACATGCCTGAGAAAATGAATTGGCAATAAGGAACAAGAGGCAATGAGAAGATCAGCAGCGATTCTGCCATGTATTCTGGGATAGAGAGGAGACCCTTTTCTGCAGTGTGTTAAGAGGTAAAGAATAGGGAAGCATTACAAGAATGAAGACTGTGTTAAAGGCAAACACTCCCACAGCATTTATAAATTCTTTCAACCAGCTGCTAAAGTAAAAACTATTTTTAACTTATTTGTTTTACTGTGGCACGTTTTACACGCATAGCACGAGCTATGCATGGCAAAACCTTTGGTATCTTCCCTTAGATTTGGACTCAAGGCAGCAGTGTGTGTGCCATTTCCAACCCTCAGTCAGCAGGCACTCCAGAAGAATGCCTTAATTACACCACATGCCTGGATTTCAGATGGCAGGATCTGAGAGGAGCCCATGTAATGACAGAGGATAATGACATGGCACACCATCCTTTGCTGTTGGCCTGAGATGTTTGCTGTTACAAAATGTACTGGGCAGCTGAATGCACAAAGCTGCCAGTGGCTTTTGGATCTGCATTTTCTGGAGGGATGCCTGTCCCCAGCCATATAAGGAAGAAATTCAGGAGAGACCCATGTTTTCATGGGAGACAGTTGTCTGATGGAAGTGAGTGCTGTGAGAGGACTTGTGCTGATCTGTGATACTGTGATACTCTCAGAAACCTGATATGAAATATTAAGGCATGTTTTGAAGGGGCAAGAATTGAAAAAGTGTTCAACCTGACTGGATTTTATTTGATCTTCCTTTCCATATACCACTGGAGCATTCTTGAGAAAAATGTGATGCATTGAGAAGGCACTTAGACATTTTGTGTTAGGCAGACATGAGGTATAGACAGCTGAAATAGAACAAAAGACCACAGACAAGAATAGACACCAAGGGTGGCTGTGAACAGCTTAGTGCTGTCTTCTGTTTGGATCTTCTACTGCTGTTTCTTCCTTGGTGTAATCGACCTCCCATCCTATTCACTTACCACATACATGTTCTCATGAGTAATGCATGCATAGTTTTATTTGGGTTTATTTTACTGTATAACCCTATATTGGCATATGGGAGCAGTGTCAGCTTTACACAAGGCCAAAGTGGAGGTAGCTGCTCTGCTGGGAGGTGATTAAGGTGGGATTCAGTCAAAAGCACTTCCCCACACAGTGTCATCTACACCCAGAATTGTTCAAACACACTTCCTTTTGTCAGCTGACACAAGCACCCATGTGCTGACACCCATTTTCCTTCCCTTGCAGGTGATACATCCTTTAGAAAAATTGTAGGTGTTCAAGTTGCTGCTCAAGAAATTTCTAGGGTTTAGGCAGGAGTGGTGGCCTGTGAGCTCACTTCTGTTTCTCCACATCTGTCTCCCTGTCCTGTGGCCATCATAGCTATACTCAGGATTTTCCTGGTAGGAGTATTTAAGCATTCCTTGTGTAGTCTGTGTGCAGAGCATGTGATGATGCTCAGTAGTGCTGGATGTAAAGCACTGTCCCCTGCAACTCATCTGTGCATGCACTGAGGCCACAGCCAATATTTCTGGATGTTTGGCAGCCAAGTTTGGTCAGACCTTTTGCAGAGTTTTTTTGTTTTGTTTTGTTTTTTCAATCTGCCAGATGTTCGGAAATCCTAGACAATGCTGAATATCCTCAAATTCCACCCAGACAAAATTTCTACACAGGAAAGAGGCCATGACTGGGGAACACTGAACATACATATATATCCCTATTCTGAGTTGTCTTTTCTCAGTGTTGGTTTTATTCTTTTGTATAATTGAGCCTGTGTTCAGTAACCTATTCACCTCCAAACTGTGGAAGAAATGTGCTCTTTGATCTATTCCATTTATTTTTTCTATTTGCTTTCTGTCTTCTTTCCCACCTTAATTTCTTATCTACAACCGGCTGGTGACAGGAGTTCTGCTTCTTGCAGTGCCAAAAAGATTGGCTCTCTATTTTTGGTTGTTGTGGTAGGAACTGCTGCAATTAAAGGAATATCAAAAACAATCTAATAACTGTGATGGTAATGATAACAGCAGTTTTTAAAAACACTACAACTAATGTACATATGGGATCAAAGAGAATCTTGTATTATTTTGTGTAGTATCTACCAAACCAGTGTTGTTTTAGCTGAAGCCAGACCACATATTTGTGTGCTCTTGGTCACCACTTTCTTTCTTTCTTTCTTTCTTTATTTTTCTTTAATGTGTTTCTAAATATTTTGAATTTTTAGATGGAAACAATTAAAATCACATAACAAGGCTGACGGTGAAAGTCTGTGCGGTTTAATTGCATTTACCTGTCCCCAGTTTGCTTTGGGGGAACCAATAAACTGTTGACTCTGACAAGTTTATTTAAGGTACATTTTTTTGTGATTACCCTCTACTGTATTGTATTATTTTAAAGGATAGCTTTGTGTCGTTAAAGAGGAAGAGTTTATCCATAGCTATGTCCCTAGGGTTGATTTTGAGAAAATTTACTTCATTAGCAGGGATTTCTGGACTTGCTATTTTTCTAAAGTCATGAAGAAAAAAAAAATCCTAAATTATGTATTGACAAATGTGCTGAGGAAAAGGAGACATAAAATACTCATATTGTGGCATTAAAGAGTCTTTTAGAAAAATAAAGATGGACTAAATGCCATGACTAATCATAAAGTCCAGTGTTCAGGATTGATAATGTTCATGTATCTGAGAAAGAAGTAGCTAAAGTCTAGTTATTTCCAAAGAGAAAAAGAGCTGATCAGCAGATCCTAAATAGCTGCACAAAGATATGCCCAAAGACTGAATCCATGTAGGTCAGAGTAAAGCCAGTCATTATAATTCTTCTTGGGTTTTCTGTCCCATGATGGTTAATCATGAATCTCTCAAATTTCAACAATGTCTTATTAAGTTCTTCAGTTCTGCTTTTAATTTGAAAAATATCATCATCTTTTCCAGACTAGTCTCCCTTGCTCCGCTGGGTCAGTGCATAAGTCTTTGTTGTGGTTGATTCCACTGGCAATAAAACTCATCATGTAGCATTGTGCTTTCTTACTTAAATAAACTTTCTTAGTAGTACATGAAACATGACTGAAACTTAGCATCATGATGTTTTAAACTAGATTTTTTAGGGAATTGAGTCTTTGAGTCTTATCACACACACATTAGGTTTGAAAGTTAAAAAAGACCAAGTAACTGTAACAGAACTGAGAGCAGCTGACTTTCTTTTCCTTGTGCTGCAATAGCCTGTAGTGGTGTGAGAGGTATGAAAAGGGGGAAAAAATATTTTGATTGATTTTTTTTTCTTCCAGAAATATATCTCTAACTGGAAAGCTTTAAATTTTGTTTTTCTAGCTCACCCTAAAGGTAGGACAGAGTGCTTATCATCAGATGTGCATTTGGCTAACTAGTAATATATTTGCTTTCTGCCATCATAAACAAGGTTTGAACTTCAAGCCCCTTGCCTGCATCTGGCTGATGAAACCAGAAAGATCAGAGGGTTCAGTTCCATATGTAGCAATGAGAACCCCACATAAAAAAGTGAAGTATGCTTTTGACTGTAAATGGGTCCTTGAGAATTTGCACCAAATTACTCCAGGGCACACTTTTTGATATAATTCTGCTTTGCCCCTGTGGGAAAAGAGAGTAGTCATTAATAGACAGCAAGCATGATGCATTCAGAATCTGCAGAGGGCCACATGTGGAGAAGGTTTATAATCAAAACACATCATTGCTCATTGTGGTTTTGCTCAGTCCATGCTCACTCTAGCACCTGGACTCCAAAGCTAAAAATTTCTGCTTTTGACATGTTACTTGGCTCTGTTCACTCATGGATATAGTATGAAGTTTGGAAACCTACTGGGCAAAACCAGACAACATAATATTTTTCCACGTACAATTTGGACTCGCCACTATCTAAGTGCATGCTGAACAGAAAATTACATTGCTGTGAATTCAACCCATTCATGAGGGGGAGAAACCCATCTGTCTGACAGGGAGTAGCAAGGGCTGGCTGCTCCCCAAAGGATGTGAGCCAGGAGCTGAGGGGAGCCATGCACGGGCTGTGCCATCATCAGCTGGTGATGAGTCCTGCAGGCTCTGCTCCCAGCAGGCACTGCCGTGTGCTCTGACAGGGCCCTCTGATGCGCCCAGACACAGCACACTATGAACCAGGCTCAGGATCCCAGAGAGGATACAGTCAAGAGCAAAAGTAGGCAAGGCCAGATTGTTCCTCTGTAGGTTTCCAGTTCAGTTTTTAATGTTCAGCCTGTAAGAAATCATTTTGTCACTAGAGGTTACTGGATCTCCAGCAGGGACCTGAAACAGCATCCATTTTTCTACCTAAGCTTTCAGAGTTCATTGTTTAGTGTCTGGGGACAAACCTGCCTTCATCATGATTCTTAAGCCACAACTCATCCCAGATCATAATTCAGCATCCCATGTGAATACACATCTCTGTGTTCTTGTCTTATGCTGGGGAAAGAAGTTTTGGAATAGGATTGATGTTGAAGTGTTGGGCCAGTGCTTGCTGAGGGAGGGACTGCTGCTCCTGTTGCTGTCAGAGGTTACATGTCAAAGTTCTGCACTGATTGGTGCCAGAAAATCAAGGCATTCCACTAACTGGTTGTCCCTGGGGTGACTAGTCCAGTATTAGGGCTTTGAATTACCTGCCTAAATATGTGGATTTTATTCTTCTAGGGAACCCAACAAGCAGGATATAGGTTAGGAATTAAATCATGTTTGACTCACAAATTATTACGTGGCCTCTAGATTAAGAATATGTTGCAGTGAGATTCTAGTGATGATCTAAGCTCTTACACCTTTCTTTTTTCAGAGGAGTTTTAGGAATAGACAGAATGAAAACCTGGAAATTTTTCTTTTAAAAAATTAAAATTCTAGGCTTTCTGATGGTGAAGACAGCTTTATTCTCTATAAGTCAGTGTATTGTTGTAAACCTGTAGGCAGACAGAACAAAGCAATCTTTGTCTTCTGAAAATGGCGTGGCTAAAACTGGTACAAATTCAAAGTCAACTTTGCTTTTTTTATTATTGCTTAGATGGAGACCTTTGTAATTAATTTGAAGAATGAGGCAAAATGGAAAAATAAGTTACTTTACCTTTTTCTGAGTTTTCCCTGCTTTTCTGCATCTTTTTAAAAAATACTGTGGTAAATGTTACTCTATGGAGTATACTATTTATCATAAATACAACAGCTGAGCTTAAGAAAACACTAATTAAAAGTCTTACTGCATTCCAAGTGCAACTTTTCATTTAAAGATGACAACAATCTGCTCATGGAGCCCAAAGAAAAGGGAGAGGCAAAGGTTGACAAATTAAATAATTCTGCTCATGTTTTTTTGCTTGTTGGCAATGGCATATTGAGCTTACTTCATCCAGCTCTGTGCTCTCTCAACTCACGTTGAATGAGAATGGTAATTTTCCACCAGCTGCATGGTAGAGTCCAATCATAACTGTGTGGCTTGAGAGTTTGCCATTCCTGCAGTATGTCCCATAATACACAAGCAAGCCTCTATTTATGGTGCATGTATTATTTAAATTGTTTTCGCAAACCTTAGAATATTAATGCAATGCACACTGTTTTGTTAGAGGTTTGTAAAAGCACCTGCACAAACATGGCAGTAAAATCTAACTTGTGTCTCAAGTCTAACTCATTTATATCACATTCCCATATTGGCAAACAGTGAGTAAAGCATTTTTCTGTTCTGTGAACTCTCTGGAACAAGAGTGCAATATACTTAAGCTTGATTATTTTTGTCTATATAAATTCTGGTGTTCCTTTCTGAAAGAATAACTCAGCAGTTTGTCTCTGCAGAGAGGCAAATATAAATATTTGAAAACAAAGTTATGCTAAAAGCCAAACCACTGGAAGAAAAGTTACGATAAAATCTTGGAAGTATAGATTAAAGAACTATTGCAAATCGTATTGATTTCTGCTCATTTCATGGTACCACTTAAACAGCCTCATTCAGCTGGAGTCCTAGTGTTTGTCTGCAGTATTTAACACATACAAAGGCCAGAGTAGAGTTGGATTCTTCTCTGGTGGCCTTGCTAGCTAAAACAACAGAGGAAATAATCATTGTTTCCCCCTTGACATTTACGTGGGTTACCAAGGCATGGTGAGATTTATTGTCTTGTGCAAGATGACACAGAACACAGAGATACATGCCTGGATTCAGAGTTGAATGTCTGTCTTCCAGAGGTTCAATTCCCATCCACTATCCTGGACATGAACCTATCCATTTGGGAGATAAATGACTTCTGATTTTGGAAGAGAAAATTAAGATGTGCAATGGGTGCAGATATCACAGCTATCTAAGTGCCTCCTATTGGATTCAGGGCATCAGTTTCATGATGCCACAATTGGGTCTTCAGAGCTTTGACTCAAAGCTGGTTTGTTGGGATATGCAAATGAACAGAAGGTTTGTCTGCTTGGGAGACTATTTCACACCCACAGGTTTAATGGAAAACACGATGTTGGATTTGTTCAGACCTCTCAGTAGGAATGGAGCAACTGCAGTTAAGTGGAGCTCTATTGAAAGCACATGCAGAGTAAGCACTTTTTCCACAACCTTAACAGCTACTTTTAAGCTCACGTGTGTTTCTCTTACCAAGATCACAGCAATTTTAGTTTTGAGAGAAAGCATTAAAAAGAAGAGGTGAGCCCACAAACTTTCTCTTGAACTCAGCATGTCTATAAATATTTGAACTGTTGAACTAGAAATTTATGGTAATAGCAATTTATACTTAGTATTGCAGTTAGTACTTTGAGGGTTTTTTCTTTTAAATGGTTATTGCTTAGTCCTTGGTTTTTATTTTTATTTTAAACACAGCTGTTTGTGCCTTGTACTATCTGAGTTACCTCTGCTAAGATGTTATTAAAAGGTCTATACAGATTATTACAGGGTAAAAGAATCGCTGACAGTTACTTATGAGCAGTTGATACTTTTCAATAGGATTTTCTACAGAAGTCCTAGTTATTTAAGGCATAGCAAGTTGCACATGGTGGAATAAATGGTGCAATGGGAAATGCCAGTTGTTTAGGCTGTCTATGTGTTCATATCTTCATGATCCAACATTGTGTTTTATATCACATCACTTTTTAGTGAAGTTTGTAACAAATGACACTTCATGGCCAGTGTTTCCTCAGCCCTACCAAGAAGCACTTACAAAGCAGTACACATAACTGAGGGGAATTTTTATAGCCTCTCCAGAGCACAGCCTTCTCCAGCAGTCTTCATCACTATCAGCAGATAGTCATTAACTGTGCAAGCAACCCAGCAACAAAATCCAGTTTCAGCATTTTCTGTGGCCATGGCCAGACTCCTAAATTGCAGGAAATAAATCTTGTCTGCTTGGAAACTGATAAAGCATAGGCATGTTCATTCAAAGCACATGGTGTTTGTTACCACCTTACATTTCAGAAGTGGATTGCTGCCTTAATTACGAATTTCATAGCTGCAAACATATTTTTCAGTGGCTATGTGTTTTGGGCACAGAAAGAAAGCAAATTTTTCTCAATAATTTTCCATAATAGGTCATGCATACAGTGTGCACTTATGTAAATTTGTAGAGATTCCTTATCTGTTGATAGCATGTTAAAACCAGCATCCCCAAGCTAGGAAAGTATGATGCTCATTTAGTCAGTGGCATAGCTCCTATAGTGACATATGAAATAAATTCTTGCCCTATTAAGACAGAAATTTTACATCAGTAAGTAAAAACAAACAAACAAAGAATCTTTCATTCTTCCAGAAATAATATGCAATGGATAAATAATTTTTTGCAAGTTTTATTGCAATAAATGAACATTCTCTTGGGAAAGGAAAGAAACAGGGTGAATTATCTTCTTTAAAAATGGCTGCCAATTCCAACCCCAGGTATTACAGTTATGAAAGGACTTTTGTTATGAGAATAATTGATAGTGTTTGATTGTGCTGCTTTCCTGTGGTATCAGCAGAGTCTTTTGATGATATCCCAGTCTCAGGCTGTGGCTTAAAGCATCTGGATTCTGTGATCAGTTCTGTGAGATAAAACACCTAAATGTTTACAGTTCTCCTTCTAAGCAGGGACACACACACACATTTTACTAATGACAGAGCAAAATGCTGGTGTTCATTTCATCCTGTACTCGCTCAGGGAGCTTCCTTCTGCTTCTACTGTGTCCACACAATCATTATCCACCTTTCTGAATTATTACTGGATGAAGGAAGGATTCACAACTGAAAGTAAAAATCTTCAAGTCTTAAAAGTTCAGCTTTTTTTGATGGGAAGAGGGGATAAAATTTCCCAACTATCTTGTATGTTAAACTGTTTTATGTTTCAGTCTATTTCTATTGCTGCCACATAAAATTTATGAACAAAAGTAGTGGCAAACACTGTAAATCAGGCTGTTCTGCTGAACTGGAAATGAACGAACCACTTTTGTTTTGACAGCTTTTCAAAACTCTGATCTGAATTCTCAAAATCTTGTTTCCCATAGCTGCTGCTCTGAAATGAACACCAGTCCTATCAGGAAACTTCTGACATACTCCTAAACTCACTGCTACTGACATAAAGCAGCTGCTCTGTCTACTAATATTTGATAGACATCCTGACTCAGAATCACCAAAATGGGAACTAGAAGAAGGATAGGGAGAGAAAAATTCAGGGGCTTACTGGGCTATGTGGAGCAATTAGCAAGAGCCTTATTTCCATTCCACAGCCACAGTTCTTTCCCTTAGAAATCCCTTAAATTTGTTCTGCATAATCCTAAATGCACAGAGGTCAGCTATTTACAATTTTTTAGCATTTTAGGCTGTTCAGCATCTCATAAAATCTAAAACTTTTAAAAAGTTGGACCATGGGAAGAAGTCTTTGTCTTTACAGTTTGCCTTTTCTTTTCTTCTCTAAGGAGAGTCTTAGAACTAGGGAAAACTTCCATTAAAATTGATGAGAGTTTCACTCAAGAGAGGGCTGCAAAGTTTATCTTCACTCTTGCCTTTGGTGTCTTTTTGGCCCATACTCTGTGCCAGTATTGGAGTTATCGAGAGCTGACAGAGTCGTTTCTTATTGTGTTGCTCACTTTTTCCTGTGGTTGGTGGCTTTATTTCTCTTATTTGTAACACTATTTTATGCGGGTTTTATTTCACTGCTAAGGCTCTGGACCTATTCTCTCTGGGTCCTCTTCACTGTTCATTCAATACTGTGCACTTTGGTATCTGTATACAAACACAGTCATTGTTCATCGTGAGAAGAACAGTGCCCGACCCTGTGCTGCATCTTCAGGCTTTGATTCCTCCAACAGCAAATTTGTTGGCAAGGAGGAAATATGGTCAGATTATTCCATCTAATAGTACTAAATATTGAAAACTAAGTTCCTTTAAGCGTCAGTTTGGCAAGGTCTGAGTGTCTCCATGTCCCAGATCCTCAGCTATGAATTCAAAGTTAAACTTTCCCTAGTGACAGCTACCAATACCTATTTTGGACTGGAATTATCTTCAGTTTCTTCTACAAAACTCAGTTTCCTGCACACTCCTACTTTGACAAAATGCCAGAATGTTACCACTTTATGGAGACTTTGTCGTCCTTGTGTGCCAGGACAGCATCTGGATGGCATTGGAGGAAATAACCTAAGCTTTCTCCTAGACTTTATCCAAGGCATTATTTGAATTGGCAGCCTAGAGGAAGGCTTTTGAAAAATGGGCAAAATCAGACAATGGCTAAATACAAATATAAAAAAGATCTAAAGATGGACAGAGATTCAGTCTAGCTATAATACCATATTAAATTCATAAAACTTGTACTTACAGAAAAAAAGGTGCAGGTGGACTCTATGGGTGGTTTGCATAAAACTCTCATCACACACCTGATTGCCACAGGTCAGCTGGCCACAGTGTGGGGAGAGTAAAAAGGCAGATGCTGCTGCTGCTGGTAGAATAATTTATGAAAGCTGCATCAGAAAAGCTCTGCCAGTCTGAGACAGCAACAGCTGTGTGAAAATGCCTCCATTAGTGCAGCAGAGGTTTACAGCCCCTGATTCAATTGCTGATTGACATCCCAGCCCCACAGATGTGTTCCACTACACAATTCCCTTCATCTCCTCTGTACAGGAAAGAGTGGACTCCATCATGGCAGAGTTCTGTATTTCAGCTGACTGAAATATTTCAGGTTATTTTGTAGTTGTTTGAATACTCCTGCAATAATATTACTTTAAAGCAATACAGTTAAACTTACTCTTTAAATAAAATCTAATTTAGGAAAAGTACCTGTATATGTGATTAATTCCAAAAGACATAAATAGGGCTTAAACATTCTCTTAAGAGCTCTGTAAATTGGGACTGATGTTTGAACTTGGATAAACTCAAGGCAGCTTGACACCCAGTGCTACTCTGAAATACCACTTGAGTCCTTCAGAACAAGATATAAGACAAATGGACTTGTTAAGGTTATGGTACCTGCTTTTTTCAAAAGCATAGCAATGCTTTTTTCAATTTTACTCTGGTGACTGAGCATAAAACCAATACTCCGTGTACCTCTTCACACTGAATTTTACAAAAAAAATGTTTCAGTGTAGAAGATTGAAGAAGAAATTATGTGCAGCTGCTGTCTGCTTTTCAGTTAGCAGACCATGTCTTCCATGGATAGATCATAAACTCTTCCCTGCTGAGCACCATTAAAACTGATTCCCCTAAAGACCTGTGGTAGTACGTCTAGTGTTCAGCACCTTTGCAATCTGCAAAAAGAGGTTGTAGAGTGTGATACTGAATAAACAGACTATGCAGAACTACTTTTCAAGAGTCAAAACTAAAATTTTTGGGGTGCCATCTGCACCCCAAGGATCTTGTGTTTGGTGCTTGGACTATAAAGTGTCAAATGCCAATGGTGAGTGTAAAGTAGAAAGATAAAACACATCCTAGGTTTACAGAAAGACCATTTTTTTCTTGTACGTACAGTAGGTAATGCTTTGAAGTGAGCATGTTTGCTCCTACTCTGTATTCCATTTTTGCTTTAATGACACAGCTGTGGATTCTAGACTGTTCTGCAGAAGAGGTAGGTTTTTCACTTTGTTTGCAAAGTCATAGCTAAGTCTCCAAATATTTAACTTTTTCAAGTTTAACCTTGCCAGGCAAGTTCTCTGTTTTAGAGGCAAGCTTTTAAAAGGGATAAACTATTCTTGAGGTATGGTTTGTGTGTGTTTAAAGTCTCAGAAGGAGCTTAACAATGTATCATGTCCACTTTCCTTTATCAAGAACATCTGCTGTTCATTCGTTAAAGCAAACTGCAGCTTGAGCCTTACAGAAGCTTTGTTACAAGACTTAAAAAGAGCTTCACTGGCCAGAACCATGTTTCCCACCTGCACTAACAGTAAAAATTAAATCTAAATCAAAATATAGCACCTGTTAGGTGGGCAACAACATTCATGTTGTAGTCTCAATAGTTCTATAGTACTTCTTTTCTAAGACTGAAATTAAGAGTTCACAGCAGTATGGAATATTAGGAGAAGAAGCAGGTTTTTCTCCAGTCTGAGAGAAACACAGCTCTGTCTACATGGACAGAGTATATGTTATGGTGTAGCAGCCTCTGCTAAGTTCCCTTCACAAGTCTTTGATCAAAATGCAGGGCCAAAACCTGCTGGCTCTTGACTCAAGTGAAATAGAGGGCTCTGGCTCTCAGATGACTATGAGAATCACCTCTTTATTTGTAGGACCTAGGGTGAGCCACATCCACAGAACAGCTGCTATTGTTTGGATTGAATCTCTTGGGGCTGCATGAGAGCCTTCAACTGTATGACCTTCAGATGAGCCTATATGATATGTAACTTGCAATAAAGGCAAAAATATTCTATTTTTGCTGATACCTAGACAATGGCAGAAGAGGGACACTATCCAGATTCTACCACATTTCAAGTCTGTTATGCAGCATTTTTTTCTGTATCTTTACTTCTTTGATCATGATTACACTTGAAAGATGTGTCATGCTATTCAATGGCATTTCTTCTGCTGCTTTCTTGATACAATCTGATGGCTTATTACTCTAAGTTGTGCAAAAAGTGCAAGCAGTTCATTCCCCGCTAGAAATGAGTATTTGGTCTGCCAGGTTTGCAGGCAGCAGAATAAAGATCAGACTTTGTCAGATGTTCTGAGTAGTTTTCCACATTTCCCTTGACATCTAATGGTGACTTCTAAGGATCTGCCAAAAGCACGTTTGGGAGCTCAGTAGTAACATCTGACAACTCTGGCTGAGGCTGTCCCCATTTTATTGCTTTGCAGCTTCTGATCTCTATGGCCTTTTCTGAGATGTAGACCCCAGAAATTACTGGTTTCCTCCTGAAGATGGGCATGCAACAGAGAATAGGCTACAAAGCTGTCCCAGGCTTCCTTCAATTTCTGGCATTCCTTAATGTTATGATAGGCAGCCAGCCAAATTAAGCAAAACACCTACTGTTCCTTTAAAGGAGGTGACTGCTGACAGACATCATCTACCAACCCACTGGCCAATTTCTCTTGGAAGTTTATTGCTTGCCCAATCCACTATGGATGTGGGAAATAGTTTATTCTCTTCTGCATTGCAGGTACCTATATGCATTAGAAAATATTCAACATTTCCCATTACTGCCATGCTTCATTTATGACTTTTTACCTAGGTGATCCTAACTTTGGTTTTGTGTTGTCTTACTGCTTGCAGACACTACAGTCTGACTGTGAACATACTAACTACACTACACACATGTGAATAAATAACATTTCTGTCTTTCAAATGTATATTCAAAATCAGTTTTCTTTAGGTGTATTGAACCACTGAAATAGAACTGATTCTTTCATTCAATGATTCAGAACTATATACACATTGGTCTTATTTCTGGACTTTGGGGAATTATCTACAGAAATAGCACACCTGAATGCTGTGTGCTGACAGAATTTGTATGTTTTAAAATTCTGATTTCTTGGGAGAAGGATTGTCTCTTGAGAGGAATTTTAATCATTAGTGAATTAATATTTCAGTATATGAAATCATCTCTATGAGGGGAGTTATTTTGAATAGCAGCTTCTTAACAGTTGTAACATCGCCAGTCTTAGTACGACTTTTGACGTGCCTCTCTATATGTGATGTAATCCAGGGAGATTTTGCAAGCCAATAAATCCTTTTGATAGCTGTCTTCTTCCTGATCTCATTGCTGTGTGACCTTAAACAGCAAAATGGGACATTTATCTAGTCCTTAACATCAAGCACTGAACACCTCAGCCAATACAATGCATGCAGTGCTGAAATATGTCTTGTAATTTTTGTCATCACTTCTAAGAGTTTGTAGGTGTTACTGTCAAACTGAGCAATATTCAGTAACAATACACACCCCATCAATGTTTCACACTTGCACTTTGGTTTATCATAACTTATGGTTGCCACTTTTTGGGTGTTGTGGGTTTGTGTTCATTTTTGACCTCACTGGAGCCAAGATCAGTTATTACAATGCAGGATATAAATTTGAAGGTAAAAGCATAAGCCAAAAGGGTGCATCCCATTGCCTTAAATTGTTGGGTTTTTTTGAAATCAGTATATAAACTGCTCTTTTATGGAGCATACATAGAGACCAAGTTTTAGAAAATATTTCCTGTGCTTTTGAACAAGAAAAAGGATCACTGAATGTATTTGGTGTTGGTGCTCCCTGACTGCCTTTGTGACAGTGGGGATATAATAGTTTGTAGGGGCACATTTTCTAATAATACTGTCCTTTAGGGTACAGCTTCCATGGACTTGCTGTATTTTTTTCTTTTCTTTGGGAACCTAGTGCCATCCCTTTTCAATAATGTTCTCTCAGACCCTGAACTCTGGGAGTTTAACACACCACAGGTTCTCTCTCAGCTCCTTCCCCTTGCTGTTGATGCAGTGTTTGGCCTTACCAGACTTTTCCAGGAAGGTTCTAACCAATTGAAGGATCCAGACAAAAACTGAAAACTCATTTTAGTGCTAATACAATGGTTATTTGCTGCTTGCTGTCAATTTTCCACTCGTTATTGTTGTAGAGCAGGTAAAGAGAAACTGCAGCCTCAATGGGGCTGGCAATACTCACACAGTCCAAGTTGTAAATAAGGGTTATAGCATGCTGCTGCTGGACATTAAATAAGCAGATAAATTTCTCTTTGCTGTGGATTTATTCAAGGCACATGTTTTTAGTGAGCTCTGGAAAGGTTTGGAGGGATATAAAACCTGCTGCAGTTCTGGAATTGATCCATGAGGATCAAAATCTGGTAACCGGTGATTTGTTTAAGGGTCCCTGACACTTTTATGGCAAGACCATGTATTTCAGAGAGGGCTGGCTCAGTTTGAAACACATTCCAAACCCAAACCTGAAATAAATCCTTGCAACAGAGCAATCCTGTAAACTTCTGCTTTCCCATTATTTCATTTTTGACAAAAAATTAAAGATAAAAAAATCATAGTTTGGGAAGAGAATGACTCAACCTTTTGAGAGGAAATGGAATGCTGATTGTCTGTGCTTGTAGTTTTTGGTGCAGCATTTCCTCAGTGTAGAGATGTGGATGAACACAATAATACAGGCAAGTATAAAATACACGGAGAAGAAATGGAAAAATACTTAATGTAGCCTCAGCCATGTGATACTGGAAGGACATACATAATGGTCTACCAGAGCTTGAAGGGTCAGCTAAAAATGGCCTTGTGTGGTCCGAGAGAGACTTAAGAATATTGTAAAATAAAATTGAAAAGGAAGATGGGTATTTCCCATTGTTCTGACCCCAATTGTTCCCTGTTACAAGTGATGGAAGGTTAATTCGTGGGGTCTTTGGAGCTGGGTTGCACAATTCAGTGAAATCACCAGAAGATATGATTATGAACTGGAAAAAACAGTAAATATATTAGGTGATGTGTAATTGATGACTTTCATTTGCAGGCCAGAATCTCAGCAGCTGTAAACAGATGGGGCTAAACTAATGCCAGTAAAGAGGCTGTGATGTGAAGACAGAACCACTGAAAAGCTGCTTCTGTCTTCACATCAATTGGAGTGCTACTCTTCCATTTTACTGTACTGTAGATACTTGACACATCAGTGTCAAAATAATTTTGCCTCAAATATTTTAAGTAAATCTTAATATCCAGTGAAGCAAAAATGAGAACTAGTTACTCCATTCTAATATATTCTCTGGCTTTAAGTAAATCACTTAATCTCTCTTTAGGTTTTTTAATCTAGAATGAAAAAAGAGGTATGAGGGCATTGACAAGTTAATAGTAAGAAACAGTTATTTGGTGTAAGTCACTTTTTGTGACAGTGAGCACATCATCAACTACCTGGAGTTACAGTATCATAACAATCTCACATTGCTGCTTCACAACTCCCTTTTTCTGGAAATTAAACGTGCTGGGAAAGATATTCCTCGAGGCCTGTGCTCTTGAGTAAGCACTAAATCACTATTCTGGAGTAGGGTGAGTGATCTGGGATGAGAAGGATGTATATCTGCTGTGTATCAGAAAGCACTGGAAAAAGACACTGCCATAAAGAGCTTTAGAAAAATGCTGTGGCATTTTTAAACAGAAATCAGCTCCCCATTGTTCAGGATCCCACAATTTGTACTTCATGGAACATGGCTTTTGCTTAGTTAAAGATAAACTAAAAAGAATTTGAGAAATTATAACAGAAGCAGAAAGTTTCTCCAGTTTATTCAGCATATTCAGCTCTTGGCAAATGTTAATGTCCTTATTATTGAGTAAGTAGTGCCAGGGAGAAGAGGTCACCACATCACTGGCAAAATTAATTTGTCTGGACTAATATCCCAGGATTTAAAGGAAAGAGAAAAAATTCTGACAGCTGTAGGTTAAACTGCAGCAGATGAGAAACCCAGCTGGAGTGAGGTGGGGCTGGATTAAAAATGAAAGGTTTTTAAAGAAGAGAGCCTAAGAATGAGTAAGATTGGTTGGCTAAATATTGTAATTTGCAAAGTGCTGCACAGTCAGAGAAAGCACAGCTGAAATGAGAATTGGAAACTGAGAGCAGAATGCTGGGAGGAATTTGCCCAAGCCACAACCAAGCCTTCTTCACTTCAAGACAGATCATCAATATTTTGCCCACCTGGGGGCTGAAGGGACTTCCTGCTCGGTTGCCAAATTTTGGTATGTAGTTCAGAAGACAACATTGCTTCTTTTCCCATGAGCAAACACAGCCAGGACTATTACTCATTCCAGCTCATCTTGATTCACTCAGTTACTTCATGACTCGTAGGCAAAGGATCAAAGCATGGGGAGAAGGAGAGCTGACATATCAGAGGGGGGATAGGAAAGGAGTGCTGCAATCAGGAGTTGTTATGATGACTTGGCAAATGTGCTAAAAATTAACACATTCTAAAGTGACCCTCAAAGAGGATGGCATTTCTCACAAAGCATAGGAAGAACCTTTGTCTGAGTAGTTTTTTATTTGGTAGAAACTGATCTATGTCTGCTTTTCCCATATTTTTTTTTTTTTGCAAAAGAAAGTCACAGATCCTCATCAAGTTGCAAGAGCTCAATTGCAAATCAATAACTCAGTTCTCAGTTACACCAGCCAAGGACCTGCCAGTAAATCTGAAGGTATCATTAATGCCAAAGCAGGCAGGGATATACCAGTATGGTTGTTATTTAATGAGAACAGGACTGGTTCATTCTGCTGAAAACTCTTTTGGGTAGACTAGAAGTCTCTTTAACTTGAGCTGTATGTTTGTGTGACTATGTGTAGGTGCTTATACTCCTCTCCCACCATAAAATGAGAATGACCCTTAATGATGCTTTCTCAAATTTCAGCTCCTTATACTCTTTAAAGATCAAGACAGAGTTTGGTATGCATTTTTTGCCTGTATATTGTCAGGAGCTACTGTGTCTCAGCACACTTGAAAACTAGATGGCTGCATACAGATTTACATTATAAGCCCAATCCTTGGCAACCATGCTAGAAGTGTTTGGTCCAACAGCCTTGCACTCTTGCATACTCAGAGGTGTAGTAGCATTACTGCCCTTTTTTTTTTTTGAGTTTCTGGGCAGTAGGGACCCAGATGTCAGGATTTTTCATTGGCACTCACTGTGTTTTTGCAGAGAAACCATTCTAGTGGGAAATTTTTCTGCATGACTATCTATCTGTCTGACTAGTCTTATGATTTTAAGTTTGGCATATCCAAGAGGTTTTTTTCATTTCATTATCTTCTGCCATTTGGCTTGCAAAGAATATGTCTTTAACAGACGTATTAAAGAATATGTCTCAAGAACTTTCCACTGCACTGCTAAGTGTCCAGCATTTCTTCCTGATATCATCATCTGTTAAGTTTACCTTCTTTCTCCACTGTCTCTCACATCTTTCCAGGTCAGAGGCTACCCTGAGCCACAGATCACATGGTACAGAAATGGGCATCCTGTCCCAGAGGGAGACCATTATGTCGTGGACCGCAGCATCCGGGGCGTGTTCAGCTTGGTCATCAAAGGTGTGCAGGAAGGTGATGCTGGCAAATACACCTGTGAGGCTGCCAATGATGGTGGGGTTCGTCAAGTGACCGTGGAACTAACAGTGGAAGGTCAGAAGATTCTTATTCTGTTGTTTTGGTGATTATAGTTTAAATAAAGGAACAAGGTGTGCTAAACAGTCTGGATAAATCACAGCTGTACTCACGTGCCTTCTCATAGATGCAGGAGTAAAGTTAATTTATTGCATTTCACAGGGAAAGATATTGTGCAGGGAGCTGCATGTCTACAATTAGATAAAGTGTGAGGTCTGTTTCAGGTGTGGGTGATGATGTGCAGGTCACAAAAGTCCCAGCTTTAAAGACTTTGTTCTAAACTTTGTAATTTTCATGGAAGTCACTATTCAGGACAGAAACTGTTAAACTGCATGCCTGGTTGTAATTGCATGCTTAATGTCACATAGGAAACAGCCAGGATCAAACCCAGGAATTTTTAAGAGCACATCTGCATATTAGATAGTTGCAAACTGCCAAAATTTAAAGAGTGACACAAAGCCAGGGAAGGATTGAAATCAATTGTACTGCTTCTCCTCTTGCAATTTGGTCATGTCAGAGATCTGTTGAATAGCAAAACCTCTCAGGTCACTACTCTGTGTTGAATTCTTGAAGAAAAGAAAAAATCTGCAGCGGTCCTGAAACAATCAGTACTTGATAGTCCTGAAACTATCAGTATCCTGAAACTACCAGAATATAGTTTATTCTGTCAAAAACTCTAATATACTCGGAGTACATACTGAAATATGCACAGATCTGACATGATCCTTCTGTTGTAAAAATTATGTGAAGTAACTTTTTTTTTCCCCTTGTTTTAAGCTGGGACACCTTTATGAATGGCAGCTTATGTGAAGGTGGAGGATCTTTTAAAAGTTTTTTCTGTATCAGTTTTTCTAACCTGGTGTTTGCTGCAGTTCAAAACAACTTCGGGGTATCGCCCAATGACTGAATTTCTCAGAGTTTAAGAATTATATGGTCTTTGCTCCAAAATCCCTTTATCCATCAAGATAACAAAGCACAGATTGTTGTTGTTGTTTTTCTTTTGTTTTCTGCAAAGATAACCACGTGGGGCTGCCTGCTGCTTGAAAAATGAGTGACTGAAACATGATCCACTCTTTCCATCTGCATGGCTGTCCTGTGTGACAGCAATGTGGGCTCTCGTAAGGGCCTGGAGCAGGTGTTTTTTCACACCCCAGGGCTGTAGATTCGCTGCTGCGGCTCCGGGTGTCCCCCGGGTCGGGCTCGGTGCAGCAGGTGGCGCTGGGCTCCTGCAGCATCTCCCTCCTGCAGCTTGTGCTCAGCAAAGGTGCTCTGGGCTGGCACAGGACTGAAAATACAGCCAAGTAACACCTCCTTCACAGTCTGAAAACCTCCTGCTGTCTTCATTTGAAGTACTGGTGCACTGGAAATTAGAAATTAGACAGTATTTCATTCTAAAAAAGTATTTTTTTTTTCATTAATAATCTTCAGCATTGTTACAGCTGAGGCCAGGGTTACACAGTAACTCTGCTAAAGCTTGGTTTTGAAATTGGAGAGCCTTACTTTGAACTACAGACGACATAACCTTATACTGCAGGTGTTGCATTCCTCCTTTATGTTTCTAACCTGGAGAAATGCATATTTTACATAGTCTCTGCTATCTGTAATTCCCAATGGGCTTGACAAAACTTCTGACTTGCTGTCTTTCTGTCCTGTGCTTACAGGAAACTCCTTGATGAAATACAGCCTGCCATCCAGTGCCAAAACCTCTGGGTAAGCAGCCTACTGGCTTGGATATTGTTTAACAGACACTCAACTATATTTTGATAGGAAAACAAGTAAAATTATTCTTTCTAAAAGTCTCCATTTACCCCAAGCAGAGTAGCTACTGTGAGAGCTGCTGGCTAAGCAGAATGGTTGAGGCAGTCAGGAAGATGCACAGCTACTGCTCCACCATACTGACTGAGGAATTAATGTGGCTGGAAACAGAACATCCTGCTGATACCTGAATATTGCACCCTCCTCTGCTGTAATTTTGCACCCTCTTCTCTGCTCTCTGATATTGAGGAGTCCTTCCCCACAACTTCCATGAGATGGCAGTCTCTTTTTAAAGGCAGAGCAAATACTGCTTTGAGAGTCATCAGTAAGAAATAAAGGCAACTGAAATCAGCATTCTCACACACAGAATTTAAATATTTTCAAGCAACACAGTGGGTAAACTGAAGTCCAGAAGAAATAATTGTTCTGGTTTGGAGTAATTTTATCAAGAGCAGGTTGATGGGGTGA
Organism: Zosterops lateralis; assembly: GCF_965231275.1. Lineage (NCBI taxonomy): Eukaryota > Metazoa > Chordata > Aves > Passeriformes > Zosteropidae > Zosterops > Zosterops lateralis. Next base: position 28,392,861 of record NC_139767.1, on the reverse strand, counting down.
TGTAAGCTGGCACACAAAAGCTTGCTTGTACTTTCTGCACTTCAGTAAGCATTTACAATTACATGAATGTCACTGTTTTGAAACCCTGAGGCCTGATTCTTCCAACAGCTGAATTAATTTCTTTATAAATAGTTTGAATTTAGGCAGAATTTTCTCTGACTTATATCTCTGGCACTGAGTTGCTCTGGATATAGGCAAAAATACATCTTCTGATTATGTTAGTGATTAGAATACAGATAGTAAAAACTGGAGGTTTTAATTTCATCATCGATATGGATGTTGTTTGTAATTTTTTTTGATTTTAAAATTAACAGATTGCAACAGTGAAAATGGTAGGTAAAACTGAGTAATCAGGAAGGCTTTTACATGATAAATTCTGTATTTCAAGGTGACCTACAGGTATATCCACAGGATAAATAATCAAAACAAGAAAAGACAGTTCAGGTTGCTGTTAGATTTTGTCATATACTCAGACTTTACAAAGCACTATCCTAATCCATTGCATAGAGTTAGAGTGATTGTCCTCACTTTTCATGTTCCTGTGTTTCCCTCCTATTCCGTATTAATAATTCTATGGTAGGAAAAGAAAAACAAATTACACATTTCCATTTATTCATGTCTGGGAAGTGGCCATAAAGCTGCAGGCCAGCTAGTAGTTGATTTTCTTTTAATATACTATATGTATAGATACATAAATATAGATTCACCACCTAAAGCTGGTTATTAAAAGAGTTCTTTAGTACACATTTATGTTCTTCTTTAGTGGTAGTATGAGGGAGATGACATTCAAAGCTATCAGATATTTAATTATATGATAAAGTGATTTTCATTTTAACATGTTACCATCACACTTCTCTCAGTACTTTTTCTGGTCCTCTTGTCCATGTAAATATGTTCATTATGGTATCATCTCTTGCTTAGAAACTTCGAGCTGCCCATATGGCAACCACCATGTCCTGGCAGCACCTTGGACTAAGGGGATGTGGCCTCTGTTAGTATCTGACACCTGGTAGAAATGGTGAGGTATTGACACATCTTACTTGCATGTGGTAAAAGGCCATCTGGAAAAGAAGGCCTTGAAAATGGTTCAGTTTGCTTGAAATTAAATGTTAAAAAAACAGAAATCACCGTCTGCCATTTGCTAATGTGTCTTTGTTGTACCAAGGCCTCAGAGCAAGGAGTGAGTGTGCTCCCTTTGACATTAACAGACATGAAGTTGCACCTTTTTGATTTCTTTTTTCATGCTATAATGCTGCTTGATGTTTTATGTTTTATAGTTGTGTAACTGTTTACAGTTTTGGACCGCAGTCACTGATGCCACTTTAGTTTCATCCTGTATGTCATTTCCCAGCTGTGCCAGCCATGTAAGTAGAGCTGGGCATTTACACTTAACAGTAACTCACTGGGGACAGATGTACTTTGGATTTGTGTCCCCTTCACATTTGCTTTGATAATATTGTAGCAAGTGAGGTTACAAATAAAAGTCTTCCCCAGAAAGTAAAAGTCTTTTGCCCAGCCCTGGTAAATAAAGTATTTACCAGGACATGTCAAAAGTGTTGCAAAACCAAGGTCCTGATTCATAAATCAGAAATTACTGCGTCAATTGCACTCAAGAATGAAACAAATTACATGATAAAAACCTGTGAATGGTAAACAAGTAGCACAAATAAACTCTTAGGAGGGAACTATAAAACAGAAAATGGGGAAAACTAAGTGCATACAGTGTTTCCTATCTTTTGGTTTGCCCAGCTCTGCTTATGAACAACTGAAATGCTCCCCAAGGTCTATTCTGTTCTGTGTATGCCAGATGAGGGTGCATAGCATAACACAGTTTAGCTGCATGAGGAGTCAAGAGCAGTCATCACCAGCATTTCCATTTCTTCCATGGCCAAGAATAATATCATGCAACTACAGTCTAGGTTGCCACCAATGATATACCCTTGTTGGCAGCCACAGGTCTATAATGATTCCTGATGTGTGCTCTAACCACATCAGCTCTTCTGTAAAACCAGAATGTCAATTGCCCTTGCAGGGGAAGACTTGCTGTTCCATCTGTGGAGCAGAGGCCGAGCATCTGGGGAGAAAGTCCACCCAAGTTTGCTACAAAACCCAACAGGGTCATTGTGCGCGAAGGACAAACAGGCAAATTCTCGTGTAAAATAACAGGACGACCTCAGCCTCAAGTAACTTGGTTTAAGGTAGGATTTCCCCAAAAGTTAATGTTTTCCTTCTCTTTTGAAATTTTGTGACTTAAAAGGATGAAATGCACATTGAAGTCTTAAGTCCAAGTGTCCCCTTTGGGCATTCACAAGATCTCCAAACACATGTTTTCTTTCTAAGGAGAGAGCTTTCAGGTGAAATCAAGTATTACACTCATTTGATATTTTTTAGTGAAACTGTCAGTATTTTAGATAATTAAAGTTACTTTAATTTGGAAAACCAAGTATATGACTGCTCTGGTGGCATCCTGCTCCCCTCTGCCCTTCAACAGACAAATGCCTTATAGTATAATGAACAGAAAAAACTGCAACTGTTATCAGTGCTTCTGTTTTCTCTTGATATCTCCAGGTTTGTGGGGGGAAAGAAGCCAAAAACAAAACAAACAAACAAACAAACAACAACAAAAAAAAAACCCCCGCTGAAAACTTCTCAGAGAACAGGGAAATGCTTCCAAGTCATTGTCTGCTTTATTCCAGGCTTATCCTTGTCTGTAATACAAGAATTACAGGGTACATCCCCAAACACAGGCAGCCTCTTGCAGGGGAAGCACTCACTGACATCTCCTTCAGCTGCTGGCTCCATCTGGAGTCTGCCTCTCCTTCCAGCTGCTGTCCATTCTTTGGGACCTGCTGGCTCTCTGGGACTCTGCAGTGCAGCTGCTCCACCACAGCCTGGTTCCAGTCCCACCAGGCTCAATCAGGTTTTCCAAACAGGATTTGTTACTCAGTTCTCTTTGTTCAGGGCTATGTGGTAAATGGGAAGTAGGGACTACCAATCCAGCAGTTTGGATCTACACTTTGGTACTTCTCCATACCTTCTTTGCAGTTTCCTGGAGGTTTTATTATGTATTTTGCTATTGATTACCACCTTCCATAATGTGTGGCTCATGGAAATGAACTTGTATGGCTGCTGGACCACATCTGACTACCACAGAGCCAACATATGACCACCTTCCTTAGAGCATGGAAGCTTTATCAACAAGTAAAATAGCACTTTTCAGAACTAATTATTAAGCCTGTTTGTAAACATCTGACTCTGCTTATTATTTTCTTTCTGATTTTCTTACTTGTTAAGTTGCAAGGAACAGAAGCTTCTGTATCATCACCAACCCTCTGAGATGAACTAGTTTTTTAAAATTCTATTAGGACCTAAAGCACCCAAATAGCAGTAAGCTGATAAGCTTCAAGAATGGCAGTGTCTATAAACACTGTGATGTTTCTCAAATGTTTACTGCCTGAGTAAAATGGTAGATTTGTAGTCTTTCCCTTCCTAAACTTAGGATGGGAGATACTGTGGTATCTGATAGCAAGGCACTAATTCTTAATGGGTGGTGCTGAAGCAGAAGCACTGATTTGCTCACACATGAGGTATTGGTCAATTACTTTGTAGAATTTAAAGGCAAGGATTGCCATTGTGACCATCTACTCTGTGTAACAGAGAGCACATGACTACACACACTCCCTGCCTCAAAGCTGTATCTTTGGATTTAACTCCAGTGCCACTTTTGAGGGATAGAGAACTACTCTCCAGATTGGAAGCTTTTGCTTAAAAGCATTTGACTTCCTGGAACAAACAGGAACATAAAACTGGTTTGAGCCCACATACAATGAAAAGAATTTTTTCTAGGAATCTGGGTATAATAAATAGGGAAAGGCCAAAACCAAACTGAGATGAGTAGGTGGCAAAATAGAAGAAAAAAGAAACCTCTTGATGTGAATTACAGAATTTTGGGCATGATTTATTGTTTTGTTTATACCATATGAGTATTATTCATAGAAGGAATTTGGCTAAAGGATAGGAGAAAGACATTTTGACCTAATGTTTTACTGAAAAATTCTTGCTCCCCTTTCTCTTAACAATAGCTACTGCCTCATGGTGCCTTGTGATGTTTGCAGGGTGATATTCAGTTACAGCAAAATGAGCGCTTCAACATGTATGAGAGAACAGGCATCCAGTTCTTGGAGATCCAAAACGTTCAGCTTGCAGATTCAGGAATTTACACGTGCACAGTGGTGAACAGCGCTGGGAAGGCGTCAGTGTCTGCAGAGCTCACTGTTCAAGGTACAGCTAAGAGTGTGCAGAGGAGAGAAATGTGAGCCACAGACATTCTGTTAAAATGTCTCTGGTTGTGTTCTCAATATTTAACAAGAAACATTTACTTCTTATTATCTTCTCTCTCTCTCCCTCTGTTCATTAAATGATGCTGTGAGAGCTTGGAGCATGCTACAGCTGTAAACTGTGTTGGTTCAATGGGGAAAAAAGACAATCCAAGTGCTTTGTAACAGATTCCTTTAAAAACACCTTTTCACTTTTACTATGACTTCAACTTCTCTGTTTTGAACATTGATTTGTTTTTCAGCAAATGGAACCTGGCACTTGTCATTATAATGAGTAATTAATTTTGTATTTTTTGAGTACTAGCACCAGATGCACATTTATACCAACTTCCTTATGGGAGGCAAAATTCTATCTATATTTGTAGAACTAGGGAAGTAAAGTAAAAGAGCATAATTCTAAATAGTGTGAGAGAAAAAAACCCATCTTAATAAGATAAAAATTCAGTTTTTTCAACTCCCAACCCTGCCTATTTCACTGCTTGTTAAGGAAACAAATGTTTTTACATAAATAGAATGCTCTATTTCATACAGGCATTATCATATACAGCTCATTTTTGCAGTTTGATGCTTCTTAGGGTGCCCTTTGCATCAGCCTCAAAATCGTAAAGCCTTCAGCAAGCACACTAAAGAGGAAGTTCATCAGTCAGTGTGTAAGCAGTCACTGGACCCAATTAAATAATTAAATCCACAGCTGCTGGCTTCAGCTGCAGTCCTGAGGCCAATGGGTTACATATGCACCCATCAGTGAGGTTTTGTTCCAAGACTTTTAGTTTCACGTCAATGCTGCCACTCTGTAAGGTACCAAGAATATAAATAACATGAGGATGTATATTTGGGATTATAAGAAGCTTCTACAGTTTTCCCATTCAACAGAGGTTGTACAGAAAGGCCTGTTTCTTTCAATAAGCCTTTTATCTAAACATAAAACTCAATCCCTAATTGCTCTCCCTGAAGTGGAGAGCTTTCTGTTCTGTAATGGCTACATCTGCCTTGAGAGATGATGTGGAACGGGGGTCACAAAGTCAGTTGTGGTGTATGTTTGCTTCAGGTGCTGACCACATCTCTGAATAATCCATTCTTTCTTGGATTAGTGCAGGTCATTAAAAAGGGCACTCTTTTGCAATGCCCTTGATTAATTGGATGGTTCCACTTACCTAACCACAATATATAATACTCAATTCTTTCATTATCAATTAAGTCAGGTTGTCAGAGTGGCTGCAAGATGTTATCAGACAATCAAGTGGCTCAGAAGTACATGTTCTTTCAAAGACATGTGATCTCATATATAGATATTTTCCTCCAATAGCTATATTTTTTCCCAGAGTGGAAGGTGAAGAGGGAAGAGGAAACATTCTTTTAATAGACAGGGTTGCATGGTATTGTCTTGTCTGTAACCAGTAGTTACAAAGCTTCCTTTTCTGCATTTATCCAGTCTTTTCAGTTTTAATTTCTATATTTCTGTTACTGTTTGACAGGTTTATTGAAATGAGGACAGTGGGTTTTTTCCCCTCTCTCACCTCCCTCAAATTTTGTTTGTTTGTAAGTAGATTCTTTTGGTCACTCTGAATAGCATGGCAAGTCCAAGCATTTAGAAGTGGCTTTTTGCTTGCAAAACACAGTGCAAACCAGGATATCATCCATCTCATGATTTTGTATTTTCCCTGAGGCAGAGACTCTGGAAGCAATTTTTTGAAGTGCTTGTTGGTGACTTGAAAAATTTGTTATCTTTCAAATTAATTGTTACATGTCTTTCTACTGTAGTTTCTAATCTTTCTACTGTAGTTTCTAGTCTGATGGCTGACAACAGCATAGGTGCAGCTTTGGTCTGACCAAGAGAAAGCAAATTGCATCCTGAAATCTTAATTAGGGGATAATGGAGAGGTGTGGTTGGTATTTGACCTGCAATGGTATTTCTCTCCTCACAACTATTTGTTATCTCATGCTGCCCCCAGGAGAAACAAACACTGTCAAGGTTTTTGAGAATTCATAGAAGATTACAAATGAGGAGACTGATTGTGGGTCAATATGTGCTCAGTTTTATCAATGCAGCTGATGAGGCACCTTGGAATATCAATATAGCTCAGCCATGTTCCCAGATTCCCCAGTGGTGTTGCAAAGTGAAAAAATGGAATGCATTAGTTTTTGTGTTATTCATGTTAATCATGATAACTCTTGCTACACAGCAAATGGGTTGGTAAATGTTTACAGGCGGGTCCAAGTTTTGGGAGGCTTTACTCCTGTTGACTTGGTTCTGTGTTTTAGCCAGAGGACAGCTGCTGTTTTACTATGAGCATGCTCAGGTGTAGGACTGATTGATGGCTTGTCTTTCTCCACTTCTACAAAATCTGTGGAATTATCATAAGATTTGATAAGCTGCTTCCCAGTTGGAATCTCTTCCATACTTCTCTCCCTCAGCACAGAGCTTTTGAGGGTCCCTGAACCTTTAGTTCTGCAGGGTTGTGAGAACCTGGTGCAGCAATGTCTCAAAGTGGACCAAGACCTTGGATTGCAGCTGAGCAACTTCCTGTTGTCCATATCAATTTCAGATGTGGTGATTGTCAATCTTGACTTCAATGCATTGAAAATTTGAAAATTGAAGGTTCCTAAGCATATTTTTTGCTTAAAATCTTTCAAATTTTTGGAATTGTGCACAGTATTTTATGTATAATTTACCTGTTTCTTCTGTTATATTTCAGGTTCAGATAAGACTGACACATACACTCAGCCACCTTGGTATGTCTTTACTGGAGTACTTTCTCTGACTATTTAATTGCAGTGCACTGGTTTTGACATTTACTGCATGTGCTTTCTTCACAAAGTGATAAGTTTTTGGGGGGCCACTCTGTATTTGGAAGTCAGAAAATGTTTGCTTGGAATAAGATTCTTTCTTGCTGCTCAATGCAGTTGTCCTGGTAGACTCGTAGGAAACGGTGGAACTGGTGGCAACATTATGAAGTACGGAGTTCTGGTGTGGTTCAGGAAAGCAAAATTAAAAAAAAAACAAACTATGTGAGTAGAAATTCTATGCTGTACCAAAGGGTCAAACTTCTTTTTTGGAGATAACAGCGTGAGTGCACCTTGTCAGTACTGAGTTGGTTGTTCTTTCCTGTCATAAACTAAACATGGTATGACCATGGTCTTTGCTGTTGTCTGAAAATACGTACCAAAGTAGGGGTAAAGTAACAAGAAAGAAAAAAATTAATACTTAGGTGTTTATCAAGATTTTAAAAATTAAATTACTATAGTATTTTAAAATTATTTTATAAAACTACTTCTCTTCATGAATGGAAAATGCAGGAATGAAAAGTTCAAGGCTGTCTGTGTAAGACACTTTGATGAAGGCCAGTTGCTTTGCAGTCATTGGGATGTTTAATCTGTCCTCACATGCCCTGGATGAGATATCTAAACGGCATGCTTACACTGTCCTAACTGAAAAGTGGAATTGAAAATGCTGTAGTATTCTGTTTTGCAGATCTGTGTGATTTTTAGGAACATACTTGGAAGTAAGTTTAGTTTAAATGAAACTGTGCAGCACTGGAAGCAGAACTCCCCGTGCACGTGGTTCTCCAGAGCAGTTCTGCATCCTCCAGGAATTATTCACAAAAAAAAAGTTTTGTAAAATGAAAAAGTCTTACAGTTCATCAAACTCCAGCTGAAGAAACCACCCCAGTAAATATCCCAAGTCTCCCTGAGAGAATAAGTTAATCGCACCAAGTGTAGCTAAACAGAGCTGGGCTGGAAATTACTGCCCTTATTTCACTTATTTCAGATTTGTTCCAATTCTGCCTTAGAGTAATTCCGTGGAAGTGTGAGACACCAACACAGTACTCTACAGGTGATAGCTTGGGGATCAAGGCAGTCACCTTCAATGAAGGAGACTTAGATTCAAGTCCCCAGTTAGTCAGCTACTCTTGTGCCCCCAAAGTTCTGAGCAGCAGCTCCACCATAATCCTGAGAAACATCTCCTGTTAAATCCATAGCTGATATTGTTATATCCAGTCAAGTTTGATGTGCCAACACCCCTTCTTCCTCCCCTAGACTTTGGTCAAGTTTCCTATCAGTCCTGTTTTGAAATTACCTGGATTACAGGTAATTACCATAATTAGAAATAGTAAAATCACTTCACAATTTACATTTTCTTTTCCCTTTAGGGAAGTATTTTATGTGACATTTTGAGCTATATTGTACATGACCTCAATTTATTAAAGCATCAAGTAGTGTTACATCGTGGTCATTCAGATCTCATGTTATTGCTTCCCATCTAAAGCAGTGCATGCAAGGTTAATGTCTGACTCACAAAGCATGTTAGAACTTGAGCAGTGGACTTATATCCAGAAAATCCTGAGCTGAGATAGTGTCTGAGCCCTGATTTAATTTTATGAAGTTTTTCACTTCACCACTTTAACCCATGTTCTTGATCTGCGTGAAAGAATCTAAAGGCTAATCAGTTCACCTTCTTGCTAAGAGCTCATATATTTGTATCATTACTGATAATGAGTCTTTTTGCAGTGTCATGTATCTTTAAACTTCTCATTTTCCTTCAGTGTGCCATCAAAACCAACCACACTTGCCGTTAAAGCTGTTGAAAATTCAGAATTCAAACAGGCAACCAGCAATGGGATTGCTAAAGAGCTGAAATCCAGCAGCACAGAACTCATGGTTGAAACCAAAGACAGGGTGCCAGCAAAGAAAGAGACCTTTTATATCACCAGAGAAGCCAAAGAAAGTGAGCAAGGACAGCACCAAGTAACCAACACAGAACATAAAGAAGCAAAAAAGGGACCTCAGGTCTTGCAGAAAACTTCAAGCACCATCACACTACAATCTGTCAAACTGCAACCAGAATCCCAGGCCCCTTCCATCAGACAGGGTGAAAACAGGAAAAGGGGTGTGCAGCTCCTGATGTCAGCTCAACAAACTCCACCTCTGACAGGGCACGTCAGTCCCAGGACCAGAGAAGCAGAAAACAGGTCTGGAGCGTGGGAGGCTGTAATGGAGGAGAAGAGGGAGCCCCTGGGAATTCCCCCTCAGTTTGAGATCCATCCGCAGAGCCTGGAAGCATCAGAAGGCCAGGAGGTTAAATTCAAGAGCAAAGGTAAGGGGATGAAAATTATTGGAGCTCCTGCATTTAGTCAGAAAGGGGTTCCCTTTCTATGTGTAGAAGTGGAAAGCAATTTCTGCGTCTTTGAAAGTTGTTCTCCTCCTAAAGCCTTTTGGAATTCAATGCTGTTTCCACAACACAGTGAAATTTTCAAACCATCCTATATCATAGTGTCCATCTCCTCTCTCATCTTGGATGTCCCTAGATGTAACCAATGCTGAGCCTTCTAGGAGGTAGTTTTAGGCCCTCTTATATGTGTGCAAGAGAGCAAAGGGATGGTACACTCTCCAGAACTGTAATTAGTGACACTGCCCTTGAGCAAAAAAAAATCAGAGGAGAAAATACAATCAGTCACTGCATGTCTCTAGTGGCATCTATTTTTATGTCTCATATTTGGTCAGCCTGATCTGAGTGCTTCCTAACAGCTGAAATGATAAAGTGGGAATTAAAAGGGAGGTTTAGAGTTTGCTCCACAGAATTTGAATGGATTTCAACCTCTTAGGAGAGTAATGAGAGTTGCATTTTGCTGAATCTGGGTAGTAGATTTGGAACACTTCTCTTTTTTTTTAATTGCAATTTTAAAAAATAATTTGGAAGCATTTTTCTGCCTTTTTTTAAAAATAACTTTTACACTTTAAAGTGTTTGCATAAATGAGAAAGAAATTGGTTCTTTGTTTTTCTAGAAGCAAAAAGAAAAAGAAAAAAAATCACACACCATAGTAATTTATTTCATTTATTGATGAGTCTTGCCCCATGAGTACAGAATATAATTTCTATCACAAGTCCAGAACATTTGGAGTGGAGAAAAGATTCCAAAGATCCTGGCACATTTTGAACAGTTCATTTTTCAGGTATATTACTAAAAACATGAATTGTTTTCTATCAGAGTATCTCACACACTTTTCAAGCTTTGACTAATTCATGACCCTGTTTGGTAGGGAAATACAGTCCCTATCACAGAGAAACAAGGAGCTCATCCAGTTCTTATTGAAGCCAGTGAATACCTTTTTCATTTGGACCCAAAGCACAAACTCTTACATGCAAGGCAAGGTGTCTGCAGGGAAATCACAGTGGGACATCCCTCATGCACATTAATAAACAATCCAAGAAACTCTCCTGAGAATCCTTTCTGCAGATGGTGACCAGGGTGGCCCTTCTCCCTGCTCATGCAGCCTCACCTCAGGCAGGTCCAGGACTGTACCAGAGTGACCTTTGAGTATCTCCAGGGTGAGAAAAGTCCACAGCTTCTCTGGGAAACCTGTGCTAGTGCTGAGTAAGGAAGGGTTTGTGTTTGGACAGAACCTTCTCTGTTTCAATTTCATATCCATTTTGTCTGTGACATTTAGAAGAACAGATTTTAGACAGAAGCTTTTTTTCAGATATGGTTTTACATGTTACCAAAAATTCATTATTTTAAGAGATGGACTGGCCAAGAAGTTTTAGAAGATCAGAATATCAAACTTTCTGGCAACAGTTTTGTGTATTTCCTATTACGGTTTATATACTTATGTATGTGTAAAATGTACCTAATTTATACTAAAGTAAATAATACTAAATAAATATATACTAAATAATACTAATTATGAATACCTATCCATAAAAATGCAAATATCTGACTGTCTAGTTTCAGGGAAACCAAAACCAGATGTGGAGTGGTTCAAAGAAGGCCGACCTATTAAAGCTGGAGAAGATGTCCAAATATATGAGGAAGATGGAATTCATTGCCTATGGATAAAGAAAGCCTGCTTGAGGGACAGTGGATCCTATAGCTGTACAGCTGTCAGCCCCAAAGGCCAGACTTCCACCAGCTGGTTGTTAACTGTCAGAAGTAAGTTATTGTGAGCCCATCTGCACTTTGGAAACTGGCTGGATTTTTTAAAGCTGCCAGAGGGTGGTTACTACATAATTTTTATTTGACTTCTCAGTGCAGGTTAATTCTGACTCCTACCTCTGAGAATAAAGTGATGTGTGATAGTTGGCATGCCACTTTCTGCATCAGTTTTCCTTCTGATATATTGTGGGGTTTGTTGTTTGTCTAGATAAAATTGCATCAATACATTTTGTACACAGGCCTGTTCTCTATTAATGCTTGTATTTAATGCAGGCTGTCAGTGGATTTATTGTTGTTCTGCATTTAGTTTTTTTGAAGTTCCTTAGCATTTCTACACCCCAAATTTGAATTTTTTTTTTTTAATACAAACCAATTCTGTGCAGTAAAGTGAATAAAAAGGAAAGGGAAGGAATGAGAATTGTGATTTACTACATTAAAGAACATGTCCTAGTGACAAATTATTTTAAGCTTGCAGGCTGTGTTTTACTGGTTCTAGTTGGGAAATTTTTGTTGGGTCTAGCAAATCCTGTCATCAGTTCTAATGTTTTCACCTGATTTTAAGTTTTGTTCTGGATCTATGCTCATGTTCATGCAATTTTTCTCCATTTGCTGTGCCTGAAGTTAAACCAGGATACCCAAGATAATTTCTTTCTGTCTCATGAGAGATCTATAAACTGCATCCTTAAGTCACACTGTTTCTCACTGGAAGAAGACAGACAAGAGGAGAGAATTATCCATCCTCTTCTTTGTGCTGAGCTCTCTGATAATATGCTGCATACACTTGTTGTGATGGGCTGCAAATGCTGGATTCTGGCATAGAAAATCACCACCTAAAACAGAGCTTGGGGCCTGGCAATGCATGCCTTGGAGATGAGAGAAGAATCTCTTCTTTATACTTGTCCGCTGCTCAAAATGATTTCTATCCCCCAATAAAACATTTGACTGTGGTTAGCCCAGCCATGTCATCTAAGCACACATAGAAAAAGATTCTAAGTGGTAAATCTAATTTCATAGATTTCAAGTAAAGGAGCTGTTTTCATTCTCGTTTTCAAGGGCCTAAAGTTGAAGAGGTTGCTCCGTGCTTTTCCAGCGTCTTGAAGGGATGCACTGTGAGCGAAGGGCAAGACTTTGTGCTGCAGTGCTGTGTGGGAGGGGTCCCTGTGCCCCACATCACATGGCTTCTCAATGGTAAGGAATCCCCTGCTCTGTGTCACCTGCATGAACGCACTGACACCCCAAAGGGCGCTAAATCACCCTCGTACAGCCCTCTGGGACACCTGAGGAAAACCCTTTACAGGAGCACCGAGTGCTGAGCTGGGTCTGTGCTGCTGCAGTTCTGCGAAATGTCCAGCAGGGTGCGCTGGTGGCACGGCTGTGCCAGGTGAGTTACCTGGGCTGTGTCACACGGCTGTGCCAGGTGAGGGACCTTGGGCTGTGTCACGCAGCTGAGCCAGGTGAGGGACCTTGGGCTATGTCACGCAGCTGAGCCAGGTGAGATACCTGAGCTGTGTCACACGGCTGTGCTGCTGCTGGTGACATCACTGTGCCAGGTGAGTTACCTGGGCTGTGGCACACACCTGTGCTGCTGCTGCCGCCCTGTGCTGAATCCTGTGCTGCCCCCACACTTTTGGCACAAACTTCTGGTCTAAGCATAATGATTTGGCATCATGATCCTGCAGAGACAGTACCTTGCCCTGATGACACAGCTGAAGAGTCAAGTTTTCTTAACTTCCTTTTAATATCAGTTAGGCCTAAAGTGTTTTGCTTCAATTCTAAATGATTTCAGAAATTCAGGCACTACATGCTTTGGCTAAGGACTCTTTCCATTTAGACCCATATCTGTAAAACACTAGAAAAATTTATTCAGCTTAACTCTTGATCACATCTTTTACACCTGAAGTGCAGTTGATGTTTTTTCCCCAGACTCTCTCAGGCTATCTAGCTTTGTGTGTGTGTGTGTGTGGTTACAAAGAGTAGCATACTTTGCCATAAAGACGTTTGCTCCAGGTTTATTTTAAAATTAATTATTTGCACATGATCTCTGTTTTCCTTTAGCTATTCAGAGTAAATGGGCTAACTGAAAAGGGTGGCAGGGCAAATGAACCGTGACCCTGAGATTGGTATGTTCCCACAGCCTGGGCTGGTCCCCTTCCCAATAACTCCATGTCTAGAATAGAAAGGCCAGCGCTTTATTTACAACACAAAACATGTGAGCAAAGGTTCTGACACTCTCCTGTTGGACGTAATTTGTTTCTCTCTCTGAAGGCTATGCTGAAGTCCCTCCTTTGCAGATGTGAGTAGAATCTGTTTGGCTGTGCAAGAATTGCCTTGCAGCTCAGGAGCAACTCTGAGTCAGTCATTTCATGTTCATATTCCAAGGTACCCTTCCTTCTACTGCACCCTTAGACATTGACTGATGTAGTTGTACTCAATTATCTTCACATACAGAGTATCTTCCTGTCTCAGATGACTGACTTTGGGTTGATTTTCAAATGACTTACAGCTCATCAAGCACAGATATATGGATGGTCTCCATTTATGTAGCTATGTTCTAATCAGAACACTGTTGTCTCCTGGAAAACAAAGCCTAGAGATAAATAAACCTCATCTTTCTGTGATGCACTGTGCCCCCCCCCTGCCTTTTTTTCAGGTAATTTATTTTTTATTGGCCATTCTTCCCACTAAATGCATATGTCTGCCCCTGTTCAGGTATAATGATGTTTACTAATGATGTTTACATTGCATCCAAGCTTCTAAATGCAATTGCCTCAATATCACAATGTAGGTGTTTTTTTGGTTTTTTTTAGTTAGCTGGATTTCAAACCATTAGAGTTCTGTGAGAGTCAGTGCATTAACTCTGCTCTTTAATCAAACAGCAGTGATGAGTCTGCGTAACAGAAGCACAAGAAACTCTCATAATAATAAAAGTTAGACACATCATATATTACTCAGAAGACACAAGCACACGATTTTCATTCCAGGCTGCTGAAACATATCACTATAGTTTAAAGCTTTTCTGTCTTGCACAGGATTGTGAGACATAACTGTTTATATATGATTTTGATACAAACGCAAAGGGATTTTAAACAGTTGTTTAATGTTGATAATTCCATGTACACTCCTAGGGTTATTATTTTACTTAAGGATCAGATTGGCTGTTTGTGATACCCACTTGAATGAAAACATTTCCTTCCTGTCTACCATCTAGCTACATACTGCAAACCCCTCGTATTTATATCTCTGATCAAATAAAGGAGAAAGTTGTGGAATATTACTCCAAGCAGACATTACAGTGCTTTTTGGCAAAATGACATGGTGGAGTCTTTCATCAACTGGCCACATGAAGAAAATAATATATTCACAGTATACACTTGTAGGCAGGCAGACCAATTCTGTTTTAAAAATAAAAGGTGTATTAGCATCTGCTCTCCATGTTTGGAATATAAAGCTCTTTATATTCACAACTGAACTCTGCTAGGACAGAAGAAAAAGCAGTGTGCTGTGAGCAATCCCAGTACTGTTCAAAATACAGCGCTTTTGCAGAACTCTATAGAAATAAAAATCACATGGAACAGCATGGATAAAGTTCACTAGAAAATATCAAATGCAAATTGTCTTCCAAGCGTGACAATGATAACAAACCAGAATTAATTTGAGCAGAATAGTAAGGAAAGAATACATATCTTGGTGAAATAATGGATGTGAAGACCAGGTTATGAATCATAAGAAACATGAACAGAAAGCTGCTTTGAGAAACAAATAAGAAAAAAGAAAGGCAGCAGAACCTGCTCTCTCCCAGGCTGGGAGATTTCCAGTTTGCCTTCCCCAATCTCCAAGGAATCCACACCACCTGAGACCTGAAAGCCTTGCAACAACTTCTTGTACAATGCTACATCCGAGTACAACTTTAGACACTAAGAATGTTTACCAGCTGTGACTACATACCAATTCAAAACATTTTCCAAGGATTACACAGGTTGACCTCTTCTTCAGGTCAAGTGATACAAAAAATAGATATGTATATTCTGCATTGTCTGTAATTACTTCTTACCATCTGTAAGGATGAGTAGTTTTTCCATATTCACAGAGAGAAAAAAGAATTACCTGACTGAACTATGAATTTCATCTGAGCTCTTACTCTTCTCTGCAAATCTACCATTAAAGCTTTTTTCCCAACTTTTTCAAGATTGTTCTTTTCTCCTTTTGTTCTCCGTCTACGTTTTGTTTAAGTTTCTTTCTGAATTTTCACTGATTTACTGCCAACTTCCCTGAAAGTAAAATCCTTCTGTTTTAGTTCTGTCCTCACCAAAGCCTTATCAATAACTTCTTGTGTGTGCTTGTGGTGACAATACTTCAGAGTGTAACTCCAATTTACTTTATCTTTTTAAAATACTTCTAGCTAGCTTCTTTTTCAATTGCAGGAATAAATATGACTGCTTTAAGTAACTTTTTATTCATATTGCTTTCTGTGTGGGATTTTTTTTCTCCCTAAGTTGAATTGAACCTCTTTCTGCTGAATTTAAGAACAATATGATGATGACTTTAGCATAACAATTCTCTGAGTAGTGTTTGGTTTTAGGATAGCTTTGTGATTTGTCCAGAAAGCTTTTAATAAATGGGCCAGGGGAAACTTTCCTTTCTTCAGGCATAACATGCCAGCAGAAAGGTATTTTTTGTTATTGTTCCTGCTGCCAAGCTGTCCTGGAGATTCGACTGTTCTGCCTCTGGAGAAGGGAACGTTTCACTACTGGGAGAGTTGTTTTTATTACATCAAAATATAAGTACTGTGGATGTAGCTTAGAATCTTGCTGCGTGTTATTCCTACAGGCTGATAGGCTTATGTTCTTTTTCTGGAGTCTAATGAAAAGGCTATTCTGTAGGTGAATTCACTATATTTTGACTAATATTAAAAAATAGCCACTTTTGTTGGGAGCTGAAGTGAATAAGAGCCCTGGCAAAATTCGAGGACATGGTAAAGAAGTTCTCATTTTGCTTTTCCATGCAGAGCACTTACCCTATTCATCTGGTTACTTACAACAGAAATACAAAGGCATTGTTCTGCTTTTCGTGAAGCAGCTTTTATCCCGGGTGTGTTTCTGATATGGCATCATGGCATCATTTATCACCACTAATGTCAGAATGCCAGGCAAGGACCCTGTCAGGTTCCACATTCTATAGTTGGACCAAAAAGGCAGTCCAGTGCCCCTTCTCCTCTAACAGAAAGCTTTGTCTCCTTGGGCTTGAGCTCTACCTGTACTTATTTGAATGTAGTGCTGTTCCCACATGCAGAAACACTGTGGTTTAGTGTAATACTTCCAACAGTCTATGTGTGACTGAGTGAAAATGAGCTCAGAGGAGCCAATAATTAGAATATGTGACCTGTGACAAAGGTTGGAGAGATTTGATTCTAAAATTCTTCCAGGTAGTTGATTAAATACTCACCCAAAATTTTCATGCAATAGAAAATTTGCTTACTTTACAGATGGCTTACAAGCAAAGGATGAAGATCATCTACCACATTTTATAATATATGCAAGTATTGGATGATGCTGATTTTGGTACATGTTTGTATTTCAGAATGAAACTTTGTATGCATGTAGATAGTACACAGATAATAATTGCCTTCTGAAGTTGGCTTCCTTTGAAAATCAGAGATGAGAGGAAAGTCTGTCCCATCATATAATTTATCATGCTCATAGTGCAGAACTGGTTCATGAAAACCCCAGTGCTGGCTCCTTTAAAATTATTTTGGTATTGAAATAAATTTCCATCTCTTTTGACCACCAACTCCCAAGCGACAGACATCTTCAGATCAGTCCTGCACAATTTCTCTGCTGTGACTGTGATTTCTATTTCCAGCATGATGTTTATGCACAGGTATAAGACTGTCTTAAGTATTGCATACACTGGGAAAGCAACCAGAGATGAGTCAGTAGTGGAAAATATTTAATATTGGGAAAACACATTGCAGAAGCATTTCAGAAAGTAAGGCTGAGACTGATGATGCTTCCTGAAACAAGAGCAAAACAATTTTAAGCACCTATACTAATATTTAAGCATGTCAAACTAATTGAAGGAACCAGTTTCTTAAAATGAACTTCTTTAATAGTCACTTCACCGCAGTTGAGACTGCACCCTTCTGTTACTGGCTATACTGTAGTGTAGATTGACTGCCTCTGTAAAGCAGCTTCTTGGCACCATTGTAGATTTTACTGTCTCTATTGAAATGTTTTCCACTACCAAGTTCCCCTTGGAGGACTTCAAGTGCTTCTCCATTCCCAACAGATTTTGCACATCTAGCTTCATCTGCATTTTGTCTAGTTTCAGGCAACTTACAAGGCGGAGACCACATCTGAAACAAACACACACTTCTTGTCTTATCCACCTCAAAGAGAATCAAATATAAACTTTTATCTTTTTGCTGCTACTCAAGGTAGCTTGCAGTGAATCTGGTGGTGAGGTTTGTCTGACATCCATGTTGTGCTTTTGTGCTTGGGATGCTGCTGGTTGCAGTCACTAGAGAGCAGTGGCTGTGCACAGAGTGGGATTTGGCTCTGCACTTTCATAGGCTGGCTGGTGTCAGCCATCCAGATTTCACTGAAAACTAAAGTGCTTTTGAAATTTGTGGCTGACAAAATAAGTCAATTCACTTCCTTTCTGTCTGCAGACCAGCCAATTCAATATGCCCATTCCACCTTTGAAGATGGAGTTGCAAAACTGACTGTCCAAGATGCCCTACCAGAAGATGATGGAATTTATACCTGTCTGGCCGAAAACAACACAGGACAGGCATCTTGCAGTGCTCAGGTCACAGTCAAAGGTGAATATCTCAGACTACTGTAATTACTACAAACGTATAATATTTTTTAACTCAAATAACTTTGGATCCTTAACAGAGGTGATTGTAAGTAGAGTCCTTGTTTTTGCCAAGCTTTTGTCAGCTGGGTATCTCTTCTCCCCCTTGGAGGTGTGTGCAACTTAAGTGCTTAAGGACTGTGTAGTGTAAAGTAATAAGCATGTTTCAGAAAAAGGTATTAGTGCTTTGACCTTCCCAAGGGCTTAGCGTGCAGAGCAGTGTGGTTGTTCTGGAAAAGGTTTACCAGTGTAAGAAAGGACTGGGACTGCTGAAAAAAACCCACTGCACTATCACCAATATCACCCATCAGAGAGGAGGCAGATGCTACTTCTTTCTCCTGAAAGGCAGAGCAGAGACCAGTGCTAGGGACTGCAGTTATGATAGTAAATGCCAATATTCTTGTTCTTTTACCAGGATTTAACAGATATAATTCTGAACAGGCATCTATCAGCTAACTGGGGACTGTATAACTCTAAATAAGTGGAATTTTGGTAGTAAAAGTACCAGAGCAACGTTGTAGTAAGCAATTGAGGTGACCTGTTGCTCAGAAATCTGAGTGCTGATTTGACAGAATTGATTTGTTCATGAAAGTCATAATTCTGTACTAGAATCTCAACAAACACATTCTAAAAGACCAGAGTTCAAAATGCAGACAGATGACAGATTTCCATGGATAAATTCAACATTGAGGTAGAATCCATCAATAGCATGGTCTTTATTCTTTCAATCTCCCCTGGCATCAGTCTGTACAGGTGTTTTGTTTCATGGCCTGATGATTATCCCCTCCTGCCTCTCTCTTCAATCCCCCTCCCTCAGACTCTCCCCCCCTGTACAATCAACCCTGTATTTGGTATTTTTCGCCTGCAAATGATTTTTCCCCAGAGTTAAAATAGTTTTTCACTGTCTGTCCAACAGACTGCTGAGTGACAGCTGCCAAGGGAACCATTCATTTTGTTTATGACTAAATAATACCTGCCCTAAATTTGTACACTCAGTTTGATGGGAAATGTAGCCTGATCCATGGGATCTCAAGATTTGTCTTTGTTTACCAGTGTTCTAGGCTGTTTGTATACAGCTCTTTAGTGCTATGCCTGCCCCTATTCTGTCTGTATGACAAGGCCAAAATAAAAACAATTCTGACAAACCTGTGAGTTAATTTCTTGATCACCAAATTGAAAATACAGTCATCCCCTTTTCATCCTCCCCTCATGAAAAATGGCACGAAGTAAGAAAACATCAATTTAAAATAAGCCTGAAACTAATCTGTTCTCAAAGTTATCATTTATGATTTCTCTGAACCTTTCCTCTGCCTTAGTTAAGGGCCAATGAAGAGTGGTCCACCTCAAGGGAGCTGTTTTTGACCTGAGGCTTTCTGATCCTTGACTGGGACTCAGAAACCAAAGGGACAGTCCCCTCTTACTGAGCATTTCTGAGTTAGTTCAGGGCTGACAGGCAATGCTAACGTGGGAGCAGTAGTGAGAGAGCCTTTCCCTGGGCTCTGCTGAGCTATTTCAGGCCACACAGTCACTGTTGGACTATGTTGGATTCCTCCTGCACTTTACACAGTCTGGGGCTATTAGGCTGCACTGCCACCATCATGGGGATGAGTTACTCTCATCTGCATCCCATTCTATTTTCTAGGAGTCATGGAGTAGGGAGGGGGAAGAGTAAGAGCAGAATTAGGAACATACATGATAGGCTGTAAAACTACATGTACAATATTTTTACAGTTTTAGCTATCCTGTCTTCTTCTTCCCTAAGACTCATTATATCCCTGTTGCCATGAGGATTACAGTAACTTTCCCCAAAAATCAAATCAGTGTGGATTTTTCTGCCAAAAATAGTACCAAATTTAAAAGCTAATTTCCAAATCTCTTATCTGTTTGTGTATATTTATCCATCAGAACCTCTATCAAAAGCTTATTGACATTAGAATTCTCTGAGTCTCTGAATGCTGCTACTAAGGCTTCTCTAAATGCTCGGCCTGTCCAAACAGATTATAACAGAAAATGATTGCATGTGCAGAAAGGGATAAAACTTTAAAAATCTTCTCCTGACTAAACACTGGTTTTTGGAATAAAGTCCATAAAATTGTTTCTGAATTGTAACCCATCTTTGTCCTTTTTTGTCTCCAAGATGATTAAAGGATGTCAAGTTTCCTGCAGTGCTGTTTGTTCATTCATTGTTAGAGAAATATTTTCCTTTTGTATGTGAGAAGTAATCCATATTTAATCCAAGAAGGAATGGATATTCTTGGCATATCATCAGTATCAGACCAGTGTCAGAATTCAGATTTTCCTTTACTTGCTTCTGTGTTCCTTGGACACATCTCTGTCTAGGTCTACATTTCACTTCATGCTGCCATTTTTGGCTCTGCTATTCTGCTGCAGCAGGGATCCCATGAAGGGACATATCTACTCTGATTATTGGGGAAATTTTACCTGGAGTGAATAGCCTATCTTAACAGTAAAACTCAATTTTATTTTTCTAAATGAAATTCAGCTCACAGATAACTCAGACAAGTTAGCAGCAAGGATAGTGAGTGTCAAACTGTTCAGTTCACATCTGAATTGCAGTACAAGATGATCCTTAACCTGCTAGTAGGTCACAGCTGTTACCTAGCCAATCAACTTCTGTGCATTCTTTGCCTTTTTGACGGTCTATTACCTTGTTTTTGTGAAAGGTAATTATTGTAGGAAGCCTTTAATGGTCCTTTGCCCAACAAAGGGTTACTGTTCCAAGTCCAGTTAAATGCAAGAGTGGGATTTTTTCCAGTAGTTTCAGCATGATTTGCATTAGGCCCTGGATAATTATCTAAGCTAATTATGGCATAACTTTCCTTCTAAGTCATCAGTCTCAGATTCATTTATGGTTGTCTTTTTCTCCCTTATTATTAAGCAGGATAAATTCTGTCTAGCACTGGGCAACTTCAGTATTGAAGTTTTGTTTCATACAAAACTCCTTTGTTTTGTATGGAAAACAGTGAAGGTACTTAGTTATTTGTAGGAGGCTTTTGACACTGTGTCAAAAAAGTCCCACATTTCATATGGATGGGATTCATATAGAAATGCAATGGTCTTTAAAAAATCAAATCCATCAGTCTTCTGCTTAATTTAAGTGAGAAACTACCATATTCAGATCACTTCAGATCTCTTTACTTAAGTAAGTGATCTGAAGGCTGAGCAGATTGGGGTAGATCCATTAGGTATTCTGGGGAGAAACTGAGTTAATTAAGGTGAAGCTAATTTTGGCCTTGTAAAGGACTAAGTAGACAAGGCTGAACCCTGACAGCCAGGGTTCCAGGGTTCCAGGTTCTTCCCTCTGCCAGCAGTTTCTCAAAGCTGACACGCAGGTAGAGATGAACTAGAGACTGAGCAGTGCTCCCTGCAAAAAACAGCTTAACAAATGTCTTCACCACAAGAATTATTTGTAACTGAATCTCCCAGTGAGTGGGGTGCACTGAGTAAATGCTGGATCAATTGGCCTCATGCATGTAAGCCTGAGAGGTGAGAAACGCGGTTCAGTGTTAAACACTCAATTATAGATATTCCTGAAATAATGCCATTTGCTACTAAATGTAGGATTATTTTTTCTTATGCGTTGTTTTCTACACACAGGAAAGTCAAAATTTGGGAGGCTTTGGGGCTGATGCACATTTAATTTTTAAAATTTTTGAACAACATGTGCATGATTGATTTCTTCCTGTTATTGTATGTGCAAGCTATTGCATATACATTTGGTGTTTACATTTTCACATTTCACATTAAAATGTTCTTAATTTTCTATGATATGAAAATAAGTATACAAGCCATTTTTAAATATACCAGGCATCCTACTTAAAAAACAAACAAACCGACCAGCTCTTAACAGGGATATCCAGCATACATTCAGGTCACCTGAAATATATGGTGATTATATACTGATGGGGATTGCAGATACTCAGGTTTATTTATGAATTTATTAATCAGGCTATGAATAAATTATGAAGTTATTTATTATGAATTTATTAATCATTTTTATCAGGGTGGTAGAATATTTTAATCAGGTATTTTATGAATAGGAAACTGAGGTGAGGAAAATAGACTCTGAATGTACATGTGCAGTGAGTTGATGTTACTGTTTTGCTGAGGCTGTGACAGAGCATGAAAGCAAGACAGATGGAGGTAGTAACTGGTATAGTTGGAAGGTAAGGCCAGCTCCCAGGAATGGTGACAGTTCTTCAGGTCTGCCTCATTCCTGAGATAAGCCTTCTGATATGAGATTGTCTGTCAGTTAACTAATCACTGACAAGGACTTACAGGTCAGGTCCACCTGTAGAAAAAATATGTCCAAGGGATATTTAATTACCTGACATTCACACCAATACCTGAGTGTGCCACACATGATTATGGACTGCAGGGAGAGTGGGAATAGGTGTGAGCTCTGTTGTGCCAAACCACATCAATTCTGCACGTGGAAAACTTCTATTTTGCAAACAGACTCTGCATGTCAGAGGGGTAGGGATTGCCTGGTTCAGCTTTCTCTAGGTATGGTATCAAGCTAGAGAGCTTGCTGTGGCTCCTAGGGGAATGTCCTCTGTCTTGAAGTTCTGCAATAAATGACGAACAAAATACCTGACCCACTACATGCTCCTTGAGATTTCTCCAGCCTCCCTGCACCAGGCAGCAGCATCACTGGTGGTTTCCTAAGATAGAACACATGAGGTGTGGGCAGTGAGGGCAGCAGGACAGGCTGTCACCCATGGTGTTCTGTGGGCTCTAATGCTCTACAGCCACACATTTTGCTGATGCTTGTTTTCTGCACTCTGCTGTTTTTTCGTTTGTTTGTTTCTTTTTTAGTACAGGCCTAATACTCTTTGTAAGCCAACACCATTCAGCAGATAGTGCTGCTCCTGCTTATTGGCTCTTGACCTCATTTCTCTTTCCCTGCCAGCAGTGCATTTGCCTGGACTCACATCTGTTCCCCTTTCTCCCCCAGCACTTTCTGTTCATGCTTTTTTTTCCCAGTGCAGCCTCCCCAGCATAAGTGTCTATGTTGGGAAGCCTGTAGCCCTTCCAAGCCGATTACTGTAGTCATTCATTGATCACTGGACGAGCAGATTAGAGCCACCTGAAAGCCTGTCACAGTCCCTGCTGTAACCAGTTTATCAGAGCTGCAGAGGGAGATGCTTTCTGAAAAACCAGTTTGTTTTGTTCCTGTCACTCTTCCATCTGGTGTGAGTGGGACCATAAAATATAACCAGGTGGAAGAAAACCTTTCAGGTAGGAATCTTTTCCTTCAGTCATGAGAGATGCTCTCTTCAGGTCGTGGGTTGTTTTTCTTTCTCAGATTGACCCTTCTCAGACATTAATCGTTTAAAGAAGGTTATCACTGCAATAAGCAGCCTCTCTTTGAAGACTTAATTGAGAGGCCACAGCTCTGTTTCTCTGAGATCCATATTTCTGCTGAAGGTAAGCAGAGAACAGTGTCTTACTTGCCAACAATGATGAAATATTTGTGACAGCTTTTCAAAGTCACTGCTTATTTGAAAGCATTTTGCTTTATTTCAAGCATAGCATAAATGACTGTAGATGACTTTACAAAATTTGCCAGTCTAGTCCTATTAAATGTCCAAAAGGCATTCCAGACCAGTAGCTGGTTGGGACCACTTGTCAGTGTAAGAATTGGTTTCAGAGCACTAAGTGAAAGGGAGAGGGGTTTTGTTCCTGTATTGAAAAGGCAGAGGTAAACTGTCATGAGCATCAAAAAAACCTCTGTTCCAAAGATTTCAATAGTGCCCCAAAGGTCTCAGTCCAGCACTCTGTATGGTTCAATAGCTATAACCCTTCTAAATTTTTAATGGCCTACTTGCAGGACCTCAAGACCAAATGTGGAACAGAATGCCAGCTAGAAACCAAAACTGAAGGGCAAAAGCAAAACATGTGTGAAAGCTCTTAATGATAGAAGATGTGCCATCAATATAAAAAATGCGCTCTAAAGACAGTTTCTTATTATAAATCATTTCCAGAAAAAGGGGAACTAGATTTGGATGAAAATGAGGGATGAGTCCTTGCAGAATAAGAAAAATTTAAATGTCAGAAATTGCATTAACATTTCTTATAAATGAAATTAAAAGGTGAGATGCTGACAGAAAAAAAATTAAAGACAAGAAAGTAAAGAAAAAAAAACTTACCCTTAAATCAACTGTGACACATGATGACATACTGTGAGCATTAAATTATTATGTACCAGAATGACAGAAAACAGATGATTATTATAACAGTAGGGAACAGTCCTACATTGGTCAAAGGGCAAACTGTCCCAGCTTGGATTGCCAAATTCTATCGTGTTCTAAGATTCAGCTGAAAAGTGGAAGTCATCAAAATACATATAAAACCTGTTCACTGAATGTATGCCTGTGTAATTTTGAAAGCAGGGGCATGATGTTACCCCAAAGAATGTTTTCAAGAGCAGCTGATGTGGATTAGCTGATGGGAAGTTAAACAATCTGCCATCAAACTCCCTCACAGGATTAGCTCAATTTTTAAAACTTTCCAGAAGTTGCCTAAGGGAAGTATCCATCATTCCTTTGCAGCAGAGGAACAGAACAGAGAGTAGGAATCTTGTATAGCTGTGTGCTACTAGAAGTGCTTCTCTACAGCTTCATTTTAATGAAGGCTTGACTGTTGGGCCACATACACATACCTGTCTTTTTTTTTTTTTTTCAGAGTAGTGTCTTGGTTCCAAATATTTTTAATATAAATTAATCAAGAAAAGAAAACTGACCACAAGCAATGCTGTACTAGAGCTATTTTATTTTTTATGGACTTAAGTTGGTCTTGCTTTAGAATACTTTTCTAACACCAACTTATACCAAGAAATACAATATTGTTGTATTTTTCCTCCTTTTTTCCACTTTTTATTAGTCTGACTTCAAATTTGATTTCTTTGCTCTCAGTCTGAATCTTATTTGTCTTTGAGGCATTCTCTAACAGCATCCTTAGTACAGTATCCTTTTGATTGGTCACCCAAGGGAGGAGCTGAACTGCTTTAATATTACCACAGGATAACCAATTTTGTTGCCAGTGTGGATTTTCCAGAGAAGGGAAAGGCTGAAGGGGCTGTAACTCTTTAGTTCAGTGGCATCATATGGGACACCTATTCTTACTGTGCCTCCACTGCATTTCAGCTCATGCCCAGCCCAGTATTTTCTCTAATGGAACTGGTATATCTATACATTATGACTCTCTGCAAATAAATTAAAATCTACCTGGGCACTCATACAAAAATTGAGACTATACATGTAGAGGTGAAATCCTGCCTCAGCAGAATGCACATTTTCACTGTGGAGCTGACCTGGCTTGATCTAGCATATCTGAAGCACCCTTCCTGCAGTTCTCCATATCAGACTGGTATCTAATGCTGGGGAATTTGTTAGCAGTGGGTCAGCTGAGCTGCCTTATAAATGTATTTGGTAGGTGTACAGGCTCTCAGGCCTTCCATGGAGTTGTTGTCTGTGACAGTGACAAAAGAGCAATTACTTGATGTAAATAACTTGCAAACAGGGTAAGTCATTAATAAGGCAGACAGTTCTGAACGCAAAAGCAAACACCACTTTGGCTGCAGAAGCTTCCAGTGAGACTGTCAGGGAGGAATTCAGTCTGCTGACTGCAAAGTGATCTGCTATGAGCCCAGACATCTATTTTGTATCTGACCCCTGCACTTTCATGGAGCTTTCTCCTGAGGATGGGAAGCGGAGAGGGAGGTAGAGAGGTACAGCTCTCTTCTCCCTGGAATCCTGGTTGAAAGGGGGCTGGTTGAAAACTGTGCCAGGAGAAGTTCTGGCTGGACATTAGGAATCGTCTATTGAGAGGGTGGCCAAACACTGGAACATGCTCCCTAAAGCAGTGATCAGTGCCCCAAGGCTGTCAGTGTTCAAGGGGTATTTGGACAATGTCCCAAACAACAGGCTTTAACTTTTGGTCTGCTCTGAACTGGTCAGGCAGCTGGACTAGATAATCCCATTCAGCTGAGATAGTCTATTCTATTCTGACTGTTCATCCACATCATGATTCTTATTGGTGCAGCCTTTAGATAGTGGGGTTTCTGCAGTGCCATCTCAGTCACACAGAACCATCCATAGAATATGCCGAGTTGGAAGGGACCCATCAGGACCATTGAGCCCAGCTCCTGGCCCTGCAAAGAACACCCCAAGAATCCCACCATGTGCCTGAGAGCCTTGTCCAAATGGCTCTTTAACTCAGGCTTGGTGCTGTGACCATCTCCCTGGGGAGCCTGTTCCAGTGCTCCACTGGAACAGTTTGTTTGCAGAACAAGCTGAGTTGGCAAAAGTGGTTAAAAGGCTGACCTGGTGGTATCCCATCCCGTACAGAGGAAAGACCCTGGAAAAAAGGAGCATACATGGAGCTGCAGGGTAGGGCTGGAAGCCTAGTCCAAAGTAAAATAAAGATTTCCAGAAAAGATAAGTGGAACTTGGTCTTTGTATATTCCCAACTACCCTGACTGGTACAGGCTTAGGTTAACAGTTTTTCTGTGTAATGCAAGGGCAGCATACAGACTATAACTTGTCTCAGCTCTTAAACCTTACCTTCCATTTACAAAAAAAAAAAAAAAAAAAAAAAAAAAAAAAAAAAAAAAAATTATAGCTGCAAAAATAAATGATGGGAGGTAAATGGGTAAATAACACTGCTAGGTCATTGAACACCTAGTTCTTATGAGCTAAGTTTCCAAAATGGCATACTAACCTGAGATCTTTAATAAAGCAGAAATGTTCCTAGATGTCTCAGGAACATAAAGGTCTGATACTTTTTATGCCATTATAAATCAAGTTCTGAATTTTCGAAAAACTCACAGAAAAAGTTATGTCTCAGGCCTGAGGCAGAAAATTTCTGATTTTGGATTTCTGTCTTTACAGAAAGACAAATGTGTGTCTTCACATCAATTTTCTGTCTTATAAAATCTCTTAACTTTACAATTGATAGCATTGTTTGCTGAAGATCTGGTAATGGCTGGACTATATTACACCAAGAACATTTGAGGATGTAAAACTCTTTTTAAGCTTGAGATCTGTGTGTGAACCTGAGTCTTGCTTTGAGAGGTTTTAGTAGAATCTGGTGCTTCTCCCTCTGAGCCTGCTCGCACAGAGCTTTTTGAGTTAAGCATTCTCCTCAGCTCAGTTGAGTTATTAGCCTGTGAGCCAGAGTGATATTTAAACACCATAAATGGTAAATGTTGCCGAGGCAGTCCTTCCGCACGGCTCGGAGCAGGCATTAGTTGGCAGTCAACCTCCCAGTGCTGGCAAACAGATTCCTCCAGTATAATTAAACCTCTTGTAAGACTAAACATTGTGAGTTTTTGCAGTGTTCTGAACATAAGGCAGCAAACTCTTTATTCTTTGCATGTCCTTGACTTGTGACCAGTTGTAACCCTGGCCTTGGCCTCTGAGCTGCTGCACTGGAGCTGTGTGTAAATGCAGTGCTGTGGCTGACCCAGCTTGAGCTGGGGGCTGGAAAGGCCAATCTCCAGAAGTTCCTTCCAAACTCAATTGTTGTGTGACTCTATGCACTGCTCAGCATGCTGAAGTCTTGATATTTCAACAGGAGATGTCAGCATTCTGCAGCTCACATGAAAATGCCTTCAGTACATCTGGGTAGGCAAATGAACAAGAAAATTTCCTAGACTAGATGATGTCCATGAATTGTTAACTGGTTTGACTACAGACCAGGTAAAACCCAGGTCTAGTCTTTGGAAACCTTCTTAAAGTTTGCATCCTCATATGGATATTCTCCTTCAGTTTCAGCAGCAAATCTGGGAATGGCACAGTGCAATTATTGATTCTTTTTTTCCTTCTCTCCAAGAATATAGACTTAGCTATGTCTTTTACCTTAGAATATAGATAATTGGTTGCATAATTGCAGTTAAACTGGTACAGGTGTGTTGTGCAATTGACTTGTACTAGGTTAACTGTTCAGTGCAACAAGAATTTTCCCCTTTTCTACTAGATATGCTCCTTCAACTCAATAACTTACCACTGCTTTTCAATATAAATATGTTTAAAAATATGCTCAAGCCCAAAGTCCTGATCCAGGTCAAGATTTTACAAAATTCAAGTTTATTTTGGCTTATGACTTCCCCTGCAATAGCTTCCAGTCTGTATATATGCAGAGGTTAAATTTATATAAGGAGTCCTTAAAATCTGGATTTAGAAAATTCAAATAAAAAGAAAGCATTTTTTTATCACCTTAAATTTCTAATAATACAAGTTACTAAATAATCTAATTTTTGATATAGTCACTGTAGATAGATTATTGTACTATTGATTACACAAATACTGGAACACAGAGTAAGAGATTAATAGAAATAGTTTTATATCAAAGGTAATATATCTTTTCCCGTTGCCATACGAATATGCTGAGACTTTGTATTTTTCCTAAGAAATTGAAAGTTTAAAGTCTCCTTAATCTCTATGGATTTAATGCAGTAAGTGGCTTTTTTAAACATAGATTTGTGTGTTTATTAGAGTGTATTTCTAATAAAAAATGAACCCTCAGGGGTAAGGGAATGTGGTGGGAAAAGCCTGTATTCCCTTTGCTTTGTAGAAAATATATGTGGATATATAAAGTACCATTTACATGCTTTGCTTACTATTTCTGGTCTCCCAGGCTGTGTTTCCCACTGAGTTGTGCATCTTATTACTTACTGTTTCCCAACATTCTTGCATATTAAAGTCTGAGGAAAGGCAAAAAACAGGAAACTTAAAAGCGCAATCATTGTGGTGGACTTTTAAATCTATCACCCTGTGTAACACCTTATCAAAAACCTGTTGAAATGACAGAGAGACCACTCTCCACCAGAAAGGCTCCATCTGGGCTTACCCATTGTGCCAGACTACAGCTCTGTGCAAAAACCATTCTCTGTAAGACGCCTTTCAGAAAATCATAGCTCCCTTCTATATTATGTTACACGATTTGACCTGCACGAAAACAACAGCTGTGGTTATAAAATCGTGGCAGCTTTCCTAAGCTACAATAAAGTAAACTAGATGCAAGGTCTGAAAAGAAGTCTCTGAAGTGTACCTGTGTTTTATCAAGCCCATCTGTGGGAGCAGTAGGTAGGGCTCTCTGATGTCCCACAGGAACTGCCTTGGCATGACGGGGGTGGGAGAAATTGAGTGCACCAGCAGAAGCTGACTGAGAAAGGGAAAGGGACAGAGCAAATTAATTGACAGAGAAATTTTTAGTAACTGTGTGTTGACTCTTACATTCTTTGTTTTCATTCTTAGAGATGAACCTACTCTTACATGAGAGCAATAAGAATTAAGGGTGATGAGGGAGCTATTAAATGGCTATAGGTGATTAGAGAGCATTAACATAATAGACAGAGATCAGATCTCCTCTTCTTTCACCTCCAGTTGAATAAGCTTGAGGATGCATAGATGCATAATGAGGTCATGCCCATATGCTAATGTCAAACAAAATTTTCCTTAGGTTCCAGATTTGGTGCCAGATGTGCTGTATTTTTATTGTCCGTAGTTTTGGCAGCAGAAATAACCTGCAGTGTTACGAAAGAGGATGTTTCAGCCAGACCCACAGTGATTTGCAGTATCTCAGCTGGGAGCTTTACCTCTGCCTTCTTCCTTTCCTTCTGTCCTCCTGCTTTGGGCTCTGAACACAGCACTCCCTGTGAGCATATGGATTTTGAACCCCAGCAGCGTTTGGGGTCAAAGGGACTTTGGAGGAATGAGGGAAAGCAAGCCCTAATCCTGGCCAGGACTTTCTGTGCAGTTCGCTTATTCGTGTCTTGTTTTCATATCTGCTTCCCTGCTATTTTCCTGGTGCAGATCATGGATTTTTTTCCTTATGTATGGAACTAGCAAGCACCTAGCAGTGGCCAGGGAGTGTGAACTTCTATGGTTGTTGCACTTTTTGAAGCCACCCTTTTGCAAACAGTTTCTGGTTTTTTGGGTATAGTTTTCCTTTAAATATTTTGCTGTCAAAATAAAGCCAGGCGTTTTCAAAAGGAAGTAAAATCACACAGTATCTTCTTGACTTAAATAGGAACAGGAATTATTTGCTTAATCTTGAATGATTAACATCCCATCTTTTCACTCCTAAATCAATTTTATTGCTATTTTTTCCAAACAAGACCTATAAGGCTAAAATTGAAGGAGCCCTTAGGTATATTATATGTAGAGTACTGCTATTTCATCGTAAAATTGTGAAATGTTAAAGCATTTATCAGACAAACACTGAGTCACTGCATAGTGCTATCATAAATAAACAACTAAAAGCATTTACAAGCTTCGGAAGAATTTGAAAATAGTTAACATTCAGGCTTTGTAATTTGGCCTCTGCGTGATTTTATCTGTCCCTTCTGAGAAAATGCAATGATTTTAGACTAAATAACAGAATTAAAATGGACTGTGTTGTCCTGTGTAAAACATCTGTGAGAAACTAAAGTTGTCAGTAGGTCATTTTAATTTTTTCTAAGTCTAGAAGTCTATAACATCAAATTTTAAGTAAAGGAAGAAAAATTACATGACATGAGCCCCTATAGTTTCTTAATGAAATAGCTTTTATGGGTTAGAATTGAAGTATTTTTAATTTTTGCTGCTACATTAAGAAATATTTGATGGTTTTTGTGATATTCTGATTAAATTATTGGTACAAAGTGCTACTGATAACCATACACTGCTAAACAACGGTAGCATAAGGTTAGGGATCCCCTTTAAAAATATCTATTTTTAGCGGTGGGGTGGAAAGCTTGTGTTTTGAAGAAAGCCTGTTGAGGTTGCCATGAAGTCAGACTTATTAGCCATATATTTCCTGTACTCTTGATGACACACATTTGTTGGTTGCTTTTGCTATGATGGCTTCTAGGTTTTGAGCTCTTATGTGCAACAGATTTTTGTATCTGTTGGTAAATAAATGTCTTCACTTCCCCTGTGCTCCAAAGAACAGCAGCAATACATAGAGAGATGTTTTTACTCCTGCCTTACAAGAGAAGTTGAGAAATCAGGCTCTCAAGGGACTGAAGGACTGAACTTCAAGGACTAAATCAAAGTATATGTGCATTTTTATATGGTACATTTACAAGGATAGGAATGTTTTTAGAAATCTGCTTTTCTTTTCTGTCCCAAGACTAAGCCTTGAGTTTTCAGTATTTCAGAGTTAATGATCCATCTTGATGTTCTTCTGCATGATTACATTCGTTCCCTCCAATGAAACAGCTCTTTAGTCTCTCCAGGACTTATCTTGTATTTAAGCTCTATTCTTTAAAGTTTTTTACTGCTCACATACCACAGACTTCTATTTTTTGATACTTGCCATCTTAAGTTTCTGTTTAAGCACAGAACTGGTCAGGAGGTCAGCATAAACCTATGCAGTGCTTAAATTTAGTGTAAGCACTATTATTTTTTAAGATTTGTACAGTGGTGAGGCAGGTTCTGGCCCCTTTCATTTCAATTTGACAGCTTTCCTTACAAAGAGTGAGCACTGAGCAGTAGCAATGGCAAGTTGGTTTTCATCCTTTCAGTCCTAGTTTGCTCTTCTTGGAGTAGATTCCTGCACCTCCAGTAAATCTTGATGTCCCTCATACCAGTGAGTCTCCTCGCTACCATAGGATACATCTGCCTGAGACAACTCAAAAAATTGAGGCCTAAATGTTTTGGGCTTGTGATTCATGTATGTAATTGCTGTGAATTAC
Organism: Zosterops lateralis; assembly: GCF_965231275.1. NCBI lineage: Eukaryota > Metazoa > Chordata > Aves > Passeriformes > Zosteropidae > Zosterops > Zosterops lateralis. The sequence continues at coordinate 28,361,032 of NC_139767.1, read as the reverse complement.
TTGCTTGCTTCCATGTAATGTTTACACAGCTCTGTGCAAGGTGGTTTTATTCCAGTACATGAATCTTTTATGCCTGCAGCACAGGTTTTGGAGGAGTTAGCATTGCTGAAAAATTCCTTAAGGGAAATGATTCTTCTCTTCTTCTTCTGTAGCTGCTCACACATTTCTTTTTAATAAGCTGAGGCTGTTATACTGTATTGCCTTCCTTGATTATAAAAATCCATTTATTTAGACTACATGAAGAAGGCATGTGAGTCTAACAGAGCAAAGAGCCAGTTGTGAGGGATGTGGAGTGCTGCTCAGACTTAATGCTGTTTGTACCAGGGCTTCTTTTGGGAGAATTGCTGCTAGAACCACTATGAACAAATTTGTTTTCCGGTCACTGTTAAATTTCGTGGGAGTTGGTTCTGCTTTTTTTTGTTACCTGTCTTTCTCTCTCCTGATCAGACACGAGATCTGTTTCTTTGTTGGTCTAGAGCCACACCTCTGCTTTTGTTTTTCTTTCCCTGCTTTCCTCTTCTGGTGTATCTGCCTCCTAGATTTGCAGTGTTATCAGTTATTTCAGTCAAAAAGGATAACAAGAACATTTTTTTAAGCACACTTTTAATTCTTTTTTTTTCCTATGCCACTTTCCTGTCTTACTATTTTATTGGTTTATTTTCTTTTCTTCGTTTCTCTGTCTTCTTTTCCTCCTTTTTTTTTTTCATTATGTGGATTTCTTCTTTCCCCCACATTTTGTGAGACAAGATTTCACTTTGAGTGACCAGGGAATTTCCTGCAAGGCATTAGACCAGTGAAGAAGCATGTGCTGATATTGCTTAGTACAGCAGTTGTTTGAAGCTTTTTCTCTGAGTAAACATTACAAAACAGAGGGCCACAGTGAACCACAGTTTATTTCTGTAGATGGGTTTCACCCAGCTATTTTCTATACAGCATTAGTCACTTCCAAGCAGGTGCTGTGGAAGCCCTAAGACTGATCAGTGTGGTCTGATGGTGAATGAGAGGCACTTCAGAGTTGTGCTTCCATAACACCAATCCAAATGGGTCTCACTCAGGTCCCGAATTTCCATTCTCACATACATCAATGTCTCCCTACTCAGTGCCAAGAAAAGACCTGTGGCATGAGCCAGCAAGACAAGATTTTGGCTAGAAAAAGCTTTGCTAGAGAAGAGGAAAAACTTCCCCTCCAGGCTGCTTCCAAATTTATGTTGAGCTGAAATTACCCCAGTACAAACTTAACTTTTTACCTCCAGGAGGTTCAGTGGGCCTTCTCAGTGAGGTGCTGTTCATAATTTTATGAACTGTGGTTTTTCTCTAGCCTGGCACTTTCTGTTGCTGTAATACTATTTTGGATGTGCTTGATATTCCTTTGAAAATTTTGAAGGTAGGGATAAGCAAAATAAAAATATTTTCACATGTGGATAGAACGTAGGGTTGGAATTTTAAAGGCAAAGACGTAAGAGGTCTGAACACGAGCTAAACCAAACAAAAAGTGTATCCAAGGGACCAATAAATATTTATGGCTTTTTACATTTGGTCATGATCACTGCTTGGGCTTCAGAAGTGTCTTTGCTCAGGTTTTTAGAGCAAGAGTAGGACTTCCTGGTCTAGTGTACTATATAGATCACAGTCAAATGGTTTCATAGCCTCTGAATGGCTGTGGCTACTGGAACAACATATCACAGATAGACTTAAGAATGAATTATTTAATTCCAAATTCTCTCAGCATGGGAAAAGCCTCAAAAGAAAAATTTTAAAAGCCCTAATCCAACAGTGTGTTTTGTGATAGATATTGACAACCTCAAGTTTCAGTCTTTCCCATCATCAATCAATTGCTGAAGTGGAGTACAGGAGAGGAGTGTGGTGAACTCAAATCTATTGGATATTGATCATCTAACAATCTAAATGGTTTGTAATTTCTTACAGAGTTACAAATCATGTGCTGCAGTGAGCTTACATTCTAACACATCAATCACAGCACTGGCAACTTGTAACATCCCCTAGGGTTTTCAGATTAATTTAGCAGTAATTACAGGCATTGAATTTTTGTTTACAAGTTTTTGGGTTGCTTTGCCTTTTTTTTTTTTTCCACTTGAGCATGTCTACTTAGGGAAAAATGAGTAATTTCTCAGTGACACTCTCTGATATCTGCTAAGAATGATTTAAGAGGATTCTCAGAAGGAGGACAGTTCCATTCCTATTTCTTGTCTTTCTGCTTGGAATACTGGCAAGGCAAAACAGCTATATTAGGTGGTTTCAGTTGTTTTTGCCTTCTGAGAGCTGAAGCAAAACCACTGTCTCGAAATCATGTTGAGCCTAAGGTCAGTTAAAGTTTGTCATGAAAATTCCAGTAAGAGACCCTTTTGTTCTTTTTTTTTGACTTCACAGAAAAGAAGAGCAGCAAGAAGGCAGAGAGTGCACAGGCTGCAAAGTTAAACAAGACTTTTGCACCCGTCTTCCTTAAAGGCCTGACTGACCTCAAAGTAATGGATGGAAGTCAAGTGATAATGACTGTGGAGGTATCAGGTGTGTAGCTATAAAACAGTACTACTAAAAAAAATTTAAATCCTGCTGCAAAGTGTGCGGGGTTTTCCATGTTTTTTAGCAGGTGTCTTTGCATTTGGAAATGGTATTTCTAGGAACCAGTTTTTTAAAATAGGTCTAATTAGATAGGTCTAATATGATCTTCAGTGTGACTGAACATTGTCCATTGTTAACATCCTCAGACCTGTAGAAGTGTTTCTTCATTGGAACTATATAATGATATAAATTTATTATGGGTCTTGTTGAAGTGGACTTGCAATAGCTTTTATTGTGAACCAAACGAGATTCAGTTCCTGTCAGCTGGGCTAAGATTAGTGCTGCAGAAAGCGCAGTCCTTGTATGAACTTTGGTATCAGAAACTCTTAATAACCACCTTTGTGGTGTCTAGAACTGATTCTTTCTCTCTGTTGTGTACATGTTTCCCTTATTCATTTGTATTTTAATCATAAGAAGACAGACTATTTCACATTACACAGCATTGACAGAGTTAATAATAGAAATTCCTGAATGTTTTGAAGATGAAATTGCAGAATCAGGTGGCAAAAAAAACAACCCAAATTTGATCCTTTTCATAAGTGACATATGATGGGATTTTGTGTGTGTCTCAGATTTTTGTTGGGTTGTTGTTTTTTTTAGCTAACCCATCTCCTGAAATTATCTGGCTGCATAATGGGAAAGAAATACAGGAGACAGAAGATTTCCACTTTGAGAAGAAAGGCAATGAGTACAGTCTGTACATCCAGGAGGTGTTTCCTGAAGACACAGGCAAATACACCTGTGAAGCCTGGAATGAAGTAGGAGAAAGTCAAACACAGGCCACATTGACAGTTCAAGGTATAAAGTTCCTCTTCATCTCATAAAATGGTGAAAGAAAATTATTATTCTAATGTACTGGAGGAATGTCTGTTTAAAATGCATGAGTGTTTATAAGATTTGTTGTGAAGGACACTCAAGTTCTCTGTCTCTGCATCTGAATTATAAAGCATATTGAGCAGAAGCAGCTTTAAAAAAATCTTTTCACTCTGGAACATTATGTTACTATTTCAAAAATGCATTCCTGAGTCCTATTTCTAGGGTGCAAAACTTCTGCTAAATGCGGCTTCAGATTTTAACTATCAGGCTTACTTAACTATGGATTAAAGTAAACCTTTTAAAATGTTTTTGTTTCTAATTGAAGTCCTTAGTATTTGAAAAAGCTTTTTAGGAGCTAGGTATCCTGGCTTTAATGTTAGCATTGTAGTGGTGAGGAAGACATGATTTTTGTAATCTGAGAACTAGCTGTAAAAAATTTGGCTTTGAATCTCCTCAGATGATGTCAACCCCACAGCAAACACTCAAGGGACCTACAAACTGCCCATGACTGGGCACACACTGCCTTTCTGACAGGAACTTCTTCTAGTATTACTGACATTTGACATATTGACATTTCTTCACAGCCACTACTGAGAATTAGTGGAAGTCACTTTTATTATTTTTAATGTAGAATATCCTATCTGCAGTGTTTGAGAGAGTTGTTTAGTCTGTTGTCACTGTGTGCTCTGAATTCAGACCTTCCTCTCCTCCAGTTCCCCCTGAGATCCAGCCTTGGGGTCAGTCTTCTACATTAAATGCAATTTTCTGCAATTGTTAATGATGATTTATTGCATAAGCTCTCAACTGCACAGCAGTTATAGTACTGTTACTTGCCCTTAAAGCTATTCCTACCCATATTCTCTAAGGACAAATCTCCAAGATTCCTTTTAGGGCAGCTTTAAAGTCCCTTTGTTTTGCTCCTAATATAAGCTTGGATCGAGCCAGTAAAGTGCCAAGTAAATGATTAATTTTAGTATGAACACAAGTTACTTCCAAAATTAAAGTCTGACTTATTTTCACATTAAAAACTTATACCCTGCATGTTCAAAATAACTTTCCTTGCCTGTGATTGCTTTCCCTGAAATTAGTTAGCTTAGTGGTGACATTCAAACTTGGCATTTTCTTCTGATTTGTAAATTGTGTTTGTAAACTCCAGAACCTCAGGATGGAATTCAGCCCTGGTTCATTAGCAAACCAAGATCAGTGACAGCAGCTCCTGGGCAAAATGTCTTGATATCCTGTGCCATTGCTGGAGATCCTTTCCCCACTGTCCACTGGTTTAAAGATGGGAAAGAAATAACACCAGGAACAGCGTGTGAAATCCTGCAGAATGAAGACATCTTCACACTGGTCTTGAGGAATGTGCAGTCTCGTCATGCAGGGCAATATGAAATTCAACTCAGGTATGTTTGCTGTGAAAAAGAAGGTTGTTCCCTTTGACCAATTAGTTCTATTTACCCTCAAGTTAAAATTCCCACTTGAAGAAGAGAGGACTTCTATCCTATTCAAGTGAAACATTAGGGTAACAAAGGAACAGAATATTTCTGAGGGACAAAAAAGGACTAATAAAACTCCAGGAGGAGGGAGGAAACACAAGAAGAGTCAGAAAAAAAAGGACAAAGCAGTATATTTCTTTTTGTGATCCTGTAAAAGAAAGCTTTGTGACAGCAGTATGGGAAGCAATTTCTAGCAAGGAAAACCACAATCAATGTCCTGAGTTTTGGAGCTATTGTTTATCATGTTTGGCATCTCTCCAGGTGTTGTAAGGATTTCTGTTTCCATGGAAACAACCTGTCCAAGGAGAGATGTTACACAAGATCCCTACCTTTAAGGGGAAAAAGTGTTTCCTGGCCATGCTTGAAATGTCTGAATCTTATATGCCGGTTGTAATCTTCTTTTGTTGATGTATCTTTGAAATGAGGCACCTTTATGCTTTGAAGATCTTGTCATTCCTACAAAATCTGAAAGAGTTGTTTTGAATTTAATTTTATTTTATTCTGTTATAATAACTGTCCTTTAAATGAAGAGCTGGATTTGTTGGCTCTTTACCTTGTACAAAGTGCCAAAGCACTTTCCACCTCCAATGGTGAAGATTACAAATCCCCTATATGGTTGTAGAAAACATAGTGCAAAATCTTAAAGTGATGTTATCAGTCCATGCTATTTACTGTGCATAGGTGTACTTGCTTTACTTGGCTAGTCTTTTTGCCTTTCTTTATTAAAATAACTTCATCATCATGGACATTTGAGTCCATTACACTGGAATAAAATTATTTGGTTTGCTCCACACACTAACTTTTTAGTCCAGGTACACTAGTCTGAATTGTCCTTTGCCTACTTGCAAATAAATTACTCACATTTTCTTAATACAAGGAGGGAGGTGATTTCTTAATAAATTCAAGCTGTTTGGCTTGTAAACAATGAGCTTAATTTTTTATAGTTATAAGGTTTTTTTTCCAACCAGTGTGGCCCAAATGATGGATATGTCACTATGTAGATGCCTCCTGGCTTGAAGATACATTTTCATAGACTATCACAGGCAGACACAAACTAGCTTCAGTATACTTTATTATTTGAAGTTAAATGAGGCACTCAGTTTTCACCAGAAAAGGGCATTTTATGAAATTATAGCTGTTGATTATCAAGATTTCCTATAATGAAGTTTTTCTACACTTAATTTCAAGTCTTATTAACAACATCTATGTAGGGAGAGCCACATGTGCTATGATCTTATTGCAAACCAGCTCTTCAGTATATTAGGCCCTTTGTAGTCTTCAATAGGTTGTGAGCTGGCTCATTTCAGAGCTGGCTTGTTTGCAATTGGCCCAGGTCATCTGGGACATTCCTAATGCTCATTTGAGCAGGTCATGTCTACAGAAATTCTTGCATTTATTTTCCTTTGGGTTTCAGGGGTGTTTCTAACACTCGGTACCTCTGGCAGGATTAGAAATGCCAGTTCAATTTTATTCAGGTCACCAACCTCGACAGGAGAGAGCAGAAACTGTGAGAATTGGTACCTTCTGCTGGTACATTTCTACACTTCACTGTGTGTGCCCTGGGCATGGCCATCTCTTTTGATATGCTGGTGGTTTCACTTGAACTGAAGAGAGAATGAGATATTTCAGCAAAACTTCAGGGGTAGAAGAGTGAAAGAGGACAAAGGAGAGCCAAGAGAGCTTTGTGGAGGGTTTTGTTGGGACTGATGTAGGAAATTGACTGTATTGATCAGGTGTACTTAGTGATCCCTCAGGCCAAATTCATCAATGGAGCCCTTTTTTCAAAGGGGAAGTCTGACATTATCCTAACTTTAAAACATACACTTAGAAAATAAATTATTTCAGAGAATTAGTAGATGAGTGGAAGTTTTGGGAGGAAGGACTAAAAGTGAAGTTGTAGCTAGAAAACAACACAGCAGATTACATGCTAGTTGCAGATATTCCCTAATCCTTTCACAGGAGAAATAACTGGGGGTCCCACAAAGATCAGTGCATTCATGTTGGCTTTTTCTAATCCATAATGAATAATGCTGTGCTGCAGTTAGAGCAAAGGGAATGCTGATACCTCATTTTACCCTGCTGGTAAATGCAGTACAGAGCCAAAAGTCAGGTCTGTAACTACAGGTTTGCAATAGAGTTGCAGTAATCTTCAGCAATAAATAGTCTTGACTAAATAGCTGTTGAACTGGCTGCATTTGTCTTGAATACTTGATTGAGAATTGTTTATATATTCAGAAACAGTTTTAACAGTACCTGAGAGGAAGAGAGCTGTGTTTTGTGTCTTTCTCTCAAAAACTCCTACAAAGTCCATTAAAAATGTGGAATAACTGAGAAAACATAAGTCAATTCACTAAAGAGTTTACAGAGTTGTCAGTAGGCTATTTTTAAACATAATAATTTTCATTTCAAATAAAATGTGCAGCTCCTTTTCACATATTAATTTTAGAAACAGGTTGCATAGCTGCTCTTAGGGAGTCACTCCTTCTCCAACTCTTAATTTAGTCTGGGCATAGTTTCCTACTAGTGTTAATTATTTTCCAATTTCCTTCTCCATTATTCTTAAGATCTAAATTCTATCCTAATACCTCCACAATTCTCCTTTTGTCTTGGCTGCTCACAAATTAAAACTCTGGTCTTAAAAATGTGGGTTTAGCAAAAGATCTGTTTGACTCTTGCTGGTTCGTTCTCCTTTAGTCAGAGTGAGCTGACAAGGATGTGGAGCCCAGTGTGATCCTGGTGTAATCCATCCATGATTGCTCGTTGGTTTTCTGTTTTACCATCTCTCAGCATTATGTAGAACACATCTTTGCTTTGCCTTTTACTGTTTAGCAGACTGCTAAGTCTGGATTTTAGAAGAGTAGTCAATGTAGCCTCTCCTGGTCCTTTTTTAAAACCTACACAGGCCTATGATTCCTCTGGATTTGCATTTTTCATTTTAATTGTCCTAATAATATTCCATTGAACCTGTTATGTCTCAGGCTCAGAGGAGTAGTGTTGCATAAATGCTAAAAGAACAGATTTAGCTACTTCTGCAGTCCATCTATTAAAATTTAGACATTTTACAGCTTGAAAAATGCTTAATATGGAAAATAAAAATCTTTTTCCTTACTCATAAGACCAAAGATATCTATTTTCCCTCCCATCCTTTGTATCCTTCCAGTGATGCAGACACTGGTATCCTGTTATCCCAATATGACTTTTCTGTGTTCTTTCACTCAGTGTGTACATCATAAATGAAGAGGTAAAAAACAGGTGAGAACTGGACAAAAATTGTTTTTTGAGCAAAACCTTTATGCAATACAGTCAACATGAGGGACCTCAGAATCATCCTGCAGTTCCTTAAACAAATCATCTGATTTGTTAACCTTTGTCCTCTCAGACATTAAGTGTTTTCTTCTCCCCCACTCCCACCCCAACCTTCAAGTGAGGTAAATCAGTGCATCCTCTTTCAAGCCAGCAGAGCTGTTCTGCTTTATACCAGATAGAGCTGTGATCCAGGAGATTAGTTGCTTTCTTTGGGGCTAAAGCTTTGTGGAGTCTGGACTATCTCTCAATTTAACTCAGAAAAGTTGCAAAACTTCCTTCTGAGGATTTGCAGTTACCTGCACTGAAGCACCAGCTATAAATAGGGATCAACATCTTGATCTTGAAAGGGTTGCCCCTTTCAGTTCATTCTTGAAAAAAAAGTCATTTACACTGCAATATTTATTTCACACTTGGTAGTCTGGTAGGAAACTTCAGTCTGTCCCCCCAGCATAATTACAACTGTGTTTTTTTCCTCTTCCTCCAGGGAGTGCTGCCTAGGGACATGCAGACAATAAGTCTCATCTAAGGTTCAGTGAAAATATTTGAGTAGGTTCTGCCAAGAAACTAGTATTTCAAGATATTTTGAACATAAAAGCCATTCCAGGGAAAACTGATCCCACAATAGGACACAGAGCTATTTTTAAAATTGCCTCAGGCTTTGCAGCTGGGGTTTTATTTGTTTTTGGTGGGCTTTTTTATTAATATTCCTTGACATTTTAAAGATAAGTCCTGTGCATGAGCATTCTACAGAAGAGTCCTGCAAAAGTCAACACTTCCAGGCACTTCTTCACAGTAAAGCTACTAAGCATAGGTTTTATCCATGTCTATCATTATTCCACAATAACAGAGCCACTAAGATCTGTCTGTGTCTAGAGTTTTGTTGATAAAATGCCAACACAGAGAACCTCAAGCTGCACAAGTAATATTGTTATTGCCAAGATTCAAAACAGCAGGGACGTGAGACTTGAAGAAGTGCCCATGTACTGCAAGGCTCTTTTTTTTCTAATGGCCCCTATGCATCTTTGCCTTCCCTAGATTCTGAAATTGCATAAATGTAAAAATATTTACCAAGGTTCCAGAATTATTCTTGATTGAAATTGCTGTCTAAATCACCCAATCCTTCTTAATTTTTCTTGGCATGTTTCTCTTTTCCATCCTATGATCTGCAAGGTGGGTCAGTGTTTTTAAGTTCACCGTTTTAGACTTTGCCACTGGATTCAGAAGACAAAGTATGTTCTCCCTGCTCCTAAAATCATCAGTTTGATTTCACTGGAAGCAGGCCTTACCCTGGGAAGGCTACACTTTTGAACAGACACAGACACAAGGTTTGTATCCAGTAGTCTGGTTTTCAGCTATTCACTTCAATCAGAACTCATAATTAAGATCAAAAAACTACCTTGTGAATCATTTTTCCATCTAGGTACTTGTATGTCCCACTGTTGCCATAATTTGTAAGTGCTTCCCAAGGTTTTAAAAATAGAAAGAACAAAATGCTCTCCTGCTTTCTTACCCCCTCCTTTATTTTCCAAACCCTGTGAAAAATAGCTTACTTTAGAAGGATTTACTTTGCCTGCCTTATTTGCTTCTTCACAAATGCAAAGAATTTGCAGAGGGAAAGATGCCTTGCAGAAACTGGTTCTGCAGTAATGCTACCATTCTTCACAGTGCTCAGGACCACATTCAGGATCCCTGAATTCCTCTCCTGGGACAGCACTGTCTCTGTCCCTTCATCCTCTCCCACTGGTGGACAAATTCTTGTGGACAAATATTTTTGCCAGACAATCATGATAGAAGCTGAGCAGGGATGCCTCAACATTTAATGTACTCTGCAAATTGTCTATACCTCAGCATGCATGCCTTGTCCTTTGTCAGCTTTGGATTGGTGTGAAGTCCTGAACAGGAGGGCTCTTCAGGTAAACTAACAGCCTGTTAAAGCCCTGCAGCAGCGGTGAATGAGCAATTCCAGAGTGTGTCTGCTTTCCTTAAAAATTTTGGAGAAGCTGAGAAAAAACCTTGTGAGTTCCAATAATGGCAAAAGGGGCCAGTTTGAAATGCATTGTATGAAAAAAACAGATTTTCAGCAATGTCGCTACCCTGCCATAATTTTATGCCAGTCAGTATCTTGGGAGGAGGAGATGTGCTGTTCTTTTTATTTATCTTTCCATTTGTCTTGCCTTCTTTCTATTTCTCTTGCTTCCAAATGGAGGCCACACATAAGAGTAAGAATGGCAGGTCTCCAGTGCAGGGCTGAGATAAATACTCTCTGCATTGACTTGGATCCTCTCCTGCCCTTTGGACAGTGTTTGAGAGAGGGAGTTCTGTTTGGTACTCAGATGTTATCTAGTTTTTTGTATTGAAGGAAACGAGGGTTGTGGCTTCCAGTGCTGTTCTCATGGATTCCCTTCAATAGCAGTTTGTAGTGTACATATTCTGACTTGCTGCATATAAAAGGGTTAAAAAAAAAAAGTCTCTGGTTTCCTGTTGTTAGTGGTCTTAAAGTCAAGCTATGTTTCTATCAGCAGGGCCTTTGCTTTGCAATCCAGATACTGTGATCAAACCTACCAGTTTCTTTTTAGTTTTCATATTCGGCTGATCCACTGTTTCTTTTTCTGAAGCAACAGAAATCAGGGGAAATCTGTCTGAGAAGGTGATGGCACTAATTGCTCTTATAAAGACAAAGTTTTGTGCTGAATCTGTGATTCTGTCATCTGTGTTACTCATCCTGCCTTCACTGCAAGTTAAAAATGGGTGAAATTATAGGGAGTTTTCCACCCAAACAGAACCATATCTAGGAAAGTATTTCCATGCTCTATTTAAAAACCAGGCCAGACAATATATTTATGGCAAGCTAACAGCCCCGAGTCCATGTTTTAAACTTCAGGGCTAAGTGGACTTGAAGGTGCTCTTATCTAGCAAGTTCAAAGCAGAGCACAGCTGGGAAAACCTGCCTCTCTTGCCTTCCTCCCCTCCAACACATGTGTTTTGCTCATGTCCAGGAAATGTTTTCAGTAGCAAAAATTATTTTTGTTCAAAAAAGACAAATAATCCAGGACTTTCTAGTCCATTTACAAGCTTATACCTAAACTGGGAAGAACAGAACTGTTTTCACTAATAAAAGATATCTCTAGTCCCTAATCAATTCAAGTCTGGTTTTTTAATAGCAGTCAGGGGGGTGGTGGCAATAGTTACACAACTGCTGCCCTGGGGGAGTTAAATTTTGCTTTTGGCATCTCCTGTGTTAAGCAGAGAAGAGCTGTTTGGGGCTGAAAGAATGATATATATCTGCGGGAGGGAGGGAGCTGCAGGGGAGCAGGGAGCACTTTAAATGAATTCTTTAATGGGAGCCCTTTGCAGAAGGCATCCGTGGTATTCCTCTGCAAAAGGAAGAATAAGTACTCAGCACCATATATGGTGACACTTTTATGTTTTTTAATATAAACATGTACAGACTGGAGCAATCCATGTAGATGGGTTTGCTGATTGGTTGGGCCAGAGGGGAGGGAAGGAAATGAGACCCTGTTTTTAATATCTTAACATTAGAAAACTTAAGAGCTTGGGTTTGAATAAATAAACAGTAGGCAGAGTTGGAAAGATTTTCAGCTTTGCAAAATAGCCCTTTCCTCTGTCTTGATTTTCCAGCTTTTGTATTTGTTTTCCTTTAGCTTGTTTGTTTGCAGCTGCTTCGTTCTGTAAATTGCTTTGATTTTTCTTCAGGGAGTATGTTGTTCCCAGTGCAGATAGCAACAGATCAGTAAAAGCTATTTGAGATAGCTTGGCTCCAAAATAAGAGGACCAAATCCACTCAGTCAATCCCCACAGTGCTGGGCATGGAAAAGGGGAATGCCACACTGGGTTTGAGCTGCTGTAGTGCAATACACAATCACTTAGCTCAGGCAAGTTACAGAGGAAGAAACCCCTGTTTTTCTGATTTCACTTAAATATTTCAGGAACCAAGTTGGAGAATGCAGCTGCCAGGTGTCTCTGATGCTGCGGGAGAGTTCAGCTTCCACAGCAGAAATGCTCAGAGAGTGAGTATTTTTCCCAGGGACTTGCATGGGTGGGTTCTATTTTTTGCTCCGTTAATTCCCTGCCCTTGCAGACCCAGGCTGGCTGCTGTTCAACCTAATCCCCAAATGTGACCTAACAAATTGTTTTCATCATACAAGCTAAGCACATTGTACCAAGCCAGAGTAGAGAGGATCTTTTTTGTTTGTGCCCTTATATGGCTCCTGAAGTCATCATTGATGCAATAAACTAATGGAGTATGCTCCTCTAATCAACCTCCCCTTCTATAAACACATTTTGTTCCTGCTCTGAGATTGTTCCCTGACATTTTTAAACCAGCCCCTTTCCTGGCTCTCTCTTTCTTTTCTTTTTCGGATCATAGTGGGAGGGAATCAGCCAGCTCTGGAGAGCAAAGAGATGGTGGAGATCATGGTAAACTAACATTTGGTAGAACAAGTGGCTTCAAAAAGAACAGTGTAACCAGAGTAGCTGAGGAAGAGCAGGAAGACGTCCGAGGCGTGCTGAAGAGGCGAGTGGAAACTCGGGAGCACACAGAGGAGAGCCTGAGGCAGCAGGAAGCTGAACAACTTGATTTCCGTGATATTTTAGGCAAGAAAGTCAGCACCAAAAGTTTTTCTGAGGAGGAACTGAAAGAAATCCCAGCCGAGCAAATGGACTTCCGAGCGAACCTGCAGCGGCAGGTCAAACCCAAGACCTTGTCAGAGGAGGAGAGGAAAGTCCATGCTCCCCAGCAGGTGGACTTCCGTTCTGTGCTGGGCAAGAAGGGCACCCCAAAAACCCCATTGCCAGAGAAGGCACCACCTCCCAAACCTGCAGTAACAGATTTCAGGTCTGTGCTGGGCTCCAAGAAAAAACCACCTGCAGAGAATGGCAGTGCTGGCACCCCTGCACCAAATGCTCGTGCCAACTCCGAAGCCCAGAACGCGACCCCCAATTCTCAAGCCCCTGTTGCCAAACCAGCAGTGAAAAAAGAGGAGAAGAATGACAGAAACTGTGAACATGGGTGTGCAGTGGTGGATGGCGGAATAATTGGGAAAAAAACTGAAAACAAAGCACCAGCAAGCAAACCACCAGCAAGCAAAGGAACAGCACCCTCCTTTACAGAGAAGCTTCAGGATGCTCAAGTGGCTGATGGTGAAAAATTGGTCTTACAATGTCGGATTTCCTCTGATCCCCCTGCAGCTGTCACCTGGACTCTAGACAGCAAAGCCATCAAATCATCGAAGTCTATTCTCATCTCCCAAGAAGGTAAATTATTTGCATTACAAGCCAGCTGGATGGCACATCGTTATATCTGGCTCTTGATTAATAATATTTAGTTCATTAAAGGTAATGCAATATTTATTTAAGTCCTGTGCCAGTAACTGTTTCCAGATGCAGCTTGCTTATTATTTCAGTGGAGTACACAAGGAACAGTATTGTTTGACATTTCTTGCAGATTCCCCTTTAACAGCCTGCAGATGTAAATTTTCTGAAGTTGAACTTCTTGCATCTTTAAATGCTGTTTACATTGCTAACGTTGTTTAAGGAGCTGGTACATGATGCTTATTTAAACTGAACTTTTAAGGATTTAGAACATTGAAAACATAATAATATTACTGGTGGTTTACAAATTCTAATTGAATTCTTCTGTATGTTTAATATTTCAGGCTTTTTATTGCAAAAAGAAACACAGAGGCAAAGAGGGATTGTGTCATAGAAAGAAATTACTACAACTGGAAGTTAAGATCAGAGTTGAGAACAGATTTCCAGTGTATTTAATGCCCCACCGCAGATGTTTCTGTTGCCATTACAAGCACTGAAATATTTGAACTCCACTAGCTTGGTGACTTTTAACTAACCTCGAAACTGTATAGAATTTGGTAGAAGTCTCTAAAAGGAGACTTACTGTTTTCAAGCTGAATGATTCCTTTATATTTCACATTTTGGGTGATCAAACCCACTAGACTTTTTTTCATGAAAGTTAATGCTGTATCTAGATAAAATATATTTTCCTAGGACAAAAACAGGAAGGAAGGACAATTGATGGTACGAAAACCCCTTCTTTACTTCATATGTGTTCTCTAAAACACTGAGAGAATTATCTTGAGAATGATACCCTCTGGCATACTGTAGCAAAAAAGTTCATGCTCACAGTGAGAATTGTAGCTTGACACAGGGGTCTGCACTCTTACTTTTGAATCTTCCTTGATTTAATCCAGACTATTTTTAGTGTTACCAAAGGAGAACCAAATAAATGTAAAGAAAGCTCATCACAAGCAGTGAATCCTTGTGCAGTGTTCCAAACAGGCTAACACAGGCATTCTCCTGAAGTGGATGCAGTCAGAAATAGCATTGTCTTCAGAGAGGCTGGGGGTACTGAAGTGGTGCATTAAGGAGATACCAAAGCAAGTAGATGGCGAAAGGCAGATGGTAGCAGGTGCATTGTGTCTGGCCTGTGTCTGAAGTAGTATAATGTTTTTTGGTTTGTTTTTTTTTATGAGTACACTAACTTTCACCCAAGGGGATTGTATAGAATAAGGATAAGTGGCATGTATGAGAGAAAACATTGACTAGAAATGCCATTGTTATAAAAAGGACTGACAGAATCAGTCAGTTTGGCTAGCCTTATGCTGGAAGCAAGATTTCAAGGCTTTTCTTGGAGTTGCTCAGAGTTAAAAGAAATGATGCATCCTAAAGTTCCATGACTCCTGTCAAAGTACATCAGATAGACAGCACCTCTGTAGCAAAGCTTCTGAGCTATAGTGGAGCCTCCTAAAGTCCCAGAGCTTTCATGTTATGGTGCTACAAAAAGCTTTTTACTTCACTGAAATAATGTGAGTAATTGACTATTATAATCCCCCAACTCTTATTCCCTCTATAAAATGGTACACTGGGGCTACAAATCGAGGGTAGCTGTTTACAGTGAGGTGATCCTCATGTGCAGAAATGCTCTGCCACCTGTCTGAGCAGGGCACGGGGCTTCTCCCATCCTCTTTGTCTGGGCTGGGTGTCACTGCTGGTCACAACACTCAGAGTGTCACACATTAACACTGCTTTCCACTGAGATCAGGATCAAAGGTCAGTCCTGCATAAGGAATCCACTGTTCCAGGACAGCTTCTTGCAGGGGGTGAAGACACCGTCCTGATGTTCCACTTGTACCTGCACTGTTACACTTGAGTCATGCTCAGCAGTCACTGTTATCAGTACCTCAAAGCCAGGCTTTCTTCTGCAAGTATTTGCAGAGGATCTTGGAAAGAAATATTACACAGGGCTGTAGGTTTTATCCTTTAATGGAAAGACAAGGAATGAGGATTAGAACTGGGTTTTTTAAAACTTTATTACATTACCCTCTGTACACTGAGAGAGTGCATTGCATGATGGTCAATTTTGGTTTTTTCCTGACAGTACCTGCTAGCTTTGGCTCTTGGAGAAAAATGTGTTGCTGCTCTCACTGTAAGATTCTTTCATGCCAACTGTTAAGTAATTAACTAGGCATGCATGATACTTTGGGTTCCAGAATTCATAGAGATTCAGTTTTCTCTTTTTCCCTAATTAGGAACACATACATACTTGAGGAAACCAAGAGAGGAGAGGGAATAACTGGAATAACAGACTAGAACTGAGAAATAGCAAAATCATTCACTCTCAGGAAATACTGTTCAATAGGGAAACTGTATGGCTTAGTCTCATAGATAGTGTTTGGAGCAGCTTTAAACATAGAGAGCAACAATGGCACTGGATGCAGTACACAGCAGGCCAAAGGCAAATTTCCATTCTTTGCCCCAAACACTGAAAATGCAACACCATCACACCCACAGGTGTACTTCAGCAGCAGTGCTTTGTCAAAGCTTGGAGCAGCATTTGATGGGCCCTGGAAGTGATGCCCTAGAGTCATCCTCACCTGAAAGAAGGCTGAGTCTGTGGGGAAGAAGAGGAATTCAGAGCAAACAGACCTAGCTCACCTTAGTGGGTTTAGATCTTGCAAAGCCATTTCTTATTTCTTTGGTATGACCTTAATCCTCCTTTAGTTCAGTGACAAAATCCACTATGGGAGAGGATAGACTAGGTCTGTTCTCAGCCATTTCACCAACTGCTTTTGTACTGTTGTGATGTTTGGTGGTGATCACGGGGATTTTTTTCAGATTCACCAGGGGTATTTCACAACAACTTACATGTTCTTAATGAGTTGGAAAATTCCCTATCTAGAATAATGCATGTCCATGTGCTTCTTAGCCACACTGCTAGCCCATCTTAGTATGGAATACTGTCCCACAAACTGGTCAATGTAAGTAATGCATGAACCCCCAGAATGTATTTGTGTTTTGGAAATTGAATTACTCCTCTCTGTCATTCCCAAAAGAGAGGGAAAAAAAAAAAAGGCAAAAAAGAGACAAAAGTCTGCTCATCTCCTGCTGCCAAATATATTGTGAAGATAAATACATAAAATTCAGTTTCAGGAACATGTGATTAAAAAGTGGTATATTTGGCCAGAAAGGTCAAACTTAGAAGTATGCTTGTGTGTAACAAGTTCACAGGACAGGCAAACTGTAAAAACTATGTGTAGTCACTCACTGAAAATAACTTTCCTTGGCATATTTGTCCTAGTTGATAGTGAGGCCTTTAACCAGTTAGAAACAAAGCTGTTCACAGGTCTCCTCTGTGCTTGCAGAGCCTGACTTGACACTAAATTTCCCACCCAAGGCAGTTTAACCATTGGAGGGCAGGAGAAGGGAGAGTGTTATCCCTGCTCTGTATCATTGGAGAAGCCTGTGTACAAACACCAGCATCAGAATAGACTGGTAAGGCCTTTGCCAAAGAAAAGCTAAACCCTGCTCCAAAAATGACCTTCATCTTCAGGCATATTTATGCAGCATTTGTGCTGATTTATGGTAGTTAATCTGAGACTTGCAGTGTATTCCATCCTTCCAGGGTTAAGTTTAGTTAGAAGTCAGAATCTGGGCAGCATTATCCTGAATGTCACAATTACAACAATAGCTGATATCATGTGATGTTCCTTCCATTTTACATTTCAGCTATTTTCCCTTTGAAATCATGAACATCAGTACACTTGTTCTTCCATTCCTTTTTACAGTTCCCCAAATAGTACTCTGTTTGTTGATTGGCATGATTTTTTAATGTATCATTTTTACAACGAAGTGATAAAAGTGAGCTCTTGCACTATTTTTCTGATGTGGTACAATTTTATTAATGGTTTGATTTTATATTTTTCTTCTTTAAACTTGTCAGAGTGCAATTATCTGCATTCCTGAGATAGATATTAATGTGCTTTTTGCCCATTAAAGATCAAAATAAATGGTTACTAACAATAAAGAGAGTGCTCATAAATTAGAACATTTATACATTCATATGCAATGGGGTAGATGATGCGTGGTAAAGAGGCACTTTAATGAGAGGCTTTTTGCTTAAAGTTATAGGGGGCTTTTTGTTGGGAAAAGAAGTTTTTAAGAATGCTCTAGCAGACATTGCAGTGAAGTTAGACATATAAGGACTGAATAGAAAAATTTTCCTCACAGGGTAAACCCTTTAGAGCAGGACCCATTATGTTTTACATTTGTATAGCACTGGCCAAGCAGTGCCACTGTCCTGCTGTATGACTCACTCTTGGACACAAAATCCACAGAGAAAGTTCTTGCATGGTCCCAAAAGTCGTTCTATAAGATGGCAGTGAAAGGGTTTTGCACAGCATCCTTAGCAAGCTGCCCAGCTGAGGTGTGCAAGTGACTACAAGTCTAAACTGACATATTTGCCATTTATTAAGTCAACTTGCTCAGCTTTTATTGGATAGATTTAGTACTCTGTGACTATCTAGATGGAAGAGGAACTGTCTAATATAGACTCAGGTAGCAGTGATGGTGTAGCTTAGAAAATGCCCTGAGTTTGTATTGCTTTGTCTAAGCCAGCACTTTTTTCTTCCCAAGTTTCTTGGCAGCATAAAGATTTGGTAATCTTATTAGCAATAATGCCTTAACAACTTTCTTGTGACTTAACTCCTAAATCTTCCTATCAGTCATGCACGTCTATGTCTGCCAGTCTAGTGAGGATCTGCCATGACTTTTTTGTTTTCTTTTTAATTAAATTTGAGCAAGAATTTGGTGTATAATTAACACGACTCTATGTACTGCTCAAAGTAGATGCATTTTGCACCTTACAAAAGCTTCTTTGGAAAGTTGAAGGTTAGGAAGATCATCTGAGGGTCAGTTCTGACAGAATACCATGTTTGTCACAGGCCACATTTTCCTCTGCACTGTCATTTATGTTTGAATCCCTCCTCTTCCAAAAAAATGCATGTGGTGTGGATTTAAATACAGCAAAAGAGAAACATTTCCTATAACCACTGGGAATTTGTTGCAAAGCCTAACTATTCTAATAACAGTTTTGTTATTAAATCAAGAAACAAAACAATGTCTTATTTCTAACTTGATAGAAAGGCTTTGGCTCTGTAACCAAGACAGCTTTCTCTTTTTTTTTTTGAAACTTGACAAGTGAGACTCTTACTAACTTTCTCTCCATGATGCACTTCATCCAGCCCTTGGAGGCTTGGCATTGTTTTGGTTTGGTTTTTTGGTTTTCTTTCCAATGCCTCCTCTCCAGTTGCTGTTTATTAGTTTATTAATCTCTTTAGAAAAGAGGAAGCAGAATTGTGTTGTGGGTACCAGCATCAGTGAGAAGGAGATCACCTTCCTGTTGCTGCTTTTACTGGAGGTTATTGATCCTCTTTCTACCTCACAACTCATGTTTGTCATTTCTCTATTAAACCTTTAAACCTCCTGAATATTCAGCATCCTTTGCTGCCATCAGTGCCTGTTTTTTCACCATCTCAAGCCCCATTTTCTTTGAATGAATGGGACTCAGCTTAACAAGTAAATGAGATTGTTTAGGAGATTACCCTGCTGTCTTTTCCCTTTCCAAGATTCTTTCTAGCATCTGTAAATTTATAAATGTTAGTTTATGAGTACTTCCATGTTATAGGTTAAAACATTTAATAACTTGGGTCCTAGTCTAATCACAGAGGAAATCCACTAGAAACAAACTGAGTGATGATTTCCTATTGTCAGCTTCTTCAGGAGATCTGTATTTTGGCAGCTCTAACTCCTCCTAAGTCAATGTCATTAATATAGTAATGTAGCATTAATTACAAGCAGAATAATGTGATATATCACAAATATTTCAGTAAGGGTTAAGAAAATTACTTTTACACAGATACATTTGATGGTTAAATGTCTAATGTTGTGAATCATGAAAGTAGGTTTCTTACAGTTTTCCTTTAAACTCTATCAACTATCAATAATTATATTTGACCTTCTTTCTCCTATGAAATTCATGTGGTTTTTTCACTGTTTTTTCCGTTGTCATTGTAACTGCAGTCAATATTTTCCTGGTCAATCCACCTCTCATTTTTAAACATGACTGTGACACTAGCAAATATTTGAACTTGCTCAGACAATTTGAGATTTATTAGAAAATTAGCACTATAAGTCAATGAGTCCCTTAAAAAAATTATTATGTCTCCTAGGCACAATTTCTCACAGATCAGTGCTTATTAATATTGCCTAAATACTCCACAGTACTTTCTTATACCATGGATACAGATGAGAAAGCCATAAACTGGAGTCTGCATCAGGAGATAGGAATAGGATAGGAATCAGGAGGTTGGCCAGCTAGATGCCAGTGTGGGGAATGAGACTAAGGAGCTGTTTTTGTTGGTTTGTGTATTTGTTTTATATCTGAGGTTGACTTTCTGTGGAGTTTCATGGAAAGAATGCAGAAGCCTGGAGATATTTTAAACTGTCTTGCACTATTTTTGAGTAAGTCAGAGAACCCTTTCATAGCTTAAAATTCAAGGGTAAGGCTTTGAGCATCTAAACCAGTCTCCAGTAAAGAGTCAGCTTCTGTAGCTGTTAAAGTCTTTTCTAGAGCTGCACCAGTCCCAATGTCTAAGTGGTAGATTCCAGCACTCATGTTTATTCCAGTCCTGCACTTGGTGTCAATGTTTAAGGATCATCCATGGCCTTGTTCCTAACGAAAATAGAGGCTTGGGGGGACAAAATAAATAGCAAACATTTTTAGCTCACTGGGATTTGTGAAGTGCCAGGATTTCAGAATACCCAGCTGGGGTAACCAGTCTGGGCTTTCAAGCAGTTCTGAGAAAATAAGCTTGTTTCAGATCGTTATAGGGTTTGCAGAGGAAATACCAAATACTTAATTGAAAGACATTTGGCCTTCTAGCCCCAGGAACTGACTGTAGCTCTAGATCACAGAATGCAGGCCTGGTTGGGAAGTTTTCTGTCCTTATGAAATCTCACCAAGTTTTCCCTGGGTTGTGGTGCTTTGGGGCTTTTTCCTGGTTTTCTATGAAAATGAGGTTTTGACTTCCATGATCCCTCAGTCTTCCCTTATACTCCTGATCCAACCTGGCCAAATCTTTCTGATCCATTGGCCAATTTCATACCTAGTTCTAGTAGTCCACGTCTTCATGAATACTAGTGGCTATATAAAGGAGAGTAACCCAAATTATCTCATTTTCCCTTCACTCCTCCAGTGAGGGCTACTACTGTTGTATCTGGTGGTAGCAAGAAGCCCAGCAACCCCTGTATATTTTGCATGTGCTGTTCCCATGGAGTAAGTCGAGAGAAAGAAGGAGTGACGGAAAATAGAATGAAAATTATTTCTTCTTAGAGACAAGAGTTAGGATGAAAAATGGCATGGCCCTTGGAAAAAACCAGATTTCCTTCACCCTCTTTCTCACAAAATCACTTCATTAAATGAGTGTTGAGTGACCTTGTATCATAATAGTCTTCAATGAGCTCAGGAAGGGCTTTTGAGCAGGTAGAAAACTCCTGCAGAAGCTAAAGCAAATTCTGCATTGTTCCAGCCCCTTGATGATACAGTTATTCTTACAGGCCAGGCTTCTTTCCTGCAGTAAGGTGGCCAGAGGTCTCCTTCATATATATGTGTCTTTGTTCCATAGATTATGGGCTTTTCAATAGCATCTTTAGGTTTTGATGTGCAATCTTTTCTAATCATGTTATATAGATTTATATAGATTCTTAGACTGGAAGTTATCTTTGGCTTGCTCTCCAAAAGTCTCTTTAAACAGCAGAGACATGTGAATTTATATTTGCTAGATGCCTGCAAGAATACTTTTCTACTGTCTTTCCTCCATTTGGAATGGAACTGCAGCTCATGACATTTTTGGCTTCAGCCTGACTCATGGAAAAGCGTTGCCTCAGGGAGGGCACGTGGATTTTCTTTTCACCCTGTGGTTGGCTGAGCACAGCCCATGTGAGTGAGGGGTCAGTGCTCCTCTTCTGAGACAGTTCTCACATCATTTCTCAGGGGATAATAGTCATTATTTAAAGCTGCTTGATTTTGTGGAGGATGATAAAGAGGGAAAAAAGTAATTTTCTTCTAACGGATGTGTGTTTTTGGCACACCAAATTTGTTGGAAACCATTTGAATGGGTTTTATAAGATTTTTCTTGAATAATGACATCCAGGTTTAAAATGAGAGAAAAATCTGAATGCCAAGAGCAGAGCTGCTATGTCCAAACAGAGAAACAGAGTTCATCTCCAAAGAGAACCAGTAAACTCCTAAAGTTCTTCAAATGGACTGGAGTTCTTTTCAAGGTCCTTTTTATAGACCAGTATCACCTGTGCCTGTGCCATCTCCCACATCACAGGGGACACATTTGATGGGGTTGAGACCTCTGGGAGGCTTCCAGTTACTATAGAGAGAAAAGTGCTGGGAAATTTCCCTACATCTCAAGAAACAGGGTGAATAGCTGAAAAAAAAAATCCATCTCTTCAATTCTATAATTAGGAATGACTGTGAGAAAGGCAAATGGAGAAAGGGGGAAGGTTTTACTGCCGCTGAGTTAAGTGGAAGGTGGAGGTGCTCTGGACAGGCCAACTGCAATGGGCAGAAGTGCAAAATGCCTCAGGCTGTGTTTAGGGGACAGACCAAGCTTCCCAACGAAGAAGGAGAAGGCAAGCCCACACTTCACCTTCACTTAATTAATATTTGGATATTTGGAATGGGAAAATGTGGAGCATTTTAACTGGGGTCCACCCTGGGGAGGAAAGTACTTCATTGTTCCAAGCAATGTAAGTGAAAGTAAGGGATAAGGTTCTTCTTCCTCATTCCCCATCTACTGGGAACAACTTCTGTTTGGGTTCACAGAGTTTTAATTTTTAAGAGGAAATGAATTTCCCTTGGGTCATACCAAGCTTCCCTTGGTAAATAATGAGCTTATGTTGCATCCTGTTTCTGGAAACCCAATTAAGTAAAATTTTGTGGTTTTGTTTGAAAAGAAATGTATTTGTTGCAATGATAAATTTGACTGCCACTAATATATTGGACTTTCTAATGGATGTTTTACAGGCAGTTATTCATTAGGCAGTTCGAGCTAAAAGAAAATGTCTTTGAGTGCTGTTTTTAAACTTAGGCACTAAGCTGAAGTTCTGCTCTCATACATGAATGCTCAGGGGAGTGCTAGAGACAAGGCTGAATCAAAACTTTGATAATGGGCATTGAACACAGCCCTACACTACGAGCACTTTTTGAAAAAAAGTCACCCAATTGAGGACTTTGATCACTGCTGTAAGACAAAGAAGAGCAGCAGAGGTGCTGCTCTGGGTCTTCTCTACCATTAGTTCAGGCCTGCAGGGACAATTTTGAGTATTCTGGGGAAAAGTAATAAGATCAAATTTTGATTTATTTAGCATTAATAAGGCTCCATTAAGGTTGAAATTTAAGGACAGCTTTTTCTAGCAGAGAAGATCACCTGTAGTGAAGGACTGGCTCATTAGATGTCTTCTGCTCCTTACTAGCACTAAGATTTCTGTGAGCTGCAGCCTAACATGCATTTGATCTCTCCCTCCTTTGTACAGGGACACTCTGCTCACTGACCATTGAGAAGGCCATGCCTGAAGATGGGGGCGAGTACAAGTGCATAGCTGAGAACCCAGCAGGGAAAGCTGAATGTGCTTGCAAAGTGGTGGTGGAAGGTAAGTGCTGTGCTGGGTGCAAGAAAACCCTTCCTTCAGAACTTCCTCCTTTCCACCTTATTTCCCAAGAATGACCATTAGGAGCTACTAACACACACAAAAAAACCCAGAAGGACTCTACCCCCTTCCCTTCTTCACTTCTTTGTTCAATAGATAATTCAATGTCTACCATAAAGGAGCATGAGCAGAGAGACAATACAGAACCAATGGCTCTGGCTGCTTTGTGGAATAATCTGTATTCTTCTGCCCACTGCATTTCTAGAAGGTATTTAGAGCAGTAAGCTGAACTTGTAAGATTTGTTTCTGAGCTGTGTACATCCTTTGAGAGCCAGTGAGAACTCCCTGTGTGAGTCTGGGTGTCAGTGTGTCTCAGGACTGAGTGTGGCACTTTTCTCACTCTACAACTCTCCACTCCCCAATTCTTTGCATTCACAGATTTTGGTCATCTGGTTTTCTAGCATAAGTGAACAAAACCAAACAAATTAGCTGCTCAATCATGTGTTCCA
Source organism: Zosterops lateralis (assembly GCF_965231275.1). Classification (NCBI taxonomy): domain Eukaryota; kingdom Metazoa; phylum Chordata; class Aves; order Passeriformes; family Zosteropidae; genus Zosterops; species Zosterops lateralis. The sequence continues at coordinate 28,337,292 of NC_139767.1, read as the reverse complement.
TAGTCTTAGAACATGGATAATTTACTGACTGAGGTACTTGTTTTTAGCCATGGTCATGCTGATGACACTACTCTTGTTAAATAGTCTTGGCCTTGGGCAAGGCCTAGGTGAGGCTGAGTGAGACACAGACTTATAAAGCTTCCATAGAGTTTAAATTATTTAAGGGGTTTTAAGTAACCAAATGTCCTTCCTATCAATTCACCTTCTGGTGAGCTTATTTTTGAATACTCTGAGACTTTTCCATTGTGTCTAAAATGAACACAAAACTAGACCACAAGCCTAATAACAGAACTTAGGTACTGAACCTTCACAGCTGTAGTGTTTGTGGCAGGGGGTCTAGAAAAGAAGATTGTTTTTTCCCTAATGTTACGTGACACAAGGTAAAAATGGGGTTCTGTAACTCCTCACTAAAAGTCAGTCCTCATGTAACTGGAAAAGGAATTAATTACACATAAACATACAATTAAAGATACCAGCACCTTCTATGATACTATGGTCATGGTGTAATCTGTCTTAGATATTTGATAAGCTGTTGTTTATGGTTCTGTAACTCAAAGTAATAAATTTTGTCAGTGCTGAGGTTTGAAAAAGAGGCTTTAAGCAAAATCTAGTCCCTGAAACACCTTAACCACCACAGATGCAGAGTGTTGAAGGATCAGATCATCAAAAGCTTAGCACACAGTAGTTCTCTAGAGCTGCCCTAGCAATTTTTAAGTGTCTCAGTCACTTAGGTGTGTTTCCTCTGTCTTCTGATCTCCTTCAAGTAGTTACTTTTCTTCCTGAAACTTCCCTTGTCCTATTTGCCACTTCGAGTTTCCTGCTGGACACTGCATGCTCTAGGAGGGTGCAGGTAGAGTTTGGCTTGCGAAGTCTTGATAATGGGAGGCTGTGAGCTCCCTGCCTGATGATGTGAATGACATTACCTCAGCTGTCTGGCTCTCTGTGGTGGTGGCACCACAGCATTAAGAGCTCACTCCTCACATCATGTTGGGCACCAGGATGACCACATTCCTTACCTCCATACTGGCTGCTTTGTCTGCCTTTTTCATTCTCCACTGGCATGCTGCTGAGAAGAGGTTTTTGACAAATGGCACCACAGCAAACTCTGGCTATTTAGGAAAGACGGCATTTGATATCCCGTGTCTGAGACTGGCAGAGAGGATGACTGTTATTTTTAAATTAGGACTGTGATCTAAAACAAGAGTTCAGATTTCTTCCTTCTTCAGTCCACTGTCAGGATTCCAGATGCTGATTTTTAGACTAAGTAACCATAATCATTATATTTTTTTTGACATCAGGGACTCAAGATTGGAGAAACATTTGACTTCAGTTGACAGATCTGTAGAATCCGAGTGTCTGAACTCTTACACAGCCTCCTGCTCTGAATTATTTACTAAGAAGTTCTCTCTTCCTCTGTTAACTTTTAAAGAAACTTAGATGAATTTTCACACACTTGCACCTAGAAGAAGGAGACTAAAATAGCTGTTTCCACAACATTTATGTCATTTTTTTCTCTGGTAGCTAACAGCTCTCTCACTCACTCTGAAAGCTGAATATTTGAAAGTTGTAAAGTGATACAGCTATTGCTGAGATCATAATCTATAATCACAATCTCTCTTCCAAAGATAAATGTCAGGATCAAGCAATCTAACAAGCAGAGCTTGTTCGGTTTGCATTTTAGGTCATAGAATCCTAGAATGGTTTATTGTTGGAAGGGACCTTAAAAATCATTTTGTTCCAACCCCTAGCCAGGGACTCCTTCCCACAGATCAGGTTGCTCAAAGCCTCATCCAGCCTGGTCTTGAACAGCCCCAGGGATGAGAAACCCACAACCTCTTTGGGCAACCTGTGCCAGTGCCTCATGACCCTCACAGTGAAGAATTTCTACCTAATGTCTAATATAAGTTTTGCCCCCTTGAGCTTAAAGCCATTCCTGCTTGATGTGGCACTACAGATGCTTGTGAAAAGTCCCTCCCCAGCTCTCTTGGAGCTGATTTAGTTACTGGAAAGTCTAAAATCTCCCCAAAGCTGTCTTCTCTTCAGGCTGAACTACCCCAGCTCTCCAGCCTGTCTTTCTTCATAGGAGAAGTGGTCTAGCCCTGTGATCATGCTCAGCTTGGAATAACCTTAAAAAAAGTTGCACCTTTTATTTATATCTCATGTGGGATACACATGGAAGGGAACTTTATTGACTCCTAGCTGTTGGTGTAGCCTACAGCAATGAGCAGTTTTGGGGTAGGAGCTGTGCAATTGTGAAATACTAGAATCCATCAAACTTCTGTCCTGTGGTGTCCCTTTTGCTGTTTCTACTTAGGAATAAACAAATGGTCAATAATATCCTCTTGGAAAGATTTAAACAGATGGAGGAAATGTTACTCTTCAAAATGGGTTAATCTGAATTGATCACATAGACAACGGAATAGAAGAATTACATAGCAAGAGATTATTTTAAATGAAATTATGTTTTAATACAGCTTTGTTTCCCTTTTCTCTGCATTGCCTAACACAGCTTTGTGCACACTGTGTTTGGTCTATTCAGCTAAAATACCTATCAGCTTAGATGGGACCTCTAGTCTAGTCACTTACTTGGGTTCTTAGTTCAGCTGCTTTTGTAGAGGATTTTTCCCTCTCTGCTCCCTCTTCCTTTCAGAACGTGACAGTCTCCAGCAAATCTGTGCAGAAAATTCTCCTTAAAAGCCTAAAGGACAGCAATTTCCTCTAACTTTGCAGAAAGATCCAAAATAAACCTTTTATTAGACAGCTTTTTCATTATTGATTTTCAAATAGGATTTGTATTTTATTATTTGTTTTGATTGCAGATGCCTCAAAGACCTCAAAGCCTGCTGAGAAGAAGACCAAGAAGCCTAAGACCACACTTCCCCCAGTGCTGCCAACAGAGAGTAAGTGACTGGGATTTGATTTGCTTTCTTTTCAGTGGAAACAAAAGAGTGCTTTGGGATTCTGTGGTCATTCCCTTCTGTTTGCAGACATAGTATCAGAAGCCTGTGTTGTTTCTTTAGCCCTTGTAGTTAAGTCATGTGAAATGAGTTTTTGCCATGTGGGGATTAGAAGTAAGAGCCCAAACTGTGTGTTCAGACCTCACCCACTCTATTCTCTGTTTTTCATAATGGTGCAATAAACTTGTGACGCCAATTTATTTTTGGCTGCCTCTCAAAGAGCACAGAAATACTCGAGTAGTTTGCTTCAATTTGTGTTGAGTCGTGTGTAGACAATATGAAGTTTTACTATTGGTAGGCAAAGCATCTTGACTGAAATGTCCTGTAGAATAATCTGTCCTTTTTTGGCATGACCACGGAGAGTGGTTTTGCAAATTTCACATTCTTTGTTTTAAGTCTAAATGCTTAACTTGCTTTTACTGCTATCTGAAATAATAAATTAGCTATAAATTCCCATGTTTGCTACTCAGCATGCATACATGTGATTAAGAGGAAACTTTAAAGGGTAAAGGCAGCACAATAATTCAGTTTAGGAATTCCTAACACCAGTACTACTTATGAAATTAATGGACGCAATTATCTCTTAAATCAAAACTCAGCTTTGAAAATCGTTTATTTAACTTGTCCACCATGTGAGCTCCTAAAAAGATGTGAAGATGTGATTTAATGGAAACATTAAATATTTTATCTAGCTCTCTCAAAAAAAGAAAAAACAAATAAACTCTAATCTGGTCTTCCAGCAAGAACATTTTCAGCTGCTTTCAGCAGGACTCAGAGCAGTTTTATACTGATTGCTGATCACAGGTAATAATTGTGCTTCTGGAAATGTGACTTACATAAAACTATGCCCTGGGCTACAGCTATTTGTGAATTGTTGGCTGAGCATTATAACTCTCTCTCCAGCCTCTCTTTGGGGATGTGGGAAGAGTCACACTGACATGCTCCACATGAGCTTCAAGTGCCATAAATAATAGCAATTAAGAACAATGATTTCGTTATTGAACATGGACAGAAAAGAAAATGTTAAAGCCATTTAAATCTCCCCAGAACAGTGTTTTGAATTGTGTTTTCTATGTACACAACACACACATTTCCTCTGATCCTCCCTGCAGCATTATCAATTGCAGCTTTCCCAGGAGAAAGTGTGAGTCGGGAACTAAGTCTAAATATGGAGATATATGACCTGATCCACATCCTGCTTCTTTTGCTTCTGGTTTTAGTGGAAATTAAAATAGCCAAACAGAACTACCAACTCTGGCTGCTGAAATATTCGGGGAAAGCAGATTGAAATAATGGGGAATGTTTTTTCTACATGGCATATAATTTCAGTGTTTAAAGTTCTTGAACTTCTCATAAGCTTTTTTTTTTCAAAATACCTTTGAAACATTTTTCCTGCTGCACAGTAAACATCAAGGTAACCAGAGAGAATGTTAGGAAACTGGGCTTTGAAGGAGTTTTTGGAAAAGCTTTGAAAAATACATATTTAATTTTAAAAGGATTTGGCAGCAGAGATTTCACAGGTGGTTTTTTAACATCTGAGTCTCTGAGGAATGTGAGTATTTGTCCTCTGAAATAAGTTTGTATTTCATGTTTGTCGGGGCAAAATATACAAAACAGATCCAGTGGACTACACAGTTCCAATCTACACTGAAATTCGTATCAGATGTAAAGATGGTAAAGTTCCTTACCTGAAAGAGAATAGGCTTTACAAGTTAGATGTTTGTTTATCTTTACTATATACCTCTTGAGAAGAAAGGTAACAGAGAGTAACTGTGAGTTAAGATGTCCCAGTCTAATACGGAGATATATTTTTACTCTGATCTTTTCTGGTCTTTGTTGCCACATCAAGTTGCCAACAGTCCTAATGGCAAGTAGAGTGTACAGATAGATGTTGAAGAAAGAGAGAAAAAATTCCTAATAATGTGATTAGAATTAATAATGAACGGATTCTGAATTTTGAGTAGTGAATGCAGTCACAGCAGTATACACTCTGTGGGACAGAGAGACTACATACTCTCTGCACTTTTTAGAAATACTTTTCAGGGAAAGGTTCCCTATTTTCTACATTCTGTAAAGAAGTGCAAGTCAAATTTCATGGTTAGCAGATATGTCATCCTTTTCTCCCTTCAGATAAATTACAAGTGATCCTTGGTTTTTTTTCCCTAGTAGAAACTTCAAGAAAAGTAATTAACTTTAGGTTCCTGAAAGCAAAGATCAATACATTTCTTTTTGTGGAAAAGGGTGAATGTTGTCAGTATGTTGACCTGTAGACTTTTTCTCACTGTGAGAATAGTTGCTGACCCATGTCATTTGGCTGCTCATTCTGACAATGTTATTTAATTACTGCAAGCGTGGGGTTTGTAAGCTACAGAAATCCAACAGTAAGCAGAATTTGGGGCATTGCTTCCTTTGATATGCAATACATACTGGATTCTGGTGTTGAATAAGAAGAACATTAAGAAGGAAGCTGTGTGTCATTCAGTGATTAACAACATCTTTGAATGGATGCTTGCAGTGTTTACTGCAGAAAGATTGCTCCCATGCTGGTAAATTACAAAACTTGCCATGTTTTCTTTTTGCTTAGAATTAATATTGTGTCGCCAGAATTTAGTAATAATTATGCAACCCTCTAAGGATAACTAGAGTAAATAATACTGTTTCTGAGAACAAGAAACAGATTCACCTTTGAATCTGGTAAAATGAAAGGGAGAAGAGAGGAAGGGCACCTCTGGAACTGGTTCATTCTATATTGACTGCGCTGTCTTGGGCTTTGTCACTTGGGTCTTTGCTCAGTGGATGTCAAATGTTACTGAGTTACAATAAATAAAGTGTTATGTTTCTTCTAAAAGAGGCAGTGGAAAATTGGACCCTTTCATTATTTATCAAGCTGCATAGTCCATGCCATGCCAGAACAATCAGTGGGTAATGCAAGGGTCCCCTGGCTTCACACAGCCCTGTAGCAGAAACATGAAGCCAAAAATTCTCACCACTTGAGCATTTCTCTAGAAAGCTTTGAAATTTCTGTGAAGGGATTTAGGCACCGAGTTCTCTTTGAAATTAGAACTTACTTCAAATTAAGCTTAAAGGGAATTGCTTATTTCAGTTACCAAAGCCACTTGCAAAATCTTCAGTGCCTATTAAATAAATGGTTTTGTCGCAACAGACTGTGAAAAAATCAAAGCACTTCTTGAAATTTTTAAGCGTAAATAAAGATTTGAATGTTTATAGATGAATATTCCTTTTCCAAAAAAATATATTACTTCTCCACACTTGCAAATATTCTGTTGTCCTTAATGAGTCTTAAGCAGAGGACCAAAACAGAAGGAATTAGCCCAAGATGAGGCAGATTTGTTTGCAGGTCTAGAACCCAGATTTCTTGATCCTCAGATTCAGGATTAGTTTGCATGCACTATTTAAGATCATATAGATTTTTTTTAAGTGGCATCACAATGGTTTATATAAAACATGAACTTTCCAAAAGGACTTTTTTCAACGGCTTTTTTTCAAGATTTGCTGATTAAAAAGGAGTATTACAGCAGTTAGATTCTATTTTTTAAACTTCCCCATGGCTGAGCTGTGCAACATAACTTTACTATAGTAGGAAGAAACTGTATCCCACTTAGTGCTACTGAGAAAAAAAATTACTTTAATGCTTTAGAAAATAATCCTCATAAATCTAAGCATTGGATTAAAGTGTTTGGAAAGAAATGCCCAATGTTTTTTGCAGGGCTAATTCACAGCACTACTTTCAGTAAATATTAAGAAATGGCAATTATCACCTGTCACAATCATTGTTATGAAAACCTAACAGGATATCCTGGATTCCCTCATCTGTGTAATACTTGTTAAGCCCACTGTACTCATATCCAGACCACATACATTGAAGGGCTGACCCAGCATAGAGTTTGATTGCACAAATGTAAGTTCTACTCAGTTAAAAATAAGGTTACATCAAAGAAAACAACTTTGGCTACACACCTGCAAGTTATTTAGCAGTATCTGGTAGCTTGCTGATAGAAATCTTTTTTATATGCTACCATATAAAACATTTGATTTCATGTCAAGCACATTTTTGGTTAGGTAGCTGAATTCTCTTGCTGATGGTTATTAATAAAATGTCACCAGTGACACTGTCCAGATAAAATCTTCTGGAAGGTTTCACTGTTACCTTCCCAGTTACCAATTTTTAACATTATTGGTACCTGAATGCAAGGCTGAGCAATGGCATCTCTGGAACAATGCACCATAAAAATAAATATGCTATACAGGACCCCTTATTATGTTAATATATTCTTATCCATAGTAGGCAGATATTCTAACGGTTAATCACCATGGAAAAATTATGAGTCAGTGGCCCAGTGATTAGCATACAGTTCTGTTATTTACTCTTCAATAAACAATCTTGTTAGAGAATCCAAGTCTGCAAGAACCATCTTAAGGAAATGTTACTAAAACATTAAACTTGATATGTCCAATTTAGTTAATATATAACTAAATCAATAAACACTTCAAGTTCTCTATTGATTTTCATTCTATGAAAATAATATGAAACACAGCACAGATGAATATGAAATGTTTCAAAATCTTCATTTCATGACATTGTTTTGTCCTAAGTGTAAAACTTGCCACTTTCTAAGTGAAGAACTCAATTACTAAGAAAGTTACTGTTCTGGTCAGAGATATTCTTTGAATTGCAGAAATGTGGGCACTGGGTAGCAGCTGTGATCTGTGACTGCTGCCGACCTCTTTGGTGGCTGGGATAGTCTGAGATGCTCTTAGGGTCAGTGAGGCTGTCCAAGCCAGTTCCCTCAGTCCCATTCATTCCCCAGAAGGCTCCTGCTGCTCTGCTCCTGGCTGTTGTGAGATCCAAGATGTTTTCTGCACAGTGAGTGCAAGTACTTAGTGTGTTGGAACAATATAAATGACATTGTCAGAGAAGCCTCTAACCAAACTTTTAAAAGAAAAATTAATCTTTTTTCCTCAGCTGAAAATTCCGCCCTTACCACATGTAAATCAAATTGCCATTAGCTCTTTTTAAGACCTGAATAGGATTTCTCTGAAACTCTAAATTATGAAAGGTGCTGCCTTCATTCCTGAGGCTTGGGGATCCATGGGTGAATAGTTGTGCCACAAGGCCTGACAGCCGAGCTGGACTGAGGTAAAAAGGCAATGCAAGATTTAACCTGGTGACTCTGAAGGTTGGTTGCTTCCCTAGATGAAAAATAATTCTATTGCTGTAGGTATAAAATGAGCAATGGAGAAACACTAATTTGTTGTCCAAATTCCTTCTCCTGAGTGCCCAATTTAGCACTGTTTCTCTAATGCTGGGCATGCATTTTGAATCTCTGCCAAGATCCTTTACAGCTCTCATTGTACTGACATTTTCTGAGTTAATATTGGCATAGAACAGTATTTTCCATGTGTATTTCATGGAGCCCATACTACATATCTGTATGTTGACAGAAGAAGACAGAAATGTTTATTGACTGTCTTATGCAGAGAAAAATGAATAGTTTTTGCAATGTGACCTTCCTTCAATTGAAGAGATGTCAAGCTTTATTAATTTCCAGTTATGTTATTGGCTAGAAATTGCACGTTTATACATACGTAATTATAAGCATATAATAGAAACGTTAAGTTTCTTTTCTATAAAATAGGGAGCTAAATCCATTGGCTTCATTAATGTCCAAAAGCATAAAGCACCCAGCTTTTCCCACTGAAACCATTTTGGAGCTCTTGAATGTCCAGGTGACCTGGCAGTGTTTTCCTATGGAACAGACTGGGTAGCAGGATAGTAACCTACCTTAGGTTCTGTCCCTACACACTTGGGCACAGCTTTTTAGTGTCTAATTGTAGATGTTCTCCCAGGAAATACAAAAGGTAAAAAATTAAACTTATACTTAAAAAACTAACCTTGCTGTCTTGCTCCCACCAGAGCTCTTTTACGTGGCCTGGGTTGTTTGTGAGTTCTATTTGATATTGGACCTCTTCTGCACTGCTCAGACTTGCTTTAATCGTAGAAGTTGCTCAAGAACTGTGTTACTAAACTGCTACAGAATTGTTTATTCCTTCAGCTGAGCTGTTTTGAAATACTGAGTTATTTTCAATGTACTAAATAATATTATTGAAGCTCTGAGTGTGCTGGTATATGCTAGCTCTCTTGTGACTGGAATGCAAAAGTGAGTATTTCCTGGGTTTTATTTTTGTTTTCAGAAGGCAGAGGCTGTATCTTTCTCAATTAGAGGACAATCTCGGCATGATTTAGAAACTACATATGGGATGTTGCAACAAAATGACAGTTGTTTTTAATGAAAATAAAATAAAAGCTTTAAAAAGCTGTTATGAAGCACATAAACTCAAATAACTGACTTGCATGGAATTAAGTTTACTTGTTTCTGCTTGTCATCAAAATTAAGCCAGAGTTGCTTTCTGTTTTATTGTATTTAGACACTAAACAGTTATTTGGAAACATTGTAAGAAATTTTCTCTTTGAGATGCAATGAAGTGAAACTGTTTAAACTTCCAAACCTTGATGAAGTTTTCAAGCTACTGGTGTTCAGTGCATTGTGTCTGTCATTCTCTCTAGCAATTAGCACAGGTTCATGAATGTATGAATAAACTGGTAGGTAATGATGTGTTGTTGTTTTCTGCTACAATTGTAGTCATCATTTTTCTCTTGTTTAATCTTGTCTGTGCTAAAATCTGTAATGTGTTTTTGTAGCATCAACTAAGTCTGTGCCAGAAGCAAGGCTAGAACAGAATAATTGATTAGTTTGACCACAAGGCTAAATATTTCAATCTTTTTCTGTACTTCTAGTTCTCAGTCATTCCATGCTTTCTGGCAAAGCAGGCAGTGAGGGTTGACAGAGAACCGTCACTTTTGATTCAGACCCGGATATCTGTCCCCAGAAGGGGATGAAGAAGGTTACACTGGGACTCATTTACATGGGGGAGAGAGAAGACCTCATGATCTCACATCCCACAAGCCTGAAGGATCCAAGTGAGATGGGGAAGAAGGAGCAGATACTTGAATCTGGCCTTTACATAAATCTTCCATAAATATTCTTCTTACCATGGTGTCTGACACATTACAGACATGAATTTTTCAGTTTCTCTTGAACTCTGAAAACACTGAAAAAACCCTAATCTAGTTCCTCTAGGAAGATGAAATCTTGACATGTTTTGCATGAGGGGGAAATGTTTTGTGGTATGAGAGTATGTCATTAACCCTTCTGCTCTCCTGAGCTAAAATGAGGCTGTTCCACAAGCAGACAGAAGCAGGGATAAGTCTTGTTCCTTATGTTAATGGAGCTAGGTATTAACTGTACTTGTTTACCAGGTGCTGAAATCCATCACTACAGAAGACACGCACATAATTTTAGGCATATCCCTCAGGGAAGACAGTAGGAGTTATGGATTGGTTGGAAATACTATCTTGAGCACTGATAGTTTTTTCAGATCTAAGAGTTTTGCTTCATGCTTTATGAAAGCAAGTTGTGCAGAGAGCCATTTCAGGGGAGGGCTCTTCCTATTTTTAGTAAAATTCCAAAAAAGGGAAGCAAAAAAGAAAGACGGAGGCTTCTGAGCATATCTGCTCTCACGACTGCACCATCAGGGAAAGGAAGAGCACAACCAAATGTCTGGCAGCTACCAGCCTGCATGGGGTTTTTCCCCTTTTTGCTTTATGTCCCCCCACTCAAAAACAAGCTCTGTAAGAGGCAAACTTGCCTTGTAATGTTCATGTTGTTTCTAGAAGGCAGATTCATTTAAGGGGGAAATATTAGTCCTTTTACTTCCAGGCTGATTTTCAGCATCAGCCCATTTCAAAGTAAATACCAAAATAAAGACAAACCATCCTTAAGGAAAAAAATGCAGCAGAAGCAGACTTGAACTAACATTTCCAAGAGGCTCAAATATTTTAATGAAAACAATCATTTGACCCTGTCAACTCTGAGTAATCTTAGTAGATTTTTTTCATTAACTGTCTCCAGCAGCCTTTGAAAGAAGAAAGGTTGCATTTCAAAGGGATGCATAAGATGAGCTGGTATTCTTAAGGAAGATCTAAGAAGAGTGGAGTGTACACTATTAGCCAAAGAAGACAGCTACACAGAGCCAGAGACCTGTCCTTGTACTCAACTCCTTCCACCCTGCCCCAGCCTTTCATTTCTGCTCAGGGCTATTTGTGTCTGCAAAACAGGATATTCAGCCAGACCTTCCAGCAACCCTTGGCAATCTGCATGGTTTGATGAAGTCCAGTGACAGTCTGTATATCCTCAGTTAAGTGAATATAATGTCCTGGTGGGTAAAAACTAAAATTTAGACCAAAAAACTTGTACTTACATATAAAAAGCAGTGCCCTAGCTGAATGAAGTGATGAGTTCATGTTCTCTGCTTTGCTGCTATGGAAATCTTCACTGAGGTGAGAGTCTTTTAAACTGGCTTAAGCATAGGTGTTCCAGTATGCAGGCACCTTGCCTATTAACTAAGGTGCTGCAACTAATGCACAATGTAGGCCAAGAGGTGATCTTTGAGTGAAAAATCATACTGGATTCAGTAATTTGCTTTTTTTTTTTTTTTTCTGAAAAATAGCAACAGTATCTGCAACCCAAGATTGCACTTGATAAATGATGCTTTTTCTTCATCCTTGTTGCTCTTTGTTCATATCAGGCTTAATGGAGTGTGGAAGCAATCAAATTCTTGTCACTGTAGCTTGTATTAAAAGCCATTGCAGCTCTGAGAGAGACCCAAAAGCTACTTCATTTCAGTTTAGAGAAGAGAATCTGATATCAAATACAGCACATGCACAAACAAAAATGTTTACATGTCTCTAAGTCATATAACTGAGTGAGTTTACATGGGGTTATGCATCTAATGAGTAACCAATGGGTTATTTCCATTAATAGGGATGTTCAAGAGCAGATAATAGGCCTTCCACCTGGCACCTGATCATATACAGAGTTCCATGGCTCCAACCAGAAATAAGAGTTTCAGCTCAGGGTGTGACCACACCATGAGAAAAAGCTGCTCTGCAAACTCCACTTGCTCCCTCTGTTTGTACAACTCAGGCAGGAAAGAGGATGTAGAAATTCATTTGCTGTCACTTACCAAAGCAGCCAGGGTACATGTCACTCTGTTGGTGGCCCAAAATGTAATGTGTCCCTTTAATGAGCAGTCATGTTTTTAGAAGGTCTCAGTTTAAAGAGGGTTAAGTCCCCATGGAAGATGTGGCAGGACAGATATTTTGCTTACACCCTGGTAGTCCAGTAATACTGGGATAAATGCCTCCCAAGTACTCATCTAAAGTTTTAACTAGTTCTGTTGGGCTGGCAGTTGTCAAAGAAAAGCTTCTTTGGGAAATATCCAACTATTATTTTTTTTCTCAGCCATAAGTACTGTGAGAATATCTATTTTTGTGTTTCTAGTTGCTACAAAATCAATAAATTCAGAACATAGTCAAGCATACTTTTAGGGAAAATTACTAAAAAATGGAAAGAAGGTGGAAAAAACTTTTCTGTATTCACTGAATAAAGTTCTTCAACCAAATAAACGCTCTTATTGACAGCTAAGCCATTAGATATTTTAAAAGTTATTTGGTCCTTTCACATCCTATACCACATCACCCACTATCTCCAGTTACTCTAAAAATCAATCTGTCTGTTGTTTGAGCTATAGCATTAGACTCCCACAGTGGTTTTGCAGCTCATGGCTCCTGAGTTTCATGGAGCATCGCATGATGTGTTCAAGGGTATCATGCACAGCTTGTTGTTTGCTGCAACCAAAAGGCTTAAAATCGAAAACCAGATTTTATTGGTTTGGTGAAATCAGGGGGATATTTTGCTGCTCAGTGTCTTTCTAATTTGAAATAACTAAATAAAAAAAATAAAAGAATTGACAAAAAAATTCAAAACTTTTTCATCTGTTATGACTATCACTAGGCACCTCTGTATAGTCTGCCAGATACTCAAAAGCACTTAGCACATGCTGCTTCCGTTGGAGGCAATAACATCTTAAAAGCCAGACTACTTCAATCATGCTGCCTAGTTGAGCATAAGAAAATAAGAAATGTTCTTTCACAGCAGAGGCCATTCTCTGACCAGGATGCTTAGAATAGCAGGCAAAAAGAGAGTGCTGTAAAAGGAATGAACTCTACTTCTGGAATTCAGTGGTTTGAAGGCATCCAGACTGTTGCATTTAAAGGCCACCACTATACATAACTCCTATGAATTTGTCCTTTTGAACCTGTTTATGTTTCTGTATTGTAAAACATTACTTCTTTGTGAAGGTAGATTATGGATGTTATATTTAACTTGGTCTTTCTCTTATGCCTGCTGTCTGGTAATTTCATTGGATGGCCTCTAGTTCTTGTTTTGTGAAAAATAGTTAATAGACATTTTCTAACTATATCTTCTCTACTGTTCTTCTACTTACCCTGCACAATTTGTAGAGCATTGTCTTTCCAAAATTTATGGGTCCAAATTTCAACTTTTAAGCCATATTTTTGTAGCTATGACATTTTCTTTTGAGAATATAGCAAAAAGTTGTCCCTGCTTAAGGAAGAGGATGAGGCAGAGAGGTGGTGCTAATACTTACTTTTGGTATATTGCTGTTTCTTTGCCAGCACACAAGTGGTATGAGAAGCAGCACATGGTGTTAACTACCCTACTTTTAACTGAGATCATTCAGCATTGATTATACTGGAAATCTGAGCAGAAATTTAGTATGAGATGGGTCTTGGCCCAGTGTTTTCACCTGTTACACTGCTACTAGGAATGGATAGTGACAGATCATGGGAGAAGTATAGAAGATTTATTTGATTCACTTAAAAGTTTCATCTTCAGCTGTGAGTATTCTGAGAATCATCCAGGATAATAGAAGTGGGTTTTAAAGGTACTTTTAATTCTTTAGTTTAATATGCTGGAAGAACATGTTATATTTTCAAGTCCCAACAAAGCATTGCTATGGATGTTTGTGGTTAGTCCGGTACCTTGCAAAGCTCACCTTTGAATTCACATGGTTTGTTGTTCTTATTTTAACTAGGTGAAGCAACAGTGAAGAAGAAACCAGCTCCAAAGACTCCTCCAAAAGCAGGTAATTTGTTTCATGGGTCACACACATTTACCAGTGCAGCTGTTTGCCTACTAAGATTGTTTGCATATGTGATTAAATGGTAGGTAAGTCAAACTTGACACTGTACTAAGAATTAAATTATGAGCATCCAAAGAAGTTACTCTCAGATGGACTACAGCAAGATCCACTACAAAGTGTCAGTAGTGTGTAACTTCTGCCCTTTTGCATATCCACAACAAACCTTGGCTTTCTGTGAAAGAAATTTTTCTGTGCATCACAGAATCCTCTGTATGAGTAGCTACCACAGAAAGGGTGATAGATTCTAGTTTTCCTCATCACTGGCATTATGGTAACCTGTTAGTGTGTTTGTAGTATGTAAGGCAAAGCTATCTATAATTAAAATTACAAGGAAATTTTTTTTCTATAGGAACCTCTTTTCAGTGTCTTAAAACTTTGTCAGACTTTTAAACTGTTCAAAGCTGCTTTCTATGGCAGATATACACCTCAGCCTAGTTTCTGCCAGATATTTTCAAAACAAAAACACTTTTAAAAGATCAAGCCTAGAATGGGGTGGGGGGGGGGGAACCTCACTATGTTTTAATTACTTTGAAAAGGAAAAGAAAGCACATTTTTCACACCCAGTAGCCCTGTGCTTTGTAAAGAGTGTTACATTTGGCAGTGAGGTCATTGCAATATTAGGGAATGGCTCTTACCTTTTCTATCAATATGTCCTCAAGCCTGCCCCCTTCCCCTCCAATACACACACAGCAAGAATAATTTTTTTTTCCTGCTGCTTTTATAAGCAACAGTATAGTTTTCACCCTGGAGTTGTCCAGCCTATGATATTTCTGGCATCTGTGCTTAGCAGCTACCAGGGGTCTGACACTCTCAGCAGCACAGCTGGGAGGCAGGAAGGAGCACTGAGAGCAGGAGATGTTCTGCCATCTATTGATACTCAGGCAGTGAGAGGGAAGAGAAGGAGGAATGCCTGATTCATGAATAGAGAGGAATGAATGGGACTGCAAGGTTTAAGGAAAGCACTGTGATACACAAACAAAAGATCCATCATTCCTCATGGCAAAATTTAGTGTGATGAAGAAGGACATCAATTTCCTTCCTTATCTCTCATGATGTTTCTGTGCCACATAATGCTTATCTGGCTACTGAAGCCAGAATCCTTATAGGCAGGTCTTGAGTCTTAGATTTTCTGAATTTTGTTGATGACATCAGGGAGCAGTTTTGCAGACCCCCTCAGCACATGCAAATTGATAAGAAGGTAGCTGAAGTCATTCTTCAAAAATAAAAAATTCAAAAGAAAAATATTTTCTGAAAAACTCATAAGATTTCATAAACTGTATATTTGGAATTGGTGGTAGGTGCCAATGTTTTTGTGTTTTGGATGTCTGTACCTTGGTCTTGCATGAGCAAACTTTGGATGGGTAAATTGTTATTGCTTCACTCCCCTAGAATTACAAATCCATGTAATTTTTGCACTGCAAGCAACAGATACCTGCTAATCTGGATTTTAAATGCTACTCTGAAACAGTTGAGCTGAGAAAAGTATGTGTTTTGAATTTTGAGAAAACTTACAGTCATTTAAAGGGATTTTATTTGTTTTATTTTTCCCCTTCAGCTTCTCCTCCTCAGATTACTCAGTTCCCAGAAGACAGAAAAGTCCGTGCAGGTGAATCAGTGGAATTGTTTGCCAAGGTGGTAGGAACAGCACCCATAACTTGTACCTGGATGAAATTCCGTAAGCAGGTAAATTGTTTTCTGGTCTCTTTTAACAATCATTGAAAAAGGAGAGCTGGAAAAGAATACCAATGATTGTCTCCCATTTTTCCATCTCTCTTCCTTGAGGAACTGGCAAAATCCATGTTGTTCCTGCAGATGTTTTCCTCATTTCTACTGAAAACATTTCACTGATGAAGATTTCACAACCTCTATTAGCAAATCATTGCAGTGTTTATGTAGCCATTGTGTTGAATTTTTTTTCCTAATTCTAAAACCTGTAACTTTCTTGTTGCAGTTTAGATCTTTGTGAGACCTTTGCTGCCTGTCCACTCTAGTAACAAATGATAGGTTCTTTGTGAAAAGCCTTAGACCATGAATTACAGGATGGGAAAGATACAGGTATTTCAAAAGCATCTGTTACAGGGGGCATTTCTTTCCTTTGAAAATGACCTCTTCTTTGTTGATGCTGGGTCTAATGTTATGTCAGAAGGGTAAAATACCATATAAAAAACTTGAGTGAATTGTCTTGCAACACAAATGTCACCATACTGGGCAAAACAGCAATCCATGCCATCAGTGTCCTCACTCCCTAGGTTTCAAGTTCCTTCTACTTGAATTAATATCTTTATATCACATGTCCTTAAGGGCAGTGTCTAAAGAGAGTTGCTTTAATAAAGCTATTTAAAATCACTTTAAATCAAATAACCCAATATGCAAGTTCAGACTGGAAGATGAAGTGTCATGTTAGGACAGAGCAAATATCTAGTAGCTGCTGTTCTGTTTATTTCATTCTGAACTTGTTATGCACTTTATAGAACACAAATAAAAACATCTCCTCCTAGAAGGAAGTTTAGACTCTAAATCCAGACATGTCAGCATTTAATTGAAAGAATTCAAAACAGTTTGTTAGTGCAAAGGGTATTCCAGAGTCCATCCTTGCTAACTCCAAATAACCTCCTACATTAGGGGAAAGGGTGGGTTTTCCCCTGAACTCTTATATTTCCTTAAATTTCTTTAGCTTCAAGACTGGAGTTAGCCACTGCTATGCACAAAAAATAGGTCTCAGAAGCTTCAGTGACATTCAGTGTTTAATTTTGCTAAGCTCTGTCTTAACATTTAGATAAAATGTACCCCTCAAAAGTGAGTTTCTGGTTTGTGCAGAATTTGGAATCCACTGCTGAATTTAACCGTCCTATTTACCTAAATTTTACGGCTTTTTCTCTGTGCAAGATCTATGTGATAACAGGGACTAGCAGCTCCTAATGTCCATATCAGAGCCATAACCTGTGATTCAAGATATTTTCTCCTTTATAAAATGCTATTTTTACCCACTTTATACTTTTTTCTGTAGTTATCCACTATGAGACAAAGTGAAGTACTGCAAAATCATAAATTAAAATGACAAAAACTTTTAAATTATTCATGGTGGTGAATGAGATACAAAAGAAAAAAAAATCTTCAGGAAGATACCAAACACAGTAGGAGGACAAGTGAGGGCAGCAGTCTCTCATTTGTTAATTTAAAGGGGGAGCCAGTTACTGTGTCCTGTGCTGCACCATAATTTTGCTTTATATTTCACTTACACTTCGCCACATACAGTTTTACGTTTGGATTTCTTCCTTTTCTATAACTGTGCTGATTTCAATTCTGTTCAATTCCCAGTTGTTATATATATTTTATATAAAGTTGGCTTTTCGCAAGATATGTGTTATATAGTAAATAATGTTGTGGTAAGGATATAGAATAT
Source organism: Zosterops lateralis (assembly GCF_965231275.1). Taxonomy (NCBI): domain Eukaryota; kingdom Metazoa; phylum Chordata; class Aves; order Passeriformes; family Zosteropidae; genus Zosterops; species Zosterops lateralis. The sequence continues at coordinate 28,319,787 of NC_139767.1, read as the reverse complement.
ATAGAATATAAGTTTTTAATTCTGCTTTTAGAAAAGTAGGTATAGTGGTAATAGCTGATGCAATATGCTTAAACTGTCTGTTTGGTTGGGATAACATTCAGCAAAAATGTAAAGAGGACCCTTCTATTGATGCACTACCTATCAACATCTACCACCTGAAGAAAGCACGGACCAAGGCCCAAACTGGACGCGATAAAAAGGACACAGCCACGAAACACGCATGCTCTAAAAAGGCGGACCCAAGGAGGGGCCATGTAAAACAGTTCCTGGAATATGGAAACTAGTTTATGGAATTTTATGAATATTCATATATCGATGTAACGGAAAGAGTATTTAACGAGCGACTCTGAGAAAGCAAAATGTGGACTTGGCTGAATGCCAAGTCACCCGGCCGGCCGTAACTGGCTTTTTTCTTATCTCCTAATTGTCTTAATTATTTTATTAAACATATTTCTTAAAATTTACTAAAAGGTGAACTTCGTTTTTCACACCAGTCCTAAAAGTGAAAACCAGCCAAGTGTTTTGACAATTTACTGGGAGTTACTTGTAGTTGTTATTTGAGCTGTTCCAGCAAGTGGTGAGCTGTGATTCCAGCCCTGCTGCTGTTTGCTGCAGTGTCCTCTCCATATTTTTTCCTCACATTCCCTCAGGTGCAGGAGAGCCACAGTGGCCTCTCTCAGGCACATTCCAAAAGAGTATCTTTTGCTTGAAAAAGGGAAGGTCATGAATGTGTGATCCATACTGCTGCGTGCCATGGTAGGGTGGTGGAGGGGTGCTGGAACTGTGCTGAGCTGAAGAGGGGAAAACCTTGAAAAGCCTTGGAAAACTTTCGACAGCCTTGGAAAAACTACTTCATTAGCTGAGTCCAGCATTGAACACTGCCAGCTGTTGAAGATTCTTAACTACAACCAGAATCTTTCTTTCAGGATGCCATGGATCCAGCCCATGTTCCCCACTACCACTGCAAACCACTGAGCATCCTTCCAGGGCTATCTCTGCATCCTTCCAGGGCTGTCTCTTCATCCTTTCAAGGATTTCTTTGCATCCCTTCAGGGCTCTTTATCCTTTCTGGGCTTTCTCTGAATAATCCAGATCTAGTCCTAGATCACCCCTTGAGCAATTTTAATGAAGTAGAACATAAAATACAGTTTAGAATCTCAGAAATGTGTAGGTAGGGTGGAACAACTTTCAGTATAATTTAACCCTACCTAATCCCATTTGCTAACTTTCTATTTGAGTTATTTTAGGATAATCTTTCTAAAGTTACTTTTGGGAAGATTGCAGTGCATGTGTTTTGTCTCAGTTGAGGAAAGAGCAGGGAAAGTCCTGTTCTTAAACTTTTGATTTCTTCTTCTCTGAATATATGGGACAAGATAAGGCAAACTAAATAGCCCTCATTTTTAATTAAATTCTGAGAACGGCTTGGAAGAGTCACTTATCTAAGAAGGAAGTGGTGGGAGGAAGAAGGGCATTGACATTATGTTGTCTGTTTCATAAGAACACAGTGTACAGCTTCTATAATTGCAGTGTAGCATTATGAGGTTTTTAAAGAACTGTCATGTCTCAAGCTAATGCTGATTAAAATCTAAGTCACCTTGGCCATTTATGCTATGATAGCTCCTTGTCAATGAAAAACTAGCTCATCTTATGCCTGTGGTATTCAGTAGAGACTTGGAGTTTTGTTTCTCCAGAAAATTAAAATGCTATAGGAAAGCTCCATCTGCTCTTTGAATGTCTCTCTGTACAGCTGTGGTGTTGTACTTCCATTTTGTACAAGATTTTCTTCAGTTGTTCAAACACAAGAAACTGTTACCCTGGTTTGTGTGAAGTACAGAATAAACCTGGTTAAAACAAGAGGGCAAAAGTCACAGCTATGGATGGTCTGCATATTGGGCCTCTGAGGGGAATGGCAACTGAACTAAGGCTAAACCCTTGTTCCACTGTGGTTTCTCTAAGATTTGTGAGACCAAACTTTGTTCTTTTGGCAATTGCACAGTTTGCACTTTCAGCCTGTCAAAGAGAAGTAAAAAAGTGACAGTCCTGTCCCTTAGTGGGGTTCCAGCAACACCAGTGCTCCCTGTGGCCTTTGCAGGACTGGAGCCATTATAATGTTCCACTGCATTTCTAGATGATGTGTGTTGATTACACAGTTTACCAGCTGCACATATTTCCGTAATAGAGTTATCTGCAGATAACACTTAATATGATAACATTGTATTGTGCTTTGAGCTCTTTCAGATACAAAGAAATCTATCACATAATTTTTCTTTTAATTTGGCAGATTCAAGAAAACGAATATATTAAAATTGAGAATGCTGAAAACAGCAGCAAGCTAACAATATCATCAACAAAGCAGGAACACTGTGGATGTTACACCCTAGTTGTAGAGAACAAACTTGGCAGCAGACAAGCACAAGTCAACCTTACAGTTGTTGGTAAGTCCATAATATTTTATTTATATGCTTATTCTTCAGACACCAGTCTACATTTGCATTTTGTATAATGATATGCAACAGGTTAAATAAAATAATCAGTTAAGAAGACTGAAATAAAATCTAGTACTTCAAAAAATGGACAATGACATTGTAATAAGGACTATAAGCAAGATCAGTAAGGCTATACTGTGCTTATTTGGAAAAAATTCTTAATTCCATGGTGATGGAGATATAAAATATATAAAATAGGTCATGCTTAATAAAAAATTCCCCCACAAGATAAAAACAGCTCCCGTTTCCATTTTAAATTCCTACCACGGTCTATTGATTCACAGAGACAGAAAGCAGTGAATAAAGACAGTTGTCTTGAATATGGAGCCCTTCATCTGTGGGCTTTTACACAGGTGTCTTAAAGCTTCAAACAGCCTTGTCAGGTGGCACTCCCAGGCCATCAGGTTTGTTGTACCAGACTGAGGGCACCTGCACAGAGATGTAAACTTGCAATTTATTTGCAGATAAAACTACAGCCTAGTGAGGGTCAGCCAAAATCTAAATCTGTGACATCTAGCTCTGAAAGGGCCAATTGAACCCCTCTTGGTGTGAATGCACAGCAAAAAGCTTCCAGGGAAATCCAGGGAAGTGCTACAAGTAGAGATGTGGTTTGGCTAAAACATTACTCTGTGGGATGGCTGTTTCTGGGCTCTGATACCTGTGGCCTGCAGAAGGGTTATCTCACATGGTGTGCCCTGACAGCCACGTGGGTGTGAGTCAGGCAAGAAATGTGGGTGTAAGGCCAAAGATGAATGTCTGACCCCAATGAAACCAATGGCAAAATTCCTTTAACCCAAGCTGGACTGGAGATTCACTCCAGCAATCCAGTGAATACCATATGAAGTTTAATGAGTACAATCACACTTTCAGGTACAATATCCACTGAAGCAGACTGAAGGTGACTCAATTGCATGCTGTTCTACATATTGTCAATAAAGGCTTCCTGATTATTTAAATTAATTCCTTTCTCCAGTCTGTGGCTTTAATTACAGTTAAAAGATTACTGAACAGTTGAGTATAAATATCAAGGAGATTCCAGCAACATGCCAGAGAATTCAAGAACGGAAGAAAATAGCATCAGTGTTTTCCCCATAGTGCATAAATAAATTGTACTACCTCTTCTGACAGTGGGTTGTACTGGTCAGAAGTACAGCTAGCTTAAAAATGAACACCACTGGCCCTTGAATAAACATATACATTGGTCTGGGTGTAGGTTTTGGCAGCAAAACCCCAACACAGCTAATTAGCAGCTGGAAGAATGGCAGGAGAATAATTGCTCTTTATATTTCCTTCCTTTTCACTCTTTCCTAGGCAACTGCTGCAGGCAGCTAATTGTAGCAGGTTATTGGGCAAGATGAATTTTTTTAGCTGCACAAGGCCAGCAACTCTTATTATCTTGTTACTGTGTGAGCCTTGACTCATTATTATATAAGTCACTGGTTTATATCCTTTGGAGTTAATTGGTTTGAAAGTCTGTGAATTCTATAACCTTATAAAGCTACATCTCAGCCTCCTACTTTGCTCTTCCCTAAGAAATGTGCCAGAGAACCGTGGGATTCCCAGAGATGCTTTTGGGAGAGTTGGGTGAAGAATCCTTACAATGTGCAGGAGTTTGCCATGTGTTTTGGCTGATGACAAGCTCTCTGTTTCCAACTAAAAAGAATAAATTCCATCTTGTAGAATTGCCAAGCTCTTCAATGAGACATCTCGCTGATGTCAGCAGTGCCCAAGGCATGACAAGGCCTCACTGCTCCTAGCTTGCTGTATATGCATTTTAAGGCCAGATTCTTCCATCAGGACACTCAAAAATGTGGGAAAATGGAGCAAAAGCATCTTCCTTTGAGCAATGGGGTTAATCTCACTACTGAGATAAAATCCTTCACACTCTTTGCACCTTTAAAGGTGTCAAATGTTCACTAAAGTTTAAAGGTACTTTTCTCTAAAGCCTGTCAGTCAAAATAGGGAAGCTGTGTTTCTTTGAAAACACAAAACCTGAGATTTCTGGATCTACCAAAGCACATCCTTAGTCCTAAATTCCTGCCTGTCCATTCTCTCTTCTCCATCCCGAGTACTGGGAAGAAACTTGCCCTCCCTGCCCTGACCCCACTTTGATAACAGGCATTGGTGGAGAAAGTCCTGGTGCTAGAGATCAGCTCTGTTTTCCTCAGCCCTTTATAATAAGGCTCTAAATTCTATGTGAACTGCTTCCCTGTAAGTTTACTGAGAAAAGGCACATCCATGTGTGTGCTCAAAATGCTGCTGCCTGAACACACTGCACAACTGAGCCTTGAATGTGTTGCAACTACAAAGAGAACATTTGCTTTCTGGAGGAGTGTTTCTGAGCAGATCCAGACCTGCATTTCTCTAAGGGGTAGCTAACAGACTTGACTCTTCTGAATTTTAGCAAACGAAAGACATTTGTTATAATATAAGATGAAATAAATATGGAAATAAAGATATATGTATTTTATTATTACCTCTTACAATCATGTAGGTTGCGAAGTTTTCATGCTGATGGGCAAGTTTCTTACGTGAAAGACTCCAATAAGAATTTCTCAAATTAAATCCAGACTGTAACACATGTCAAGGAGCAGATTGCCCAGCAGAGTTGTGCAGTCTCCATCCCTGGAAGTATTCAAGTTCAGACTGGATAAGCATCTGAACAATCTGGTCTGACCTTATAGCTGATCCTGCTTTGAACAGAAGGTCTAAAGACCTTCCTGAGGATATTTAAGACCATCCTGGATCTTGGTTTTATACTTGCAATTGTCACAGACCTTTTTTCACAAAAAAATAACATTATTGACTTAACCCCCAATCAGAGGACAAAGGATTGAGCTTATCTGCCAGGATCTAAATTAGAAATGATCCTGCTATGATTTAAACCCTGAGTCCTAGATTATAAACTCTTATCTGAGTACAATTTGTAGACATTATTTTTAATAATGACATTTAGAGAAACAAAGATACCCTGCATTCCTTTTAATTTAACTCCCAAAGTCTTAAATTCAACTGTCAGATTCAGGCCTCAATTACAATCATAATTGAACTGTGCAAGGGTTCTGACACTTAAAGCATTTAACTAGTTTATGATTTGATGCAGTTGGGCCATGGGAAAGGATGCTCTTGAAAGAAGCCCAACTTCATTCTAAGGGGTTTTATTTCCTTTAATGAATGTCAATGAACAAAATGTCCATTACACTCAGCCTCCAATGTGAGCTGTGTGCAGTCCACACAGCAGATGCACTGATACATAAACAAGTTAGAGGATACTTTTGAAATAGTGGTGTGGTACTGAGCACACAGCACTCAGCCACAAGGACTGAACCTTGTGATTCATTGTGTAACTCTGTACAAGCACTAATAAGAGATCTGGAAGTCTGTGAGACATCCAAGTTAAGCAGTATCTTCTTTTAAAGGGTTGACTAGTCCCAAAATGTCCATGTTGAGCTCTTCTCTATTGTTACTATCAGCTCTCTTAAATAAGCAATTTCCTTAGCTGACTGATCTCTCTAGGGAGATTTTGTAACATGTCTCTGCTCCAAAATCAAAGCAGCCTGATGTGAGATTGAGCTAATGATTTATAGCAGAGAGTGTGTCAGATTGAAATGGTCTTGTGTTGCCAAAGCTGTTAAATGAGCCAACCATGAGTTTAGTGTAAAATATGACTGATTTAGGCAAAGGTAGAGCCCTGACTTTACAATGACAGCAAGCGATATTCATTTCTTCATGCCATTTATTGGCTGTATATTGATATATTTATCAAATTTATGATTCTGAACATTTTAGGTCTGTGATAGCCCCAGGTCTGTAACTATCTTTGAAAAAGAAACTTGGTTTTCCTACTGGCTTGAACTGGGTACTATGACAAAGAGTCAGAAGAATAATACAGTATTCAACAAGGGTATCTGGCACTAGAGAAATAGTCTGTTCTGCAGCTATGCCACAAGCTTGCCACATGGTTTTGGGCATATTGCTTCATGTTTCCAGGCCTACTATGCAGAGGCTTTTTTATCAGTGTTTAGTGAATACTTTGGATTTTAGTGATGCCTTTTACTTTTTTAAAAGACAGAAGTAGAAATACACATACTGCCTGACTGAGGGCTGATTTTGACCAACCTTGTTTGTCTTTTATAAATCCTTTGGGATTTTTACTGCTCCTGATGTGGTATTTTGTGTGTATATATGTATATCTATATAGGTATATGTATTATACAACACACACACATATATAAGTATCATGGTGATTAGTAAACTCTATGGTAGATATATGCAAAAGGATGAGAACAATGTCATTAGACCCTGAGAGGCTTAATGTTAAAAGTTATGGTGTTTTTATTACTCTCAGCATTGTGCATGTACTGTGTTTTGCATCCTTCTCTGCTGTGATAAACCAAGTACTCAAGGACACACACACAAATATATATATATGTGTTGCAGACAGACATGCAAGTAATATAACATGAATTCACTAATACCTGCTCCTCTGCTCCATTCCATACTTGACTTGGGATGGGGAAGTCACTTTCTGTGAGGAAGGTGTTACTTTTATGCCTCTTTAGCAGAATGTCTGTGAGCACAATCATTCCAAGCACAAGTGAGAAAACACAAGTTTACTTGAGAACAAGGTCTGATCATCACTAAATCCAATAGTTATTGAATGTAATAGTAGGATATTTAACTGCTGCTGTGAAGGGCTTGGTTCTGGTTCCACAGGTCACATATATGCAAGTTATATGCATTTGTTTTCTGCCCCAAATCTCTGTATACAAGGAATCATGAAAGTAAAACCAGCAGTGCACAGTGACCCTTTCAGCACTGCGAATGCACTGTGAGATCCTGAGAAATCTGGCTCAGTGCTCACCACTCAGACAGAGAGGACCCAGTGGTCAGGGTTCTGTGTTCCCTCTCTGGAGAAGTTAAGTGCAGACATCTGGGAAGCAGACAATGAAGCGAGACGGCCATAGACATTTTGACACTAAGTATTGCAGCTCACAAGTGCAAATATGAATGATTCTGAAGTTCTTCTTTTGAAAAGCATCAGATTATATCTTGCAGTATCCACGTGATTCCCTGTTTACAGTCAAGTCAAGAATGCAGTGAATTTCCTAAGAATATGTGGGTGGACTCGCTCTGTAACCTTCAACCTTTCAAATTCCTCTGGACTGCTGGAGTATTTTTGTCGCTGGTTTTATGGTTAGAGGGCAACTGCACTGCTGGTTAAGGGAGAAATGTCTTATGTTGCTGCTGTTGTAGTTCAAGAGTATAGTAACCTCCACTGTCAGCTTCCCACTAAAGCATAGTGGCAAAACTCTGCAGCTGTACCAAAACTAAATTTTCACAGAAAGATAAAAATGTGTAGAGGAAAACCAGCTTACACTGCTCTATGCATCAGTGCTGGCACACTAATCCAGGTTTATCCCTTGAATGGCCATGTAGTTTCAATGTCATTTCTGTTAGGAAAAATTTCAGTAGAGCTCTGTGCATAGTTGCTTTTCCTGATGCTTACCTTCAGCTTTTTTTTTTTTTTTTTTTTTTTTTTTTTTTTTTTTTTTGAGGAAGAAAATAAATATCTTTACAAGTGCAACAAAATTCCTGTTTTTTACCTAATTACTCAAAAATGATTAATCACAACTCCTGCACACAAACATGGGGTTCCTAGGACCCAAACTCACTCCAGTGGAGACTAATCCACTGGTAGTAATTCCTACTAGGGAAACTCCTAAAATTTATTCTGCCTTTCAGTGGGCAAGTTTGGGAGCTCTAATTCAATCAGTTATCAAATCAGATACCTAACGTGCAGCACATGAGTAATCCGAACAGCTTGTTGATTCAGGCTCAGGAGCAGATGGTTTAGAAAAAGGCTCCTGAGAATGCATTATATATTTGTTTGTTCCATTAGGGCTGTGGCAGAAGGAGATGTTCTTGTGCTGAGGGCATTTGCGTGGGAGTGGTGAGCTCTGGTTTCGTTCCCAGCTCCGTTCTCCTGTGTGTCCTTGGGCAAGGTCATTTTACACTTCTATGTCTCAGTTACCCCAACAGCCCCCAGTATTTGTGAGCTACTTTATCCACAGGTCTCAAAAGGGCAGTTTGTAAATAACTTAGTTTTATGTCAGAGTTGTCAGGAGGAGCAATGTGGTGAGAGTATTCTGCAGTGTATTTTGCAGGGGAGGTGTAGATTTCAAAGTTTGGACTAACAAATCTTTACCATGGGGTCCTTGCCTCTGCTGGGGAGGCTGTTTCATTAGGAGAAAACTCATGTTCATTTCAGTTTCTCTTGAGTTGTTTTGCAGAAAAATGCAGGCATTTTCCAGTTGAACTTTATGCTAAACCTGTGGTACACTAACATACAGGGTGTACATTAGTTACAGGTGTTAAGGGGTAATATCTCTACTTGCACTAGCTCTCCTCTCCCTTGGAAAAAGAGCTGCAGGGCGTAGTTTTCCAAGCAAAGCAGCGAGGTCTGCCATGACCCCGAGCCCTGTCAGCGATAGTGCCGAGTTCAGTTATGACCTTTTATGGTTTCACTTTTCTCCTGCTGATGGATTTCAAATGAAAGCTTTGCCAGTGCTGTCGGCATGGACAGTGTTCAACTGGCTTTTGCAGCATATTAAATACCTTCCCTGGCTAAACAGCTTGTGGAATGGAATTAAATTGTTTCTTTCTGTCTGTTCTTTATCTGGCAGACAAATATCACAATAGCTAATAATAGTATTATACAGTAATATGATAACTGGATTTAGAAAGAAAACAAACCAATTTTGAGAACAGATAAAGAAAACTACTTCAGAGACACTGCTTCAGTGCTGTCTCTGTTCATAAAAGAAAGGGGGAAAAGACTTTTCAGAGCCTGTGGTTATACTGTTCTCAGTTTTCAGAGGCTTTCTCCTGGAACAATATCTCTGCTTAAGAGCCAGGGCCGTGCGAGCTCTTAATGCACAGAAAAACCTATTGCCTTGCCTTGGCTCAGCCTGACCCTCACAGCTAGTAGCAGAACAATTTCCATTTCCCTGCACTCAGATAAGGAGATTGCTGCCTTTTTTGGTCTCTTGGAATGGTTCTTGTGTTCTGAGGGCTCTGTAAACTAAGCCATGTGGAGAAGGCAGTGAGGTCTAGATAGCACAGTCTCATGTCATGTGGGTGTCCTGGATGAGCTGTGGGTTCGCCTCCTCTGCAGAAAGAGAGAAAGTCCCTTTGCTTATGGAATTTTCACAGAATCACAGAATATTCTGAGTTGGAAGGGACCCACAAGGATCATCAAGTCCAACCCTTAAGTGAATGGCTTGTACAGAGATTGAAACCACAACAAACGTTTTTAGCAACGTGCTCTAACCAATACACCACTGCAAAACAAGGCAGTGACATCAAGTCAAGTTTGTCTGATAAATAGCAATGATTTAAAGGCCAAGCGTGCTTATGTTTTATGCTTCCCAGAGTGCACAAACACAAATTAATTAAAGTTTACTATCAAAACCTGTTTACCAAAATATTTCTGAAAATTTATCTGAGGAAGGAGTGCAGCTGAATTCAGTTTGACAGTAAATAACAAGTGTGTGTTTCAGTGCTGGTATGTTCTTAAAAGTGGCTTAAACATTTCACGTGGGGGCAGCTCATCACATTATCATTTCCCCTAAGGGATACATGCCACAAAAAATAAACTGGAATTTATTAAACCTCCTTGCTTGTGGGGTAGTGGTAATTTATGTCTCCCTTTGTTGAGAAGCAGAGGTTTTTACCTGTGCCTAGTTTGCTGGAGCACAAAGGGCTACAAAGCACTAGAGCCCTCCTTCACATCACCTCCAGTCTCCTCTTACTCCTCTCTGCTTGGCTTATGGCTCACAGCACACAGGAGCTACTCCTGCTGCTTCCTCTGTGCTGCTGGTGTCAGCAGCTTAATGCAGTCTCTGTGCTGCTGTGCAAACAGTCCCTGAGTCAGGTTTGAGGCCAAATTAGTTTCTTATCCAGCTCCTTTGCCTGCCACAAAGCCTTGGAATCCAGCTTAGGGCAACCCTACTCATATTCCTAGAGAGATTTACGTGCAAAGGCATTGGAGTCTGTAGGATTCTGACGAGGTTCAACAGGACTGTGTGGATACAGCCAGTCTGACCATGATAATCTAGAATATCCTAAGTCTTGATTTAGGGGTTTTGTATGTGCTGTGGGTTAGCCAAGGCTAGAGTACCCCTAGTTTCATACAGTTAAGATACCTTATGGTGGCTTTCTTTTGTTGCATGTAACAGTGAAAGTGAAGTTAGAGCTCAATATTTAAAATTATTTGCTTCTCCTATAGAAAAGTACACAAGTGCATTTTTGGATGCTCTCCCTTCCTTCTAGTTCACATATTGGATTGTAGCTATGGATTGCTCCAGAAGAGGAAGAAAAAAATTGTGGTCCATTAAAGCCAACGTAAAGCCCTCATAATATAGGTCTAAGTATGAAATGTGATTGTGCATGTCAAAAACTGCACATGACATGCAGTGGAATATTGGAGACAGGCAACTCAGGGACATTAATGGTATAGTAAACACTAAAACAGAAGACAAAATTGAGAATTGTGCTTGTCTTCCACTCCCCTCCTCAACCCATGGGATGTTTTTATTGGAAGCAGTTAATTGTGCCGATAGAGATTTCATATTCCAGAAGGGAATGTAGTTTGCCAAAATATTCTAGCTTTCAATACAGACAGATGAATACAGAGTAACCTTTAAAATCCCCATAGAATAAACTATTGAGAAACAAAACAGACACATGGAGAGACCATCTGCAGATTCTCCGAATGTGCAGAGCTGAGGAATACCATCCAGTCTGATATCAAGTCATTTTTAATCATGGTAAAATGGTACATATACATATGTCATGTTAAAAAAGAGCAAAGATTATGCTTTCAGTCCTGTTTATGATCTCCCATTGCAGCTACTACAGTATTTATGCACTGAACAGATCTGCAAGCAGCAGCACATGATAGACTTCAAACAGAAACATGCATCTTTCTGGCTCGATAGAGTCCAGCCAAGGTTGCAGGGTTTCATCTCTGCCTATTGGGAAAAAGGCCTTAGGAATATAGGAATGTTTCCAAGGCTAGCAGATACTAGTCTAAAGTCACATAGCATTTCCTTTGCCACTGATGTCCCCTTGGCCATGAATGTTTTCTCTGCAGTACTCACATACCTAAGCCTTGCTTCTGTAAACCATGCTGGCCAGAGGGACTCCAGTTGTCTACGTGAGTCATGGAAAGAGAGCTCACTGAGGAAACCGAGGGCTAGGAAACTGATAAATCATGCCCAGAGTTTCATTTGGAAACAGAAGTGTGTTGAAAGTCAGCAATGAGAGAGTGTATTTTCATGTCCTGCACAGGAAGCAGGCTACTGTGCTCTGCAAATACTGAAACATAGGCACACTTTCTTCATATAAATTCAGTACTCTGCACTAAAGCAACCTAACAGTTTATTTTTAAAGCAACACATACGTCCAGGTTTGGCTGTGTGCATAAGCAGATGTCAGAGAATCTGCACTGCTTTGACAAACCTCCACAGATGCCCCTGTAAGGTGATGGACTACTGGCTTGGCTTTTTCTTCAAAGTATTTTCCAACTGCTATCTTCAACTGCTCTGTTCTGTTTGGATTTAGGATAATTTGGCTGTTACTTATTCAAGTTCTATCTGCATTTTGAGATGATGCAGTGATGGTTACATAGGAGGGAAACAAGACACAGGGCTGAATATTCCAGTCCTGTAAAGATTTTGAGAAGGATAGAAAATCATTCCCAGCAAGGTCTGCATGGATAACAAGTTGTAGTGAAGATGTCATTGGCACTGTCTGACTAAAATCATAGAATCTGTGTGTGCCATGCCAGCAGCTCTCTGATGATTGCTATGGGTATGGTACAAATGTGCTGATACTGCAAATGGTGTGGGCACTGAATCCTCACTTCTTGCAGCTCCAGGGAGGCTGGGACAGGACCAGTACAGGGAAGAGAGGTGCTGCTGTTTGGGCATCAGGAGATCGAGATTCAGTTCTCGTCTTTGCAACAATCTCTCTTTTTTAGACAAATCATGTAACTCCTCTGTGATTCAGTTCATGATATATCTACTCTATAAATTCATGCTTGCCAATAGCCCCTTCCATTCTGCCAGAAAATGAGGTGAGTAAAATGTGACCACTAAGCAGGACAGTAAACTGTTCCAGAGCTTAAGGACATCTGGTCTCTGACATGTTTTTAACAAGAGATGTGCTGTATAATGATGACTCCTTGTGGACCATTGTTTTAAGTGTTGCCAAAATGAATAAAATAATCTTGATTCCAGCAGTCACTTTTTCTTCCACCTGGGGGTTCTCATACTGAATGCAGTGGCACACTCGATTGTCCACCTCCCTTCCTCCCTCTCAGTCTTTTCCCTCATACTTGAAAATTTCTATTTATATATCTTCTAATATGTTTAAGTTGTGGAGGGAGATGTATTTTCCATCCCAACTGAACTAAATTTTTTTTCAGGGAAGTCACTGGGCAATGAAACTTGCACTCTTCCAAATAGTGAACTGATACTTAACTATCTTGATCAGATTAGACTGTCCCAATTTCCCTCTCTATGACTTAAACCACAGCAGTCAGAGGAGAGGTTCCTCTGTCCAAGAACCAAAGGCATGTTTCTGACAAATTGTGGCTATTTCTGTCAGCTCAGGAATTTTCCTAGGAATGATAATTTGAGTATAGAGGGATATAGTCTGTCAGAGCGAGCCTTTGATCAAAGTCTACAACAGCTTCCCCCAGCATGTGGATGTTTTTATTGCTGAGAAAGTGGCAGTACTTTTTTGGCTGCTTTGTCAGCTCTGCCTTTCCTACAGAGAAAGTGATAATGTCCATTAGCAGCTTGAACAAGCAAAATGGGACAGAATTTTATCAGTCTATGTTCAGTGTAACCACTGTTTGTAGCATCTTACATTTTCTATCTTTTTTCTTTTCATTTTCTCTCATTTATCCCATCCTTTGATTTCTCTTTCAATCTTTTGCCATTAGTTCATCCACATCAACATCATCATTATTTTGTAAGTTTTGCTAGATTATTTCTGAGAGGATTATTTCCAGAGAAGCTATTTGTTCCCTTAAAAGTCTTTTGAAGTGCTTAACTTCCACAGTTATTTTCTAGGAACTTATTTTAAAAGTTATCATTTTTCTGTCTTAGAAGAACATTAATTTCAATAATTAATCATTAGACTAAATCTTGGAAAAGTCATATAACTGCAAGGCTTTTGTGTTTTCTCAGGTGTTTGCATAGTTGGCTGCACATCTGCACACCAGATTTTGGTGGCATGGAATCTACTCATCTAAATAAGGAGTTCAGTAGCAATCCTCTAACTGAGGAAATACAGAAGTTTCTGTCTTCTACTTCCTCAGCAATGTCCAAAATGCATATGAGATTTTAAAAATCTCACTATTAGGATTATATATTCTAAGATGAACTCCTTCTTACTGAAAAGTGCACTAGACTTTCAAAAACAGCACAAAGATGAATTTGTTCATTAAATTGTTGGCAGATAAACTTGTCACCCTTCAAGGCCTTGTTTCCATGCCAACGAACTGGCTCTAGTATTTCTGTAGGCAGGTGTATTTGGATGAGTGGCACTTTCTGAGGCTGTGAGAGGTGAGCAGTGGCCCTGGAGTGTGGAAGCAGATGCAGGGAGCTGAAGGAAGCACATCACAGCAATGGGATTGTTACAGGGGTGTTCCTCTAAGGAAGGTCACCGAGGAGGGGTTTGCACTACTGTGGGAGATTGCAGGCATAGCTGGGACAGGTTTTAGTCTCCACAGTTTCTGTAATGATAGCTGTGAGGCAGAGCAGTGGAATGGAAAGAGAAGGGCTGTGAGCAAGGGCTGGGAATACCCTGATGGGAGTTCTGTCCCTGATGCTCACGGTGTGTGTTGTGTACCTTTCTGCAGACAAACCAGACCCACCTGCTGGAACTCCCTGTGCCTCGGACATACGGAGCTCCTCGCTCACCCTCTCCTGGTACGGCTCCTCCTACGACGGTGGCAGCGCTGTGCAGTCCTACACCGTGGAGATCTGGAACTCAGTGGATAACAAATGGACAGACCTCACCACCTGCCGCAGCACCTCCTTCAGCGTGCAGGACCTGCAGGCTGACCGCGAGTACAAGTTCCGCGTACGGGCTGCTAACGTGTACGGCATCAGCGAGCCCAGCCAGGAGTCTGAGCTGGTAAAGGTTGGAGAGAAACCAGAAGGTTAGTTCTTACAAGGAAAAAAAAAATCTCAGTTCAATTGAACTCTTCCTTAAGGGTTCCTTACCAAGGCCAAAGAGCTGCACACCCTCCTTCCCACACATCTCTGTGGTGAACACTTGTGCTGGGTTGTGACTGTGCTCAAGTCCTTCACAGACTTCATTTGGGGGTCAGAGCACATCAGTTTTGCATAGTTGCAGTGTGGAAACTTGGCTTCAGGGATCCCAAATCCCTGCCTTGTGAAAGCAAGCGCTAATTCTCATTTTGGCTTGCTGTGAGTCCTGGCTGACAGAATTCTGCAGTTCAGTGCACAGGTAATGGGAAATAAAACCTTACACAGATGTTACACATTCAGTTCATGCCCAGTTGGAAAATGATGGTCGGTGGCTTACCTGAAATACACCAATGGATTCATTATAGTTTATACTGGACGCACCGTGGAAAAACAAACCATAAACACTATTCCAAATTTGCTTTTGAAACTAATGAATGTGCTTGCTGCTGGCCAAGCACAGAATATGCAGCAGAAAATGAACTGGCACCTCACAGCTAGCTGTATTTCCCATGCTTTCAATCCCAGCATGCTAGTGTACCTCAGCCCTGTATCCCCTAGTACACCCAGCCTGTGAATTCAAGGCTATCCTAATCAGCATGTTGGTTTTGCAGCATTATGTATGCCAAAAATATTTTTTTAGGTTTTCTGGTTAAAGTTGCATGTAGTTTTAAAAATATTTTTCAGTACCTTTTACTTCTTAATTTTTGCTTAAGATCATCTCAAAGGACTAATAGGGAGAGCTGGATCATTGTAGAAATTATTCAGGAACTGGCACAAAACTTGAAACACACATGTCAGCACTATTTTTCAAAACCAGAAAGTGACCACACATTTTTGTGCACACCTCCATCTACCTACTTTGCAAGGATGACTTTGATAGTTACCTTATCAAAAAGCCCAGACCAGGAATTACAAATTTTACCATTTTTCCTGTCTTTGAGGAGTGAGCTGTGCCTTGTATCTCTCCCTCTTCATTTACATGTGCAGGGCTTTGGAGCTTGAAGTGTTCCACATAACCTTTGTGAAGTTATCTTTTATTGCTAAAGGAAGACAAAATGATAGCAAAGTGATGCAGCATCACACAACTGTGTAAGCCTCTCAAACAAAAGTGAATCATATTTCTCTTCAAGTGCTAAATGAGATGCATGCTGAGGAATTACTTCCCTCTATTTGTAAGATTTAAAACCAATCTAAATCAAGATGCACCTTCTCTTCAAAGCGGGGAAAATAACATTAGTAGTAGCAATAAAATTGAAAGGCAGCTCCATGGTATTAGCTCTTCATAATAAAATTCCCTGTGTTTGAATGCCCTCTTTCTTTAGTTGCAGGACAAACACCTTCTAGGGTTGGAGACCTGACTCTTCTCTATATTTTTCCTAGAGCAACCACTACCTATACTGGACCAAAGCAAACAAGCTGTTTTTCCATTTAAGTCTGAGCATTTTCTTACATAGATTTAGTACAAAAGGTTCGAAAGTGTATGAGTCATTGTGATACATATTTTAAAAAGCAACAAAAACGTTGTTTTGAGAAAAAGAAAATGTGTTCTGTTTGCAAGAGGGGGTAGGTTGTCTTTGTGCTCTCAATTCCAGGGCTTATTGATTTCAATTCTTAGTATTGCAGACAGCGTGAAAAAAGAGCAAATCATCTAAAGTGTGATTTTTCAAGTGTGTGAATATAAATGGTGTTTTAATTAAAGGCAGTGGAAAATGCATGTGTTCAGCACTTGTCAAAATCAGGACTTTAAGCTGCCATCTTTGTAAACAGCTGAACAACTCTGGATTTTCTAGGCTGATTAGAAAAGGAAGTCTGATTGCTGATTTTCATACTGAGGTGGCCAGCACATATTAGCAATGTCAGTATGATCTTAGTGAAGAAAGGCACGGCTAAATTTTCACTGTGCATTTAAAGAAAACTGAAAAAAAAGTTGTAAGTCACAACAGATTAAAGTGAGCATTGCCATGTTTGAGGAGAATTTGGTAGTGTTGACTCACTTCCGAGAAAGGTTTAGCACAGCTACTCAGCACTTACCAAGCTCAGATATGTACCACTTATACAATTTAGGCTTCCACTGGTGGACCAAAATGTTTCTATTCCGTGGCTTCAATGCAGTGTCACTGCAGAGCTGGGCACTGACTTCTTGCCTAAGCGGTATTTGGCAGACATTACCTACTGGCAGCCTGGCTGGGAGCAGCTCCCTTACACAGCCCTTAAAAGGGGAGGAAAATGTGGTGTGCTCTGTGCAGGAGCAGTTTGTAGCTGAGGAAGGTCTGAGGACAGCTACCCCGGGAGGAGAAAGCTCCCTTCCCTTCCTCCTCTTCTGGTAGATCTCTGCAAACTGGCTTGTCTGTGCAGGAATATGCAAGGGTTGCAACTCCAGAAAAAAAAGAGAGGAAGGCTTTAGCAACAGACTTTATCCACTTGATTGGCTTTGCTACCAGCACACAGATGCAGCATTTTGTGTAGAATGTGAAAGGGTGATGCCTCAGACCAACTACCCCCTGCCCCCTTTATTTCTGTTTTCTTCTCATCCTCTGCGTCCAACTCTGTGCTCTAAAGCACCTAACAGTGCCCAGAGTGCTGCATTTATGTTTCATAACACAGTTCTGTTGACACAGGGGGAATAAATCCCTTGGTTAAGCTTGCACTCCATGATGGCAAAGTGCAGCTTCAGCAGCTCCAGGAGAATTAACAGGTCACTAGGTAACAAACAGCCTTTGCAGGTTCTCAAATCACAGCCACAGCCACAGGTCTCAGGAGCAAGCCCAAGTAGTGGAAGTACTGTATAACAACATTCCAGCTATAGCCCCTTTCCCCTCACACCCACGGGCAAAAAGCAGTGGTACAGGCAGTTCATCTACAGGAAAATTAGAAACTAAAATCAGGACACTCAGGCCAGATTTTACTCTGACTTTGGTTACTGGGTTCAGCTGTCTTTGAGTCTGCCTGCAGAACTGAGGCTCCTTTTGGACCTCAGTGATTACAGAATTCAGCAATGCTCAGGGGAATGCATGCTGTTCAGATATTCTCAATATCTTGTGTCTGAAAGGTTTGGATGCTTTGCAGGAAATCTTTTCATGTACAAACTTGCCCAACTTTTGGCTTCACAATTTAAAAAAGGCATATCGAAGCCAAGAAAAAAATGTCATCAAACAAGAAGTATTATTGATTAAAATATTTTTAATTTCTTTTTTATTTCCCTGAGGTATTCTAAGGGTATTTCTTAGATTACTTTGAACTGATGCAGTATGCTGATGTTTCTAGTAGGCAGGTATAATTGACAAGTACTGCAAACCACAGGAACTTGATTTATCAGAAATGGTGAGTAGACTGTGACTGGATAGTCAATAGTGATGAAGAAGTGGTGAAGAAACTTTAATTAAGACGTTAATGCACAAATTCCCCAACTGCTTTTTGCTGCTTTGCCATAGGGTCTGTCCATTGAGAACTGTGAATAATTTGAATATTTTTTGTAAGTGTCATATCCCATATAAAAAGCTATTCATGTGTTTTTATTTTCATCACAGAACCTAAAGAGGATGAAGCGGAGCTATCTGATGATGGTAAGATGTGCATGTTTCAAACAGGACAAATGCAAACCTGTGCTCTTCATCCACGTTTTCTGGAGGATTTTAATCGTGGTCCTTAATGCTTATTTGTAGAGGGGAAAGAAACAGAGGTGGAATATCGGACGGTTACGATCAACACTGAACAGAAAGTGTCCGATGTCTATAACATCGAAGAAAGGCTGGGATCGTAAGTACTGGGCTTTGAAGACACACAGTTTTCAAGGCTAGAAGCCAGTGATAAAGATCATGGGCATTTATTTTTTGTCTTGCACTTTCAACATCCCATTGGGCTCCTTTGTTGCAGTAAAAATAGATTTTGACATACGTTGGCGTCCACTCCATAAAGATCCTTTGCTCCTATTAGCTGATAATTTTAAATAGGCACTACATGTACTTCTGGCAAGGAAAATGGAGCTCACAAATGAACAAAGCTAGAGGATTCATTCGTTTTTCAGTGTCCTAAAAGCTATCTGGAAAAAAAAAAAAAAAGGTACACATCGTGTACTTGCATTTCCATTATATCCATTAGTGGTAATAAGATTATCCTGCCTACAGACTGGAATCTCTGTTGACAGCGGCCATAATCCCAAGAGCATTAATACTATTGCTGAGAGAAGGTCAGTGATTAGCCTGGCTGTGTTTCTCAGGGCCCCAGCTCGTGGTGGTGTGAACTGCAGGCCATGATAATCTTTCAGTGATCGGTGCTGAAGGCCAGGGGATCCTCTGTGCTGCCGTGAACAAATCCTGAGAAGTGTAACACAGAGCTAGAATTGTACACTACATCAAAGGGAAACAATAGCACTGAAGCCCTGAGCATTCAGATTCTGATCTCACCTAAATCCTGTACTTAAGATGTCCCATCACCTTCAAATGTGTATGACCTGTAGAAAACTGTGTGCAGAAAGACCTGAATTAAAGCCTGACAGGAGTCCCAATTTTTGAACCCTTCTATATAAGACTTGTTAACTGAAATGGCAGAATATCTCTAAACATGGTATTCATTCAAAACTTTTTGCAGATCAATATAGAATACTACTTGATACTAAGACATTTTTATTTCAGAATGGAATGGTTGTGCTGGAATATTCTGTAAATTGTTGCTATTTGTGGTGGCCCATACATTGCAAAAATATATTTTATGAAAATAGTTATATATTTTCAGGGGAAAATTTGGACAAGTCTTCAGGCTTGTTGAAAAGAAGAATGGAAAAGTTTGGGCAGGAAAATTTTTCAAAGCATATTCTGCTAAGGAAAAAGAAAACATAAGGGAAGAAATCAGCATCATGAACTGCCTACACCATCCAAAACTTGTCCAGTGTGTAGATGCCTTTGAAGAAAAAGCCAACATCGTAATGGTTTTGGAAATGTAAGTATAAAGCAGAGCACACTAACAAAATTAATAATGTTGAAAATAATTGTGTGTACAAAAGTTGCAACTTACAGACACAGGACTGTCAAATGCTTCAGGATTTGCAGGGCCTGGATTTCAGATCTTGCAAGTTTTTCTAATTATTTATCCAGCTTGTTTAAACTGTGTGAGTGAATCTCTGTTAATCTCTGAAAAATCAGTCAAAATGTGCTACAGTTGTTATTGTCTAGTTTGCTTGTTTCTTAAAGTACATGTGGTGGGGTTTTGAGTTTTACTGTCTGATTGGCAGAGGTGAGAACAAAGTCAGCTGCATTTTGGACTTTCATTTAGAACCTAAAATGTGTTTAAGGAGGAGAACATTTTTTACTGAAAAAATGTTCTAAATATGTGTTGAACAGTCTTAACCAACAATAATGGCCAATATTACCTGTGTTTTAATGATCCATAATGCACCTGCTTAGTGTGAACCCCATACTTGTGTCAGTACCAGCTGGAAAGAAAATTAAATCCTAATCTGTGCTGATGCTTTTCCCAAAAAGTTACTTTAGTTACAGTTCTGCTGCCACATCGACTTCATGTGCTCTCTGATGCAAGGAGAAGCAGTTTTTTTGCTGGCTGGAAGTTCTAAGTAAGGTGAAAATTGTTTGAGGCAAAAGAGACTCTCTGTCTATTTTGCTTGCTTGGCACTTGCTTAGATTATGTGCAAACTACTCCTGCACTGGCATATTTCAGATATTGGATTTTACAACCCTGGAACTTATGTGCAGGAAGGTGTTTTTATTTTTAAATTGAACAGTTGAGCAAACTGATGATGGTAAGGGAAGGGAACCCTACTTAGCTTGGAACTGAGAGCTGGCAGACCTAATGGAAAACTGGGAGATGTATAAAGAGTCTGGAATAGCATATGGCTTTTACACTCCATTAGTTCCCCCCTGACAGCAAAAGGATTTTACTCTTTAAAAATGTAGAAAAGTGCAATCAAATTTAAAGCAATTATGTTACTCAGCCTCACTAGGATGTGGTTTTAGTTTGGGGTGGGCAACTTTTCTGGTTTTTGAGGCCCCCCTGACATTTCCATTGTGTGGAGCAGCAGCAGAGCAGGTCTGGGCGGTGAGGCACAAGGTGACTTGGTGGGGTCTCTGCTGTCCTTTTACCCAGCTGACACAATCCCAGCCCAGAAACTGCCTCTGTTTTGATAAAGACCCTCCAAGGGACCATTTCTGCTGTAGCTATTCATATAGTATTTCTTTGCATATCAAAGAAGTTGAGGGAAATACCTTTAAAAGTTCTTACAATCCAACCTGTTTCACTTCCATTAGAGTTTAAATGCTTGGACTTCAAATAAATCAAGCTCACTTCCTATCAGACTCCTTCAAATCAGATTTTAGCAGTGACTGGCATTTAGGAGCTCCCCTTCTACTCAAATTGACAAGAAGCACCCTTTGATTTTTCTTCCTGATATTTGTTCTAAATTGTTCATTTTAATTTTATTACCATACCTTTCCTGGAACCTTTTAAACTTCATACTCTCTGCTTTTAATATTTCTCATTACACTATTTTATATGGTTTGATTTCATATTCAAAATAAAATCAGATTTTTTTTATTATTACTTTTAAATTAAACACTATAATGATGTGCTCTTGCCTGGAAACCTTTCCATCTAACATTTACTGGAAGTCAGAGGCAAATCTCAGGCATTTCCTTTTCAAATATAGGAACATATTGGTTCCTAACAATCTCAGTGGAAGAAGCAAATCTGAAAATAGTAGCATGCTGTCACTTTAATTCAGCACTGGGGGCTAAGTGCCTCAAAGTTTTATATACTTTAGATAGTCAGTTTATTTTTACATAAATCAGACGGAGATTATTGTATTGCAAATTAAGATTATTGGAGGAAAATCTCAGTGCTAAGTTCTATCATTTTATGTGATTTAAGTTAGTACAAGTTACTTAGGGTTTGTTTTTTTTTTTCTTTTTTTTTCTAATGTAATTTTTGAAAATGCAGTTGAGTATTTGCCTGGGCAACTCCTAAGTAGATTCTTCTCACTGTTCCTACTGGACCAAAACCTTAGATATGTATTCTGTGATTCCATAGATAAGAATATTTTCCTAAATGACTCATGTAGAGAAGACTGAAAAGAGGACAATCCAGAAAAAGTAGAGATTTGGATTCTGAACTAGTTGTGACTGTTTGAACAAAGCCAACTTCTCCTTCTGTGTATGTGCAGAACCTCCTCCACACTGATTTTATTCAGCTTCCTAACCTGGCAAAAATCAAACTGGATTTGGCTCCTGATATAAATGCAACAGTATTCATCCCATAAATGCATTGCAGTTTAATCTACCATTGCTACCTGAGTGTTGAGAGCTCCCATGGTAAAAACAGCAGGCAGGTGTATTAACTGTGGTTCATTTACAAAAATATGCTAAAAAGTGGTGTTTGAGACCATGGTACAATTTCTGAAAAGTTTTCCCTTTAGGGATTTGAAAAGGGTGGCACTTTTATAGTACAAATAAGTCGTCACTGTCTGCATTAAACATTCAGAAACAACTGGTGCATTTTAGTCTGAGGATGATAATCATTTGGAGTTGCAGAGTACTCCAGCTATAAACATTTTGCCTGCAGATGTTTTCATAAACACCCATATTGGTTAATGTCTTAGCAAAGCAACAACACACTAGAATGTTTATTCAATAGGTCTGGCAATACTATTGCTTTATGTTACAAATGTGCTCTAATCCAACAGAACCTCTCAGTTTTTCAAGCATATGCTCTTCTTACTATTTTCATATTCATAGGAAACTGCAATAGCATTCCTAATTACATATTTTCTGAAATTTTAAAGCCAAAGCAAGAAATTCATCCAGCACTTCAGATGTTTCAAATTCAGTTTGATACATGAAGGATATAATCATGTATCTGGTAAACCTGCAAACATGGCAAGGCTGCATGCAAGGCTATGTTTTCCTTCTGTAACTGAAATGTGCAATTGCATTTGTCAATAACCATGAATGCTGCAAAATATTTATTAAACCATATAAAGACCATGGTGTGTTTAATTTCTAAAAGCAAAGCTGCTCTTCACTATGGGCTCCTTCCTTTATGGGTCATTCACCCATGGCATAAGAAAAAAATATTTCCCATTTTTGGATGCAAGCAGATAAACCAGTTGAGTGGTTACTCAAAAGTAAAAAAAAAAAATCAACAACAAAAAAAAAAAACTCAAAGAAACAAAACAAAACACAAACTGAAACAAAAACAGAATAAAAATATCCACCAAACCAAATAAGCCACAACTTAATTATGCTTTATTAAATCTAGGTAAAAAATGCCCCACTTCAGTTGCATGAACAGTTCAATCCAGGATATGCTACCCTGGAAAGACCAATTATTTCACATCCTAAATTAGCATAAAAATGGAATTGACCTACAAGGAGTGTGATGAGAGCTCAGCTAAAAATACCAACACAGAATGTATTGTGGGTTATATCCTTCTCCTGTCATAGCTGAGGAGGAAATTCCCTCTGAGCTCACTTGGATCAGTAATTTACCCTTTGAGCTTTGCATTCCATTTAACCATATCATCAGAATTCTTCCTCCCTCAGCCTTTGTCACTGTCAATCTCTCTTCTTCCTGAATTTTTGCTCATCTGCTTGAGTTTTGTCCTCTTTCCCTGGGACCCATTCCATGTATTTTAGTTTTAGTTCTAAATAATGTTCTCTGCACTTGTGCACTGATGGATCATAGGAGGGAAGGAGTCGGGAGCAGTGTTAGGAGCTCATGTGTGCAGGGTGGCAATCACAGAGCACACACTTCACTGTCAGCTGCAGGTGACACAGTCCTGCAGGCAGGGTGTAAGTCCCTCCTGCCTGGAATAACAACATCAATGTTTCCCAGTCCTCACCTGCGACAGAGATTCAGAGGAGAAAATATCTTTTTGATTTATACCACGGACAAGAGGGGATTCTTCACACATGACCCTTGTGTCTATGGAAAATGCCATTATAAAACACAGATTGCGTCGTAAAGTGACTGCTGCAAGCTTGAACTCTCTGTATTGCTGTAAAAAGAAAGCTTGATTATTCCCCAAATGAATATATTACAAAAGTATCTTTTTATTCTGTCTTTCATAGGGTTTCTGGAGGAGAACTCTTTGAACGAATCATTGATGAAGATTTTGAATTGACAGAGAGAGAGTGCATTAAATACATGAAGCAGATTTCAGAAGGAGTTCAATACATTCATAAGCAGGGTATTGTCCACTTGGATTTGAAGCCAGAAAATATTATGTGTGTCAACAAGACTGGTACAAGTATCAAACTCATTGATTTTGGACTCGCAAGAAGATTAGGTAATGAATTCTCTGCCTATTTCAGTATCACAGGGGGAGAAGGCAGGACAAAGAGTAATCCATGCTACCTGTTATACAGAGAGTAAATAGGTGTTTCCTGTAAATATTTCTGGTTTCAGGAAAGAACAGAAAAGGGAAAAAGGAGATATTCAAGAATGAGAGTAGGGCACCTCATATTCAAGAGGAGTTTGCAGTGAGGTGTACAGAATCTACCTGTCTGTTTCTACAGCAGGGTATCCTTGTAGATTCCACCTAAAATACACAGTAATACTAATATTAAAAAATATTTACATTTGGTACCATAAAGCACTAACTCCCTAACTAAGTACTTCATGAATACTACAAATTCTTGAAACATTTTTAACAGCAGAAATTAGGGTGATGCTCTAGAAGCCTTTCCAATAATTACAGCAATTCTACATTTTCCCATCATTTTTATAATTTCTTATCTTAAACAGCAGGATATTGTCATACATGTTAAAGAGGAATTCTGTAAAGAGCTGTGTAATAGCACTACTTAAAAATAATGTAACAGGGGGAAATTCCATTTGACAACCCCTTCCTCTTCCTAAGCTGCTTTTTAGCTGCTGTCTATCATTCATTTTGGTCTAAGCTTCCAACATGCTCTGCAACTTGAAAACCAAAGACCTTTAAAGGTTCTTGTCTTCATACTGTTCAGCTCTAAAAAGCAGCTCTTCAATTGTATTCTCAGTGTTAAAAAATACCAACATCCTACACTGATCTTTTTTCATCTTGTATTTTCACAAAAGAAATAAAAATTGTTCTAGAATTAAAAGGAACAAAAAATAGTTTATTAACCCGTTACACTGGGAGAGCTGAGATTTGTGACTCTCTTGACATTAATTGATTGGGGCAACTTATATGAATTCCTACTCTCTATATAACAAGATCCATAGCTGGATTCTTACTTGAAATCTTTTGCTTTCCCTCTTTGAAAGAGTATTAATTTAAAAATTTTTAATACTTATTAAAAGGTAAATAATGATTTCAATAGAGTACAGGTGAATT
Source organism: Zosterops lateralis (assembly GCF_965231275.1). Lineage (NCBI taxonomy): Eukaryota > Metazoa > Chordata > Aves > Passeriformes > Zosteropidae > Zosterops > Zosterops lateralis. The sequence continues at coordinate 28,294,690 of NC_139767.1, read as the reverse complement.
ACTGCCACCTATCTTTTGTTATCTGCCTAAATGCAGCTCATCTTACTTCATTTGACATTTGAGTAACATACTACTACATTCCCAAGAATATAATTCTACTAAAACAAACCAGGAATGGTTTGTTGAATGAATAAGGGCAAAGAAGTCTGCTTTGAAGAATTTTAGATGATGTTCTGCTCCAAAAGTGTATTAAATGAATCTTGATCACATGGACACTGTCAACTCAGAGATAAGATGTTTATTTTATTTATTAAAAAAACAGATAACTGCCATTTTTGTTCCTTCACCAGTATAGAGCCAGCTGGGAACATGAACTGGTTCAGTTCTTGTTCAGAAAACATATGAACTGTTAACTAAGTTCCAGTGCTGGTATTTTTGTGTGAGAGGTGTGGGAAAGATTTCAGCCCATGATGTTCCAGCTGTCAGCCTGAAAACTGTACATTTACTGCTGCACTGAGTGGATTTCATCAACAAGAGATATAAAGTAAACAAGAATGGCCTTTTTATAGAAACTTCTTCAGCTACCTTTTTAACTTCAGACCACAGTTAAACCCACATTTAGCAAACAGAAGATCCTATTTTCAGTGGCTGTTCATATCCATCAGCTTTCCCACTTCTCTATTAATCTTGTGGCACCACAGTGCATGGCATGGCTGGCACCAGCCTGTGAGCTGCTCCCGTGGTGCCCTAGGAAGGAAATCTCTAAACTCCAGATAACTTCTCTCGATGTGGAAGGATGAGATCTGTGTGCACTAATTCTGATTCTGATTTTACAGTACTGTACATTTGTTTGGCTTAATAGGCTGCTAATTCTTGCCAGGTTCCATTGTAGGTATTTGCTATTCATCAGCCTGCCATTCTGGATAACTCCAGCATGGGTGGCATTCCCTAGGAAGAGAAAGGTCCTTTCCATTCCAGGACCAGAAAGCATAGGCAGTGTTTTAATTGCAACAAAGAATTGTAACATTTCAGTTGAGATGGTTTCCAAGAGTAGAAAGCAACTTTTACTGTTTCATTTACTTACAAGAACAGCTAAAACACTTCACTAATGCCTGCTTCTTGCCACTCTTATGTGGTGCACTGAGGGCACATTCCTCCTCCTTGTGTTCCTTCAAGCTTTGTGGCTTTGAAATTGGCTGTCAAATTCACTTTGGCATTGATAGATGTGGGATTAGAGCCCTCATCCTACAGACCTGACCCTGACTGAGCAGAAACTGCTCAGCCAAGGGATTGCTGAAGGGAGCAGTGGCTGATTCTGCACTTCAGCTTCTGAGATTTAACTTTTTGTAACTAGTGCAAACTAGTTCCTCTAAAAATTCAGTGGTTTGATCAGTTTTAAATGTATTAGGATCAGCTCCTTCTGCAGTCATCTTCTGCAGCTAATTAGTTCTCCTGCACTGTCAGGAAATACCAAAGCTGCAGTGGGATATTTTCCTGACCTTTTTTGGTGTGCTGAGGGACACATGTAGAAAATTGTTTAAGATAAACTTCTTGAGGAGAAAAGAGAATGGTTTTTGAGTACTGTAAAGATATATATTTTTAATCAGTTGATTATACACAGTGTCAGCAACAGTTTCCAGCTAGCTTGTCAGCTTTCTATCTGAACTAAGGGATATTCAAACACAGATCTTACTTGTGTACTGAGCTTGTAAACAACTGGGTAAAGATTTGACATAAAACTGCATAGAAAGGGTCTTACTCTTTTCCTTTTTTTTTTCTTTATACACAGAAAATGCTGTGTCAGTTGTTTCACACTGTATGCTTGCACTCAAATGGCATGTTTTCAAAAAAAAAATCCACATTTCTCTGACCTGTGGGCAGCACATTTCATACACCAGCCTTTTGCATACACAGTTGCTCATGGTAGTTTACACAGTGCACAGAAAAGCCTCCAAACTTGGATGTGAAAATCTGAGCCTGAGACTTGGATGATCATGATGAAGCTATTAGAAAACAGGTTCATTGCTATAAATTTCAGTAATTTCTTGTAAGGACAGTTTGAAAGAAAAATGTAAGTTGTTGACTTTAAAACAAAGGTAAATGGGAAAATGGGATCTTAGGCTTCCTGTTGGCACTTTGAAAAGAAAGGTGATCAGTCACTCCTCATTGCCACTGTGGAGAAAGGCTAAGTTATTTTAGATGTTTTCTTTGCCATGTTTTCTTTGCAGCAAGAAAACTCTGGTTATGTGACTGTAGGGATATTGTGGAATACTTTTTGAATGTGAATTTTAAAGGATAGTCAGAGAGCAGGAGGGTCTTGATGTTGGTGAACTTCCATAGGAAGATCTTGGTGATTTCCTGCAGCTGCTCCCAGGAATTCTTCTCTCTGTTTCTGTCTCTAAAAATGATGGGACATGGGAAAATATGTGAAAATTAGGTTTCTGCAATTAATTTACTATAACAATACCTGAGCAGAGCAAAAAAGGGTGTCACAGCATTTAAAAGGGGAAACTGGCACAAGTGCAAGTAAATTGTTGTGGTTGTGCTCCAAAGTTGCCTCAAGCATGGTGTTCAACCATTAGGCAAGTTATTAACTCCATATATGTTTCAGATTTCATTTGGTAAGTTGGGAATTTGTGTACCTCAAAAGAGAACTATTTCAGGTGTTTGATTACATTTCATGAAATGCCTTAACTTTCAATGGAGCTAAGTTTGGAGTGGAGTCTGTACTGGGATCAGTATTTATGTTGCAAAAATTGGTAAATTAAGTTCTGGTAAATAAAAAAAATCTATTCCAATTCACTGTTGTGGACAGGTTGCTTCTTTTGTAGACATCTCAATACTTTGATAACTTTGATTTGCTGTTGTTTGAGGATTTTTTTTAGCTTTACTGTAGAGCTACAAATACCTGTAATCCTTCATGGTAACCTTAACAGGAGCAGGACTGGAATGTTTGCCTTCCCATCCATATCTGTATTGTTTAGATGGTAATCTCTTTGGCAGAGCAATGGTCCCCCACTAGGACATTTTACTGTGCCTAATCTGGCTGCTGCTCTTGCACAAAAGATAAACCTAATGCAATGAATCTCACTTGAGGCATACACCGATGGTTCAGGCAGATGTGCAGACCTGGACATGAGTTTCTCAACCTAAATCCAAGCCTGTTTCAAGTCAGACACAATTTATATTCTGACATATTCCTTTTTTACAATACAATTCTATTACTAGGCTGTAGGTCCCTCCCCTCCGTTCCCTAAAGTATGCTTTAGTTTTCTTTCTTCCTGACCTTAATTATTCTTTTCTTCTTCCCAATAATAAGAAAAGAATAAGCACAGATGAAAATGAGCCTGCTGAGATTTGCCTAAGAATTTCTAACTTAATGACTCTGTGTTTCACACTGTACTAGAGAGTAGACTTATCACTCACTTGCACACTGGCAGCATAATCTGGCAGCATTGGTTATGAACAGGTTTTTCTCCTACTTCCATCACTGTATTTTCCAGCAGGGCAATACTGGTGGGTCAGCACAAGAATGTTAAGCCAGCTCACCTGTCTCACAACTCATTCTTTCAGTTCATATTGGTATCAGTAGCTTCACTGTAGATCATTCTTAAAGCATCCACAGAGTGTTTAAGCAGAGCAAATCTAGAATACTTGTGCTTTAGACCAGCTGAATAGAAGTCTGGAGCAGTTGGTGATTTGTGCTTCCCCTTCTCCACAGGTGTGCTTGTAGGCAGCCTGGTTTTAAAAGCATGCCCAAGTCCAGTTTTACCTGTGAGGTAATGATCTGACTGGTGCATATCATCTGCTCCTTCTCTTGTTTCACTGCTGGCCTGTGCCACTTCAAAGTTAAGAGGCATGCAGCCCACTATTGATTTTCTTTCCTATTTCCACTAGAAGAAAATGCCTCAGATTGGAATAGTCATTTCCTATGGTTAAAATTTTAGCACTACTGGTTCTCTTTGCCACAACATGCAGAGTCCCAAGCTTTGATAAATGTTCAATAATTTGTGAAAAATGTAGCTTTTTTCTGACACTGGAGTCCTGCAGTTCTCTTGTGCAACTGCTAAAGGGATGGAGGCTCAAGCACTTTTTTACTTCAGGATGTGCAAATCTGAATTAAGTACTGATGGCTCTCCTTTTTCATTGGTTTGGTCTTGTGGAAGCTCCTTGCAATACGAACCTTCTTATGTGCCTTATATAGTACTGTGTGCTTAATAAATTATTCTTTATTGCTAGACATGTATCAGCTAAGAAAACAGCAATTCAGGCATCATTTATTTCTTCTGATACAGATCTTTAACAAAATCATGAATGTTAGGGCAAGTCTGGTTTTCCTGTTACTGGGCAATAACTTTTTTTTAAAAAAGTCTCTTTGCAGCAGTTAATGGTTTTCTCTTTCATTCTTCACAGAAAATTCAGGCGATCTGAAAGTTCTCTTTGGGACACCTGAGTTTGTGGCTCCAGAAGTAATAAACTATGAACCTATTGGATATGAAACAGACATGTGGAGTATAGGAGTTATCTGCTACATTTTGTGAGTACTTTTCTATTCTTAAATTCACAAATTCTGACAGCTGCTGACCATACAAAATGTTTATCAACTCCTAAAGTTTTCAGGCTTTTTGAATTGTAATTAACAGCTCCAGCACGTTTAATAAAACTTTGCTGGTCTCTGATGGGTGCAATTGGTAAACTGCAGAACTGCAGTTTTGGAAATTCAACTATCTGGTGTTATACCTCTTACATCATAAACCAGCAATGTTTCATCTCATTTAAAAAGACAATGTGACTGTTTTATTATTAACTTCAAACTATTTTTCCTTCCTAGATGTTAAAGAGAAATATTTGGGCATGCACTAACCAATAATTTCCATTCTTTCATTCCATGAGAGACAATTCTTGTGAAACTTTGGGGTCTCGTGGGACACACTGAAGTATCCCAGCATTACCATATCTGTTCACAGTGCATTTTCATTTATTACCAAGCACAAGCCACTGTATAAATACATTTTATAAGCAGCATGGATTAAGCTTTTGGAAACACTTTAGAGGATGTTTGGCTGCAGCTCTTGGTTACATATTTCAGTATTAGATTTGATCTTTATATACGATTTGATACAGCACGTTTATAAACATCAGTGAATCTAGAGAAATGTATATGGGAATAGTATCTCCATAGTGGTTTTCTTCCAGCAATGATGTGTAAAATCACACAGTCATTTTACACATTCAATGCTATATAAACAAGTGAAAAGAGAAGCTTAGTTTGGAGCATGGTTCCTTCTCCCTTGTTCCAGCTTCAGTAGTAAGTTAGTGGCAGAACTGTATTGCACTGGTTCTTTTAAAAGATTCCTCTCAATTCCTTTCTTCCTTTATTAAAGAGCCCCCTTTGCCCTGGCTATCTGACTCCTTGACCCCTGGCAGTGCACAGTTGTTTGCCTCAGCTTTACTCACTCATTCTGTGCTCCTGCTTTTCTCAGGAGCCTACACTTGTTCATGCTCTTCTCATTTCCAAACCAAGCAAGACAATTTCCTTACTTGGCCTATGCAAAAGCTACCACCACATCAACTCTCTCTTACTCCCAGGAATATTTCTGTTATCTCCGGTTTCAGATGCGAAATGCGCTCCATGCTCCAAGGTCACTTCGCTCTGCCGGTTTATTTACAGGACTTCTATTTTCCACTCACTCCCGAGCACTTCTTTCTGGATCTTGAAAGCTGCTTTGGGCCGTTCCGTGGCTGCAGCCCCGCAGCCCACCCAGGCAGCAGCAGCGCGATGCCAAACCCGCACAGATCCCGGGATGGAGCGGGGACCAGCCCCGGGCCGGGCATCCCTCGGTGCTGCAGCGCCCCCTGCAGCCCGCCCGCCCCGCGCCCACGGCCTCGTCCTTCGGGGCCGCGTCTTCTTCTTATCGACGCCCCCGGAGAGGTTCCCTGTGCTCCCGGTCTGAGCAGCGAGGCACAAGCCGGTGCTGGCACAGGGAATTCCGGTGGCATCGGCTGGGACCAAGCGAAGGGAACAAGGGGGGAAAAGGTGACATGTCTTGCCAAAGACCAGTCTGCTTCCTCCTAGTTTCTCTCTGCCAAGCAGAATATTTAGATGGTGTGCCATTCAGCTGATGAGGTTGAGTGGTATTACACCGATTAGATATGCCTTGTGAAATATATTATGAAGTTACTTGTTTGCTAAGGTGTATTTAAGCTCATTTAACCTGTCATGAGGGGTAATCTGCATTACCCAAACACAATGAGAAATATTTCTTTTGATGCATTGCTACTGCCACAATAATAATTAGCAGTGATAATCAGCTTTTGTCTTCCTTGCCATAAAAATAAAGTAATAGAAGTGAAGGAAGACCCTTGAGTCATCACTTGGACTTTACCTCTCCATCCCACACTGACAGAGGCTCCCAATCAGTCTTAACTTTCTTACAGCCCAGCTGCTTTTACAGCCTCAAAACTATGAGCCATTATCCAAAATGAACTATCACATCATCATTACAGAATGCAAATAAATGTCTTTGAGAACTGCATCTCTCTTTAGCTGCAGCTCTGCTTTCTCATTTTGATAGTAAGCTCAGAACTGCCAAATCTCACGCCTGAAGTGCAAGACACACTCACTTGGTGTCTGTCTCACACCACTGTGCTCGTACCTGGGCGTGTGCATCTCCTCTCCCCTGCCCTGGGAGCAGGGCCATGCAGGCAGAGGAGAGCACTGGAGTCAAGGGCAGCTCTGCTAAAGGCAGCTGATGACCCAAAGCTGCTGTGCCCATCATCTGTCCCAAGGGAAACAGCAGGGAACACACTACAGCATCACTTGCCTAGAAAGTGTTTCTATGATGCGCTGCACAACAATGAATACAAACTGGCTTTAGCAGAGAGCTGCTAAAGTAACCTCTGTGAGTGAAGGGTCTTCCCTGCAGAAGAATAAATGGTTGGGATGTAATCTTAAGTAGGAAGCAGGGTGACAGCACTCCTCCAAAACACTGAAGCAGAACCTCTCCCCTCTGCTCTGCAGATGTAAGTAGAGATATTACACTCCCTGCTGGGATACTGCATCTGTCTTCCTTATGGCACAACTGATTTAATGCCATCTTACAGTTCATGGGCTCCCTTTCCACATTTCTAAACTACATATTAAATCCTTCTAATCTTCCTGGATAACTTATTCAGTCCTGTCTCTTCATCTGTCTTTGTTCTTCCTTAAATTTCCGTTTGTATTCTCCACCTCATGTTTTTTATCTTCCACTTTTATCTTGTACTCTGTCCTGTTCTGCATCACAGTACTGTTCCACATACTTAAGTTGATCTATTGCCTTTGAAATAACAGGCCACAAATATTATAGCTTGTGTATATCATCTCCATTTATGTCTATTTCAGTGTTTCTTTCTGCATTTACAATAGTCTTTACCTAATGAAGGTTAAACCTCCTGAATTCTTTCCAGCTCTTTCTGTTCCATTTCTTTTTCTGGGCATTGCTGAATTCAAATGTTTTTTTCTATTTCTAGTTTTTTTCTGATGATCAATTTGGATAGTAATTGTTTTGAATATTTAATAATCTGAAACAATTTCTAATTTTTATTTCAAACCAATTTTCAGTCTTAAGGTTTCAGCACTGCATGGGGGCAGACATTGAATGTGGGTTGCCCTTTCCCTTCTGGTGCCATAGGGTCCAAGTAGTTTCAGGGAGGAATTGTCTGTGGCTGATTCAAACCCTAGCTTGTGTTCCAAAAGTTCTCCTTGTTTTATCAGTGTCAGGCTGTGTTTATCTTTTCAGCATAGCTGATCTCTGCAATTATTATTTTTTAATATACTTTATCTTAGTCTGTTTTAATATCACATTTGATTTTGCTGTACACTCTTTTCCTTCAGCACCTTCCTAACAGCACACACCCTGATTCTTCAAACATTCCCTTTTATCCATTGTGCTGTTCATCATTGCTGTTCCCCCTCCCTTGTTTGGCACTTTGGGTTGGTTGAAAGATCTTTCAGCGTGGATCATCTTTTGGGTGTGCTGGCTTGGAACCTGGATAAACCAAGGCACTGCTGGCTTACACTCGGTTCCATGTCATGTTAAAAATTTATACCTCTTTATATTAAAGATGTGAGAGCACTCCTTGTTCTTTCCTTAAACCAAGTTAGGAAGGCTTTAATGTCAGACTGTACTGCTGAAAAGAAAATGTTTTATTTGTTCAGTGGCACTGGCAAACTGTGGTTCCTCATTAATCCACCAGGCATGTGAAGCAAGGAGGAGAACAGCAATAACACTCTTGTTTCAGCAATGAGCTGTCTTCTGCAGTGGTCTGCATCTTCCAGAGAGGACCAGTGTGGGCTAAGTGTCCCATGGATGTGTGTCCCTGACAAAGTATCCTCAGACTATTTATTTGCTTTAGTTCACTTGAAAAATAATTAGTTCTCTACATGATCTCCAGGGTGCAGATGTCATCATCCCATGCTAATTTGACATGCCCTGCACAAGTTTATCAGAAGCAGATACCAAGATTTGTTCATACTGAGATGTTACATTTTTTGTGCTGCCAATGCAAAGCAAAGCCTGTAAGGAAGAGCTGAGTGCCTGCAGTCCCAGGTGCTGCAAGCACAGCTTGCAGAGGAACAGTCACAGTCTGATCCTTTGAGACATGCAGCAAAGCCATCTTCCCTGGATTAGTGGGAGTCTTAATGCAAAGATTTCCAGGTGAAATGCTGTGGTGTTTGCTACATAGGCAATGGAATTTGCATCCACATTGGATGATTTTAATTTTAACATTTCTAAGTCTGCACTCAGAGCTTTGTTAGAACAGACCAATAAATGTTAAGGAACTCCTAGAGGATAAAATATATTTCTTCTTTATTTAGAAGTGGAAACTGTGAAAGACTTTCTAAACAAATGGTTCTTAACATGCCAGGAAAATGCCTGGTAAAGTAGCTGGAAAAATGTTTTCAGTAAACAACAGCCTGCTGCTTGTCTAAGAGTAACTTTGCAGTGTAAGCTCAGTGTTAATTTTCTGGAGCAGTAGCTCATCTTTATCACTTCAGCATTCCAAAAAGAAATTGTTTCCATTATCTGTCAAAAGAGTTGCTGGACCAGTATTACTTTAAATGGCTATTAAGAAATGAACAACCAAGACTTCGGTCAGTGAAATCTGTGCTAAAGATAAAATAATTTATGGCTATAATCTACACTAGTTGCTGGATTTTCCTTTCTGACAACAAACAAGAATCCAGTTCTCCTTAGAAGTATTTCCACAACAAGGCAACTGATTCACAGTGTAAAACTGTAGTAGAGAGAGAAAATTATTTTAGCTTTCAAAATCTACAACAGTGCATTCAGAAATACAAAAATAGGTTCATTGAAATGTTTGAATGGGCACTGTTACAATGGTGTTCAGAAATGACAAAGCAAGTGGGGGCTTAACTGACACCCACCTGGTAATTTACCAAATGCATGGGATCAAGTAATCCTACCTCAGCATTTAACATTGTATCAGTTAATTCTGTTGTACAATTCTAAAATAAAACTAAACAAAACAAATGCACATATAAAAAAAACAAAAATAGAAACAAAACCAAAAACAACCAAAGAATTTTTTTTTCTTCTCTAATCTTCTCATTCTTTAATTTATCCTCACCCTTCAAAAGCTGTGTGGGACATGCAGTACAAGCACTGCCTCTTACAGCACCACGGAGCAGTGGTGTTTCCACATGAAGCAGTGTCCCTGTACCTATAGCAGGTATTTTAGTATGCATATGATCTCTCTCACTACTGCAGCTTTAACCCCTGGAAATAGGCCAAAATCTTGTCCAGTGTAGTGCAAGAACTGCACTGCACTATTTGTGGTAATACTGTGTAGAGGTCACCTCTGACATACTTTGATCAAGATTGAAGGGAAATGGGATTGTTATTGCTCCGGCTGCCCAAGTGCGTCCTCTGGAAGCTTAACTGGATGAAGAGAAAATGTGCATCCCCTCTTTTGACAATGAACTAAAGGAATACTTCACAGACCTGTCACTGTATAAGCTGCTGGCTTGGCTGAGACTCGTTCTTACCACAGCGTAAAAACAAGACAAACCAGCAGTCAGTGTGTGGAACCCAAAATCAGAACTGTGGTCTGCACGAGATTTTTTTCACTTGCGAAAACATTATAGAGAACACTGACACTATCATAACTGAGCAAATGTTCAGATGTTGGAGAGGAGGTGGGTGTAAGGCCCTGCAGGAATGCTTTGTGATTCCAGGACAAAGACTGCTGTGCCTCCTGGATGTACCTGGCCGTGAGGGCTGGAGGGGTGCAGGCAGAGCAGAGCCTCGCGCTGCTGCAGCTGTGCCAGCTCTGCAGAGCTGTCCTGCCAGGCACAAACCTTCTCTCCTCCACTAAACCAAGTGTCAAACACAGAGAACAATCATGGTAAAGTTTCTTTATGGGGGCATTTCTGGCACGTTCATCTTTCAGCTTTTGGTAACTTGTGCCCGTTATATCTTCATACGTGGGTTTAGGCCACCTTATACATTTATAAAGTCAGGATTCACTGTTGCATTCGAGTGCACCACATATAATGGAAAGCAAGTCAGCAAATACATTCTGTTCTGATTTACCTTGTTCTGCCTGAGAATAAACAGGCCTTTTATCTTCAGCTCATGTATTATTACTAAGAAGTGTCTGAAGTATACACGTAAGATTCTAGACTCTGCTGTACTGCACACAACTTCCAGAAATGGTAAAAGATTTAGTGTCTGCTCTATGTGAGACTTCAAAGAGTGTGTGTTTCTGCTTTGCTTGTAAAATAAAATGCTTAGGAACAAATCAGATTTTTAATGTAATAAGATCCAAAAAAGAAGCAAAATAACTTAGAAGGAGATCATTCTAATATTATTAATCTAAAAGCTCACTTATTTGAACCATATCTTTTTTTTTTTAACCAGTCTGTTCTGTGATATTCAGTGGCACCATGATATTCATATAGTACTATTTCCATGTAGTGTTTTCAGAACCCTAATAAGTTACAGTTATTTTCTATATTTAAAAGTAAGGAGTAGTACTGGTTAACAAAATTGTACAGAGAAATCAAATAAAGTCTATAAAAATTCATGGAGAATAGGTTATTCTGTAAACTGCATGCCAGGAGGACCTGGAAAAGTGAGTAACTTGTAGTTCTAAGGAATAACCAACCTTTCACCTCTAAGTTTTTTACTGAAAGTGTGATATATAGGGGCATCAAAAGTATCCAGATGCACGGTGTAATAAAGGATAATGCTCGACTGGAAAGAGACTGCAAAAATGACACCATGATGTTCTGTAATTGCCTTTCACTGGCAATTTATCAGTTATATTTTATAGAAAGCCTTGGAAGCTCAACTTAGGTTATAGGAGAGCATTATTTCCATTTCATGCATCATCGTGACTAATGGAGAACATAAAGACCAAATTACTTCTGGCTGCATCTGCATAACTCCACAGCCTGCAGTGATGCAGCACTGTTTTAACTGTCTATATAATTCAGGGTGGGTTTGTTTACAAAATAGCCCTGTGGATTTCATTATTTCATTATTTCATTATGCATCTTTCTTCTCAGGGTCTCTCTGCAGGGGTACATGGAATAAAATGTACAAAACCCCTCTTGGTTTGACAGTAAAGGCAGCAACATCACCCTAAAACTAGATGATCTCCAGAAGTCCCTTCCAACCCTAACAATTCTGTGATACTGAGGAAATGCTAGGGGGAATAAAAAAGATATTCGACTGAATTTGGTGTGAAAAATCCAGTATTAGTTATGCAGAACTAGACAAGTCATTTAGCAAACTACTTTGCTCCAATTTCATCTAATTCTAATTCTCCAATGTCTTGGGAAAAGAGAAGGAAACTAGAAAAATGTGGCTTTCAGTTTTGCTGACAAAATTCTAGTTTCCTTCCCATAAGACTCTCCGTAATTAGTTGTGAGTCCTTTTTAATTTAATTTAGTTTTTAAAGCAAGCTTTTATTGATAAAGAACTGCAGCGCACGGGAGATGTCACAGGCGATTTTAACATGCTCGTCCGGTAATTTGCAAATTGACGTGGTTTGTTCTGTGTCTGTGTCTGTTCCGTCCCCAGGGTCAGCGGACTTTCTCCTTTCATGGGAGACAACGACAACGAAACCCTTGCCAATGTCACCTCAGCAACATGGGACTTCGACGATGAGGCTTTCGATGAAATCTCTGACGATGCCAAGGACTTTATCAGCAATCTACTAAAGAAAGACATGAAGTAAAGCCGCTGGATTTAGTTGCTGCACTTTCTGTGTTTGCCTTTAGCTGAAGTTGCCCATTTGTGTTTCCCCCCGTGGATCTCCACATGGCTGCAGCACCTCTGGCCGTACTTTATAAGGAGCTCTGTGTGCCTGCTCTTTGTTTCACTCACAGGCTGCAGGGGCTCAATGGAGCTTTCGCTTCAATCCCTGGCCCTTTGTGCTCTTCCTCCCCTTGGGTGAGCAGCACCCGGGGCTTTTGTGTGGCCACTCTGATCCCCACTCGTGTGACACACACTCCTGCATGACACGTTCTGTCTTGCTCTGCATGGGTGCAGCTTTGCTGTGTGTTGCTTTTAAGTGTGGTACCTCTGAGTAGACAGCTTCCTTATAAATGTAGTAATTGGGCAAGGAAAAAAAATCAGAGTTGGAAGTCCTGTTTGCAGAAGTGTCTGAACAAACCAAGGAAAGGAAACATACTTCTTCCAATGAGTTTGCAAGTGGATGGATGAAGAACAGAGGTTATTTACCTGTGCACACTGAGGAAAGTGAAGAATAGGGGCGGCGAGAGATTTGTACATTTCTGTTCTGTTAGATATCAGGAGGGTATTGAGTGGTGGGATGGGGAAATCTCTGCAAGTGAAGGAAAGGAGATCTGGGATGGGGTTCTGCCAGCATGAAGCAGCTGAATCATTGCCATTGTGGCTCTGCTGTATGTGTTCCATGCCTAAAACATATGGCTTTTCCTGCTTTGTTTTATAATGTTTTATTAACACTTAAAAATGCACAGTTTTCTCTCACAAAGATCTACAGAAATTGTGAAAGTGAGTTTAAGAAGTTAGAATGGCTGGGAAAGCAAAACCATGTGATCTTTGTTGCTAAATTTAGGAAAGAGAAAAATCAGATCCCAGCAAAGAGAGCACAAAATAATGTTACAGAAGGTAGGTTCTTCTCTCGTTACTGGCAACACTGACTGTCTTTTTATACAAAAACAGGAGTCGCTTAAATTGTACTCAATGTCTTCAGCATCCCTGGCTGCAAAAAGACACCAAAAACATGGAAGCCAAAAAGCTTTCCAAAGATAGGATGAAGAAATATATGGCCAGAAGAAAATGGCAGGTAATGAAGAGGATGTGGAATTGGGCTGGATATCCTATTCAGTCTCTATATTTTTAATGTTTATTATTCTGGGGAACACGTCACACCAGGGGGGTTCTGCTGCTGGTGAAAGCTCCAGCGTGGCCAGGGTGGGAATGCAGGACAGCAGGTCTGGTTCCTGCAGCTGTGCAGTAGGAGAGTGCACATCTGCACATGGATTACACAGGGTGATCCCATTTCAGGCTATTAAAAGGGATATGAGCTCAAGTTTAGTTTTTTCTACTCTTCTGGGGGTATGCCTCTGTCTCTTCCCTGCCCTCTCCATGCCACTGAGAGCTGGGAGATTGTGTAATTCTTAACAAACCTGAACAGTTCAGGTAGAACTTACCTGCCTGGCCTCCCTAAAGGTACCTTATTTTTTGGCAGTTTCATTCTACTAAGCCAAGAATTCTGTCTTGTTGGAACCTCCCCAGTTTCCCATGCCTTCAATCAGACCAGTTTTCTGTAACATATTCAGTCTCCATATCTTCTTTTTTCCTAATGCTGGAACTGGAGTACCAGGTCCATCTGTGCCACGCTGATAGCTACAGGTGTTGCTCTGTGAAATCCTGGATCCTTTTGAGTAATCTACAAAATACGAACTTTTGTAAATCTACCTTATATTCCCTCTTATGTTCTATTTGTCTCTTGAAGCTCATGCAATACAAGTGTCTGTACTACAGTCCTCATAGTTGGAGCATATTTTAGTAGCCTGGTGGATAATCCTGGGTCCTGTCAGAGGTCTGCTCCCATCATGCAGATGGTGCTTTCTCATTCATTTCATATCAGCTCATTATCCATGTTGGATGAATTTCAGCCCAGCCCAGAAGGCTGTAGAGAGAGGCATCCCCCACCAGAGTTCAGTTCCAGTTACATAGGACAGGGCTGCTCTGCTGGCCCTCCTCTCTCACAGTGCTTTTTATCCTCAGCTAACAGAGACATTCATTTAGGTATGAGTTCATCAGGGGAAGTTTATATCTGCAACTAAATTTGGTAATTCAGTCCAGCCTGCTCTGTCTCTCCTAGAACAACAGAACTATATATAAGCAGTTTGTCCACCAATTCCAGTGAGGCTTGCAGAGATCCCAGATAATTTGTCCGAAGCAGGATTGTTGCAGAAAAGCACATGCCTGTTGGATTGGATTGATCAGAAACCTTTTCTGTTATGTCTTAGAAAACAGGCCATGCTGTCCGAGCAATAGGAAGACTGTCGTCCATGGCAATGATTTCTGGTATGAGTGGGAGGAAGGCCTCTGGGAGCTCACCCACCAGCCCTATAAATGCAGACAAAGCAGAGAATGAAGGTAAGGATTTTTTTCTGCCCCATATTTTCACCTGTCTCTGAATCAATGCTACTAAAACTTTTAGCAGATTGCTAGAGACCAACCATCGAGTTAGATATTCTTGTGCTCACTCCTCTCTGTTTTTATCTTCCTATTTTTTAAAGAAATTTGTCAAAAATTCACTGTTCTTATACTGTCCTGCTACTCAAAATGTCACAGTATAAGCACAGGCAGTAAACTCTTTTCTTTTTAAAGCCAAAGAATTAAGGCAGATTTGTCAGCTGCACTTTCTCTGAGTTTGGGAATGCATGTTTATACAAAGATGACAGTGATGTATTGCCTTCTCATGCAAGCAACCAAGCAAGCAAGCAATAAAGTATTAACGCTTGCTGTAACCATGGCACACACCCTGCATTAACCATGCTCCTCAGACAGGGCATTTAAGGAAATGTCTGTGTTACTCCTGTACGTCCCCAGATGAAATGTGAATTAGTGGTGTGTAACAGTCAGGGGTGCAAATGTTTGACACTGCTGAAAATCAAGCAAGTAATTTTGACAAATCCACATAGACTGTGGGCCTAATATCAGTGGAGCTGGTTTATCCCTCTGACTAACAAAAGTCCAGGTTTGGTTAGAAACAAATTCAAGGGAAAAATGCTGAGCATTTGTAGCATGGTGGCCCTGTACATCCATTTCTTTCTATTTATGGCCTGAATCCTTGTCCAGCTGCAAAAGATTGGAACAAAGATAAGCAGTCAACGTTCTCACTGTCCTGTTAGTCTGACAGAATTAAGTGAAATATAAGATGCTTTCATTACCATCTGGTAATTAAAAACTAAAATACATCTTTTGAGAACATGCCCTGTAAAATTGCTCACTACCTGTTTGCTCTCCTCCAGATGCTTTCCTCGAAGAAGTGGCTGAAGAAAAGCCCCACGTAAAGCCATATTTTACAAAAAAAATCCTTGACATGGA
Source organism: Zosterops lateralis (assembly GCF_965231275.1). Taxonomy (NCBI): domain Eukaryota; kingdom Metazoa; phylum Chordata; class Aves; order Passeriformes; family Zosteropidae; genus Zosterops; species Zosterops lateralis. The sequence goes on along the minus strand of NC_139767.1, from coordinate 28,279,130 downwards.
AGTTGTGGAGGGAAGTGCTGCTAGATTTGACTGCAAAATTGAAGGTATTTTGAATAAGTGTGTCTGTTTCTTTCTTTCCCCCCTTGTCAGCTTTCTGCACTGGGCAGTTGTTTCACTTTTTCAATTTTTACTTCTGTATTATTGTTGAGTTAGTGCCATTTTGCTTTACCAATATCTGCATGTACCAGCACAAATGCATTGAAATAACAGAAATTATTTGGAGCTTGTTCTGTGCTTGCCATAGAACAGAAGTCTCCAGGAGTCCATGTGTGAATCACTAATTTAGAATAGCAAGTGGGAACTGTCATTTGATTTTTGAAGGAACGGTAAAAGCAAGATGCAAATTAGAAGCATAAATTCCAACAGTATACTCTTAGAGAGTGCCAGCTAGAGACCAAGAATTAGTAGGAGGTCAGTTGTCTGAAATGACAGACCAGTTTCAGGTCACCTCAAGATAACTTTAAGCTATACATACATTTTATTAAAGGCAAACAAGTCCCTAACTGTATATGCATGAGTAGTAAAGACAATATTCTTGCGCTGGTCACATAAGTAACATCTAGAAAATACTGTTCTGTTGTTCGGGGTTTTTTATCTTACGAGTTCAAGAAAGAAACCTCAGACTGGAATATGCAAAGTATAAGTTTATGAGAAGACATGCAAGGAGCGTAGGCAAGGTCAGCCCAAGAGTCAAAAGGCCAAGACCACTGGTACTTCTGCAATGAGACTGAACCTTATGTATCTCAACTGTGAATGAAAACTAGAAATTCTGACAGAAGAGCTGTGAAAACAAAATGAGTAGGGCCAGTACCATCCTGCATGTGTAAAAGTCAATTTATAATCTTAAAATGAGGAAATCAGAAACTGCCTCATCAACCTTCTGTCATTTGTTTCTATGCTCCCAATCTTTCCCTGCCTGGGTTTCCTACTTCACAGTGGAGATGCGAGCATGAATTATTATTGCTAATGGATGCTCAGTGTGAGGGGTACGTGCACAAGCACTACATGGAATAAAACAGATGGATGTACCACGGCTGATGTTCCAAACTTTGCAGTGTATTGCTGTAATGTTCACTTTGTATTTGGGATTCCTGCACTTTCTCTCTGCTCACTGGGGAGTTATCCTCCCCTCCCAGTCCAGAACTTGGCTGAGACCACAAACCTTCAATTTGTTACAGCAGCCAAGAGTACTGTATAAGGGATTGTTCTGCAGCAGGCATTGTACGGCTCTGGAGGCTTAGCAGAGCCATTTGCCTCACAAAAGGCTCTGAAACTCCTGGTGAGATGCACAATCAAAATGCTTTTCTCAGACTTCCTCCCTTACCCTAACCAACACAGAAAAGGGGAGTGCAATGTACTAGACAAGCTGGTTTGTAAGGAGCAGATTAGGAGGAGGAAGATTCAGAATACCCACAGCAAAGCAACCTGAGAAAGATATTAAATTGTAAGCACAAAAACCAGCTTACCCTTGAAATTCTAAATCTCGGTGTTGGGAACTGTTGTCTCCGGAGAGGCTGCAGTGTAACGTGAGCCTCAGATGCAGTGTCAGGAGTTCCCTGCTGGCTGATGGCTCCAGCACACAAAAAACTGTCTGCAGGCACTGCTCAAGGACTGGAAGGAGGAATCCAGCGAGTACCGCAGAGCTCACGAGCAGTTTTTGCTATTCATGAAAAATAGTTACAGGTAAATGTGAAGTAAAAAAGCCTCAAATCATCTGCATTATTTTCAATAGAAGTCAATGAAATATTTGTCTATCAACACATTGGCACGTCCATACACAGGAATTAGAGCATAAGGTAATAAGTACTGAGTTAATGCTCGTTTATTGCAGTCACTGTTCTCTCTCTGCTCTTCCAGGCTATCCCGACCCTGAGGTGATGTGGTTCAAGGATGATCAGCCTGTCAAGGAGTCCCGTCACTTCCAGATAGATTACGATGAGGAAGGGAACTGTTCTTTGACTATTTCTGAAGTATGTGGGGACGATGATGCCAAATACACCTGCAAAGCTGTTAACAGCCTTGGAGAAGCCACATGCACCGCAGAGCTCCTTGTGGAAACAATGGCAAAAGAAGGAGAGGGAGAAGGAGAAGAAGATGAAGAGGAGGAAGAATGAAACAAAGCTAAAAATAATTAAATATTTAAAGACTCTCCTTATAGGGCTCAGAAAACCAAGTTATCAAAAGCACCTTGTGTGAAACGTAGGTCTTTGGGGGGTTGTTATTTCAGCATGATCAGTTGATACCTGTTAGCTTTATGTATGGGCATTACTTCAAACCAGCAGGCTTTTTAAGTTGCTAGCATGATTGGATTGACTTTAAGCAAGCCATCAACTAAGTTGCCCAGACTGCTTTTAAAACCAAAGTATGGAAACCAAGTTATATTCTGAACATCTTAAAGAAAAACAGTCTATTTACTGAGCTCATCGCTCTTTACCATCACTTTTCTCAGCCAAAACTGCAGCTAAGTTGGCACTCCAAGATCTACTTTAAAGGAATCGTTGGCCAGACATGCAGTGAATCTCTCCAGTCCTGGGGAATAGGCATCCCCTGAGCTATATCTTCTGTAAGGGAAGGTTTGACACAGCCAGCATTGCAATTTGTATATTAGCATGGTTCATTTCTCACACTCCAAACTTCAGGCATTTCCACTGCCTCTGTCAGTGAGCTGTTAGTGCCCTTGTATTACTGGCTAGCATCAAACATCCAGGTGGTTCCCTGAGATATTCCTGATCTTGCTTTTAGCCAGCTGATCCCACTTTGTCATCTTTCCCTTATGGAGTCTGTCACTTCAGCACAGTTGCAGCTGCCTACTTAAGAAACAGACTGAAAACACAAAGACTGAGAATATTTTCTGTGTTTCTGGTCAGTCTAATAAAGACTTATGATTCATATATATGCTGCTGTGAAAAAACAGGTTATTGCACAATCAGTGATTTCTCTGTGCATGTGTGTGAATGGAATCCCAGGTTAGTTAAAGTTTTACTTGCATTTATTTGGCAATTGCAAAACAGATTTCAACTGATGATAAGCTGGAAACTCCCACAGATTTTTTTGAGTAGCCAAAAAGATAGTAGCCTGGATTACAAACTCCTCTATTTTTAGCAATTTCCAAAGAACCTTAACCTATATAGGACCTATTTCTACCTTATGAGCTTGACTGTCTTGTTTTTGTCTTGAACCTGCACCAGCAAGGCTGTTGCGTTTTTTAAAAACGCAGAAAAACAAAACAAAACAAATCCAAACCCCATTTTTTTTTTCTCAGAAATGGTTAACGCACTCAGACTTAGTAATTTTGCTTTCCTTTCACAGTATTGGCACTTTTAAATTTTTTTGTTGTTGTTCAGAGGTAATATCAGAGGCTGCAAGGTGATTATGCATAATCCAAAACCAGTGTGTCTTATATCTATGTATCATTCCAAAAGTGATTCTTTTTCTTTTCCACTTTTTGTGTGTAAAGTGCAACCATTTGCGTTTCAAAGGTTACCTCTTTTAAAAAAAAAAGACATTACCTTAAATTCTCACCATTAAATAGTAGTGTACTTTAATACAGGTGTGTACATTATCAACCTTAGGTTGTTTGATATTACCTAGTTGTGTATGTGTTTCATATGATTTGCTCTTCTACATTCAAAGCTCAACTAATGTGGATGACACGATGGTTTGTAACTGCTTTACTCTTTGTTGCTAAGTTCAGATTGCCAGCATGTCTTTTCTTTTCGATTGATAAAAACCTCTTCTTATACTAAACACAGTATTGCCACAATTCCTTATACAGAAAGGTTTGGAATCTGATTTAGAGCATACAGAGCTTTCCTCACTTTATTTTTTTTTAATGTTTTAGACAACAACGGGGTGTATTTTGTACCTTAATAAAAATATGCTAATGTTCTCCCTGTTTGTTAAACCATCAGAATTGCAAAGATGAGACCGCTACAGCTGTAGTTACTCACGGTTCCTAAATAAATACTACCACAAAGCACACTCCTCGTATGCTCTGTTGCAGCGTCACCGCCTTCACCGTGGCCAAGCCTCCCCTCCTGCCCCTGAGAGCTGCTGGCCACATAAACCCATGAGGTGGCAACAGTGGAGCCTCCCTGATGTCTGTGGTGCTGCTGCCCTTCTGCCCCGGCTCGTGCTGTGCAGAGGCTGCTCTGCCCCAGAGCCACCAGCTACAGCCTGGGGCTGGCACTCATGGCCTCGTGCTCTGCCAGTGTCATCACAGCCCTCAGTGGGAACGTGGAGGGGGCACCAGGGTGGTTCTGGGTTTGTTTCACAGTTGGGAATTCCCATGTGGTGGGGAAACTGAGAGTTCTGAACGACTGTGGGAAGATGAGAGAAAAAAATCAGGGAAGTCTCAATGTAGATATGAGCTTCCACCAATGTTACTAAAAACTTTAAAGACAGAGATAAAGATGAATCTGCTTGTGCTGCCTTTATTCAGACTTCTGCTAACATGCAGCCCACGTCACCACAGAGCACACAGACTGTCCTTAAAGCAAAGATTGTGCAAACACCCTGCTTGTAGCAACGTGCTTCCTGAGCAAATCTTCAGCCATTCAAAGAGCCATCTTTGCAAGGTGTGCCCCACTGTCCTGTCAATGCACCTGGCTTTGTTCAGTGGCTGCTGTTTTCCATCCAGGTGGGCACAGGCCTGAAGCAGGGAAAGGTCTGGCTCTGCTGGGCTGCTCTGCAGGCACAGCAAGGTCTGTGGGTGCATGGACTGGGTATCAAAGCCCACAGACTCAGAATTGCTCTTCCTGCACAGATCTTCCCTTCCCTCTCTTCCTTCATTAGTTCTTTTGTGTTCCACAAGCTATAAACTGCCTATTTTTCTTTTGCCCCAAGGATATTTCAAGGAGTTTACCATCTCCCTCTAGCTTCCTATTCACATCCATTCTAGTCTGCAAGAAACAATGACCTCTACTTCCAAAATTACGTGACACACATCTGATTCAGCTCTGAGTAATTGACTCCAAGCTGTATTTGACCTTGAATTTTTTGTTTTGTTTGAAGAACAGAATTCTATTCCACTGAAGAAAGGTATTTTATGTACTTAAAACCCCGTCTCATTTTCCCAGCTGTGGTCTAATAAAAGGCATTACTTCTTTCTATAAACCTTGCCTTCCCTGTATAATGAAGAATATATATATATAGTACATATACAGAGTATAAAGAAATCCACTCTTGGGGTATCATACGGCTGAAACCCCAACAGCAGAGGTTATGCAAGACACTGGTACTGCCCAAGGCAGACTACTTAATTCTCCTTCTATTTCTTTTGTATGACATTCAGTCTTCTCAAGAGACAACGGAGAATTTGGGACTGGCTGCTGTTTTCCACTTGTGCTTCTGGATTTGCAGAAACTTAATTTACTTAATGACTGTCCTGCACAACCTCCTAAGCATCCTGTGCACATTTCTGGTTGATGAGGAAACCTTTGTTAATTGCATGCAGTCGGCTGGGTCCCTGCTTCCCTTTGCTGACAAGGATGACAGCTCTGGACTGCACAGCCCTCTCCTCTGCAGTGACTGTTGGACTCTGCAAACAGAAATTTTTATTTTTTTTACTTGCATACATGAATAATGAATGATTTGTTTCTCTAAAATTTCTTGGTATGTTTATTGAAATACTGCACTAAAACATAGTTGTTTGAAAATGGAATTCTCATAAATCTTCTTTGTATTTTGAGCCCTGTTCTCTGCAAGAGACACGCACATGAATTTATTAGGCCACAAAAATACTTCACATGGAAGCAGAATTTTCTGAGATGGGGGCTGAGGCTTATGCTGTTATTCTGCACTGCTCATAAAGGGACTGCACCATGACATGTATGGGAAATAAACCGAGAGATGTTTATGGGAGTGGAGAAGAGGTGTTTACAATTTCTGCAGGGAAGGAAAAAAAAAAATCTTCTGTTGTGGCTGTTCAGAAGGGCAGTTCTGTCTGCCCTGATGTGGATGCTTCCATGTTTGTTGCTGGGACAGTAATGCTTTCCAGGCTTTTGCTCTTGTAGGGAGCTTCAGCAAGAAATGAGTTACAACTTCCTATTCACACATCACCACCGAACGGTCAGGGTGGGAAGAGGCTCTGGAGATGATCCCGGCCAACCCCCTGCCAGGGCAGGGTCACCCCAGCGGGTGACACGGGAACCGTCCGGGTGTGTTTGGAACGTCTCCAGAGAGGGAAACTCCGCGATTTCGCTGGGCAGCTGTTCCAGGGCTCTGCCACCCTCCCTGGAAAGATGTTATTCCTCATGTTGAGGCGAAACTTCTTGTGTTTTAGTTTTATGGCCATTGCTCCTTGTCCTGTGCTGGGCACCACCGAGAATTCTGGCACCATCCTCCTGACACCCGCCTTTGATTTATGTGCATTAATGGAGATCACCTCTCAATCTTTCTCCTCTAAACTATATTATAAAACTGATGAAAACCTACGAGATATCCCAAAAATAACCTTACCAACTACCGCTATTAAGGGCAGGGCACACACGTTTTGAAGCAGCCCTGTAAGGCCCGCGGACAGGGGGTGACCCCCGCCCGGGCACAGGGCCGGGCACAGGGCTGGGTACATCCCCGGGCCCACAGCCCCGGGCCCACAGCCCCCGGCACCGCCCCGGGCACCCCTGGCACAGCCCCCGCCACAGCCCCGGCCGGGCACAGCCCCGGGCACCCCTGGCACAGCCCCCGCCACAGCCCCGGCCGGGCACAGCCCCGGGCACCCCTGGCACAGCCCCCGCCACAGCCCCGGCCGGGCACAGCCCCGGGCACCCCTGGCAAAGGGCCCGCCACAGCCCCGGGCCCACCGCCCCCGTTCCCGCCCCGAGCCCGCGGGCCCCGCGCCTGCGCAGAGCTGTCCCCGCCCGGCCCGCGGGAAGTCCCGCCCCGCGCCCGCCGAGCGCCGCCGGAGCGGGCGGGGCGCGCCAGCCGCGAGATGGCGGCGGCCGGGAGCGGCGGGAGCCGGGCGGACAACGGCTACGGCGGGCAGCAGGCGCGGCGCAGGAAGGGCCCGGGCGCGCTGGCCACGGGATACCTCGTTATCTACAATGTGGTGATGACGGCGGGGTAAGGACCGGGCGGGGCCGCTGGCGGAGCTCCCCGGCCGGGGCCGCCGGCGGGGCGCGGGGCTGCGCTCGGCCGGGCTGCGGCCGCGGTGGGTCCGGCGGGGCAGGGCAGCGCAGCGCAGGGCGGCTGCCGCAGGGAGTGGGGCCGGGCCGGGAGCAGCGGCCTCTCCCCCCGTGCTGCACCGTTCGTGGGGCTGCACCGCCCGGGTGCCGGGTGCGGACGGGGGGCTGAGCTGTGCCCCCCGGGCTGTGCCTCGCACTCCGGTAACGCTAAAGCGCACAGCCGGCCCCTCGCTCGCTGCTCCTCGGGCTGGACAGGGGCTCCTCCACGCCCATGCTCGGCCGCCTTCCCGCTGTCCCGGCTCTGCGCCGTGTGCGGTGACCGTAACCCCGCTGGAGCCCCGAGCCTGCCCCTGTGCGGCCCGTGCCAGGCCTCGGCCGCCCCCGGCCCGCTGCGGGCCCTCAGCGCTGCCCCCGGCGCTGCCCCAGCCCCCGGCGCTGCCCCAGCCCCCGGACATGCCCCTTCCAGAGCGGGCTCTGCACGGCGGCTCCACCGCGTGTTCCCTGGACACCGCCGTGCCTTGTAATCGACACCTTAATTCGCTCTGCGGCAATTTCCACGTCCAGGTGGCTGTAGATTCCTCGCATCGCTGTGTCCGTGGTGTAGATTCCAGCAGTTTTCACTAGAGAGGTGATCCTAAATACAGGGAAGTTACCCGCAGCAGTAGCTGAAGGCAAAGGTGGTGAGCCCTGCAGGATTTCTCCATAAACTCTTCAGCTGCTCTGTAATTTGAGGTTGGAAGCTGCTTTTGGGACGTGTGAGCTCCTGGACCAGCTTGGTGCTCTGCCCTTGTCCTGTGTGGCAGAATGCAGGCTGGGGCCAGCTGGTGCTTGCTCAGGTGTGCTCTTAGGTACAAAAATAAAAATAGCCACAATTGGGGACTCTAAAGAGAAAGGAGACTTTTTTTTTTTTTTTTTTTTTTTTAATTAATTGTGGCTGTGGCGTCTCATTGGAATCCAGATAAAAATAAAACCATATTTTAAAAGATTGAGGATATTTGGGTGGGAGGAGAAAAGAGGCTTTAAAATGGATCCCAAATGAGCGTGTTTTGTGCTAGATAAACCCTGGCAGGTGAGGAGGTGAGCAAACAGGGCAGTGTCATGGTTGGGGGGGAGGTTAGTGTAGAATTAATATAGATACAATTCTTTTCAATAAGGCAGTTGGACATGAAGATTCTTGTCTTTGCTGGTGGCAGCTGGTGCTGTTTCAGCTTACAAGATATTTACACTCGTGTGATCAAAGGTAGGGGAGCAGGGAGAGCTCAGTTCTTGTGAGGTGCTTGGTACACCCATTACCCAACAGCTGTGATACTGTGAAATGTTACTGAGCAGGTTTATGGCTCCATAGGACATTTGCAGGGTATTTCACTCAGAGGGCAAGGATAATTACCCACCAGTTTGATTTAAGTAATCAAAAATAATTACATGAGGAAAACGACACATTGCAGGCACTCAGTAGGGCTTTTCAGTTTTGCTGTGGTGTCCCTGCACAATGTTAACAAGTTCACCTCTGAACTCTTCTAAGAAATAAAAGCATTTCCCTGCTTATTTTGCTGCTTATTATGTGCAATTCAGTTGTGTGTTTATAAAAGATATAAAAAACCTGAGAGAGAAGCTGTGGTATAAATGGAAAGTTTTCTTTCAAGTGGTCATGAATTTTTTTGTCATGGCATGCAAGCTCCTGAGCATGGGAAATTTCTATTTCTTCAGAAGAACAAATTAAAAAAAAAATTGAGCACTGGAAACTCAGAAATAAATAACACAAACCTGTATTTAGCTTTCTGTTGTCAAGTAAATCTTGATTATCATGTTACCCATTTTCTTGATTTACACCAAGCCTCTTGGAAAATTCCACTCTTGGGTGGATGTGATTTATGGTGCTTTAACATGAGGTGGTTTTTTCTGGACATGGTTGTGATTATACAATTTCTGCAGTTTGGGGACTTACCATATGAATTCTGTGGTCATATCTCTGTTTGGTCTCTCACTTTTGGGGTAGGTCACCAAGGGCTGTCATTGTTCATTTCTCTTCAAATGCATGAGGAGTTTGCACTGGACACTGCTGAAATTCCACAATATACAAGATTGAGCTTAGGAAAGAAGCTCAATTTCTTTCCTATTATTGTGAAGCCTTTTAAAAAGGTAGTTTTTCTGGAGTTGGTTGACAGAAGCTCAGTTGTTCAGATGACAAGATCAGAAGATTGATACACAGCAGTGATTGTTTACTGACCCCATGTCAATCAGGGTGCTCAGACTTAGTTTCTCCAACTGCACTGCCTTGGAAAGAGAATTGTGAAAAGAAAAAACCAAAAAATTCAAGGTGCCCAGATGATGAAGTGGTGCTCTAACAGCACATGGGATTTTTTTGAAGTGGTTTGTTTGGTTTGGTTTACAAAAGGCTTATAAACTGAAGCACACAACAACATTGATGTGCAATAAATAGATACTAAAGTAAATGTTTTTAAACCATAGTTGCCTTAACTATTAACTTTATTTAAAATGGATCAAGTAACAGTTGAAAAATCTCAGCATAGCTACTGTATTTACTTTGCATTTATCTTAACTTAGCTAAAGAAAACACAACTTACTCCAAAAATAATAGATCTTGTTTCCAGCTTTATGCTGCAGTGCACGTAGTGCGTGGATTCCTGCATAAAAAAAAAACTTACAATGGTTTTTACAAGGGCAAAACAGCAGACAAAGCATGTGCACCTGTGGATCCATGGCTGGAGCTGCATGCACTTACCATTTGGTTCATGGTTTGGGTGTTTGGGGTTTTGTTTTTTTTTTTTTCAGAAATGGGACTCACATGATACAGCAGGGGATAACCAGTCCTGCAGTTGGTTCTCAGCTGTTCTTGCTCATGTTTTGTTGCCCGTGGTTTAAAGCATTAAGCTGCAGAAAGCTCAGCATCTTGCTTCTCTTGTGTTCAGGCAGACTCTTTTCCCATCACAGTGTCAAGCTGTGTAGTCGGGCCTGACCTGAGCATGGGGAGCTCATTCTGGAGGCATAGAAATTATTTTTCCTAAAAACTGTATTTGACTGAAATCACTGAATAATGCTGGGTGGGGAGAGAGAGCATGCTGTTAGAGCTGAGTGTAAATGTTAGATAAGCTGCTTTAAAAGTGATTATGTTTCTTATTTTAAGTCAAGTGCTGTAACTGACTAGTACTTCTGGGTATAAGTAGCTGGTGGTGGTATAAACAATGAATTTAAAAAGGATTTCACTCAACCAGGTCGATGGTAATGTAATAGCTTTTGAATTTGCAAGAGTTTGTGTTAATCAGTGTTGAGCAAAGAGTGTTCTGGGTTATGAGTTTCATTGTCCATGTCTTCAGTGAGTGGTTGTTGAGAGTCAAAGTACACTTCTCCCTTTCATGTGCACTCACTGCATAGCTCTGCTGTATTCTCTTGCATAAATGTTACAGAACCTCTGTAAACTTTGCATAAGAAAATGCCTTTTTATGACCTGTGAGAGAGTCAAGGGAGTATAGCCTAAGGACCTGAGCACAAAGCTTGTCTATCAAGTCTGACCAAATGAAAGTAAAAAAACTCTGTGTGTGCAGTATTCATTTTTCTTATTCTGGATTAATCAAAGAATGGTAATCATCCAGTCTGGAGTTTACAGACAGGGTAGCAGTAATTTAATGAAATGTAGCTCCAGCTGGGCTGTCAGGTAGAGTTCAGTGTGTAGCTCAGAGAAATGAGCTTTCATGACACAGTTGTGCCTTTTGCTCTCCTTCTGAACTTCTTGCTGAGTTCCATTTTCAGCTGATATTCCTTGGTTTCACCTTCTTCTGTTCCATTTTGTCTAGACTTAGAGAGTGACGAACTATTTAAGAATCACAGAAGCAGGACAGAGGTGCTAAAAGCTTCAGCACAAACTAGGCTCAGCTTTTAATTTCATGTGGATTAATGCTCTGATCTGTATCAAATGCTTTTTGAGGGATAGTAAATGGAATGGAAAGTACAGTCTTGCTGGAGTCAGTGATCTGGCATGAGGGTGGAGATGAGCAAAAGGCTGGAGCTCTTCTGGGAGCCGTGGGATTTACCAGTCTCTCAGTTCAGATGAGAACTGTTTGCAGGCACAGCCAAGAACTGGCATCTTGTGCAACTGGAGAAATTGCTCAATTCAGCAGTTTCTCAACAAACATGGGAGATCAGGAAAAAGCAGAGAAACTTGACAGATAAGAAGAGCACAGAGTCAACCTGCTCTGATTTCCTGTTCTAAAGAAGAAGCAGTTGGTGTTGCAGGGGAGAATCACAAGTACTGTAGTGCTTACTGGTTTATTCTACACTGAAGTCCAAGTACAAAATGAATCTGATTTATTCTTTGTAAACAGCAATTATTTGGCAGATGTTTGTCCTTTTGTTTCGCAAGATGGCTTTAACTGAAATAACTTGTCACTCTGAAAAAGGGAGAACTTGTTTCTCTTTCCCATTTATCTTCCCCACTCCCCCTCCTTTTCTTTGGTGCATGTCTTCCAGAAGTTAAGTCAGAAATTAATTAGCCTTCTTTCAGTTCTGCTAACAGATTTTGTTACAAACACAAACTGGGATGCCAGAGTTACTTATTGTTGAAAAATCTGAATTTCACTGTGTTTCAAACAATTATTACATTTAGGATAATATGTGCAAATCCTTTGCAATATCCAAGCTAGTGTGGTACTTGTAAGACTCTAATATGCTGTAAATAAAGGGAATTTCTTCATCATCCCCATTACAAAACCACAGCTACACACTTTTTTTCCAAAGGGTAGAAACGATTGCGTAGTCAATGGGCTTGCTACGTGTCTACACATTGAATTGTTAGCAGAGACACTCAGTGATTTACACGAGGGGTTTGGAGGGAGATGGAGGTAAAATTGGGTGGCATTCAGGGTGGTGGAGTGTAAGACAGACAGAATGAGCCTATCAGTGAAAAGTTTGCCAAAAGCAATCGGAACTTAAAATTAACTATAGATGCTATTTCCAAATGGAAGGTGTTTGACCTGGGTTGACCACTCACCTTGAGTTTGTGGCTTGGCATAGACTTGACTGAAGAATTTCTCATATTGTGGGCAAGCACCAGCTCTGGACAGCTGTGGTAGTCAGTGAAAGCTTCATCAGGATGAAAATTTTTTATGTTTGTTTAAATTATTTGAAGGAAAACCAGCAGGGTTAACAGGTCACGTTGTTCACATACAGTTGCAGTTAAATGGGCACTACTTACATAGGCCCAGATATATTTGTTGGTTAAAAAGGAAAACTGGAATGGGAATGGCCATGCTGCCTTCAAGGCTTCATCAGGCTCAGTTTCCTTGCAGTTATTTCTCTATAACTATTTCTCATACAATGTATGCTACCAACTAATCTGGATGATCTCTCATGAAGTCTAGGGGTTTGCTTGGAACTGAAATGTTAAAATCAGTGCCTTCTGAATCTTGTTTATGTCAAGCTGCTATAAGTTGGTAAGAGGTCTCTGACTAGCTGTCAGGGGGTTTCTGCTTAAACTAAACAAAATGTGATGCCAATCTGCCATGAATACATTTCATAACTAAATTCAATAGAGCTCACTGAAAAATAAATGGAGACATTGGAGATATTGATACCATGTTGGTGCTGAAAAATGCTTAAAAATGCATCATCCTTCACTTGGATAAATTTGTAGAAGATGTGAGTATTTAATATTTCCAGTGTTACAGAGTTAGTGTAATTCAGGACAATTCTGCCTGTTGCTTTTTCAATGATCAAAAGATTTCTTTTCATTTATGCTTTCCTTAATGTCTCCTTTTTTCTCTCTTTCAGGTGGCTCGTTATTGCAGTTGGTCTAGTTCGGGCGTATCTGGCTAAAGGCAGCTACCACAGCCTTTACTATTCAATAGAAAAGCCCCTGAAATTCTTCCAAACTGGAGCTTTGCTTGAGGTGGGTGTAGTTCTGTTCCCTGGCGTTATTAATATTTGCATGAATGTGTTGTATTTCTTACATTCACTTAAATTCTACTGAACAGTTCACACAAAAGCTGAATTTTCCTTTTAGCAAGTCGTGAGAGGGTTTTACTGTCTCCTATTTAGCTTGGGCAGCAGAGCTAAATATTAATCTTAATCATTGAAATGCAAATACTGAATCTTAAGCTCTTGTAACAGAACTAAGTGTTTGTTTGAATTGCTTAATTTGAAATGTTAGTGATTTGAATTTTTCTTTTTGTTCTAGATTCTGCACTGTGCACTTGGTAAGCTTGCAAATTTTCACTTTATTATTTTTATAGAAGACTGCACTTTTAGCAATATATTAGCAAGAAACGTGTTACAGTTTGTGATTGCTGAATTTAATAACTTACTAATTTTTGTTTGAAATACATTCCAGTTTTTTACTCCCTAATTTGAGAAGTCAGAAAACAATAAAACAGTGCTTCAGCACCTATCTGAATGTTCACTAGCCACTATTTAACGAGTAAGATGGCATTGAGGTTCCTAAAGCTGCAGCTACAAACTTGCTGATTTTCACCATTGTCCAGACAGCCACATCCTGTAGGGGATGTTGGATTGTAGGTTCCTGGTGAGTTCTGTGGGGTGTTTTAATAACCAAGTGAGGTGTTGGGAAAACTGGTGCTAGGAACGTGTCAGCAGAGGGCAGTCTGGTTCTGTGGCTGATGAAGTAGTTCTGACCCTCCTGAATCATCCAGTTACTCTGAAAAAGCCTTAAAAAGGCAGTTCATAAACTGTGCACAGGTCATCCCAAGAAATGGTCTTATATACCTCAAATTAATGTAAAGGCTTTTCAGAGTAAACTGTTTGTATCATCTGTTTGCCTGTGCTGTCAAGGCAGTCCTTCCAATGGTGCTTAATTTTACTAAATCTCAGTTACTGTTTTTTACCAGAGTAAACCATAATTCTTTTAAAAATGGTCAAAAATTAATATTAAAATGTGCCATTTTTAAGGTCTTATTTAACAAGTGACAAGAAGGAAAAGTTAAATTTTCCAACACTGGAGAGAAAACCTTGCAGATAAAATGCAGGTTTTACCATCCTAAATCCATAATGTTCTGCTATTTTCTTCATTTAAACTGTTGTGCAGACAGCAGTGTTTATGAGTACTAAATCTAAGAATGTAAAAAATGTAACTGGATTATCATTTCCTGACAGTTGGGTGTCTGTGTCCATCAAATCAGTGAGTAGCAGGAGAGAGTGCTGTGTTTCACCTTCCAGGCTGATGCAGAACAGCAAATAAGATGATTATACAGCCTGCCTGTGTGCAAAACTAATCATTCTGGCTCAGTTGATTTGAGGTGTGGATCCATTTAGCCCATATTATCCTTAGTAGCACAATTTAATTTTAGAGAGAGCCATTAGGGGAAAGTGGCAGCCTTTTATGCCGTTATTGTTCTATCTTTTTGCTTTCCCTAACAAAGCTCTTTCGCAAAAGACTGGTTTTCTTATAACTGGCAGTGGATTATATTTTTTTCTGTTAATGGAAGTGTTTGTCAGCTAAATAAAGTGAGGGGGTTTTGCACAGCCGGATGCACTGCTGCTGTCTGCTGCAGTCCTCCTGACTGTAGCAAAAGTTTCTATGCAAGGAGAAACAGGAAATTTGCAGATTCCTTTGCCCCTGCTGAACTAATTGCTCTAACTAGAGCTGTAATTCTCTGTCAATAGAAGAGCTTATGTGTGACAGATGGCTGTTTGTATCAGCATAACTTTTCTCTCCACATCTTTTCAGTAGAATCTGAAATGTTAGCATCTGTGAGGCAAGTCCTGCAAAATATGAAGATTGATAGGGGAGTGTCTATGAGCATGGTTGAGGACAGGACTTTGACATATGACAAAGATTTTAAAAGTGCAGCTCTCTACCTGGAAAGGAGGTAACTTATAGCCCAGAGACCAAGACAATGTGATAAAAGTGAAGAGAACTATGTCTGTAGGATTTTCCTTTTTCCTCTCAAAGAAGCCAAACGTATCAATGAAAATAATTCAACTGAAACTTGCTTTTGACTTTTCTTATTATTTCTTCCTATTTCTTTTTCCTCTTTAGTCTCTGCATCTTTCTGTTGCATTGCTTGTGGTTTGCAATAGCTTTACAAGCAGTTTTTACTGTATCTCAGGAGCTACACCTGCTCTTTATCATGTAGCTATTGGAAAAAAATAAAACTTGGTGATGCAAAGTTTAGAAATTTTGTGTAATCTTGCAATCTAAAACTATTCCTGCCCTGTCAGACCTGGCTGTGTAGGGTCCTTTTAATAACAGGCCATTTGGCACCTCAGAACTTGCTGGAACAACCAGCGATAGCTGCTTCCTTGAGAAAATCTTCAAGTGTCTTCTGTACCTGCCAGTGCATCAGCTGTTCCCTGGGGTTTGTTAGTTGTGGAGTTGGTTTTTTTGGTTGGTTGGGTGGGTTTTTTTGACTTGCATTTCCAGGAAGGAAATACAAACTTTCCATCTATCAAAATATGGGCTAGATCAGTGTTTCTGAAAAGAACTTTAAATTTTTTGTGACTGTTTTTTTTAAGATATACAATGCAAAACATATTTATTATTTTTACATTTTAAATCACAGTAATGAAGAGTATCTTGGATATTTTAATCAAACAGGATCTATTTGAATGACTGTATCCCAGAAGCTGTTTGATTTGAAATTATCTTATTGAGCTGTTCTGTGTATTGAGGAATGTGCTGTGATTGCAACAAGATCAATTACATTTGTTTGCATTTTGATGCAGAAAGCCTTTTCAGGGAATTACACTGTATAAACACACTGAAAGACTGACTTCATATTTTCAAATTAAAAAAAAATAAAAATGAAATGCTTTCCTTCCAGAAATGTCAAATAACTGGACTTAGATTTAGCTGTGTTATATCTCCCCACCCCTGCCTCCCACCCTGGTAGTCAGGAATATTTACTAATTGTAAAATATCTTCCAGGCATTGTTCCCTCTTCTGTTGTTCTGACTGCTTTCCAAGTGATGTCAAGGGTTTTCCTGACGTGGGCAGTAACACATAGTGTAAAAGAGGTAAGTCAAGCTACAAATTGATAGAAAACTGTTGATCCATGCTGAAAAGCAAGTGTTGGTTGCTGTCTTATTGTCCTCAAAATGTCTTCTGTTTGTATCTCAACGTGGGAAATTGTTCATACAAATTTCTGTGGATCAAAAGAAACAAAAATAGATATGATGTCATCTTTTGTTGACAGTCAAACGGAGCGAGGTCTGATTCTCTCCCTGTAAGACATCCAGCTCCTGGACAGATTCTGCAGTCCTTACTGACAGTCAAACAGGTCCCAGTGTGTAATACAGAACACAGAATTTTGTACAGCCTTCTAGTGTTCATCTCATTAGTGCCATAATTAAAAGCAAAAATCTCGTTGCCCTCCTGCACATGTAATTCACTTCCTGTGGTACCTGAACTCCCCCTGAATTGTTTGTGCACAGCAGTGCCTCCATGCTCTGCATTGTCACTCTCCAGGATAGTCTTTCCTCTGTTCTTCATTTAATTTTCTTATATTCAAACATAGGTAATTTTTGGGGACTGTGTTTTTTTTTTCTCACTGTTCACCACACCAGATAGTGCTGCACTTTATGCAGATCTCTCTAGAATCTTTTGAAAGCCATGTTTTTTCATGATTATTCCTGACAGCTGTTTTAAAAATCTAGATAGACTTTAATTGGTACAGGTTGTGGTGACTGACTCATGTAATCTGAATCCTTGTAGTAGCCCAAATATGCTGCATCTCTGCTGTAACTTGAGACAACTCATCTTACTGGTTTTCTTCTCATTAAAGAAAGAAATTAGTCTCGATACCAGTGTCAGCATGGGTGCCTGAAATAAGCATCAGTTATTTTATGCATAAGATTATTTGTGACTTAACATGGAGAATGTCTTAAAGAACTTGTCTTATTACGAAGTCTTGAAGGAAGCTGCTTTCTCTTCCTTCTTCCAAACCTGTTGTCAGATCATCCATGCACACGTAGAGTAACATAAGCCACTGTAGTTCCTAGCAATTGACAGTCCTCTCTGGTATTGTGGTGCTTGTTCATGTGAAGCTTTAATTTCATGCTACTTAAAGTGGAGAGATGTTATTTTTCTCAATAAACATAAAACCTATTTTGTAATGGACTTCCCTGTTAATTCACCAGAAATAAGTACTAGGCTTTGGAAAAAAAAAATGCAAGCCTTAATCTCAAGACATTAGATTTTATATATATGTATAAAATACTTTAAAATAAATACTCTTGGAGTTTTGCTTGTTATCTATATGATGTTGGGATATCTGGTGCTCCATAAAGAACAGTGATAATCTGTTTTTATTAATTGTCTCCTGGTTTTGAAGTTACTCAAATATTAAAGGTTAGATTGGATGGATTACAATTATTACACATGTTGTCTGTTAGACATCAAAGAAAAACCTGTAATATAATTGTGGGTTAAGTTTTTTTGAAGCTTATGCCCACATTCTCACCAGAGAAAACCAACAAAATAAGACAAAATGGGAGCAATGACTTTAGCCAAATATTTGACTTTTAACAAGGATTCTTTCAACAGTATTCCATGCAGATTTTTTTCCCCACACTTGTGTGGTCTTCTGGTTAAAGTCTTGCAAGAGACTGTATTTATTATGTGTTACTCTTTTAATGTCTCAGAAAGTGAGTATAAGGATGGCGAGGGTGAGGAAGCCTGTGATGAGTTTCTGACCTGTGACTTGAGCAAATAAATCAAATAAGAGGCTGTATTCTTACCCCTCCCCTTCCCCCAACCAGGGAGCCTGCAGGCTCACCTGGGGAGATGTGTTGTGAGTGTCACAAGTGTTCTACTTTCTCTGAAGGGCTGTCTGCACAAGTGAGCTCCATGCTGAAGGCCAGGATTAAATTCTCACACAGCTTTATGGAACTTGTAAGCGATGCAGTTGCATGATAAGGTTCTTGTAAAATAAAACGCAGTTTTCCTCTTTAACTTTTTGATTGAGACTTGTTCAGTATCTTGCTTTTCCAGACTGTTTTCATATATAATACAGCTAAAAGAAGGAACGTGTATTGCATCCCTCCTTCTGTCAGGATACACTCCTAGAGATGTGATGTGATTTGAAGCATGCTTCCTGCCACTAACGTGTTTGTGCTTTTTGTTGACTTCAGTGCTGATGTGTTGTTAAACTCAATATGAAATTATTCACAATAAATGTTAAAGCATGGCAAATGTTAAAGCACTGCACACTGAGGTTCTCCTTACCTGCACTGTAGGAGCAGTTGTTGGTGTTGCGGAGGGCCTGGCACATCATCAGTGCTGGCCATTGCACCAGAAAGGAGCCAGTTCAGTGTATTTTACTGTTTCCCCTGCAAAGGAGAATGGAGAATGAGCAGCCTGGTGTGAAGGGCTGGGAATATGTTGGCATAGGAGAATGGAAAGTGTCCTTCAGTTCTAGAGAGGTCTTTTTGAACTTGTGTGAGCAATGAAATCCTCTGGTTACGTCATGGCAGGTCTTCATGGAGTTCCATTCTGATAGATAATTCTGCCCCCAGTTCTGATGAGTAATTAAAAAATGGTGTCAGCAGGCATTTTTTGCTTATCCCATTGGGCTCAGTTACAGAAAAGTTGCAAATAAGTGTAATATACATTTAGAGGAACTTTTGTAGAACACACAGGCAAGAGATGCTGTGAAAATAACATATATAGCATGCAGAGCTGGTAATTGGGACTCGAGTGTCTGCAGTTGGGAATTGGTATCTTCAGTCAGTAGTGAAGCATACTTACTTAAAAGAGGGAAGAACATCTTAACTTGGGATATTTAGGACTAAGTTGTAGTAAAAGGTCCATGCTGGAAGGGTCAGAACTCTGAATGGTTGAGTACAGTTGAAAAACCTGACTCATCACTGCTTTACATCTATGTAAAATTAGAGCAATACCATACAGCACAATAGTCTGTCAGGCCCTTTGTGCCTACTGTGAAGCTTCTCTTTTTTTTTCCCCTTTCATTTTATGTTTTATTTTTTAATTACTGTACCAGAGAACCAGCTCTTTGGAGAGAGACGTGCTGTTCCAATATTTTCCATCATTACACTTGCATAGTGCTGCTGGTTTTGCTCTTCTGCATTGGATTGCTTAATTATGTGTTTAGCTGAAATTTTCTGCAAATTTGTCAAACTGTTGCTCTTAACGTAGAGAAATTTCCCTTTCCAATCTTAAGGAGAACATTAAAAACCTCTCAGGCTTTATTTTGTCAACTCCCAGTTCTCATCTTTGCATCCTAAAAGACAGTGGTTTTTTTATATTTTAGCAAACACTGTCTGCTATTCACAGTATTTAAGAAAAGCTAAAATATATTCAGGACTCTCCTTGATGATATGTTGGCTTGAAGCACATGCCAAAATATTGTGCCTATTGTTTGATTGACCCCTATTAAGAGAGTTGGACAAATGAGGTGTAAATAAAGTATAAAATGTCTTTCGACTTATGTCTAACACTTCCTTGAAAGACTGGCATGAAAAAAAAAAGTAGTAGAAGAAGAATTAAATTCTCAGGGAGCATTGGCCTTGGTGCTTTATTAAAGGTTTACTGTGTATTTGTCCTCTCTTCAGCCTGGAAGAGAAATTATGCAAATGCAGCATTAGTAATGGCTAAAAGAATAAGACTCCTGAGAAATTGTTTTGTGAATCAGTTCCCAGGGGTTTTATAATGTACATCTCAGTCATCTTTATCTAAAGTGTTGAAAAACTGTCAGTGCTCAAAGAGATGTTCTGATAGTGACAGACTGGTGACAGTTCTGAGTGTGCAAGAAACAGACTTTAAAATGATAACCACCACTTTCCAGTCTTCTTTCTTCCTTAAATAGGGACACAAGCTATGAAGGCACAGTCAGTGATTCTTTAAGTGACCCGACAGGGTTGTGTGTTCCATAATGGTGTGAACTGTTTTAATAATTTAAAATACAAAGGAGAGGGGGGAGACCAGACCTTGAAGGCAGTGTTAGAGATGCCATGTGATACAACTGGACTGTAACTGCTGTGATTTTTCTACTTCCATGTGTGTGATTCACTGTTAGCGTCCCAGTTTCTTGTCCTTGCTCATATCCTTGGATACGACTTCAAGCTACAAACTTGTGCATTTTGACTTTACCATAGCTGGGAAAGAAGTGGGATTTAAGCACAGGTTGAAGGCTGTTACTCACAGGTTTAGGTGCACTCATCACTAAGCTGCTACTCCCGATTTGACCAGAAGATGCAGCTCTGGAGTGCTTGTCAAGCACTTTCCTCCTTTGGAACAGCAGCATCTGGGAACTGCTGTTCACTTCTCCGTGTTGAGAACAAAATCTTGCTTATAAAGCAGACCTCAAATAGGATTAGGATCCTGCAGCAATGTGTAAAAATAGATTTGGTCTCTTCTCCGAAAGTCTTAAAATAATTTTTGGATTTTGCTCTTTTATGATGATGTAAGGGAGATTAATATATAAACAAATTATCAGAATGTGAAAAAGAGTAAGATGCTTTTGCTGCAAAATGCAGTAAAAAGTGACCTGAAATGTTACATGCAGCAGAACATAGATTTACAGCACAATACAGATTACCAGCAGCTCTGCATCCCAAGATAGCTCAAGATTTCTGTATAATTTTTTCTGGGTTTTGCAGTCTGTAACAAAGCTTTTTTGGGTAATGTCCTTGGAAAAAAATTCCCTTTTTTTTAACCCGAAAGTATATGATCAGTCCCCTCCTATTAAAAATTTTCTGTTTGTCCATATATATATAAATGTTCTTGTTCTTTTTTTTTTTTTCTATTGGTTTGTACTTTGTCCAAGATTAATAGAGTGCACCACCCACATCTCCTGACTTCCTTTTCCCTTTTTTCAAGAGTTGGAGGAAAAGAGAAAATATGGGCCCCTGTGGTTGAGCCCTTTTCGTTCCCACGGTCCACTGAATTTGGGCTCAAGGTGCTCATACAGCTGGGAGTTCTGTTGAGAGGGGAGGGAGGGAGAGACGGAAAAGGCTGTATAAAAATCATGTCTGCTCCCTCAAGAGTTTGTACTGTGGGTCAGTGACCCCATATATACTTGATCCATCTGGAACCTGAACCTCATAATGATGCTCCATAATCTAATAAATATAACTCTTCATTTTAAAGTACATGTTTTTGAGGATTATAAATATCACAGATAAAGGCAGTTCATTACAGAATATTTTGAGCTTAAAGGGACCCACAAGGATCACTGAGTCCAGCTCCTAAGTGAATGGCCCATCCAGGGATTAAACCCACAACCTTGGCATTATTAGCACCACGCTCAGACCAACTGGGCTGAAATCAGGGTTAAAATGTGGAGGGAGTTACAGCTGGTTCACTCAGGTGTGACTGACATAAAAGCTCCCAGAGGTGTAAAGCAGTGAAACATGATACTGCCTTGAGTGTAACATTAGAGGAACTATGCTAGTTAGAATAAGCAGAAAATGGAGCAAGGAACAGATTCAGATACCTGTCAAGCTTACCTGAGGTGAGACAATCTGAGCATCATTCTTCTCCCAGTCTGAGGTCTGATGTTAGCTGTTTTGCTGCTGCTCAAAAGTAGGACCCAGTTTCTGACCAGAGAAAGGAAAACTGCTTCTGCTCAGAAGTACCTTGAACTAGTATCAGAATATCAGGTGTAAACCAGGTATCAAGTGTTAGACCATTCTTTCTGTACTAGCAGACAATTGTAGAACAGAAATAGAAGTTGGCACTCTATAGGAATGTGAAGAGTTGAAAATTATACTCAGAATTTCAGGAGTTTTGTGTACCAATTTACCTTGCACAGAATATGAGAGCTTAAGTTACCCAATCATGAAGCAGAGCTTTACTGTTGTTACTAATGTTGCTTTTAAGCCCATTCTTGGAGTCTGTTCTCTAAAATCATGCAGTAAAGCAACCCACAGGAATTGATTTCTGTGAGGTTTTCTTGGGTCTGGTGAGTGACTGGTAATGCTCAAGTTCATACAAAGCCTTTTTTCTGTTCTCACAGGTACAAACTGAAGACAGTGTCCTCTTGTTTGTAGTGGCCTGGACCATCACCGAGATAATCCGTTACTCTTTTTACACGTTTAGCTTGTTAAACCATCTCCCTTATCTCATCAAATGGGCCAGGTCGGTAGCATAATAAAAAATTACAGCCTTAAAGCACTGATCTGACAGGGCTATTTATCTTGTAAAGTAGTTGCAGTGCAAAAAATTAGATTCTGCCTTCAGGTAATTGCCCTGTTTGTGAACGTGACTGCCTAGCTTCTTTCCAGCAGATTTTCAGGCTACAAAAATCTATTGCATTTCAAGCTGGAAGAGTTGTTTGTCTGAAGTCAGTTCCATTTACAAAATAATTTTTTGTCAGAAACTGATATTTAACAGTAAGGGATGACAGTAAGTAAACTGACATTTAGCAGGAATTCTTGAATCCAGTGGTTGTCCTTGAAATAATATTTAATCTCATTGATTAATATCAACTATGTTTGGTCCCATTTTAAATAGTAAAATGACCTCTACCAAAGACTTCAGAAATCAAAGTAATAAATTGTGTGTATGTGGAGAATAGTTTTAAAGATAGTTTTTAGATTTTCAGACAAAATCTTTAAATATTTCCAAACTATTGCTGATTTGAATACTTACCTTGCAATAATGTTCATACCTTGCCATGCTCTAATCAAATAAGACTTAAGAAAAATAAATACTGAGTGGAGAATTCAAAATCTGAATATCTGTAATATCATTTACCAAATATTTTGTCTGAGTTTGTCATAACTTTTAATTCTTTCTGTGTATGTTTCCTTCTAGGTACACTTTGTTTATAGTATTGTATCCAATGGGAGTCTCAGGTGAATTACTCACAATATATGCTGCATTACCCTTCGTCAGGCAGTCTGGCTTGTATTCCATTAGTTTACCTAACAAGTACAATTTTTCGTTTGACTACTATACATTCCTGATCCTGGTCATGATCTCTTACATTCCAAGTAAGTATGAGTTTGTTAGGTTTCTTAATATTAACAGCTGTGCTGGGAAAAGCAAACAATTGGGGGATTAACATACACAGAAGTAACCAATTTAGCCTGCTGATGAGCTTGTTTAATTTTTGCATGGTTCATAATGGTTTAGTATCTCATGGAAATTTCAGCTTTTGCTGTTTGTGTATGTATGTTTTCCATCCCCTGCTTTGTTGTTCTGCAAACATACTTTGTGCCATAGTCTTAGAAATAAGAAGAGGAAAAGCTCTAGAGGGAGAGAGAAGAAATAGGCACTGATATGTATAAAATGCCTTAGAGTCTGAAAAAGTGACACTAGAATTACAAAAAAATCAAACAAATCTGGAAATTTCTTTTGAAGGACTTTTTCTGCCCTGCAGTCTGTTTTCTTTGTATTGTGTGCATGCAGTTAAGGCAACTTTTGTCATCTGCTTCTACATTTAGAGTTAAATAAGGCACTTTACATTTAATTAAGAATGTGATTCCTCTAGCAAAAAAATTAATAGTACCTGAAGTCTAAGAACAATGCCAGTTCATCTCTTTAGAGTGTAAAAAGCAATAGATAACAAGTAAGAAGTGGATAAGCACATGCTCTAATAGAGAATTAGTGTCCTTGACCATGTGACTGTGCATCCTGCAGGCCTCTCTTCACACTTCATTGACTTGAGTCTGTTTTCTCCCCAGTATTCCCTCAGCTGTATTTCCATATGCTGCATCAGAGGCGAAAAGTACTCTCCCACACTGAAGAACATAAGAAGTCAGAGTAATTCCAACTCTTTTTCAGAACTTTTCAAACATCAAAATGCTGCAGTTTTTCGATACCCAGCACATTTGTAAAGAGTATACCAAGATAAGTCAGAGGTAAAAGACCAATAACTTAGCAAGAATAACCAATAAATCTGATTTCAGTGAAATTCCAGGATGTCAAACGTTGAAATAATTTTCAGCTTGCAGTGCTTCAGAAAACTTAAACTTTATATGGCTTGGCAGTTAACCTTTTCCTTAAATGATGTGCTAAATGGTTTTCATTTATTACTAAATGCCTGAAGGTTGCAGTATGAGTGATGAAGTTGTACCCACTAAATGCCTGAATTGGGATTATATTACTGATACCTCTTTTTTTAAGTGCTTGACTGCATGCCAGAAACTGTATGTATTGCCGTGAAAGCAAACAATGTGCTCTGGAATACTTCAGGATAATGTCAGAGACTTCAGTGAAGAATGTAATCTGGGCAAAGTTTTGAATTTAGAAAGGTAGGTTGTGTATTTAAAAGGTGATGGAAACGAGAACAAGAAACCAATTACGGAAAATGAGGGGAATGTGGTTCTTTAGGAATTTAAACAATATGGTGTCTGAGCAGAGTGTGTTCTCTGAGGATCTTGTTTAAGCTGATCACTCAAATGCTAATATTAATTCAGAGGCTGTAATTCTTATCTGAAACATTAAAAATACCCCAAGTACTGCATTCCTGAATACATTTTTACATATTAAAACAAAATAAAATTAATACTAACTGTAATACTTCTATTAGTGGTATCAGTAATGAATCTAAACAATATAAAGAGGTAGGCCACCCAGAAACAAGGTGCAGTTCTCCCTTTTTTACTATAAATTATCATCTCTAGTCATTGTCTGTGATACTCATCTTTCAGTCCTGAGGACTACTTGGTCTGCTGTGTTTGGGGGCCTTGTTTCTTATCCTGACTTTTCTCAAGTGACTGAGGTCATCACTGGCACATCCAAGCAGGCAGTTCCAGGCACTCAACTTCTGAAGTGTTGCAAAGTCATAGTCTGCTCCTTGCAGAGCAGATTATCTCACATGTTACGTGCTGCCTTTGCAGGCTGGATAAGCCACCCTCACCTGTTCTTTGGAAAAATTGGAAGACCACAAAAAGTTACATTCTCCTAGGTGCTTTCTCTGAGTTCTCAGGCTTAACCTTCCTTTGGGAAGGTAGAAGGAAAATGAAAGAGCTGAGAAAGTCTTGTGATGAGGCAGAAAGCACTAGTGTTGTGTCAGCTGTGCCCCAAGTCTAGCAGAAACTTCTGATTGAGAGTAAAAGGACAGGGAATGAAAGGAACAAAAGAAAGGGAAATTAATGGATGTCCAAGCAGAGGCAAAAGGAAATGTAGGTTATGGCTTTTTTCTGTTAGGAATTGATGGCCAAATAGTCCTGTCTGCATCCAGTCAGAGTCACTAGACAAGACCATATGGGCTTCTCTGGCTTCCCTGTTGTTCCCTGGTTTAGTGCATAGATGAGGAGTGACCACTCCTGTGCTACCTGCAGTGCTGCCTTGAGCTGTGCCTGCCAGCACCTCCCCTGGTATGGCCCAGCTGTGTCTGACATATCCCAGCTCTCCCTAAACACAAGTTTACTCGGGAAGTACTGAGGACACAGACTCTCTGGTCTAGCAGTTGGGAAGAACTGGATTTACAATTAATTTAGCTTTATGCTTGTCAGAGCTATAGTTAAAAAAAAACAACTTGGCATTTTTCAGTAATTTTCTTTGGCTCAATCAAAGGGACTGAATTTTCCTAACTCTGCCTATATAGAGCCTTTCCTGTTCAACACAAACAGGACTGTTATAAGCAGAGAGAGGAGACAATAATAATCTTTGATTCTGTCTTCAACATTTTGGAGCCAATTATTGACTGGATTAAAAAACACAGTTGTAGCAAGTTGGGGGTTGGTCTTTTCTCCCAAGTTACAAGCAATAGGACTAGAGGATACTGCCTTGTGTTGTTCTAAGGAAGGTCTAGATGGGATATTAGGAAAAATTTCTTCATGGAAAGGACTGACAAGCATTGGACCAAGCTGCCCAGGGAAGTGAATACCATCCCTGAAGGTATTTAAAAGAACAGAAGATGTGGTGCTTAGGGACATGGTTTACTGGGATTTTGCAGTATTACAGTAATGGTTGGACTCAGTCTTAGAGGCCCTTTCCAACCCAAACAATTCTGTGATTCTATTACTGTGGCCATATACAACCTCAAAATTATTTTGGATTCAAAGATGCAACAATTCAGTTCATTTCTGTTTTAGGTTATGTGCTTTGTTGTAGTGATCTGAGAAATGTTATATTATTCTGAACTCATTGTTTGAAAGTGTAAACTTCCACCTCTGAACAAAACATCTCCTTTTTGCTTATACTTGCTATTAAAGAAGTTAATGTCAATATTTCTGAAGGATGTCATCTAAAAGATCTGA
Source organism: Zosterops lateralis (assembly GCF_965231275.1). NCBI lineage: Eukaryota > Metazoa > Chordata > Aves > Passeriformes > Zosteropidae > Zosterops > Zosterops lateralis. The sequence continues at coordinate 28,252,866 of NC_139767.1, read as the reverse complement.
TTTCCTGATGTACTTAGGTTACTGGATATTGTCAATGCTCAGCTCCTGAACTTTTCTTAATTTGATTTCTGTGCCCAAATAAAAGATTTGGTTTCAAATTTGTTGGTCCAATTTAGAGATAAAAAATGGCTGTGATGAAACTCCTGCATGAAACAAACTCCTGGCTCTGTTGATGAGAAAGATACAGTACTGATCTACATCAGATAGCACTGGCACCATGGAAAAGCAGAGCAAGCTGCCAGTAGGGAGAAAGCTTCTACAACCAACACCTTTGCTGAATAGGGTTTATTATGGAATATTTACTTTATTGAAAATATCAATTTATGACACAAATGCGAATAAACTATGGCCTTTTAAAAGAAAATGGAGTTACTTTTCCTTTCAAAAGAAAAAGAAGTTGCTTTCACAGTAAGAATTCTTACCAGCCAAGTTGATTTATAAATTATATTCTGAAGTCTGAACATGCAGTGCTATGTACAGAAATTCAGCACTTCATCTTGGAAGTGCTTTTTCAAGTTTTTTCCTCGGAAATCACTGGAAGGTAATCTTGAGAGAGAACTGTAATGTGATGCCCTAAAACTGTTTGGGTTGTTCCCTAATACTGACTTTGCTGACACATGTGGGGTTTCTCCTCCTCATAAAAGAAGTTTCCCCTCATCTGTCACTGAAATTGTAAAGTGGTTTCCATTAACTCTATCCTAGAAGCTTTGATTGGTACTTTGTCACAAATGCAGAGGGGTTTATTTTTCCCCACGGACTGTTCACTTGGCTTGCATGTTCTCTATCAGCATATCCAGACCAGCAGGCCTCCCCTGCTTTGGTACTCTCTGTTGTGTGCACTGGTTCAGTTGACAGCACTTTATGTTCTACCATGCCAGCTCTGAGTTAGTGACTACCCTCCAAAAGACCAAGGTTTTCACCAGTCTGTAGTTTACAACTGGAATTGTAGAAATGTTCCTATTTGTAAATTACAGTAAGAATGCAGGTTACAGTGCAGGTAAATTGTAATTTTTCACAATGTGATATTTTTATCAGAGGGTTTTTTCCTTATCATTATGAAGGTTGGCATTTGTGTGGACCAATCTGCAGTGTCATTTTAAAACCTATCTTTCAGCTTAAAATTTTCATGAGTATACATCAAATCATATGTTTTGATGTATATGCCAGTGAAACTTAGGTGAAAACTATATACAGTCATTTTTGTATTTTTTTCTATGTTGTGAAGAATAAAATTGTAATTTTATAAGTCTTGATTCACTAAGATTATTATAAGTTAAATGTATTTTTTGTATATTTAGGAATCTGGTATTACCTGGAGCTCTGAAAGACTAAGCATAGATTTTTTTATGCATGGTTGAAAGATATTTCAACTTGATAATGCAGTGAAATGGTTTGTATGCTAAAATACTAGTCTGTGTTGTTGCCTTGTGAAATTGATTCTGTGCTCTCTGCCTGGATTTGGCCTACTGATCAGTGATACTAATTGCTATAATCCAAATAAAATAATTCTGAACAAAATACGTTGTATTGTTACTGTTTAAGGAACAAAAGCAGATACAAGTTTCTTTACAAGTATCTGCTTTAGTGCTGTATTTTTATTCATTTGTATACAATGGGTACCTTTTAATTTACAAGTTCTTTTAGCATATGTAACTCTGGAGCTCAAACAAATAAGAAACTTCATACTGTTATTAGTGCTGTGCTTTCCACATTCAAAAGAAATGCTCATAGCAACACCTTAACTGACAATGTCAACACTCACAACTTCCTGAAGGATCCTCAATTGAGTGTGAGCTCTTTGTTCTCCTGCTGTTATCTGTACTCTGGATGCTGATGGTTTCCTTCAAAAACAAAACTTGAGTATTATAAATATAGTGGAATGCCTAAATAATGCAGCAGAATACTTCAGAGTTCATTTACTAAATATAATATGTCTGCTACCATGGCAATGGTGTTAGCATTTTTAACACTTCCTGAGAGAGATTTAAAAACTGCGTCTAGATGGCATTAATGCTCATAAATAACAAGTTACAATCCTCTGATAGGAACTGAGTGGTAGCTGCAGAGTGAGTGCTATTATTCTAGGCATATGCTTGTCATAAGATTGCACAACTACAGTGATGTTTTGTTGACTGAAGATGGGATGAAATGGTGTTGTCATGCCCAGCATCAGCACGTGTCCTACGCATGATGGCTGTGACTTGGCACTGCTGTGTAATTAAAAACTCGGAGATTCTGTGCTGTGGAGAGGTGCTGAGCTCTCTGTTTGTGCCTTACAGTAACTATCTCTGGCTATTTGTGTTTCCTCTCTGCATTTTGAAAACTGTGTGTGGAAACAGTTTTAGTTCCCTAGGGAAACAGTAAAAAGTCTGAAAAGCATAAGAGTTTTGTGGTTGTCAGCAAGTTAATGTCACAATAATGTGTAAGGCTCATCTTAAAGCATTGGCAGTTCTTGACGTAAGACTAGAGGAGGGATCTGTGCCGGGCTGCTGAATATAAAATAAAAAGGTGTGAATATCTGTGTGATTCAGTTTCATGTGATGTGAACTGAGCATTTCTTCAGTGGGGAGTGATTGATTCAAGCCACTCAACTGCCTGGAACTTCCATTTAATATCCAGTGGCTTTTAAATTCTGCTTCCTGTCTCCTAAACAAATGCTCTTCCACACTTGTCAAAAGACTTAAAGTAGTAAGATAATTAATAAAGCTTCTTAGGTGGTTTCTGAAGTCTGCCTTTGAAGTAGTTGCAATTTCAAATGTGGATGAAAATTTTGTAACTCCTTTAATACTGTTGATCACTAATTTCCAGAATAATACTTTCCATTACAAATGTGAAAGATCCTAAAGCCCTTATAATGACCTCACAAGTTAGCTTGGGCGTAAGTGTTGTCAGAGGTTTGTTTTTCTCTTTGATGTGCTGACATTGATAAAGTGCAAATATTAAGGAATGAGAAGTTACTGTATTATATCTTAATTTTTTGAGTGTTTTAAGTAGATGTATATTATTTCAATCTTCCCCTATGAAATCATAATTCACAATATTTAGAAACATTTCCATGTCTAATTATACTTGCACAAACTGTGCCACAGCTGCCTCTCTGTAGATTTAATTTATTCTGTACAGTTTGTACATAGAAATTTTACATTACCTGATACTAAATGAGGATGTTATTATTGGGAAATTCCTTGGCGGAAGTTTTTGTGAAGGCTTATTCCACTGAATTGTGAACAATGAATTGCATTTTGTCCTGTGTTTTTTGACTCCTGCTACAGACAGTCTGCACAGTCTTTTATGAACTGATACCACTTGAACAAGCGTACATGAAAAACTTGAGCACTGACATTTTCTAGTTTGAACACCTGAACTTGCAGAATCGTAGCTCCTGTGTAATTACATTTGGCCTCTTGGGCAAGACAGTGGATGAGTCTCAGTCTACAGAGATGATCTGAAGAATACATATAAAGGGGTGAGGCATTTCAAGTATCTTTAACATTAGTTATAAGTTGATGGCAATGTAAAGATCAGTGCTTTGTTCTTTTCTGCATGTAGCATGCCCACAAAACCCATCAGTTGTGCAGAGTATATAGGAAGTAGAGGACTCTGCAGTCAGCCTGATACTAGATGGCTTTTGTTAAATCAGTTTGCCATTTAAAGATTTAATTGGGTAAAATACATCCTCCTCACTTACTAAGAAAAGCTAATGAGTGCTGGTCTTCTCTACTTAATGACCATCAATAAAATGATCAGGTGGAAGAGGAGAAGTACTGGAGGTTACAGAGCTCTACCACTGTGTTTCCCAAAGAATATTTGGGCATTGATGAAACATGAAACTTTCTTCCTGTTCCCTTTGGAATCCAGTTGTTGTTGTTCTTTGGGGCGAGGGTGGTGGTGTTTGGTTTTGGGTTTGGGGAGGAATTTTTTGTTTGTTTATCAAGACAGAACAGCAGCACTTAATGGAGATGCTGCAATGTTTAGTCTAGTGTGCTGATGACATGAAGTTGGTTTTATTTTCCTCCAGGTGTTTATTACAATACTATAAGGAACTGAATGCACTGACTTAGGTGCTTTGTTTTAGTCCTCCGTTCCTGTGTACAAACTATTGCTGGGAAAGTTGCTGGTTTGAGAGTATCAAGTGAGTTTCCTTACCCAGCTTTTTGGTGCAATTTAAATTAAGTAAACACAGCACTTTGTTAGCAAACTGGAACAGTGGAAAAAGCTGTCTTGTATCAGCAAGAAAATGGATGTGAAATTGAAAGTCAGACATTTACTTAGTAAGATTGGACACTGTTACTTAATAAGTGGTTACTTAGTTGATACTGTTAAGAACCCTTTAGCAGAAGCAAACTGTGGCCTGGAAAGTCTGAATTATTCTTTAAAAGGTGTTGTCAAGTCAGACAATGTATGGAAACCTGCTCTAGGCTTACAGGTGTGTTCCGACAGGGGGCAGATGTAAGTACTCATGGGCTGCTGTGGTCCAGGTTTCTGGTGATGCATAGCAACAGATGAGACCTAAGCAAACTGGATTTTGAAGAAATAAACTGCTGACAGAAAGACGTAAAACTCCTACTGTTGTGCTCTGAGCTTCATGCAGGCTCCAGGAGACTCATTTCAGACATTTCAGTCCTGTTGCTTTGCTGTTATCCAAAGGTGAGCAGGTAAATCTGTGCCACAGTTAACAAATTAGCTGCTGTGTTCACATTTTGTGTCAAGAACTGGAATCCTTGACTGCTTTTTTCTTAATGTCAGGATTATGTGAAATCCCTGGAATGACCACATGAATTACATGCATTATGGTGAATTTCATTAAGCAGTCCTCCTGTACTGCAAATGTGCACATGCAGATCTGTACCCCAGCTCTGCTTGGACTAAACAGCATGGGCATGGAGGATATTTTATTTCTACATCTGGAGTAAAAGATGGGTGCTACTGAGAAAAAAACTGATGTGATTCAATAAGCACCTTGTCTTCCTAGGCTTCTTGTGTATCCCTAAAAAACCCCAGAAGTCACTAATGAGTCAGATTGTTTTGGGTTGGGCTTTTTGTTTATTTTTGAAGTCACTGTGGTTTTGTGTTTTCACTATTTTCTCACTTTTGGTTCTATTCCTTTTGAATCATCAGATTATTGGGAGAGGGGTGGTGTGGAGAGAATTTTTAACAGCAACTTGTTCATATATTTTGAGTATTTCATGGCTCCAAGCTGGACTGTGATTATCTTTGGTTTCAGAGGGCTGCTTTGGATATTCTGATGCTCTGGATTTAATGCTTCCATGGATCTTGTAGTGCATGCAGACCATGAAGAGTGAAATGTGACACAGATGTTCTGAGGTCACTGTCTAGTTGGTATTCCCCATTTGAAGTAAATAATGGAAAGAAAGAATGCTAATGTTTGTCTACTGCACCTGTTGTAATAATAATAAAGTAAAAAATGTTTTTATACAAATCATGAGACTACATGTGAAACCAGAATTTATGTGAACTTGTATGTTGAAGAAGTTTAGAGCTGCCACAGTAGCTCTCTGTTGGCTCTCTCATGGCTTCCAGAAGGTTCTTGAGGAGGTGACATCATCTGACTGATTTTGTGCAAGCATTCTCTAAATCTTCCATGTGTTTACTTGCATTTAGGTATTACTTTAACCAGATAAATACTTTTTGAAAAAGAGGTATGGTTCAATTTTAATCCAGAATTTTATTAAGATATGATTGAAGGTAATAAATGGAATTTTGCCCAACTACCCCACCCCACCCACAAAGAATAATTTTTTAAAAAGCTTTTATGATGGGGCAGGTAGAATTTATGAAGGCTAGGCTAGACTGGAAGGTGCAACATTAATCTTTCTGGATGAGGACTAGGAAGTTTCTCTGTTTTTCTACATGGTATTATGATATTTGTGTTTGTTGATCTCTGAACAAAGCAAGTAAATATGAAATTTCTCATTTCATATGGACTTCTATGCAAAGCACACTGGTATTGATTAAGGTCATAATTTGTGTATAGACATTCTCAGTTGGGACTGAGATATAGAAGTTCCTCAGTTTTACACTCATCCTTCAGAACATGGCTGGGCTAAGTTGTGAAAGAAAAAGGCAATTCCTATCTATGCCTAATTCATTAACAAAGAATGACTGCCTGAATGTTCCTGTAGTCAATGCTAGGCATTTTTAAATGACTTTACAGCCACCCAGGTTTGCAGTGTTTTGCTTTCGTGCATAACTTTTTGGGGTGAGACAAACATTGTATCTTACTGCCATTTGTAATAAGGTTCCTGAATTAGTAACAAGCGCCAGGGCTTGAAGAAACTGTATATCAGAAGGAAAGCTGTAGGTAAAAAATGTATTATGGTCTGTATCCTTAATATTAAAGTATTCTGCTTGTTGCCTTTGTTCTGCTACTGTTCTATGTGACCCAGTAACATCATCAGCTAGAAGTAGGTGTTAAAGATTTTTACTATCCATGTGGAATCTTACATCTTCTTTGTCATAGCCCTTTATGTCCTCATTGTGTGAAGTACCCATGTAATTGGTGCTACTTTTAGCTTCTAACAGACTTTTTAGCTTCTTTACATCCTTCTTGTTTTCACAAGTTACAGATTTTCTGCAGAATCTCTTCCAAATGCTCCTTTACCTCTCTTCAAACTCAGCACCTCATATTTACCTACCTGTTTCTAAAGTTAAGAACTTTTGGTTGAAGACTTGTTTTCCCCTGTAGCAAGGACAAAACATTTTTTCCCCTCTGGCTGAATTCTTTTTAAAAACACCCTAAAGTTGATTAAGGATCAATTCTTATGACATTACAGAAAAGCAAAACCATATGTCAAACAAAATGACAGTGAAAAGAATCATGAATGATACCCTAGAATTGAAACTACCATTTTCCTGGTACCTCTGTATATAAACGTTTTGGAGAAGGGGCTATAGCTTACTGTGACTGGAGTCCTGCCCAGGATTCAGGCTTCCAGACACTATCATGATGAAAAAGCTAAGTAAGACCTCATTTAGTCTCAGTGGTGAAACACGAAAGCCTCACAATTACTTGCTCTGTTACCTGAGCAATGCTTTGTTGATATCCAGAACTAAATGTAACGAGATGTGGATGTTGAATGTGCTTGGTTCTTATACATGCCTACACAGTAATTTTCTGTGAAGCAGAATTAGTTTTAGGGTCACCAATTAATTTTGTGAATCACCTTTTTCTTTTACTTGGTTTTAGTGTGAAAAAGAGAGATCTTTTACTGCTGGCTTTGAGAGAAGAACTCCAAAATAGGACTTTGTGTACAAAACAAAAAGACCTGTCCCAGTTTACAGCTCACTGAAGAATTGTTCCACTGTCTTTATCCCTTGGGTTCAAGCACTGTGTAGCCAGAGTAACCAACCACACAATTCTTGAGTGTTGTTTTACTCGAGTAGGACAAAAGTAGTGTATGGATAGTGACAGTGTTGTAATAATATCACAAGAAATTATAAATTCCATCTGAGGGGCAGTAGTATTTATATATAAAAATGTCTCTTCATGGAAAGCAAACTGTGAGGCCAGTAGTGATCAGGTGCAGTATGTAGCATCTGTCAGGAAAGTGCCATGTGAGTGAGCCCATATGTAATAGTTGTGTGTATTGTTTTAGTGAAAGTTTTTAAACTGTGAATTCCTGGTAAGTAAAAGATGCTCTGCAGAAGAAGCTGCTGAAAACTCAGCATATGGTTTTTACAAACCACTGAAATGCACAAAGGCCTGAATTGCTGTAGTTTGTGGAGTTACTTGCACATGTGAAAGACACGTGAAGGGCTTCTGTTTGGAAGGTTATCTGGTTTGGCTTTTTTTCCCCAACTGTGTCCAGAAATATCACCTCTCTGCAAACGTTTCTTATCTCTGTCCCTTGATAACCACAGCTTCAGCTCTACTACTGCTAAGGACTACTTGTGAGCAGGGATTTTCAATGTTTGAACAAACACCCAGACAATTAGCAGCTTCAGCAACTTAAACCAAGCAGTTATCTGATTTGACAGTTTGTTTTTAATAAAACATGATGCAGAACACCCAGCAATAATATTAGTACATATGATGCTTACCTTCAAAACACTGTAAATCATTAATTGGCTCCCTCGCATCTGCAGAAAGAGTGGCTCACCTGAAAGAACATTGTGGAAGAGTCTGGAGATGGAAACTTGCTGGGAACTGCTGTGGTGTCGTCATGCCTCACTCCCAGGTTAGGGAATATGCCATAAAGCGGTGTCAGGTGAAGGCTGTGACGGCTGTAGCTTAAAGTGGTTGAAAAAACAAGGTAAACCTACCTGTGTGTGTATTTTACCCTTAATTTACGTGTTAAGGCAGCTCCAGTAACAGGTGCGGGTGTTCTGAGAGGGTTTCTGCGGTTTGCTTTTCCTCTGTTCACGGGTTCGGCCCTGCCGAGCGGGGGGCAGGTCACCCCCCCCCCCCCCCCGCCGGGAGCTCCGGGGCAGCTCCGGACCCGGCCCCGACCCCGCGCTGCCCGGGGAGGGGTCCCGGCGCTCCGCGGGCGGCGCCGAAGGGGTTAAGGCGCCCCGCCCCGGGTGCGCTCATTGGCGGGGCGGCGGCGGGGCCGGGCCAATGGCGGCGCGCGGCGGCGGGGCCGGGCCAATGGGGGCGGGCGGGGGCGGCGCGGCCGGCGCGCGGCTGAATGGGGAGCACAAAGCGCGGCCGGGACGCGGCGCCGCCGGCCCCGGGACCGCCACAGCCTCAACCACCGCCACAGCCCCGCGCCGGCCCCGCCACAGGCACAGCCCCAGCCCCGCCGGCAGCGCGGGGGAGCCAGCGCCGAGCCCCCGCCCCTGATCCTCCTCGGGTTTTTTTCCATTTTTTCCTTTCCCCTTACCCCTCAGATTTTTCGCGTTTGCCGGTTTCTCCGCTCTCCCCCGGTGCCCGCGGGAGAGGCGGGAGGCAGCGCGGCGTAGCGGGAGCGGCGGCCGGGTGCATGAGCGGCGCGGCTGCCGCCGGCCGTGCCTCACCGCCGGGGCTGCGCCGCTGGGAGGCGAGGCGAGCCGGGAGCGCCGCCGCAGCCCGGTCCGCCCCGGGCAGCCCGCCCGCCGCGCCCCTGGGGCAGGGGATGCTCCCGCCGCCGCCGGCTGCCGCTGCCGCCGCTGCATCCCTGCGAGCCCGAGCCTGAGCCAGCTCCCCGCCGACCGGCCCCGAGCGGCGGGGGCCGGGCCGGAGCGGAGCGCAGCGGGCGCGCTGCGATGCGGGTCCCCCGCGGCGCCCCGAGCCCCCGCGGCCCGGCTGAGGGGCCCTGAGCCGGGGGACCCCGCTCCCCCCGTGTCCCGGTGCCGGGGATGGCTCTGCCCTGAGCGCCCCGCCGGGGACACCCCGGCTCTGGGGGCGTCCGGCCGCTCCGGAGACTTTGGGGGCGTTTGCGGGTTTTGCTTTTTTCTTTCTTATTTTTTTTTTTTTTTTATTTTATTTTTTTCCCCCCTCTTTTTTTTTTTATTATTTTTCTCTTTCCCCCCTGCCTTTGGGGTTTTCTCCCGGCGCTCATCCATCCCTCGCCCCGGCCTCGTCCCCCAGGGCATGTCCCGGTCCAACAGCGTCAGCCCCCCGGGGTTCGGCGGCCCCGCGCCCTGGGCCGGCTCCGAGCAGCACCGCTCGGCCTGGGGCGAGGCGGAGGCCCGGGCCAATGGCTACTCCTACCCGCCGCCTCCCAACAGCTCCTCGGGCAAGAAGGCCTCCCGCATGTCGGGCAGGTGGAGGAGCGAGGAAGACTACGAGCCGCGGAACCGCGGGGAGAGCGGCTGCAGGATGATGAGCTTTAGGTCCAAATCCGCCTGGCAGGAGCACGGTGACGACAGCCGACGTCACCGGTCCCGCCACCCGCCCGGCAGTGATTCCCCCGCTGCCCCCAACAATGCCAGCCCCCGGCAGCTGGGGGAGCAGGGGGAGGTGCGGCCCCGCTCCGTGGAGTTGGGGCTGGACGAGAAACGCATCAAGGCCAAGATTGAGGAGCTGGAGGAAGAGGACGGGGACGAGGGGGACTCCGAGGCGGCCTTCTCCATGGGCAGTTGTTGCAATAGCCTGCTGCAAATCTTCAGGTCCAAGAAGTTCCAGTCTGAGAAACTGGAACGTCTCTATCAGCGCTACTTCTTTCGGCTAAACCAGAGCAGCCTCACCATGCTCATGGCCGTGCTGGTGCTGGTCTGTGTGGTCATGCTGATCTTCCATGCCGCGCACGGCCGCTACGAGGTGTCCTATGTGGTGGTGCTCTCCCTGGCCATCGTGCTGATGGTGGTGCTGTGCATGGTGTGCAACCGCAACAACTTCCACCAGGACCACATGTGGTTGGCGTGCTACTCCGTCATCCTGGTGATCCTGGCAGTGCAGGTGGTAGGGGTTCTGCTGGTGTGGCCCAGGAGCGCCTCGGAGGGCATCTGGTGGACCGTCTTCTTCATCTACAGCATCTACACGCTGCTGCCCGTGCGGATGAGAGCCGCGGTCATCAGCGGGGTGGTGCTCTCCGCCATCCACCTGGCCGTCTCCCTCAAGATCAACGCGGAGGACAAGTTCCTCCTGAAGCAGGTAGGCTGAGTGATTTGGATGTGTGCTCAGCGTTGAAGGGCAAGGGGAGTGGGGTGGTCTGACTTCCACAGGCCTGCCTGATGCTGGAAGGCTGGCAGGACTTTGAGCTGAACTCCTAGGTTACCTGCTGCTGGGTGGGATGGTGCACAGTGTGGTGGCTAGCCTGCAGTTTGCTTTTTTTTCCCTCATTTCTGCACCAAGTTAAGGCTCTAAACACACAAGAAGTGTGCCTTGCTGGGTTCCCATGACGGCTGCTCCAGCACTGTCAGCCAGCCCTGCTAGTGCCCTTCAGTCATATTTAGTGTAAACAGCCCTGTGCTGAGCACACACACCTGTGGAACAGTATCCAAGCATGGTGCTCTTTTACTGAGAAACGTGTAGAAAGTCTGGCTGCTTTTATCAGGTAGAGGTTACCCTTGTGTGTCACTCTGGGTTCACTGCTGGCGCAGAGCTTAGGCATCTTAGGAGAGCATGCTCCACGGGAATGTGGGGTAGGCGCTTTGGTTTAGAAGGAAAGTGTTTTGCTCTGAGATGTGCTGAAATCTCTATGGTGAAAAAGCCCCGAGTTCCTGTACAGTCAGGATAAAAAGTACAAAAGCAAAAGTATAAATGCCGGTTGTTATTTAGCTTTGATATGATGTTTAACTGAAGCGGTTCAATTCACGGGAACAATAAGACTATTATCAAATGCGTTATAGTGCAATTTTTAATTACCATATCTGTATAAACAACAGCAGTACAAGGCGCCACTCTTCAAGCCAAGCAAGCAGCCTTGGGACTCGTGCTTTAAGCTTACCACACATAAAACCTTGAGGCTGTGAGGCTGTTGTCATCCTTCTGATGTGCAGGACCCCGGGCAAGGATGAGCCTGTCAAAGAGTCAGCACTAATGTGTGTAACCAGGGATTGTTTATTAAAATCAGGTATTTGGTAGTTTTACAGCCCTAACACAAAATAAAGCCTCCTGCTCAGTGCCTGCTTTGAGTCTTAGTTCTGGGTTGTTTTAAGTTCCACCTATTGCAGTGGCAAGAAAAGTTGTAGGACTTAAAGAAAATCTCATCGCAATGAGGCTGTCGCTGTTCTGCTGTACAAAACAGCCCATGAAATTCTCTCTTCTCCCACCTGCCTGGTTAAGCCTACTTGGAGAGTTTCTGGCTTTGTTTGCTACAGATATTTTTATAAACTGTACATGACATATTTTTGTTATGTTTGATAAAGACGGCTTTTTGTGCATTTCCAGCAAAGCATTCACTGTGAGTGGGACAGTTGGTGTTTTTCTGCTTGACTTGAAAAAGTTTGCTAATGGCCTCAGCTCTTCCCCACTGGGGCTCTGTTCTTGCAAAACCTCATGTGTGCTTTTTTGCTTTATAAATTGATATTTCTCCAGTTGAAGTCAGTGTGTTTGGAGACTGTTTCCTTTCATGTCAAGGCAAATCCCGTCGTGATTGCGGCTAGAAGATTTAGGAGTCTGTTATGAGAGAGTTTGGAGGATACTAACAAATAAAATGTCATCATGTTGGAAAATGTTGGTAACTCTATTTTAGTGGGAAGGAGCCCAAATTACAAAGGCCAAATGATTGACTCCCTCAGTAGAAAATTCGGAACAATTACAGCTTCCTGCCTTTCCAAATAGCAGGTTGTTTGTAAGAGGTTGGCTGTGTGCACTTGTCAAAGGTAGAAGCATGGACAGTAGGTGATGGTACAGTATGCACAAATCTGTGCATTGCACAGTTGCTTTCACTTTCATAGTAATGCTGGGGGTTTCCTATGGTTTGGCAATAAATGTTCAGTTAATGAGGACTGTCTAGGAGCACTCTTACTTTGTCTTCAAAGGCAGAATGTCTCTCCACGTTGCCTGTTTATTTTTCCCACTAACACAGTCTCTGTCTTGCTGTGATCTACACTGGCATAGCACAGGCTGAATTCAGTGGGGTTGTACAAGGCCAAGCATCAGATTCCTCACACGTTTGTGTATGAACACGAGCTGCTGTCTCTGGCTGTCTGATAGAAAAATCTGTTGTGCTGAGCACATTGCCTCACAGCTATCAGCAGGCCTTCCTCACTGGGGCTGTATCTCGTTGCCGTGGAAATCTGTTGTGTTCAGCTGTGCCCCCCTAATGCACACAAGCCCTGTTTTCCTCCTTCAAACTACCACAGGCAAAGGCAGGTGAAGACCAGATAAGTCAAGAAGAGGGAGTTGTTTTCTGTGACTTCATGCTGGCAGTCACATCAGCCTGGGTTTTGTGGGGCAGGAGGGGATGTGAATGCATTTGTGACTATGTGACCGGATGGTATTTTACATCCAGCAGTCACAGAAGAAAGGCTGGCTAGGATGTATATCACCTTTCCTTTCTTTTTCATGGCATTTTAAACTATAATACTTAAGTTTTACTTTGTGGGAGCTTTTTGCTTTTAATCCTCCCCAAATTGTTTCCAAACCAGGAGAAATAGTACACTCTTGTTACGATCCACCGACATTTAAAGCAGAGTGACTCTTGTGTTGACTCCTGAGCACTTTTATAGGGCTATGGAGCCTGTTAAAAACTCCTCTTTCTCAAGAGAGTGAAATTCTTGGTAGTAGGTCCCTTTTGGGGGAAAGGCAGCTTGTTGGATTCCCTAGCTGAGGATGCATGAGTTTGTGTGAATTATCTTCTCTTGGCACTGCTGGATTTTTCTGTCCCCAAACTCTCTGGTCCAAGGCTATGCTAGGAAGGGTTCATGCAGTCTGCTGGTTCTGAATCTATAAGGTGACAGGAGTAAAAGTAGCTAGCATTGTTCAGTCTTAACTGAGCTGCTGCTTAAAATAATTTTTCTGGGGTCACCGGATTTGGAAAGTAGGCTCTGGCTTCTCTTTGTTACCTGGAGGAGTCTGTCTTTCAAAAGAGAAAGCACCTCTGTCAAAAAGATGAGTGTAGTTGGTACCTCTGTGAGTCTCATCAGCTAGAGGCAATGATCTTGGCTTCTTGAATTGAGGTTTGATTGGAATAAAAAAGTGCTAATTATTGCATTCTATTAAAAAAGTTGTGCAATGCTGAGGGAGGGGAGAAAAAGAAATCCTGTGTTTGAGAATTTACTTGTTTCCAAAGGCAGCATGCTGCTGGAAGCAGAACACAGTGAATAGGTGATGCTCCACCAACTACAAATCCTGACTGCTTAAAAGGAGATTTTTCATGTGTTCCAGTGATCAGTGAAACTCTTTAGTTCTAGAGGAACTGCTTTAGGATTTACTGGGTGGAGGGATTACTGTGTTTGTCTTCAGGTTTATGTCCTTGTTCTGGAACCGATTATAAATATGTTTCACTGCATGGAAGTGTCATCCTCTCTCTGCATGTAAGTGTATCTCTTTTCAGGCCAGCCTTGTCCGTGTGTTGGCTTTGATGCCCTTTCAGGCTCTGAAAACACACTCACCTCTAGAATTCACGTAGGCATTACTTTACATGTGAGTGAGGCTTTCTAATACTCAACTGACAGAAGTGTGCTATTTATCAGTGATCTGCCTTGCCCTCACAGCAGAGATAGCAGTGAGGTTTATTCTGCCCAGCTGACCCGCAGACTTGTACGGGCACATGGGAAGAGGTTCAGCCTGTGGGTGCAGATGCTTAACTGGAGTCATGTGAGGAGACCAGCTGCCCTGAGCACGGACAGCCTTGAGTAAGCACTGGCATTTTTGTAAGGCTATGGGCTAAGGGACAGGGAGTTTCACAAGAAAGTTTATTGGACTCTGAATCAGACTTAAAAAGGGATGGGGATTGTGTGTGGGAGTGGGTGGGGGACCAGGAGTAGGGGATAAGAATGCCACATACAAACATCAAACAAGCCCGTGGACTGAGGTTAGATTTACTCCTGTTTTCCCATCCAAACCTGTTTTATTGTAACTTTCTGAGGTTTCTTGTTCGAGGATACAGTTAAATCTTTGTAGTTTATTAACTCCCTGCGAGTGGGTGACTGTTAAGGTACCACAAAAAACAAATACCTTTTTTTTTTTTTGTCTTGTGTCAGTGATCTCATTGAAAGAGAAACTGAAATGCACTGATCTCTTTTCTCCCCAAATACTTCTGCAAACCTCCTGCACGGGATCTCTGATAGCAAAGTTCTGAACTACCTCAGCACATGTTTTTTGTTTGTCTCTCTGATTCAAGGCTCCTTCTTGCTTGACCCTTTTCCGTGTCTCCATCATGACATTACATTAGTACTCCTCATCCTTCACGTCAGAAAAGTGTGTATGTGTTGGCCTTTCTCTCTGTCAATGCATGTTAATGGCAGATTAATGCAGGATTGATCTCCACCTGCATGATGGCTCTCTTGAAAGTGCAGCGTTTCAGTTTAACTGTTTCTCAGAAGATGCTGGTATGAAAACCAGTCTCTCTCCTTTTCATAAACAAACTGATTTCAGCAGGGCTAAAAAAAAATCCTTACTGTAACAGGGAATCTACTTGAGTCTTGTGGAGATCTCCTAGCACCTCATGGAGAGACTTTCTAGTTGGCAATTCGAATGGCATTCAACAAGAAGTCAAACAGTAGGAGAAGTACTGTATGTTCCATCTCGGCCTCAGCATGCTTAATATATGTAAGTGATGACTGATTTAGAGACAGATTCTCAGCAGTGTGTTAATCAAGTCCTTGCATTGTGCTTTCATTTCCTTCAATCAGCATTGTCGTTGTTCATCAAGAAGAAGAGATGAACTACCTGGAATGCAGATGGATCTATGTCAGCTCTCCTGTGGTTATGTGCTGCCTGTTTTACTTCTGTCCACCTGGAAAACAGATTTGAGGAATGTTTGTATAGGATGGGGTTTTTAAGGTGCTCAGCCACATGGGGCCAGGTACTGGGTGCCTCAAACAGCCTTTAATGCTCTGTTCTGCATAAACATTGATATCAGTAGGGCTCTCGTGCAGTAAGAAGAGTTCTAACACTGCTCACTACTGAAAAATCTGCCTGTGCAGCTGTTGTACTGGAGTTAGTGAAAATTGATTTGCTGTCTTCTGTTGGGGGGGGGCAATGGCAACCTGAAATATTCAGTAACTGTTGCATTCATAGTTGCTTTCCTAGGGTAATTCTGTAATAGAAGTAATTAAGTAAATCCCTGAGGTATTGTGTATCAATTTAGTACGTTGTAAGAATATTGTCTTTTTCTCTTGGGCATATGTTGCTTGAGGTTTACAAAGGCATATCTGTTTTTATCATCTCCTAAATTACCCTATGATCCTGCCACCTCCTAATCTACACCCTTTCTTTATCCTCCTTCCCCCCACCATGAATTAGTTTAATATTTCACTGTAATGTTCACCAGTATCAAAACCTGTTAGTGTGATAGAGTGCTGTGTGTCTAATTTCTTGTGTTCCTGGATTCTTAATAGGCTTGTTGTCTTGATAAACTGACCTATTTGTGTAATTTCTTAGCCTTGTGGTAGAAATTGCACTTTTATAGGTGGCTTGGATCTTGGTGAATTGAAGACAAAATCTAATAGGGGTGATTGAAGTGCACAGAAGAAAGACTTGTCCTTCTAGGCATTTTTTATGACATGCTTGAAAAGGCAGGGTGTGCTAGTTCTGGTTATTTCTGGAGAGGTTAAGATACTTCAGAACAACATCAGGATTCATGAAGGTATAAGAGGCAGAGGGATAAACTTTCATGCCCTCATCTTACAAAGCAGCCACTGACTTGTCCTTCAGTGTCCTGATGGCTCAGTTTGACACCAGCGTGACCCCTGTCCTCTGTCAGAGACATGTCCAAGGCAGGACATCTGTGGTCTTTTGTGATTAACCTCATTCAGATGATTTATAAACCTAAACAGCAGCGGATATAAAATGATCCACTGATTATCCTGGTGCTAAAGGCTCACTGGAACTGGTCGTGCCCTCCTGGAGCCTGAATGGCCCAGTGCTTCCTAAATGCCCTTTTGCTCTGAGTCCACTGTGGTGTGGGCAGTGCTGCCAAAGTCTGGGGTGGAAGAGGACTGGACTCAGCCCAGCTGGAATGTGAACTTTGGGCACCAGGCTGTTCTCCAAATGCATTCAATTTGTGTCTGATTAGCTAATCTTTCAGTCATGTACCATGGCTCCCTCTCTGTCTTTTAAGAAAAGTGGAACAATCACTAACTTTCTAGCCATTGCAGTAGCTGGAATAGTTACAGTCTTTTGGGAATAGCTGGTTTGTTCATCATATTTTGGTACTACTGGATATTACTCTCATTTTCTAATCAAATTTAAAAAACTGCCCTTCTGTCCCAGTAGAAGATGCAATCAAAAATTCCCAGCAACAGCTGAAGAACTGAGAGGTAAAAATCAAAATTATTTTGAGAGCAGATTCCGTGCGTGTGGTAAGGTGATCCACTCTGTAGCTAAAAGCTCCTATCTTTCTCTTCTATCCTTTTCCTTCTCATCTCTTTTTTTTTCTTCTTCTTCTTCTTTTCTCACTTTACTTTTTTTTTTTTTTTTTTCCCATTTTTTTCCCTTTTTTTTTTGCTTGTGTATGTGGGTGCGGTTCAGAGAAAATACCCGCTGTTGTCAGAGGAGGTAGAAGACAGAGCTCCAAGTTTTACCAGCCTTGGGCAAGGTTTGTCCTCCCATCTGCTTTATACTGTGGGGTTTACATGGCACCTTGCACAGGTGAACTGTACCCAGAAGAGATTGTGCAGAGGGAACTGGAGTGCACCAGAATCTCCCTGGAGCCTTCCAGCTGCTATGATTTCATGATTTGCTACATATTGGTTTTTTATGGCCTAGAGGGGTAGGACAGTGACAAAGTGTGTGCAAGGAATGTGAAGATTTACAGCTTCTGGGAAATGGGTGGGGTTCCTGTCTAACTGCTGTGTGACTTTTTCATCTCCTGCAAGTCCTGTGTTTTGATGTGGGATGTGCTCAGTGTTAGTTCCTTCCCTCCCTCTGAAGTCTAGCCTAGTGATCTGAACTTGTGATATCTTTCATCCAAAGGATGCTCTTTCTTCTTTTTGTTTTGACACTGGTGATGCTTTAAAAAATAATAATTTTTTTTTGTCTTTACCTGAGATGTAGCCTGCTGCTGCCAAAAACTTGATTCATTATTATGGAGTCCTTAGGCTAGGTAAAAACCCAAGGGGAAATCTCATGTGAATGAAAAAACACAACCCCAAAGATATTAAAAAGGATAATCTAGTTATGAGGGGGTGTGGGAAACAGACAAGAATTTTAATATTTGTCTCCTGAACTCCTAAATGTTCTCACCTTATCATAAGAAAGTTTGAAGTTTCTAGCACTTATAAGGTCACCCATAAAACGTCTGTCAGGCCAAGACAAGACTCAAAATTCTTTTTAGCACTGGCAACTGGACCACTCCCAGTGAAACTCTCCATGATGTTTTATGGTGGTGCTGACTCTTGCTGTTTTATCACTGGCAGGTACAGGAATGACATCATTCAGCAGACCTGCAGTAGAATTTAGCATTCTACTAAATGCTAGAATGGTCTTGTTCTGACACTCAGAGAAATGGACTGAACGCATTTTAAAGTTTTGCCGCCTTCCTCCAGTCTTGCTCTTGAACATTTGGGAAGCTCTGTCCCACCAGGAGCCTGGTGGGTAGACAAGCCTGTGAACTGCTTCAGCCAGACATAATTGGTTTTGCACCACAAAGATGGTGTGTTTACAAATGGTAGGACCCCCCACAGTTGAAGAATTAATGGACAGCATTGGCATCACCAACAGTTTTACTTCTGGTGCCAGGCTGCTCTCACTAATGCCAAGTAGGATTTTTGTTACAGCGCTCACTATAGAATGTTTCATTGTATTGTCAGGCTTTGTTCTGCAAATAAAACATCATTATGTACTTTTTTCTTCATATTTATATGTCACTAATGTAATTGCCATGTATCTTTATTCCCTTCCCCAGACATCAGGAACACAAATCATATTTGTGTATTTAAGATGTTATCAGGACTGTCTGTAGCGTACATTGTATAGTCATCATTTGTGGCTTCTCCTACTTCATAGCAGCAGAAATAGCAGAAGAGAAGTATATTTCAAAGCATCCTCAATCCTGCCTTGATTTTGTTTATAATTCCTTTACCTAGACTGCTTCTTCTGCAGTTTGAGTGATGAGTTTCCAGATGAAATATTAAACTGCCTTTTCTTTTCATGAAAAGTTTTACACACCCATGTAATACCCACCAAATTTTTTACTGCGAATTGGATGTTTGTGGTATTGCCCTGCTTGGCTATCATCCTGTGTTTTCCTGGGAAACTTTGCTTTTGGGAGGTTGAGTTTTGGGAATTAAAGCTGCTCTTCAAATTCAGTATACACATTCCACTAGCATCAGAGTGCATCTTTGCAGACAGTAAACAAAGGACTGTGCTGATGCAACACAGAGGGAATAGAAATAAAGGAAGGTTTGTGTTTCTTCTTTGTTTTCCCCCCAACATTAGAAATTGATCTCTCAAAGAGGCAACTTATGCAAACTGTTTATTCTTCAAATATGTTTGCAGCTTGTATAAGGCATTCTGTCTCACTTCGTAGTCAGAAAAAAAGGCTATGACATCGTTTGCAAGGATCTGTCATAAAATGTTGCTGATGCAAACAGTTCCTTGGCTGTATCTTCCCTTCCAGAAAAAGCCTTGCCTCCTTCCCTTAATTCCCTGCTCTAGACTAAATGCTACAAGCACTGATCCCTGTGTCACTCTCACTCTGCAAACTGAATTCTTAGAGCCAGCGATGTGGTAAGGGACTACTCAAATCAGTATTTCTAAAAACAGGAGTTTTCTGGTCAGCCCACAGATGACAGAGCTCCTCAGAAATGCTTGCTGAGTGATGAACTTTTTCCATTTGCTGGGAGGTACCCAATGGCAGCTTTCTCTGTGTATTCTTGCTTAACGTGTGGGTATTTATACACAGAATTGCACAAATTGGTGGGGGGGACACACCAAGGGACATGTTATTAATGAGGATGTATCCATTTAAATGGGATTTGTGTTTTTGGGGCAGGTGGTTACGAATAATCTCATAGGGCAGAGGAAGAAGTGCTCTATGCTACCAAGGAAAGAGAAGGCTCTGCAGTGTGGTGGGAGAATGTGTAATCACAGTGTCAGTCTCACTGATGCTGAAAGCTAAATGCAGTCTTTCAGACCGCTGAACACGAAGTAGGTTACTAGTGTGGGAACTGCTGTTGAGTGGTGAACTCTCTAGATCTTAAGGCCAGGATGGACTTTAACTGCTCATTTAACAGTATCCACTGAACCTACACTTTAAAATTTCTTCTGTTCAGTTGGTATAGAATTAAAAAAAAAAAGTTTAAAAGCTGACTTGCACAGTATTTGTCAGTTGAAAAAGCAGTCTGCAGTGATTTCTGAACTGAAAGTGAACTGAACCAATACTTATTTTTTCCTCTCTCCTCTTAGTAAGACAGGATTTTAATACCCTATGATGGAACATATTGGGGATATTTCTCTGCTCAAGTTGGTGGCATCTACTTAAATATAACACAGATGGACGTGTTAGTTGTGAAGGGGTTCTGACATCATGCCCAGATTTTGTACTGGATAATTACGTTCTTGGCTTCTTAATTGATGTTGAATATGGCATTTTTCTTTGCTCCACATCTATTCTGGACTTTTTAGCAGTACACACCAAATAGATGCTGTGCATATGGCTTTACTATCATATCTGAGAAATCTGCAAGGCTGTTGACAAGCCAGGAAAATGAAGGACTAGAGCTCAGGCTTTATCTTCTTGGTTGTGTCAGTGTGCTAGAACAAGTGCCACCCCCTTGATATGACAGATGTACTGATAACTTTTGAAAGGTACAAAACCAGAAATTATATGATTGAAGGATACTTCCAGAGCTCAGATACGTCATCCTGCTGCACCAAGACAAGACCAAATCAGCCTAAACCATTTGTGGCAGGTACTACTCACAGACCCATCTGAAAAAAAAACCCCTTTGTGTCTGTGCTCTCAGGGGCCACAAAAGCACTGATGTGTGTTTGTTTTGTTGGTGGTTTTTGTTAAGAAAACCAGCAAGCACAGCCCTGGGTAGGAGCAGACAGTAAAGAGCTGTCTGTGACTGGAGCTCTCTGGCTGCTCTCAGATGAAACTGGTGCTTAGTTTCCTTGTCTCACCTGGCCTTAGTTCCCACCCCACCCAGAGCCTGCCATTCTCTGTTGTCACAAACAGTGCCTTTGAATGACATCTGGCACAGCTGGGTCTCATTCCTGAGTGGGGCTTTCCTGAAAGCACTGCAGTACAAGCAGTAAGCTTGAAGTTACTCATCCTTTCACAGGTGACCTCCTTTTTGGTGCATTTCCCTGCTCAGCTGTTAGGGTAGCTGTACTTAGGTAATTCCCTAGAATTCCAGGCCTGCTCCAGGGACTCTTAAAGTGTGTGCCTTTTGCACTGTGGTTGAAATAACTGTGAACAAATACTTAAGGAAGTATTTCCTGAAAATGTTTTCATATCTCAAGAGAGAAAGTTAGGAAACTGCAATTTTGGTGGTTTTTTTCTTTTTTTCCTTCTTCCCTAATGCAGGTAAGAAGCATCTGGCTGTGTCATGACACTGAAGGTTTGTCCAAGTAATGATGTCTAGGACAGGTAACACTCTGTGGGTTAGTGAAACCACAATATAAAGCCCACTATACAGAAACTGTAGTCCACTGCTGAAACCACCTTAGTTGTCTATTTTAGATGCAAATGGACCTAGTTAATTTAATTCACTTCCAGAGGGAATGTAAACTAAATAAAGTCATGCTTGTTAAAAGAAGTGTTCTCACAGGTTTGAATAATTTTCTTCAATTTATTTTGATGAACTTTTCTGAACAGACCAATCTTTACCATAATATCTTCAGGCTAAGACTGTAGCTTATGTAAGTGAGGAGTACTTTATGCTATTAACTTTGTGCATTGCCCTTGTATGCCGTTTTCTTTTAGAAGAGATAGTGTAACTCTGTGCTTTGTGCCTTCCCCCTTGGCAAGGGTTGGGGCTGGTTGTGATAGGGACAAAGTCAAGAGAAGATCTTATCTGTCACGTTTAGCCAGCTCTTGGCCCCATTTCCAAAGCTGCTTTTCAGGAGGCTGGTCACAAGTGTCCCCTCCACAGCTGTTTCTGTGTAAGGGGTGACTGCTCACGACTCATCCTTCCTAGAGAAATGATCTGCTTTAGAGCATGGGCTCTTGCTTGGGACCAAACCTTTCCGTTGCCAGTTCCTTAGCAGCTGTGACCAGGACAAAGTACTGTATGTCTGAGATCCCAGGCTGCCACCTGGAACACCACAGAAGTGGCAGGTGATGCTCTTCTGTGTCTTCCCTGAGAGAAGCTCCTTTGGTTTCCAGCAGCTCTCCTTCTGTTTAAGCCATTTGCAATACTCCATACGCTATTGAGGCAGTGCCTTGCTGCAACATGAGCATATCTTCTGCATGTCAAACTTCATGGGGAGATGCTGTGACAGCTCCCTGCCTGCCAAACCTCCTGCTGAAGCTTATTGGAGAAATATTGTGCTCCCTTCAAATGGGTGGCATTGTAACATTGGCTTGCTTGTGGAAACAGCATTTGGGTCTGGGCAGAGTGAAAATGCTGATTTCCTTTGAGTAGAAGGGAAGGAAACCTGAGGGTGCCTCCTGCATAAACAGTGGTCTTAAGCAGAGCTGCAATTTCAGGACTGAGTCAACTAACTTTTGAATCTTAATGGCCATGACATTTATTTCTCCCCTCTGCTATTCCCTGTCCCAATTAGATATAAAAGGAATCTTACCTCTCTTTGAACCATACCCTAAATCATTGTTGCCTTGTCTAGTTTTTATTTAGCTCAACAAGAAATGAGTTGGAATCCAAATGCCTCCTGCCTACCTTTTTCCCTCTGGCTGCTTGCAAAATGCCTTTAACTTCCCTCAGGGCTTTTCTCTATGAAGGGACAGCTGGTGTAGAACAATAGTGACTGATTTACACTGATCAATCCTCACATTACTGAGAGGCATCTGTCTTCTCCTAGGCACCCTGCAGTGTATCAGAGACACACTGTTGGAAGATGTGTCTGCAGTGTCTCCTGTCTCTCTCCCCAGCCTGACTTCTCTGTAGGTCCTGGGAGAAAAAAAAAACCCCAAAAAACCAAACCAAACTAACCTGGGAAGAAATACTGTAAAAAAAATCAGTACTGAGAGGTGCATTTCCTCTTCACTTATGTGGTAGTGGATCATTGAGTCTGGTTTTCCAGGGTTTTTTAGTTGTGTGTGTGCTTTAGCAGCAATACCATTACTGCCTAACAGTCAAACCCAGTAACTGAAATGTTTTATGCAGCCCAACTCACCCAAAGTTAGTTTAGCCCATATGTTTGGACCAGAATAGTCTGTGAGGTGCACATGCACACTTGAGCAAACAGTTTAGAGGGGTTGGTATCATCTAGTGAGAAAGAAGTGTTAATGAGCTAGGGGCAAATGCAGCTGGAGCATGTTAAGGACATGTTAACATCCTGATAGGGACATATGCAGCTTTCAGATTTTGCTGGAGGGAAGGACCCTTTTTTTGTTGTCATGAAATGGTTGGGTTGGAAGGGATGGTAAAGATCACCTAGTTCCAGCACCCCTGGCATGGACATGGACATTACTAGACCAGGTTACTTGGACCCCCATCTACCCTGGCCTTGAACACTTGTAGGGATGGGGCATCCACAGCTTCTCTGGACAATCTATTCCACTGTCTCACAATTCTGTTTTTCCAGGAAACCCTTAACAAAACAGGAGAGAGAATGACCAAGCGTGATCTGTCCACCTGCTGCAGTCCTCCCTCCGTCTGCTTTTTCCTTGCTTTCACCTTCTCAGTGATGTAAACAGGCCCAGGAGCAGTCCCCAGGCAGTGCAGCTCTGTGTTCCTGCCACCACTGTTAATTTTTCTGATGGACTTTACCTGTGCAGGTAACTAGGATGAACTCTGACAACCATCAGCTTTTACTGAGAGCAATCAGATAGTGTTGCTATTACTGACAAAAGAAAAGGCAGTCACAGAAGGTGGCTGCAGGATAGATCTCCATTGCCCTGTCCTCCAGAGTGACAGCAGGGAACAGTTTGTTTCAGTGGCTCTTACCTTCTCTTACCTTGGTAAGGCGCTCCAAACTTTGCTAATGTTTTGAATATCTCTGGTGGTCTGGTTAAAGTTTCCTTTTTGGTTTCTAAGTAAGCTGCAGTGGATACCTTTATGAAAAAACAAGACTGCACTGATTCCTTCCATTTTTCTTTGGTACAAGTGGAATGTGTGGTGAGAGCATGATCCAACAAGTGTTCCTTTGGAAGACTCACCTACTGCCTGGGATTCAAGTAGTGCCCAGTCCCTTGTGCTTCATGTGAGGGCAATTAGCGCACGTGCATGGCAATTAGTGCTGCAAATGAAGTTGACATGGGTGTATTCTGCCTCTTTAATGGCTTGCTTTTCTCCTTTGCCAAAAGAGCAACCAAGCAGTCTCAAAGGAACCTGCTGCCTTCTGATATTTAATTTGCTTCAGGCTTAGGTTGGCATCCTGCCTCTTTCTTCTGCTGCCACGCCTGGCCCACCTGCCTGCTCTGCTACCGGTGCTGCAGAGGAAATGATCCCTATTTCTGGAAAATCAGGCCATGACTTGCCCATGTGCTGCAGTTGGGCCTCACAGACATCCAGCACCATCTCTCTCTGATGTGCTGTCACTCCTGGTTTCTGACCTCCTTTCAGCAGAGCATTGGGCTGGTTTCTGATGAGCTGCACTGCAAGTGGCAGCGCCTGGCAAAGGAACCTGCTGGTGGGAAACTGCAGAGCAATTCTTCTGTGTTCCATCTTCTTGAAATAGATATCATAGTGATGGGGGCCTTCAAATATCTGTGATACCAGCGTGTATTTGTGACCAATGATGGCTCTGGAGTATATGCTGGAGTATAGATGGCATGTGTGTAGGTCCCATATACATGAAGTGACACAATATGATTCCTAACCAAAACTTTAACTGTTGCAGAATATTTTAAAAATTAAACTGAATAGGAAAAATCTGGCAAAAAAACTTGCAGTTGAATAGTCAATTATTATTATAGGAATTACAGGAAATTATAGGATTATAGGAAAAGTAAGGGATTAGCATTCTAGAAGAGACCTTCAAGTCACTGAGAGTAGGAAGAGGGCATACAAGTGTAGATGGAGCATGTTGAATCAATAATGAAGTTTTGGTGCAGGCCTTCTTGTATATGGCTTTCCTCATTGCACCTTGTGCCATGGACCACATAGCTAAGTTTTTTTCTGAGTGCTTGAAAGGTCATATTTTTAGAATGTCTCTTCATAGGAAGCTGGTAGTTTAAGATTTATATTTTTGGGGTCAAATCTGGTTGTTTCCCCAGAAGCTGGACATGATTGCCCAGGATGGGAGTATGTAGTAACCAGCTTTGCTTTGAGTGGATGATGTAGGCAAGAAAAAGTTCAGCATTAGTCTCTGTAAAATTGTCTTAGAGAACCCATCTACTGGAGATAACACGCTGGGTTAATGGTGTTACTTCGGGAGCCCTTTTTATGCACCACTGATTACTGAGACAGTTCAAATGTGGGTCAGTTTTCTTTCTTTCTTTCTAAGTAGAGTTTGCACAGAGTAACATGCAAGCTGTTGCTTTCTAGAAAATGTGGGTCAAGTGCTGTTTTGCTGAGGAAATCAGGAGGTTTTTTACTTAGCTAGCATTAATACTCAAGTGCTTCCTGACTTCCTTGTGCCAAGGTCCTAGGCTGTTGTGCTGATGAATAACACACTTTCTGAAACAGAAGTGTTCAGCGAGCCATGATTTTGTGTCATCAGGAGCACTGGCTCATGTGATTCACGGAGGTGGATGGAGTTCCTGAAGGATGTGTGAGCCCTGTCATCCCAGCTGCCTTCAAAGCATCTTCAAAATCTGTGAAAAGCAGCTGCCCCAGGAGTGCTTGGTGACTTTTGAGAGGAGCAGGGGCAGACAGACAGAAACTGTGTGGGACAGGACTGCACATTCCTCCTTGTAAAGTAATGAGTATGTGGAACAGACTGTGGCTGGGGAGGCTGTGAGGGGTAGAATATTAACCATAGTGAAAATAATCCTGGAGGAGCACATTTATCCAAGCTGACACTTTGCACATGTGTCATGATGGAATTTTCAAAGAAGGCCCTAAACAAAACAGCTTTATGGAAGAACAAAACAGCATTGTCAGCAATGGCCAAGGAAGCTGTGCCAGCACCTCTTTCCATATCTGTGCTCTGAACTGGCTCCTGTTCTGGGGCTTTTGCATGCACAGATGTGTGTTAGCATCTGCCTTGAAGGTGCAGAAAAGGGTGGCTGGGCTTTGTTTTCACTAAGCTGTGTTGTCTAAAAGTTTGCTTCTCTTTTTTTCTTCTTTTTTGTTTTCAGACCAGAATAACTTGTCCTAAAGGAACAGTGTATGGTACAGCGAGATGTTTTGTTTTCTTTTTTACAGCTGCCTTTGTGAGCATTCCCTTGCTTTGAGTCTTGGAGGCTACATCATAGCCCTCTGCAGTGATCTTGTGTCTAATCCAAGCTCAAGGGGCTGCCCCTTGAGCCAGCAGAATCCCTCTCTCTGCTGGGGTGTTTGAGGAGTGTGATGAAGACTGTGGTCTGATCTCCTGGATGAGCATGCACAGAGTTTGTCTTGATCATGGTGAGGTCATGGGGCCAGAATAAAGTGGGTTGGTTTATGTTGTGCAGCATCTCATATTTGCCACAGTGAAATTATGAGATAGCTGGCTTGACCCATCTACCCTGCAGCACTAAGGGAATGGTTATGGCTTCCTGAGATCCTCAGCGTTCCAGCCTCAGTAATGAGGGATCTTAGGGGAGGTCTGAGGAAGGAGTAAAATCATCTTGCATCCTACTGGATTGGTTAAAATGTGAAATGAAGTTTCCAAAGCTGTTCTTTCCTGTGGTGCCTTGGCTCTCAGCATGGTATGCCTCAGGCATCTGAAAGTTCCCAAGTGGGTCTTGTGAATTTAGACATCTAAAATCTTCCTAAAGAGCATTTTTCATTGACTAAACAGTGTGACTGCCTCCTCTTGCCTCTAGCCATTTCTACAGAATAAATAATGAGCCTGTGGGCTTCTGTATTTCCTACTGTTCAGTCCAACTTTTGAATGTAGCTGCACTTGAACAGGCATGAGCTGCCTGACCACTCCTGCATACCACAGCATGCTGATTACTGATGTGATCTGTAGTGGAAATTGGTGTGGCAGAGCAGAAAGGGTTCTCACAGTGCCTTTGACTAAACTCTGAACAGCAGACTTCTGCTAGGAATTAAATAAAATACAGTAGACTTGGAGGCTTGCTGTCTGTTTGGTTTTGTGATTTATGGGAATACAGCTTTAAACCTGAATGTGGGGGAGCAAAAGGGAAGAGGTTACTATTGACAATTCTTTGTGTGTTGGACTGAAGAGGAAAGGCCTGGTCTGTGATGTGCAGGTAAAGGGTGGGCACTGCTAGGTACTGATGGCTTCCCTATAGCTTCCTTGCTGAGTTCTGTGCTTGCAGCCCTGCCTGCCTGTTTCCCTCTGTTCTCCACCCCTTCTGTGCCATCCATGGAAGGAGCAGGCCGTGGCAGCCCACTGTTGAGAAGAAGTGAGAGATATGGGATGGTGGAGTGAGGTCTGTGGGACCACCCTGGGACGGATCCAACTGAAAATGGGATGCAAAAGAGAGTGGGTGTTTGGGGACACACACAGTAAACACCCTGATGAGATGGAGGTGGGCCTGTATGCAGATGGCAAGGGCAACAGCCTGAGAGAGAAACCAGGAGGATCAGTAGGATGCTGCATGGAGCTGAGGAGAGACAGCTGTGAGTTGTCATTTGGAATTGTTATTTTCAGAGTAAACTTGTCTCTGTTCTTTTGAAAGCAAGGATCAGTGTTATAATCTGGACCGGATCAAGTATTTTTCTTTTTTCATTTTCTTCTCTCCCTTGAATAAAGGAAAACACTACAAAGAAGTTGCAATTAAATTGAATTGTGAAGTGTTATCTGTTGCCTGCTGAGCAAAGTCTCACAAGCTAGCTGAATTAGCAGTCTGGTAGTGTGCTGTGTAGGATTCAGGGAGGTGCAGAGGCTTTGCTGTGGCATCAGAATGGGCCAAATGTGCCCAAGACCTGCTGCTCTCTTGGCAGGGGGCTGTGGGTTTATGGCAGCAGGATAAGTGGGTAATGATTGCTCAATATTGTATGGAGGAGGATTCAAAGAAGAGGGTGAAGGGAGGAGAGGACAAGGGGCTGAACAGAAGAAACACTCTGAAAATGAGACCCACAATGTCTTGTCACAGATCTTATATTGGGATTAACACAGAAATTTCCTGGCATGCACGTGCTTGTCCTTTTATCACGTGTGACTTCTCCATAACAAACATCTCTCAGCTGGGACTGACAATGGAAAAATTGTAGGAAACTTTCACTAAACAACTTTGTGGTAGGGCTGCCTCCTGTTTTGAGCTTTTCTGTTTTAAAGGAACCATCTGCTGCATAGTTGTAAACACAGCAGACTGCTAGCAGGCTCAATCATCCAAGGGTCAGTATCCATCTAACACTCCTGGCAGGCCCCGTGCCCTGTTTTTGTGTTGCTGGCACCACCTCTTCTTCCAGGCTCTGAGCCTGTGCAATTGGACAGTTAAATTTGCCGATCAAAGCTTCACACAGAGGGGTGGTGGCATCCTCCTGGACATGCAGAATTACCAGGAGCAGGTAGACCCAGGAATAGGTGAAGCTGGAGTGTCACCTGAGCCGCAGTCACGCTGGGTGTTAGTGTGGCTCAGGGGGTGAGTCAGCCTGACAGCTGAGCAGGTGTATTTCAGTGTCTCTTTGCAGGGTGTTCTACAGTGTCTAATCATGTCAGAAACCTTCAGGAGACAAAGCAGACTACTCTGCAGAATGCTTTTCCCTCTGCTTGCTCCTGCCAGCAGCATAAATCAGTAGTTATGTGCAGAAGTGTTACTTGGAGGGCGTTGGATCTTGTGTTAAAGCAAATCCTGACTGTGGGGTCATGAGCTTTTTCATAGGGAGTAAGCTTCACACAGCTTTCTTCCCATGCTTTGATTGAAGTCATGTTTACCTGCTGAGGCCTCTTCTAGAAGGAACCGGTGGAGGCTGCCAGGGTTGGATGGAGGGAAAGAGCTGCTGAGGATGAGGATGAAGACAACTTAGTTCATTTAGACAGGGAACTCTGACGGGGTCTGTTGGAGGAAGTGCTGGTCAGGGATGTGCATACCAGATGTGATTTCTCCTCAGCAGAAGAGAAATCTTCTGGCCTGGTTTAATGCACACTGTGAACCTGCACAGCCACCAAAAGAAGCATTTGCTGTGGCAGAACAAATATTTTTGTGGTGTGTGGAGACCCAAATCTGGGAACTGGCTGAATCCGAAATTACCTGAGGAAGGGGGAGAAGGATAGTTTGAGATGATACAGGGGAAGACAGGACACGTAGAATGCTTGTTTGTGCTTGTGTGGGTGAAATTGTGTTTGAGTTCAGTGTGAGAGAAACTGGCCAGAACACAGCTCTTGAAGTGGTTATATATCATTTAATGCCTCTAACTAATGGGGTCTGACCTGGGTTGCATCAGAGAAAAAGAAGAGAAAGCAGTTAATGCTTCCTTTGTTAACAGGTAGGCTAGATCATAGGGCTTGAGAGGGCCCAAGTCTTCATGCATGTCTTTAATTTAAGCCCTGCTCTCTAGCAACTCATTTTAATTTATCAATTTAATCTTTGTTAAACTGATGAGGAAATTAATGCACGTTTATAGAGTCCATGCCACAACTGATATGAGGGGGAGCTGGTTAATGTTTAGTGAAGTTCTCCTGAAGATGAGGAGTGGTATACAAATGCTGTTCTGACTGATTAGTCTTGAAAGTAAAATGCTGTTTTAAATAATGCTTTTTGTCCTATTCATCATTGTCCTTTCATTCACCTTAAAATATCTATACTCATATATTCACCCATTGCCTAGCTAATACAGAATTGCAAAGGCATATATATCCCTACAACCTAAAGAGAGATGTGTCAGGTGAATGAAGCCTGGAGAGAGCCAAGCTGAGAAGCATGCAGAGCAAAGTGACTCAGATGGCAGAATGCCCCAAAGGAAGCTTTCAACAAGGGTGATTCATTAGCAGTCAAAGAGTCCTTTTTCTTTTCCTGCTCTGCTATATTTACATTTTGAAATGTGTGCACATCTCATGGAAACGGCCTTCCTAGTTAAAGTGTTGTTCTAAATGGCAGAAGAGAAGATTTTGTGCTTTATGTTTGGTAGGCTGTGAGGTTTGGAATACAAGCAAAGCTTTCTTTAGGGAGATACTTGCATGCAGTCTGTAAGGTGTTACTAAAACCTTGTGCTGATAGCACTGCAGTGATTTGGGCTGTGATTTCAATCTGCCTAAAGACGATGCCCAAATCCCAGGCCTGGATTAGTGAAAAAAGGAGAGACCTTGAATTTGTGAGGTAATCTGCACACATTCTGGCTTTTTCAGTGTTCTAAAGCATCACTATATCTGTGAATCCATTTGCATCAAGAAATCCCACTGAAGCCAGGGTAAATGTCTTACCACAGGGATATGCATAGCTGTGTGAGTCACACAAAGCACTGACACCCCATCTCTGGTCCTGCAGAAGAGTGTCTGTCCAGTAGCATCCAAAGTGAGTGTGATTTCTGTGTGACACTCCCAGCAGTGTGCTGTGTCATGATTGCAAGGCTCATGCTGTTAATGTGTGAATACCATGAGGTTTCCTGCATCAGTGTTGTGCTGGCAACAGCTGCTGGCTCCTGAATCAGTTAAAGCCAGGCACGATGTGGGCAGGCTGGTAGTTGTGATTTACAGGGCTCTGCTGGATTAGAAAGCCTGTTGTCTATCAACACATTGTCCAGGCAGCACAATAGGGCAAGGTAAGCACTGGAAAAGCAAGGTCAAAGAGCTGACAATACCATATTGTACTGCGTGACCCTGAGCAAGTGGTTTACATGCCTTGCTTCTGCTATTCTGAGTGAAACCAGAATAGTGCTTGCTTTTAGAAAAAATGCTTTATGTTCTGTGGGTGGAAAGCATTCATCTGAGTGTGAAGTATTTCTGTTGTAGAAGGAGATAGTCTCCCTCTCTGTAGTTTCCCTATTCCCAAACCTGGTTTTCAGGGAGATCAGATGCACTGGTTCCTTTTGAAAGATGAAAATCTCTTTGTAGGTGTTCTGTACTTCATTCATCACAATCCATCTGGAAATGCATTTTAGAACAATCCATTTTGTTTGTGGCTTTGGCTAGATTTGCATTCTCCAAATAGCAGAGTGTGGTTTGGGCTTAATATGGGATATATGGCCCCTTTGGCTTGGTTTCAGCACAGGTTGGGGAGAACTCCTCTTTAGGTTTGTAAGGCACTAGGAAAAAAGCAAGCTATCTAGAAGGAGAAGCTGACATGGCTGCTCACTTACAAGCAACCTATGTGGTATAATTTGGTGGTCTCAGGCAGCCAAAAAAAAAAAAAAAAAAAAAAAAAAAAAGAGCAGAGTGCCTTGTAGAGGATCCTAGCACATGAAAATGATTTGTTGTGAAGGATCAGTAACTGATTCAGGTTGCTCCTTGAAGTGGTCTCCCATCCACTATTGGTACAGTGGGTTATCAGCCTTCACAGTACTGTTTTCTTGCTCCTGCTGGTTCATGACCTTTCTCCAAATTTATAAGCTGTGGGCCCAGTCTGCCAGTCTGTATGGAAACGGCACATGTACCTGCCTGGTGAGCCAGCACCTTGTCTTTCTAGGCAACCTGGTGCCTAGAAGAATTGCAAGAATTTAAACCTGTTAAGCCACAAACTCTCTTAGAAGGTTGGGGGGTTTTGCCCTTCAATAGGACAGGACCAGATATTATTATTAACCTCCCCACCTACCTCCCAGCTAGCTTTCCACTGAGTGTCTGCATTTTTAGATTCTGTCTGTCTGCGGTCCAGCCCCAAGACAGTTAATTTTAATAAATAAATAATGATAAAAATAGTCTCTGAGGACTTGGCAGGCAGCAGGCCAGGGAATCTGGGCAAGTCGCCAGCAGCTCTTCCACTTGAAATCTGATGTTAACTCAGACTGTGGCGCTCACATCGGTCTGTTCAGATTCTTTGGAAAGTGCCTTTCCCTTCCCCACTCAGATGGAAAATGTGCCTCCTACCCCATGGTGTGGGCTCCAGGGCTTTGGTGGGAACACTCTCGGCCCAGCAGTGGGTGGGAACACGCACTTGGAGGTGAAATGCTGAGGTGTCAGTGCTCCCCTGAATGAAGGTTGGGGCATCAACTTGGGCAAAACTTTTGTAAGTGCCAAAACTGCAGAAAAGCCTCAGCTGGAGCAAGTGGGTCGGCCACAAGATGTAAGGAAGGAGGAGGAAACAGCCTTTGTGCATTCTGGCAGTGCCAACTGCTCAGTCTGCTCTGATTTTTCAGCCAATGCTGCAATGGGCTCCATTTTAATCCCCAGGGTGACTTAATCATTGTGTGATGTCCCACACCCATCTATAAGTTGTATCTTGGGATAGGAGCTGTCACACCTTATGCCTTTATATTCTCATTTCCTATCATGTCATATATTCACAGCATATGGTACTAGGACCTGACAGAAATCCATCTCAATCCTGGGCAGACAGTTAACTCTATCAAGAATGTCTGGGAAAGTATGTATCCAAGAAAGTGCATGCCCTCTGGTGAGAATTAGCCTGCCAGCAGGTGGGAAGGTTTAGAGTAAAAGAGTTTAGTTTTCCCCCTTTAAGGAGAAGTGAAGAGGTTTGGAAGAGCAAAGCTGTTTGGACATACCAAAACACAACAATCAGCACAGTTCTTGCACTATCATGCCTACAACAGAGAAGTCAAAAGTACGAATGCAAACTTGTGCCTTCTCAGCCAACCCTGCCAGAAACACTCCCCAAACCAGCCCTGCTTTTCCCAAGTTGGTTGAGAGCTATTTTAAACCCACCAAAACGTTCAGACTTGCTCCTCTGTAGGCATGTTCCTGAGAGAGTGTTCACAGTAGGAACGGGTGGCAACCAGGTTTAACTCTAGCTCCCACGGGCTTTAAAAATCCTCAGTGTGGGATAATCAAACATCCCCAGATAGGCACACACCTGCTGCACTGGTATGGGCATGGAAATTCCAGCAAAGGCTGGTTTGGTACAATTATATCTCTGACAAGGCCGGACACAGTATCTCTTTTTTCTCCCTTAGCTTTATTGTCTGTGTTAATAATGTTTGGCCTAGAGAACTGGCAAGGTAGCAAAGATAAATGTGGTTTCCAGATTTCCTATCATGCAAGCCTGTCCCTGGGGATGTGTCAGTGGTCTCACCTGGAGCTAGGAGTGTAAAATAAAGCTATTAGCAGTTGGGGGGTGGTTGGCCAGCAGACTGAAGAAGAGGAGAAGTATTTAAAGTACTTCTGTCTCCAACACCAGGGACAGTCTCAGGTGACATGGGATAATGAGGGAGAGGAAATCCCTTTGAATATCTGAGATGTCCACTCCATTTTGGGTCATCTAGGGGTGCACATTGTTTCTGAGGGAGGCAGTGTGGTAAATCAGGAGCAAACATGACACCAATCCACTTGTCCAGGGCTCTGGCTGCCGGGATGCAGGATGGGGCTTCCACAGCTATGATGGGTCAAAGGACCTGTAGAAGAGGGATGCAGAACATCCAGGGAAAAATGTGGTTAAGCACAGAGTAGAATCCTAGTTCTGTTTATTTTTTTCCCTAACCATGCATCAAGAAACCCATCATGCCCACTTTGATTGATTTAGCCACTGTTTTTATAAAAGCTTGCCAATCTGTGGAGGAGGCTAAAGTGAACTCTGGGTGAAACTTTAGGGCTTGATCATTTTAAGGCAAATGAATCACCCTGAAACAGCCTTTAAGATTCAGCAGTCTTAAGTCATGTGGGGGGGAAAGCTGGTAAGCAAAAGGCCTCTGGGATGCCTGTACTGTCAACAAACAGATTTAGGGAGGGAATTTGCTCTGGAAGCATCATTCCTGTGAGGAGAAGATGCAGAGAGAAAATCAATGGCCTTAGCTGAATCCCTGGAGTCTTTCAGTTCTTGAGAACTCCATGCCCCTTTGCAAGGTGATAAAAAACAAGGGCCTTTGTAAATACTCTTCTGGAGGGAGAGTCCTCAGTTTCTATGACAAAACCGAAGTGACAGGACAGGGCTCTGTCTTTTTCCCCTGGCACCAGATGTACATACTACATCAGTGAAAAAATGAGATGATCTTCAGGGTTTCAGTGTAATATTGATGGGATGAGAACATTGCAAGGAGCAAGCCCAGACAGCTCAGAGCTCTGACTGGGTCTCAGGGAGTTCTTGTTCACAGTGAAAAATTCCTTCTTGGTCTGTAGTATAATTGGACTTATTTGTCTGATTTGTCATGGAAATACATTAAGTTGAATAACTCTGGTCATCACCTGTGACCCTGCATAACCTGGAAGGCAATGGATTTCCTTTGGTTTATCAGACATCAGAGAGGAAATATGTAAATACAAGCTCTCATAAGACTGAAGTACTTTTTGTAACTGTGCTGTAGCAGCTTACCTGCTATTAACGTGGACATAGGACAACCTTGCATTAAGACAGACTGGTTAATTTCAGTTATTTAATAGTTAAATAAGCAGATCCTGCTGCAGTGAATGCTTAACTTAATAGTTCATTGACTTTGGAGGGTCTGGGATAATGCTGATAATATCTACTTACAGCTTCTGTTCCTTGCATAGTTGGAATGAAATGCTTTGTGTAGGTGTGGGAAGAAGGGCTGGGTGAAATTTTATACCCAAAGGTATAAGGCAGTTATTAAAGTGGGAATCATAGAAATAGTTCTGCTGATTCTGTGGAGTCTATCTTGTCTATAAGGGCTTTAAATAAACATACCCGTATTGTAGGAGAGGATGGAGAAGGAGCTCTGCCAGGTCAGCATGTGGAGTGGTGACTCTGAGATCAGCAGACTGTCAAGTTGAAGACAAAGCAGGCAAAATAATTACATCTTGGCAAAGAAGTGTAATTAGGAAAGAAAGGCCATGGCTTAGATGGCTGAGCACCCCTCCCCCTGCCATGTATCCCAGTCTTTTTGGATGGTGCTCCTTGGAGATTTCCACAGAGCAGCCCCCACTTGAGTTATCTCTTTACAAGGAGACACTTGTGAGAAGACAAAAAGTGAACAGCTTGTTCTGACTTAAGCTCCCCGAGCTCAGGAAAGCAGAGCCTGCAGCTCATGGCAGTGGAGAAGGGCCAGTTAGTCCCTGGAATAACCCATAAAACCACAGAGCCCTGCTCTGGAGTCCTTTGCTGTTTCAGAAATGGTGGTGGTCAGCTACTTGTGCTGCCACCTTTACCAAGCCACACAATCACTGCCAAGAAACAAACTTCAAAGTCTTTGCCAAAGGCTTTTCATCTGTGACCAACAGCAACTGTGCATTTCCACTGACAGATCTTGTGTTATTTTCTTGATGAAGTTGCCACCACTTTCTCTGTTGATTCAGATAACTTTTTGTCCAATTCTCTACTCTTTTTACCACCCTTCTGTCCAAGAGACTGGTCTGTTCTTTCAGCCTCTGTCTTTTTGCCAAGTCATTGCTGCACACAGGGAGAAGGGGTTGTGTTTGCTTTGTTCCATCACGATTTTTTGTTGTTTTGTTTCCAGTAGCTCTGGCTGCATCCCTGTATCTGGATCTTTTTGGTTGGTGTTCATCACCTCTGTTTTCATTGTCAGTTTTCCCTGGTTCTGTCTTTCCTGTCCCAGTGTGTCATCTTGATACTTTCAGCCACCAACTTTTTGGATTCACCTCTCTTGACTGTCTCTCTCTCTCTCTATCTTCTAAACATCCACAGGAGTAGGGAAGATGCTGGAGATTTCAGACAAATAGTTGTGGTTTGCAGGCCCAGAAGGAGAGCTGTGTCTTACAGGGACAGGAATATGGGATAAGACTGATTCCTGTGCTGGCTGTCACTAAATCTCTGATTTGCATCATTGCTGAGGGATGTCTCTGTCTGTAAAATGAGGAAAATTGTAGAACACTTGTCCTACTCTAAGTGAGTCCTACAACATTTGGGAAAAGAGTGTGTTTTATCTCACAGAATGCTAGCAGCAGTGCTAATAGTCTTGTTGAGCTTGGAAAAGCATGGACTTAGAAAAACATAAAATATTGGCATCATGTAAAAGGCAGCTAGACTGCTGCAGCAGCTGAGCCTAGATCCTAGCACTAGATTCCTAAATTAATGATATTGTACTAGTGAAACAATCTCAGAGAGTTGCTGAGAATCTCAGAAGATGTGTTTAAATGTTGCAATTAAAGCTGTTTACCTTTCATTTACTTGTTTAAGTTGTGTGAAACATGAAAGAGCATGTCTCTTACCTTTAGCTATGGAGTAATTTTTGAATGTTTAAAAATAAAGCTTTTAAAAATCATGGTGAGGTAAACAAAAGAAGTTCCAGTAGTCTATTGCTGGTTTCTCTGTGTGTCAATTTTGCTATTGTTTAAATTCAACTTGGCTCCCAAATTTTTGCATTTTGGCTCTCTAGTAAGTATTTCCTTCTTCAATTCCTCTTTCCATTGTGAAATGATTCGGGAAGTCCATGCTCCAAGGGAGTATGCTGCACAATGTTTCCATCTTGTGCCAGTGCTCATAATTGAATATTAGAGGTGGTGTTAACTTTTCCAGAGAAATGAGATTCATTTTGGTTACCTAACCCTTGCTGCATGGGAATTTCCTAAAAACACTTTTAATAAACATTGTCAGTGTTTGTACCTTCCCTCCAGTTGATTTGCTTCACAGAGAACACAGAGGGAAAATGGATGAGGCTCTTCTGCCTATGGCCATAACATTGGCTGAGTACCTGCCGATTTTCCCTTTATTTTCCATCCATTGTTTCCCTTTATATTCCAAATTTATTTTCTGTGTTTGTAATCAAGTAACAATATTGACTGACTGAGGCACTGTTAATTTAAATTTAAATTACCCTTAAAGGGTAAATTAATTGAATAGTATTTTTAGATCCTCTGATAAGCAGTGAAGTGGCAGGTTTGTCAGAATGTCTAAAAGCCTTTTACCTTTAATTTCTTCACTCTTGGTGGCTTATAGCTATTTACCTTTCTGCTGTCAGGTGGTGTGGTTGGTGGTGATACACAAACATCACATTGAAGGGTCAGGACGCTACAGTCCTCCAAACCCATAATTGAGAATTAAATTTTAGCTGGCAGCACTTCACCTCTGTTAGTGGAAAGATAGGGAAGTACCTACATTTCCTTCTGGTTTACAGAATGGCTTGTTCATTCTTAGCCTTGAAGGAGAAAGTTAATAATAAACTACTTGATAGAGATTGTAGTATTCTGTGTAATTTTACCTTCCCTATCTCCCATATTGAAAAAAAAAAAAGAAATTTTGAATTATATTGATCAACACTGTTATATGACCTTTATTCTGGCCATAGAAACATACACCAGGAAATAAATAAAGGCTAAGTTTGATCAGCCTAAAATAAATGGATGGGAGTCCCTGGTATCATTATACTTTCTGCAAATAAAAAGCATCAGACATCCAAAGAAACCTTTCCTGTGTCTGAGCTGGATACATTTGTATAGGTTATAGGCAGAGGTGAGGCTCCACCACCTGAAATTAATAAACTTGAAGAAAGCTCTACACAGACAAGGCCTGTGCAGATGCTGTGCAACCTGTGCTTTCACTTTCTTAAGCCAGTGCATCTTGCATGGGCTGAGGAACTGAACATCCATGGAGCTATTTCAGACTTACAGACGCATTATGCAAATGTGATCAAGTTCCTTCTTGAAACCATTAGGATTCTTTCCATTGCCTTTGTAGGAAATTGGGCTACCCTGCAGAGCAGAATAGCTTCTGTTGACAGTTCCACCCTTCACTGTTTCTGAGGTTCATTAGTTTTCCCAAAGGAGTGGTGTGCCTAAATGGAGATGGAAATTTGGAGCTCTGCTGAATACCACAGGTGCCATTTCCCTGTTTAGAGCTCCTGCACTTGGCTCTCTCTCTAAATCATTGCACATGGATGTCAGTCTCCCTCAACTGCC
Organism: Zosterops lateralis; assembly: GCF_965231275.1. NCBI lineage: Eukaryota > Metazoa > Chordata > Aves > Passeriformes > Zosteropidae > Zosterops > Zosterops lateralis. Next base: position 28,215,326 of record NC_139767.1, on the reverse strand, counting down.
CATTCTATACTAATCTCTGCCAAAGCAGGCTGACCTTTGGGACCTTCACCTAAAACTACCTATTTAACAAGGGGTTTTTTTTCAAAAGAATAGCATTTATAGGTGGTGAAGAACTGTCTATAGAACTGAATTTACAGACTTTGGGTAGTGTCTAGTGTGTTTTATTGCCTTTAGGTTGTAACTGAAAAAATACTATTGTCATGGATTGTGCCATTTTAACTACTAAGGTTAGGAATAAGAATATTTTAAACTCAAAGTATGAAAATAAATGAGGAAATTTGGGTTTAACAGAAGTACTCTTTATGGAAACTTCTCAATATCATATCAGAATCTGCCCTACAAGCAAGGTATTCTAATACAGTTGCATTCTTTCAGGAAAAAGAGTGATGCTAAAGTGGAAGCTTGTTGTTGTTGGCTCAAGATTAAATTGGATGAAAGTCTTGGGAACTTACATGATTACATCCCAGAATGGAATCAGAAGCTCAAATGCAGTCAACATGGGCTCCTTCTATAAAGGAAATTGCAGTACAATGCAGACAAGCAATAGCATGCTGAGAAGAAGCTTAAAGAATTTTTGTGTATTTAAATATGTAATTAAGGGGATGCATTTAGGCCCTTGCCCCAGTGTGAATCCCTGTGAAGGGATTTTAAACTACTAATAGTGGGCTTGTGTTTCCAAGCTCTTTTCTTTACATCAAGGCAAGGCTGCTGAAGAGCCAAGGCAACATGATGCTTCTTGGAATACTGACATTTCCTCTTCAATGACTTTTTGCAAGTCTTTCAGAATAGCTTCTTGTTTGTGTAAATGGTTTTGTACCAGGCACTTTTCCTCAAACTTTGCTTGTTGATTATTTCTAGTTACCAGGGAAACCAACTAGGCTGCCATCAACCTAAGGTGTTCTAGATGAGCCCACGATAACTCACGTACAAAACAATATTTTCATCTCCTAATTCTGTCCCCTAGGACAAACTCCCAAAGGCATGTACAGAACTTCATGAACTCTTTGAGACAAATATTTTTAAACTTTCTCTGCTGAACAAGGAGTAGCTCCTAAATATTATAGTTGGCAAATTGCTGTTCTTCTGACAGCAAGATTGTGAATTTTCTGCAAGTACCTCATTGCAATCAGTTTGAGAAGTTTTATTTTTTTTCTTTTATAGATATGAAATTGCAAACAATGTATCTATGAATTTTGAGTTGAAGTGTTCAGAAAATTGTGGAAGTCTATGGTCACATAAAAAGGGAGAGTTGCTTTTGGCTGTGGGACATGTTAGGCTTGGCTTATACCTGGATTTCTAGCAGCTGAGTATTTACTTTGAAGTGTGATGATGGCTTATATCAACATGACTCTTAGCTTGTATTCAGTTGTGTGACAGCATGCAGTACCTTTTATAAAGACTTGCGGTTTTATACATAAATAAAATGTTTTTAAGTGTTCTCATGGTAGTTTCATCCATGCTGAGGAAGTTTCACTGTTTTCCATGAGAGTGGTTGAGCTAGATGTGTACCACATCAGGATGTTAGCAAGGCTTTTGTTTCATGCTGTTAGATTTTCAGAGTTTTTGTTTCAGGAGCAACTATGTGACTCTGTTGCATTCAAACCTCTAGTGACCCTCTCATGTGATGAGAGAAGTGATTGATGAATCTGGCAGAAAATTGTTTGTCATGCCTTTGGGCTGACAACCTGTGCTCTGGGCACTGGAGCAGAGGTGCTTCTCTCAGAGTTGGTAAGAGCCATTTTCTTAAAAGCCCCATTTGCTGTCAGTAGAAGGCCTGCTGGAACACTTAAAGAAGTGGCTGAAACCCCCTTCTGACTGTGTTAGTTATATTTGAGAGGTCATTGAGGTAACAGAATGATGGAGAGTATCAAGCATAATGCCTGCCTTTTAAAAAGGGGAGAGAGGAGTGGGAAATACTGGGGAATTGTAGATCCATCGAGCTTCAGTTCCTGGAAAAATCTGAGAGAAATAATAGCACAGCAGTACAAGCAGCTGGGTCATAACAGAGAGATGAGGAACAGCCAAAGTAGCTTTGCTGAGAACAAATGGCATCCAAACAGTCACATTTCCTTCTGCAAATGCAGTAAAAAAATTATAATAACAGTAAAGCTTTGTGGGTCAGCTTCTGACTCTGTCTCATACAACAACCTTGGAAGTAAACAGTATCTAGAGTGTATTTTCCCAGTTGGGGTCAGAGAGGAGAGACAGAAATGATTATCTATCCCAGCACAGCTGTAAAGGATTCACTAGTGAAGAATGCACTGGGTGAGATTCTGTAGGTATGAGGGGTTTTTTTCCTGGAACTGTTTCTACTCAGTGCTTAGCAGAAGAGATACAGCTATCAAATGTGTAGATGACCAAATCCCTGCAAGAACTGTGAGTCCATCAGTACTAGTGGTGAGACAGCAGACCTCTCCTTGAACCTGAGCTGTCTCCTCTGGCCTCTATCTGTAAGGCTACAAGTAAAATCCAAACTGGTTGTAGTCAGTGATGAATATCTGTTCATCTTGTCCCAGGAGTGGGGTGGAAATTTGAAGCTGAGGTTAGCCAGACTTGCTTTCTGATAAAGACTAAGGTGACCTGAAGGTTACAGAGCTTTTCAGTCACCCCACGCCTTCCCCATATCACCCCATCAAGCTGTGGTGTTTCTGCTGACCCAGCAGACATGCCACGTCATGAGAGAGCACATTAAACAAGCCACCATGGCAGACAGAAATAAAACTGAGACACAAATGTGGTCCTTAAATTTTGACTTCTCATTTTTTTTTTTTTTTTTTTTTTTTTTTTTTTTTTTTTTTTTTTTTTTTGTCTCCAGCTGGGCTGGACAGCATGCCTCAGTTAAAGTGATACAAGCATCATTGCATGGGCTGTTGGAAATAATTACCATTTATAGTCAGTGACAGTCACCCTTTCTGACAGTTTGATGCTTGAAGCCATAAATTCAGTAGGGACAGGAGAAACCAGTCAAATGCCAAGTATTTCTTCACACCTTGTATGACAGGCTAGAAATAGCTCTTTGACATGCTGACTTTGTCAATTTCCTTCAGCATTTGGGGAAAGCTTGGAACAGCAAATATAGATGGGCAAATTAATTTTGTTGTAATTGCTTCCCCTCTAATTAGCATATTGGAAACGATGCTGAAAAAAATGCAAAACAACATGGATTTCTACAGCATTCTTAAAGGGTGCTGTTGGGATTCAGAGGACCAGCTTACAGATCAGGAGATAGTACAAAGCATAAAATGTTAATATGAATACTTTTGTGATACTTTTGGCTTGGCTTCCAAAGAAAATCAGGCTCTTTCCTTTCTCTTCCTTCCTTCTTCAGTGTAGCTTCCATTATTTTGAACTAAATACGACCCTGATACAGTAACAGTTTCAGATAAAATACCATGTATTTAGGAAAGTGGAGGACAAGACACCTCATGCATTAAGTGCCCATTCAGACAGATGGTAACACTGAAAGATTGACCTCTGCCATTTTGAATGCTCAGAGAAGAAAAAAGTTATAAATATCCCAACTGAAAAATAAAAACTTTAATCAACAATTAAAATAAATCTTAGCAAACCAAACAGTAAATCTATGGGAAACTATTTATTTCCCCTGTTGATGGGGAGATGGTGAGGGCTGAGGCTCTTTCCAGCATTTGCAGGGCTGGAACCCGAGAACCAGAACCTGGAATAGCTCTGGAACAACTCTGCAAGTACAACCAGGCTCCCAGCAGGCAGTTTCCTGGCTCCAGAGGATTTGCAGAAAACCAGTGTCAGAAATGTGTTTATGACCTGGCTCTGCTCCTTTTCAGCTATATAGAAGGAAAAACAGCAAAAGTGTCAGACTCTCTGCAGTGCTGATCTGTGCATTCAGTTGTTTCTAAGTGGACTTCCATGTGCTGCCTTCACTGCTAAATGCTTAAGCACTAGTTGTATTTCTCAAGGATTTTAATCATGCTTTGATTGTTTCTCTTGAATTTAGTGGTGAAAATTGAGTATGTCAGGGGCAGCTCAGCTCCTGTGTTAAAAATTAAATGTAAGTGTGTTACTTTTTGTCTCATCTGATGCCCAGAACAGCAACTCCATAACCTGTGAGTAGGCCCCCAGTCTTGCTGTTAGCAGTGTCCCTAGAGACACTGTGTTAATAATATCTATGTTTTAGTGATAAAGTTACCTTTGAAGAAAATGTAGCAAAGATATTGAGGGATTTTTTATGTGGATCACTTGTTTTCCCAGTGCTTGTACTGCCTGTTTGGTTTGGGGTTTTTTGTTTGGGGTTTTTTTGGTGTTTGTTTGTTCTGGGGTTTTTTTTGGTTGGTTGCTTGGTTGGTTTTTTGTCCAGACTATAAAAATTTGAGGGCAAGCTGCTGCAGGTAATTTAAAGGTATTTCCCTGAGCCCTTAATGTAAAATGCTCTACTGTTGTGTTAAAATTGTTCCCATTTCTTCTTTGTATAAATGGGGAAAGCTTAGTGTGGTCTAGCCTAAGGATGTCCAGCAGTTGCTAACAAAGCTGCAAACTTCAGCTCTACTTTCCCTGTGGTCAAACTCTGGCAGAGGTCACATCTTGGAGCACACATCTGTTAGGTATTCTGTGCTGAAGGTCTTTGTCCCAAAACGGTGAAGCTTTCCTGTTTGAGCTGAAAGATTTGGTTTGCCAGGTTTTACCTCTGGAATAGGCATTGATGGATGGGGGCCGGACACAGTGTGTGTGTAATGTTTTTTTTTCTTCTTCATTGGCCAACCCAAGGACATTTTACAATTTATTTTGCATTGGGCACCATAATCAAAAGTTCCCTTCCCTTCTCCCAGGGAAAGGCTGGGGTGAGCTGTGCAAAGGAGAAAAAGAATTAACAGTATGCCTTGCCCCTCTTCACTTCATGCAGTTTTAGGTGGTAGAATGTGGTGCTATTGCCTAGAATGAAATTAGCTTTCAATTTTGCCATCTGTAGTTGTTCAGACTACATTTGCTGCAGCTGAAAGTTTCTTCTCCTCTGATGGCTGCTTGTGGGCTTAGACAACTTCTTAGCATATAACAATTCACACTGAAGACCAATGGCATTAAGGAAACTCATTGTTCATGCTAAAGTCCAAAAAGCTGTGGACCATGACTTGTGATAGGGGGAGAAAGTAAAGCGTTGGTGAAATGTGAAGATGAATTTACTATAGGGTGGTGAGTGAACCAGAGGTGAGTTTAAAACTTCTGTTTACATATGAAGAAGATGGTGACTGAGATAGAGAAGAAAGCAAATTTTATCCCTATTTCCTCAAAATCTTGCTAAATTGCTTCCCTAGCTATTCAAATTAAGAATTTGGGGTATGTGTCTTTGGAACAAAACCAGATACTGGGGGTGCTGAAATACATAATTCTCTTGTACTCCTTTATGTGGTGTCTTCATGCACCTGCTTGGTAATACAAACTGAGAGAATGAATATTGCAAAATTTCAGCTCTGTTTATGAAGAAAAACAGATCCCACTTTCTGGGGACAAGAAGAAGAAGAACAAGCAATGTTTCTATTAATCTACAATGAGATCTTTCCTTTGCATTTAAGTGGCAAAAATGAGTAATTCATACTGATGCTGTCTTAATGATGCTGCCTTGGCACTCAGACCATTTCATACTTCCAGTCAGTGGCAGAGTTGGAAATAGTCCATCATTTCTGGACTCAGTTGTATATTGCTGCTATTAGTGGCTGCTAGCTCCTCTTTTTAAGATTTCTAAATGTTGAATTAGTGGAATCTCAATAAATCATCCTTGAATTCCAGCCATGCCAGTTAAGCTGGAACTTTCACATGTTTACTTTAAAACATTTTCCTGAATGTCTCTTTCGTCACCTTGTATCAGAAAGACTCCCCTTTTATTTCAGGAGGATTCAGACTACTCAGAGAGAGTGCAATGTGACTCTGCTAGTCAAGCAAAAGGTCTGTAATAGAGATTGAATCTGTGTTTCCTACTATTGTCACCATGGCATTCAGATCTTTCACATGTGGACAAAGTTTTCATCTCTTAAACTTTTTTGCTTTGGAAAATAATTTAGTTGACAAATACTGCTTCCTTCAGGATGCTGAATTCCCACTTGCATTTAGGTCTTGTTTTTCTCTGGATAAGGAACCAGGATATTCTCATAGGGAAGCTTTGAGCTTAAGCAGCTTTGATAGAAATAAGAATTTAGCCTTCATGTTTGAATGGTGATCATATGGGTTCAGCTCTATGAAAAATCCTTCTGAAGCAGAAACTTTGTTCCTTTAGCAGGAGTTTGTTTTCAAGCTGGAATGTAAATCCAACCTGGTAGAATGGTGTATTTCTTGATTGATAACTCATTACCAACATTAAATTTCTTTGGATGGGGTCAGTGAGACTCCTGTCTCTAAGGCACAGATGTGCTTTGTGTTTGAGGGCTCAATTACCAGGGAAATTCATTATTTCTCTCTGTCTTGTATCCAGAGTTAAGTAATGTAAAGCAGGAAACAAAGTAGCTGAAAAAACCTCACTGGGGAGCTGTATTCTTTCGCCTACCAAGGCAACAAGAATTGGTAAATAGCACCTTGCTAAATAGTACTGATTCTGACTTAATCTTATCCAAGGCATTTTGATGTGCAAAACAGAAACAATTGAAGAATGCATGTTAGGTAAGCTGGGAAAAAAAGCAACCTTCCTCTTTGAAATAGATCTTATCGTAAGATTAAAGTAGGGCAGGTAATTTCTTTCACTTTCTTAATTTCATGATGGAATGTTATGTCCTAATGATCTGTCATTTTGTAAGGGTGAGGAATCCAGTAACTGGAACCTCTGAGCTGCCCACATGGACAGACAGGGGCCCATCTGTGGTACAGTGAGATTGACACTCCTGTATGCACAGATGCTTACCCTTTCCTTTGAAATCCAGAAGAAACACCAGCTCTAGTCCTGGATTCAAGGTCCATGAAAGCATGATTAGTGTTGTTATCCTTAAGTGCACCCACCTTTTCCATTAGTTTTTAGCTTTGATGGTACCTTCAGCAAACTCTGCCTTTATAATGACTCTTTTGTTGTATAAGCAAATGAAAGATATTTCTGGCTCTCATATGGAGAACTAGTGGCGGTCCTTAAGTTATAAAGTGTTCCACTCTAATACACTGTTGTTGCATATCAAAATGTCCATTTTACACTTGCTTTGTTTAAATTTGTAGAATTGGATTTGTAATGCAACACATCAGCTAAAGACCTTTCCTCGCCCTTTGTAGGTCATCGGTTATTATGCTTTTTTTTAGGAATTCCTTGCTGTACTTTCAGAATGTTCTTCTGAACATTTCAAATGAGGACAGAACAATCTCCACCAGTCAGCTAAGCAGTGCTCTTTTTCAAGGTCCCTCCTAATATCTTCCTGATAACAGCACTCTCTCTGCCTTTGTGAGGAAAAGGTCACAGTAGTGGAAACTGTGCATTTGTTCTCTTGTTTCGAAGCTGTGCTATTCTTTCTTCCTTGTTGTTGCTGCTGACAAGATGGTTGCCAAGCCACTTTGTCATCACTCCTGCATTTTGACAGAACACAGGAGCTGTCCCAGATAACAGGAGAATACATCCTTCCAGCAAAACCTGAGTGACTTTATCCCATCCCAGATTTAAACAGACCTGACATATTCTGTCCCTGTTTACGAACTGGATTCTTCAACAGGACTCTGTCACAGAAATAGCTATGTTTCTCTTGCTGGAAAACAAATGTTTCATTTTGGAAAAAACAGCTATGCTGATGGCATAATCAGTAATGAATCTTGGTAAGGAGCCCATGCTGTTTATTGCTATCTATCTTAAGCCTCTGATATTGCATTGTGCTGCATGTTGAAAGACAACAAACTAAACAGAAACTGTCTGCTGGGGCTGGTACACTGAATTCGGGCAATATAATTTTGCACAGCATTATGAGTATAGTCGCTCTAATTGCGGGAGGAGAAGGAAGAACAATGAGTGAGAATAACAAACTACTGGCATCATTATCTTTTGTCTACATCCCTGTGCTACAGCCAATTACATTAATGCAAATGGTAAGAGCCTCCTTTGATGCTCTTATCAGTCTGCCTGCAGTCCCTGTGCCCTGATGACTCCCAGCAGTCCATCAAGAGGCACACTGTGTGTAACTTATCATTCTGTGAAGTCATGATATCCTTCACAGCTTCCTTCCTTCATGCATATACATTAGTAAAGTATATCTGGTTTACTTGCATGTGGATTCTGGGATTTGCTGGTTTGGTGTTTGGTAACTTAATGCCCAGTGAAAAAGACATTTCATAAACCTCCCTGTGTATCTCAGTCAGGACAGCACATCTGAGATGCTGCTTCCATGCTAAGCAGCCATGCAGCATTACTGATGCTCTATCAGATGCTCCAGGTGATTTTATCCTTTCTTAGTCTGTCAGAGATGCTGCCTCCTTATGTACAGTTTCCAGTCTCAAAGCTATGAGGTGATTTTAATGACACGCTTGATCTTAGAGACTCATTTCTCTGGGAAACTATGGCAAGATGTGGTGTTTATCATCAGTCATGAGGCTTACACTTATTTGCTTCTGCTACTACTAACAAGAGAGCAGCTGTCTCTGAGGGAAGACAGACGGGCTTAAAGAGTCTGAAGAAAAATCTGGGTTGGTTTTTTACAGAGAAAATCCTTTTAAAATTGAAATATCTGAGACTACCTTCTTGGATCACATGTTAAGCATAACTCTTTTTCTCAAAAACTTGTCAAAATTCAACATTCAGTTGACTCAGGTTTCTAAAATTGTTTCAGAAGATTTTAGAGAGATTATCAAATAAGAAGATTTTCACTGGCAAAATTATGAGATAAATATAAATCGAGAGGAGAGAGAAGAAAATAGTATTCAGTAATGCTTTTGCAGTGCTTTTCATCTTGCCATCTCTTCAAAGTAATGTAAAGATCCATAGCACTAGAGATGAGTGGAGAGAGCTGCCTTTAAAAGATGAAGACTCATCACATGCTAATTTATTGCCATCATTCATCAGAATTGCATGCTTCAGTCCTGATTTTTCAACAGCCTATGCTATTGCAATAACCACATCCGTAGGGAGGAGAGCTGGGTGAACGTAGATGTAGTTCCAGCTCTTCAGATGTTTAATGTTTCTTGGAATGATACCTTGCACTGAGCTCTCCCACATCCATGGAAGTGTTTTAACCATGGGGCTGTGATGTCATATTTTCCTTCTGCTCCCATGGTGTTTGCTTTCTGACTGCATTTAGGGAGTGCCTTCATCTAGATCAGCCAGATAGTGCAGGAAGGTGGATATCATAATTGTAAATGTTCTTTAACTGAGTCTTTCATTTTTCCTGGCTGAATAAACTGTTAATTAAAGCTGAGCAGGGACAGCACGACCTCCTTCTTGCTTGACACATATTCCAAAGAAATCTTCAGAGTGAACCTCATGTTCAGTGCTCAAGTCAGGTGTCTCTCATTTAGGGTCTCGTGTCCAGCTACATGAAGATATCCAGTGCTGAGGTCTCATTCCAACACCTGTATCCTAAGGAGAAATGGGGACTTAGAGATGTTCACATACAAAACTAACAGTAGGATGTAGGTGACTTCCTGTTATGGTATGTGAGTCTGGAGCACCACTTTTCTGAAATATCCAGTTTCCCCTAAGTGAATGTTTCAGGAGCCCAAACACCTGGTTCTGTACTTTAAGTGGCCTGGGCTGGGCTAAGGGCTTAACAAATGTGCTGGTCTCCTCTAACATTAGAGAAGACAGATAAAGGAAACTCCTGCTGGTGATTACTTACTTGACTTCACTACTTTATGGTGTCAGAGTCCTCGGGACTTGGAAATCATGAAACAACCTAATATTTAGCATTAGATGGGGAGGATCAGAAGGGGCAAAGGCTGACATGGCATTTCAGGAAGTTTGGGCTTCCAGGTATGAGTTTGCAGGTGACTCTGAGTATTCCACAGCAGACTGGCAGTGTGCAGCCCGAATGTCAGTTCTATCCCTGTGAATGTTTTAGCACCTTGGCTTGTTTGCATCCCTGCCTGGGGGAAAACCTGCTCCATTGCAGAGCTGAGTCCTCTCTAGCAGTGGTGTGGGTGGTGTGAGTTAGTGAGTAAGTGACACCACAGAAAGATGACACCTTCCTGTTACATGACATGGAAACTCTGGCTTCGAGTTTCCCAAAGAGCAGCAGCAAGGGACCTGCTGTCTGTCTCAAAATCACCTGGGGAAAAGGAAGTTACTTTTGTTATAAGTGTGCTTTAGAATCAACAATTGATTGTCTTCTACATCCAGATATTTTAAGTGGACTGTCCTACTCCTGTCCTAGACTATCTTTATACAGAGTTGTCAAGTCTTGGAGGCTACAATAAATACATTGCCTTTGGCTTATCTCTCTCTGTTGCCAGTTGAGTTAGTGAATTGCTCTTAAAAACTGTGTTTTGCTGGGCAAAGAAATTCATTTTGTGGAGATTTTGGTTTTGTCTGACTAAATGAAAACCTACTGACTATAAGTTCCTTGGTAAAATGCTAGAATAAATTAGGACTAGGCAAAATGTCTGTGCATTTTGATAATATGGCTGTCTCCAAAAAGGCTTGATCTTTAGGGACAGTTGTATGAATATGTGAATTACTATTTCTACTGGAAAATAAGGCCCTGTGTAATCAATTGGCAGTGTTTGTGTGCCAGAATGGTGTCCTTTAACTTTCCAAGAGGGATATTAAGACAAGGTCTTGGATAACTATTGATTGTGGATAGATAGAATACATCTTTCTATAAGTACAGCATAGTATCTGATGATAAGGAATCTGAAATTTAAAAAAAGGAACAACAAGAGGCATTTTTTCTGACCAAAACCAGAAGATGGATTGTTCCATGTCCGTGAAGTCTTTAATAAAGAGGTTTCACTGCTGGAAATGTGATGGCAGACTTGGCTGTAGGGAGGCATCAGTATTTTGCAGTGGAAAATGTTATGTTTGTAGCTCAGTGGTACTGGGGTGAAGCTTGGAAGAAAGATGGGTGACGTGGCATTGCCCAGTAGCTGGCTGAGTGAAGGGAAGGTCATGATTTCCCCCTGAGCAGTGCCAAAGAGCAGCCTTTCTTTTCATGTGCTGGGAACTGAGGGCCAATGCTGCAAGTTCCTCTTTCAGAGGATTTTGCAACCCTGTTAGCGAACTGAAAGGCTGTTGTTCTTGGATAAGATTTCTTTTGTGACAAAGCAATTCCATGCAAGCTGAAGGTTGTTTTATCTGTCTGGTGGCAGATCCCAGAGTCTGTGCTCTGGTATTATAAAGAACCCACCAGCAAAGCTGCCTTGTTGGGCCCCAGGGAAAGGAGCAGTAGACAGTGGTCTCTATCCTCAGCAGATGAGCAGGTGAGCGGTAGATTTGGAAAAGGCACTTGCTAAGCCAGTAAGGAATTTTACTAGAATCAGATGCAAGAGCCTTTGAAATACTTTGCGTAATCTGCTGTTGATTCACCTAAACAGGCTGTTCTTTTAGATAGTGTACAAGGTGCTTGAGCCTTTGGTGTTTAGCTTGGTTATCTGCCTGGTGGAGTTAGTGTCTTTCTGCATGTGGGTAATTTAGATGGCTCCTTGTGGGTGCTGAAGAACAGAAGTTATTCTGCAAAGCTGCCTCCCTAAAAGTAAGTTATATTTACTTGATGATTCAGAGCTTTACATGGTACTAAGAGCAAGTGACTTAGAATGGGCTTGGAAAATAATTCCTTTCTGCTGGATTGGAATGTGTCTGGCTAACTTAGAATGTTGGTCTTGACATTAAAAGAGGAGTGACTCTACAGAGAAGAGAACGGATGCTTGGAAATGCAAAGGTGGTTTGAGCTTTTTCTGTTCTTTGGTAGCTCTGAGATCTGTATATACAGGCAAATGGCACTTGGCAAGCTTAAATACATGGATTGCTGTATATTTTCTTTTTACCCTCCCTTTATGTGTACTATGCATTGTTTATATGTGGCAACCACATCAGTGAGGAGCAAACTCCATGAACTGTGCACAGGAGATGGGATAATACAAAGAGTCCAGACCATCCAGTTAGACATCATTAGTTTGGCTTTTTAGCAGCCTTTCATTGTTGGAGTATCTCTGTGCTAACCATGTGCTCAGAATCTACTGATACCTGCCCTTCTTTCCTTCCTTCCTTCCTCCCTCCCTCTCTCCCTCCTTGCACTGCCATGGTGTGATGCATCATGAAAAACTGATCAGTGTAATTATTGCTGACACTCTTGCTTGACACAGTGAAGGGCACATACTCTCTGCTGCTTGAGGTTTCTCTGTCATCTTATGCTTTGAAACAGAACTGGCACCAAACTGAGTGTTCATTTCATAATTTGTTGGGTTTAGCCTTGTTTCCATAGGAAACGAGCACACAAGATGAAGCTCCTTCTGTATATATTTTCCTTCCTTCTTCTTTTCCCCTCCCTTTTTTAACCCACTGGCCAATCACAGCCAAATTTTACAGTCTGGTGGAAATCTCAAGGATAACTGTGTTACTACAGATGAGCTTCTTCCTATGAGCACTGAAAAATCTGCCCAGGGCACAGCCTTGCAACACGGAGCCAGCCACAGGAAGAGCTTTGCTGGATGCTTGTGCTGTGAGATATCACTGAGCTGGAGTCACAGATTCTCAGGAAACCACCTCCTTGAATCCAGGACTCAAGGAATTACATGTTCTGTATCAATTGACAACAATACCTGTGTTTGTAGCTTGACTTACATTAGGATTGTGTTTATGTGCAGTAATCTGTAGCGTGAGGACCTCCTGTTGGAGACTGGGAGCCAGTTAACCCCAAGGCTGGGATCTCAGAAGGGCCTCCTGGGTATGTGTGTGTTGTCTCTGTCTCATTCAAACAAACAAATAAATCCTCCTTCAGTTGTTCTTGCTGTTTAAGATCTCTAATTTTTGTTATGACATCTTTATTCTTTGCAAAATAGAAATACTGCTGAACAGTTTTTCAAAGCAGAAGCAATCCTAGTTATACTCCTGGGCTTTACAGTCTCATCTCCATGATGCATAGCCTCCAAGTGATTTTATTTTTTTTTTGTCCCATTTCTGCTCTTCCCTTCTCTTGATATTTTAAATAATTCCTGTGATCTTGAGGTTTTCAACCAGAGATTTTCTCCCAATTTTCCTTTAGTCTCTCTCTAATTATTTCAAGTACTTTGAGAGCTGTTTTCACTGTACTCTGCTTCAGGCCTAAAATGCTATGTAAAACTAAGACTTTGTGATGAAAAAGCTGGTTTCAGTGGCAGTGTCTGGAGGGATTTCCATTTTAACAGTGCTGATTGTGCACTGGGATGCTGATCTGAGCAGCTCTAGGCCAGTGTTTAGTGTCTACCAATACAGTATAGTTGGGTCTTTAATTAAAAATGCTGTTCATATTTACTAATACCCAGGTTTATTTATTTATCCTTCCTTCCTCTGAAAATCATACAGACCTAAGCCCATCCTCATGCATCACAGCCTGGATCCTCCCTTCTAGACCAGTAAGGAAAAAGCAGCATCTTCTTTCAGCACATGAAATCTTTTTTTGATCTGTGCTTCATTTTAGCTCACAGTGCACATTGATCAAATACATTTTAATTTCTTTTTTCCATTCTGACCTCAGTTTCCTTATGCACTCTTCATGTGATCCATAGAACTGCCTCAGGATGTCCTGGCTGTGACAGAATTAAACAGCTTCTGTAAAAATGAAAGCCTCAGTAACAGGAACTTGAATTATGACAGATGAAATTGGAATATCAGGATTGTCTTAAATTTGAGTATTGCAAAAGCTTGGTCTGTATTAGGATTACTCAGCAAGGACATTCTTCATAGCCTGTTGCTACAAAATATCCTTAATTTTTACCTTCCTTATCAAGAGAAGGAAGTTGAAGGAAAGGACTCAGAATATAACAATTGGTTAAGTACTTTGCTTATGGTGATTTACCTCCCTCCCCTCAGTTGATAGTTGTATTAAAGACAGGCAAAGTTTCTCAATTTTGATTACTTTAAATGAGGTGAGATATTCTGCTACTAGGCTCAAGGTAAATTAAATTCTCTGAACCTCACATTTTTAAAAGTTATCCCCACAGAGCAGTGAATGGGAGAGCAGATTCTGAGTAAACAAAACAGCCTTTCCTCTTCCTGCTGGGACACCCCCAGCTTTGCACAGCCTTATCCACTGCTTCTCCTGTTTTGTGAGGCTGTGCTGGTCTCTGATGACGGAGAATCGCAGGGTTTTGGACGACTCTTGTGGTCATGTTCTTCTCTTAGTCATAACAGGGAACAGATGGGTTTCTTCCTTTGGGCCTCTCTGGCAAGCTCCCTCACAAAGCTCAGTCTCACTTTCACTCTGGCCCCCTTATATTCTTGTGTGTGCTTCACTGTAGCTCAGCAGAGATGTCCTGAAATCAGAGTGACAGAACTGGTGTTTCTGCCCAGGCACATGGAACTGTGCTTATATGTGGTCAACAAGCTGTGGAATTTGCTCAGCTTTATATCACTGTACAAACATGAGCCATTTCTGTCCCAGAAAAGAGGAAAAAAAAAAAAAAAAAAAACCACAAAAACATCTTGAGATGCTTTTTCTCTATCTTCCATTGGCAAGAAGCTGTGACTTGGGGAGGTTCTGTGGTTCCTGTGCTTTTGTGACAGAACAGCAGCAGGAGAAAGAAAAGCTAAGTCTTCTGGCTTGCAGTTTCTCTCTTTGCTTAGTGATGAGAGCTGCTATATGTTATGAAATTGCATATTCTCACTTGAAGTTTCATCTTGGTGGTGCCTAGAGAACAGCCTTACATAAGCACCTACTGCAATTCAGTCTTTGTCGCACCTTGTTGACTGCCTATCCTCTTTTTCATAACTACTGTCTGCTCTTAGTTCACATGAAGGCATTTATTTCTCTGGCTCTGCATCATTCTTCAGCGGTTCTGAGCATACAGCTCAGAACAAGATGCACAGTCAAGTACTGTGTAGTGTATTTAAGCATGAGAAATTATCAAATGCAATGTTCTTAGGCAGAAGGAGCTGGATGTTTCTTCTCTACATTTTTTAATGACTATGTCTCTTGAAGTTTTAATGGGGAATTGGTTCCATATAACAACTACACTGAAGTTTCAGAGACATAAGGTCATCATGGTTTACTTAAAATGCCAACATCTAAAATACACTGACATTCTGCTTTAGTTTTTGATGAGAATCATTCTGTGTTTCAGCTTTCAGGAATCTTTTATTTTCATTTCAGTGCCACTATGGCTGGCTTTCAGCCAGCTTTCACAATTTTGAAGGAATTATTAAGGAGAACATCCTGAAGATAATAGCATTTATGAGATAAATTAATAATGATGTGGTATAAAGCTTTTATTGCAGAAAATTTAAGAGTAGTGCATTATTTGCTAGCAGCAAAATCACTTCAGTGTAGCGTATTCTGAATGACTGCTAATAAAAGGAATCTTTACCCCACTGTGACGTGTTTGAGCTTTAGAGGCTCTAAGCTAAAGTCTTCAAATCTGGGCTTTCTGTTCGTGTAAAATTGGCATTTGCTACTTTGCATCCTGATGTAAATTTTAGACGTTGTTCTGACCACAAGATGTTGATGGTACAGAGGTCATAGTCCTCACCTTGAGAAACATGAGAACTGTCCATTTGACCTTCCACCAGTTGATGTGGGTGTGCTTAGTGTAGGAAACAGGGGGGGAAAATGGATTTTATTCTGTAAAATGGGCATATTCTAGAAACCTGCATGACTTTGTATTGATAAAATCAAACTGAGCAGGTATGGGCACCAGTGCAGGGAAAGAGAGCCCTGTGCTGCCCTGGGGATGGCAGTGGAGGAGCCATAAGGGCTGTATGTGAGAGGAACTGTGCCTTCAGTGCCACCAGCTCACCTCATGCCCTGCATGTGCCAGTGTCCAGCCTTGCTCAGAGCCATCCCTTCCACAGTGAAGGGAACATGCCTGTGCTTGATAACTGTTTGCATATCTGCACAAAGGGACACACATTGAATTGCTGCAAACTCTCAGCTGGGAAAGCCCTGCAGAGAGAGTAGATTCATCCTCTATCACAGTTGTGTTCAGACTTACAGCTTTAACTCTTAAATGACACATTGTGTGAGTCCCAACTAATTTTTGCTTTAAGCTAGAATGTGTGCTGATGAATTAGAGATTCTTCATGTGAAATACTTCGTTTACGTTAAAGAGGGTCCTAAAAGATAGTTAATTACCATTGTCATCTCTAAGCCATCACAATAAGGGACTACCTGTGTGGTAAAAATGTGCCTTCTGTTTCCAGCTTGAATATCTTGTTTCTAAAATTCTGATGATTGGGATGTTTCAATGGAAAACATTCCAATCGTGTTCTGTCTTTAGCTGCATGACTCAAAGCTCTGTGGCATCAGGGCTCTTTTCTGCATATGAATAATTGTCTCTCTGTCTTGCTTTCATTGAGCTGGGCCAATGAGCTCCTTATGATCAGTTCTCAAGATCAGATCATTCTAGTAAATTTTCCTTGAAACCTTTTCAGACTTTGTCCTTTTTTGTGCAGGCTGGGCTTTAGAGTAGGAGGGGGATTTTAGTAAAAGGCATGCCAGGACACTCCTTCTATAGTGCTAAGGCAACCAGGGGCCACTGGGCCAGATACAGGACCTAGACTTCCCAAAATTGTAGTTTATTGCATTGATGAGCACAGGACTATTGTCGGGGTTGAGATCCTCAGCACAGAGAGGGGAATATTAAATTCCCAGGAAATTTTGTAAGAATTTTTGGTGTGGTTTTTGGTTTGGTTTTGGGGTTTTTTTACTTGTTTGCTTTGATGGGGGGTTTGTTTGTTTGTTTGTTTGTTTGTTTGGATTTTTGGTTTGGGTTTAGTTTGGTTTGGGTTTTTTCATTCTTTTTTTTCTTTTTTTAATGAGTTTCATTGCCTCTTCCACATCCCACTTGTGGAATATGTCTTATTAGTTCAGCATACAAATGGGTGTGATGTTGCTGCTTCAGCTGACTGCAGGTTTCCAGACAGTACCTGCTTCTCATAATGATAACAAGTTGGTTGATTGAACTGTTGCAGCTTGGGGAAGATGCTTAATTTCTAAGCAGCATTATCTCCACATCCTTTTCATCTAAAGTTCTGATTCACAGATCAAAACCTTGCTTGAGAATGATCTTAAAAGGCTGATCTTAGTGAATTTGTGGAACTGTTTTATATTAAGTCTGTGTGTAATTGTGAGTCCTATTTGAGAAGTAGAAAAAAAAACTTATGAAAAAAAATACTTTTCCATAGCTCTGTAGGTTTACTGAGGAATAAAAAACAGTTTAATGTTAGTTTCTAGCATCTTGTCACAAATACACAGCTTGAAATACCTCGTGTTAGGGTGTGGGGTTTTTTCTATTCCTTCCCTCCTCTCTTCCCCTCTCTCTGCTGGCAGGTGGTCATTTGCCCTATGGTCTTTATCAAGTATGGAAATGTGTGGGTGATTTCATTTCCAAATGAATTCCGAAGAGAGCTTCCACCCACGCAGAAATGACAGTCAAATGGTTTTATTAGCCTTCAATTTTCACAAACCTGCAACTCCTATTGGCTTAGAGAATTGCTCTTTGAAACACAGAGGCATTAGGATGCTTGGCTAACTAAGTGATTCAAGCAATTGAAGGTGTTTTTGTGCTTCTCCTCCCCCTCTCTGCCCTCTCCCTAAATAAAGGAGCAACTTATTCTACAACTGTATTCTAGGCTTTTAAAAATCTCTGTGGGGTAATAAGAGCCAATGCTGCTTTTTATGTGTGAAAATAACACAGCAAACAATTGATTCTAAATTAAAGTTTGGAAAAATGAGTCAAATCCCTGTAGAAAAATAACATGCAGCTGAAAATGCTTCTTTTGTAACAAGGTAATGTCAGATTTCAGAGTTCTGAGTCAACAAAATGTGCCAGACAAATGTGTAGTTTTACTGCTTTTTTCCTTGATGTGATTTGAGATGCATTTTTTAAATATCAGCTTCTTCCCTCTTGCCTTTCATTCCAAGTGACCTGCCAGGCCTGCTAATTGAAATTAGTCTCCTAAAGTGCTAATATAATTTGTAAAGATGGTAATGTCCAGAAAGAGGCAGATTCTTTGGCAACTCTTGCAACTCTGCTCCTTACTTTGACAGCCAGGAGAAAGGTGTTTCATGTCAAGACTAGGTTAGTAGGATGTTGAACAGATGGTAAATTGCAGTGCATTTTTAACAGTTCTGCAAATGAAGATCTAATACTGGTTTTACGGGTGAGGGGAGACAGAGATATGGACAAATGAAGCCCTGCAGCAACTCAAGGTTACACTTGACATTCCAGATCTGTCTTGTAGACTGTTTTCTGACCGTATGTTTCAATACTTTTCCCCAAAGAAAATCTTTCTCTGAATAGGGTAATCTTTTTCCTTCTGTCCATAGCAGCTCACTGTCTCCAGTTTAAAGAGGTGCTTAGAAATAAATTCATTACAACAGATAGTTTTCTGTGGTGGCAAAACACTGGGGAAATCTCCTGGGCAGTTATGGAGATAAGTGTACCCCCAGCCACACAGCACTGAGAGGCTAAGACTTGTTCAGTCCTGTGGAATTTCACTAGATCTCCAGGTTTCCTCTCTTTCACATTTCTGTATTCAGAAACTGCCACAATGAAAAATAGGTTCCACAGGGAAGAAGAAATTTAACTTTCTGGTAGTGAAATAGCATGCCTTTTCCTGCAAAATCTCACTGCTCTGAATTTAGAGATAGAAATAAATGTCTTCATAATTGGCAAATAAAAATCTGAACCCCTTCTTGTGGTATTTTTTAGGTGTAAAAATACTTGTTTTATGGTCATGCCTGTATTCATCTTCCAATAAGACACATAAACGTTTCCAGATGTAAGCTCTCAGCTTTGGTGAGGGTTGGTCAGTCTCATCATCTGCTGAGTGCCTCCCTTGCCACCATTCTCTTGTAAGGCAGGGAGAGAGAAGACAAGTCACACAAGCCACGGGGGAGATGTGACTGCCCCCTTGGAGCCACGGTTGGTACATAAGGGTGTGAGGAGGCCAGACAGCACCCACAGGTCAGCCAGTAGAAATGGAGAATTCAACTAAAATCCCTCCAGGAGGGAGCTACTGGCCCTTGCTTGCAGGTTACTGCACTATCCCTGGGTTCAATTCATGCCTGCTTAGAACTCTTGGGACCAGCAAAGAGGGAAGGGGAAGTAAGTACTGCTCTGCTGTCACCTGCTTACTCAGATTCTCCTGAGGTTCCAGCAAACAGAGTCTGCCATTCCCTGCCTTCACCTTGGGAGGTGCAGAGGGGACATGTCATGATAGACAGACTGCTTTCCTACCTGCTGCTGGTCCATGGGCTCCCCTCTTCCAGGGCAGATAGAATCTGGTGCTTCTTTGCTCTCTTTTGCATTACTTGGGTCTTCCAGCCCTTGTGAGAAGTTACAAAATCCCCATGGTTAAAGCTGATGAGGAATTGTTGCACATCTTAATGAGCAGAGCCAGCCCCATTTGGGTGAACTCTTTCTTGACCGGACTTACCTAGCAAGGCAGGGACTGGACAGCCAAAGGAAAGCACCAAGTCAGCCTTTTGAGGCATTGAAGGCAAGCAATACCTTTCCTTTTGTAAAGCTTTTCTAAAGCAGTTCCTTCCAGGCTGGCTGTGGTCACCTCAGAGCAAAGGATGCACAATGCTGCATCTCGCTTCATACCTCAGTATTTTATGATTTTGTACAAACCAATGCCAGTCCTTTGACCCTGACTGCTCACAAAATAAAACGAGTCAAGGTAGTGTGCAGGTAGTTGCTGGTGCATTTCTTCCCCATCCATTATGATGTTTCCTCAGGCAAAAAAATGACACGGAAAAAGGGACCGATGACTTGAAGTGCATACAGCTGGATAGGAGAAAGCTGGTGCAGGATTGGACCTTAGCATGAGGCTTGCAGAGGTGTCGAGGACACTGCAATGCTCTTGTGCCAATTTATTAAAGTATTTGCTTTTCCAAAGTTCGGGCAGCTGAAATGTAAACAAGTTGTATGAAATTAAATAGGCTGTGTCCTGATGAAGAATAAAACTCCTCTTTCACCTCAGTTTTCTTTGAATGAAGTGTATCATTGCTTGCAGTTGCTAACCAGCAATGTTCTTCCAAATCACAATGGGAAGGGCAGCAATAAAGTTTAAATTATTAGCCATGTTTGTGCAATGTGTCACTGGTGCTTCTTGACTATATTTTGTGTGCGTTTCTCTCAGGTGATGGTAGGACTTCAATTATACAAATAACTGATATCCTAAAGCTATAAAACACGTGTTGCTGGTAATTCTGCTTATCAGCACAGGACAGTTATGCCTTGATTTATTACTTTAACTCAAGTTGTTTGGCAGCAATGCTGAAAGATATCATATGCACTTGCCAAGGTCTCCTAAATTATGAGTATCATAAAACAAATCTTTTCAGTTATTGAGAAAAATAATTGGAAAATTAAAAGGTCAAAATTATGGTATGAAAAACCATGAACAATTTTTTTATCTGTTTCATGTGACAGGTCATCCTGATATTTGCTTGTAAGCCATAAATCAGGACAGATCCTGTTTGGGGAATAATTCACTGTAGTCATTTTGAGAGAAGCTGGTGTATCTCAGGCTTTTCAAATTTAAAGCTTGAAAGAAATCCAGTGGTGGTTGTGGTACTGGGAACATATGCTTCACTGTAATTCTGAATACAGAAAAGGGAGAATGATGGGTACGAAGAAAAACACTCTCTGTTATCAAAGAATATAGAACTATGTCTGTTTCTATACGTTTTGTCATAACATGTATAGATTGGTTAAAATCATCTCTAAATTTTCTGTAGCATAGCCTTAAAAAGAATAGCTTGTAAAGAAAGACTCCTCTAAGGTACAGTTAGCTCCTATTGTTTCCTTTCAAAAGCTTAGGAATACAGTTCCTGCACAAATGCCTGGATGGTGCTGCATTGGTTGTGATCGAAGGCTGTGAAATGGAATTTCTGCCGAACAGTGGAGGAGTTGTTTCCACAGGAGAGTGGAGAAGTACTGCAGACTTCCCTGTGATGTTCAGCAGCATATTCTGCTGGAACTTTTGCTTCTCAGGAAAGAAGGTTATAAGATCAAACCTGTAACTACTGTGGCAAACAAGGAGTGTACCTGAGTGTTCCTCTTAAAAATTAGGTTGAAGTCATGAAGTTGATTTGCTTGAAAGTGACTTAAGTTTCGATTTAGTTACTATCACGTAGACCATCAATAGTGTTAAAATGACAACAATTCTGGATACTGAGACAATGTTGAGGATAATATATTCCTTTTGGGAGTTTACTAAACTATAGTTGTGAACCTGTGGGAGTGTGCCTGCATACAGCTGTACAAGGCTACAGTTAAAATGTGTGGTGCAGGGAACTGTCAAATACAATCTGCAATGATCTCTCCATGGTTTGGGATGTTATTTGTTAATTGGTTTTCTTGTCTCCATCAGGTTTAGAGTTGTTGAAGGTTGTTTCTAGAGAGGTAAACCAAAACACAGCTAATATTTTTTTCATGTGATAATAGTAGAAGGGAGTAATTTTTTATTGAAGATGTTCTTTTAGCAGGAGAAGCAGAGAGTTGAATCATTTGACAGTACTTCAGTGAAGCTTCAGGTGTTTGGTTTCCTATTAATCTCTACTATGTTTAGCTGAAAGCTGAAGATGCTGATAAATCTGAAAGACTGGGAACTTTCTTGGACCAGTTAGTCACTGTGGTGTACCCATGCCAGTGAGTAAAGTTATGCTGGGCTATTTTTAACAAAATAGGTCAGGAAACCCGTAATCAGAGAGATGAGTGCATTGAATGATTAAGCTTTGGTAGGTGAAAATATAAAGGAATATACTACTCCATTAGACTGTACTCAGTGGGTTTTGTGTTGCTGTGATGAAGATAAGTGTCTCATATATGATTGAAACAGATAGAAATACATATATTAGTCTTATTCCACTTAAAGATGTAAGATTCAGAAGATGGAGAAGTTCAGCTTTCTCCTGGTATTTCTTTTTCTTACGTGAAATAGAGAAATCTGACAGTAAGGTAGTGATACAGAGAAAGTCTTAAAATGAACTCCTCTGTCTCATTTGGCAGTTTAATCAGTGCAGCAAGTATTTTTAGTCCCTATTTTTTGGTTGAGTTTGTTTGTTTGGTTTTGGTTTGTTTTTTGGGATTTGTTTTGCCAGTGTTTCACTGGGTCTGTACCTGTCATCTTCTACCTGGGGAAGTGTCTCAAAAGCTATTCCTAACATCGTGTTTACAAAGGCTCCCTTGGAGGCACAAGAATGTTGGCTGCAGGAAGACAAGCCAGAAACATGTCTGTTTCTGGAAACAAGCACAACCTGAGAGTCTGCCAGCGCACAAACCCACCGGATTTATTGCTTAAGAAAGGAGAATCTTGAACAGGAAGAAACATCCAAGGAATGGACTGGCACATTTTTACAAGGGAAGACACAAAGTCTCTTGGGTATAAATACAGTAGATTTATGTTCTTAACTGCAATACTGGACTTGGTGATTAAACTCTGTCCTCTTTTGCAAAGCTATCCTTTGAAGACTTTGGATGGAACAAAACTGTGTCCCTATAAACTTCCTTTCTTGCTGCCTTTTTTTTTTTTTTTTTTTTTTTTTTTTTTTTTTTTTTTTTTTTTTTAATTAGGAGCCTCTCTTGTTTTTACCACCAAGGAAGTTAAGGAGGGATTTTTTTCTTGTTTACTTCCTTGTGTATTATCTGTGGCTGCAGTTTCAGGAGTGAAGCTGAGCTAACTGAGCCTGTGTGGGTGAGGTGGAGCATCACAGGATCCGCTACAGAGCTGTCATTCATATAAATAGTCCTGACTGCCCAAGCCTGATGGCTTTATAGCTTATGGGGTGTGTCTGTGTAGACCAGTGTGGGTTCCCCAAGCTTTTATCAGATTACTTTTCTGCCTTGGTGCCAAAACTCCTTTCTGGAAGGAGCTTTCCTAATTTTTACCAGGAAAAAGTGTGAAGTTATTGCTAACATTTTTATCAATGCGGAGCATGAAATGCTGATGGAGGTGGAACACAGCAGGACTGAATATGGCTCTACAGCACTGGAGAAATCTGTGGTGGCAGTTCTGTCACAGGCTCCTTCTGCCATCTTGAACAATTTGCATGAAAATCTTTAGCTTTCCTGCTTATTTAGATAGTGAATTCCAGAGCCATGAATATCTTGTTGTAATGATCTATTAGACAGGAAAAGTTCCTAATGTTGGGTCTGTGGAAAAATCTTTAAGAAACACTCATTTTTGACCCCATTCAGCTCCCACTGGAAGTCAATAGGAGCTTTGCCTCTTACCTAAAGAAGAATTAGGCCCAAGGGGAGTGAATTTTAAAACAAGATAGAAAGAGTCCTGATGGTTCACCCTGTGCCTGGAAGACAGCTCTGTGGTGATATACTGATGTGCTGGTGTCCTTTTTATCCCCCCTTAATTTATCTGTTTTTACCCCACACATCTAACTAAAACTCAGAGAAATATTCACTAGGTTACAAAAAATGTGGTTTAAAGAAATAATGCTGATTACACAGTTCCCCAAATAGTACTTGGATTAGGAATACAACTTCTATAGAAGCTAACTCTCCTGTCAGTTTTAAATGTTTTTCTCCCAGTGACAAACAACAGACTGCTTAAATTTATTGAGTTCGTTGCAATATCTAGTTATAACCTTTATTGATCTTTTGTGTTGCAAACTCATTATCTTATTTACAGCAGGTGGGAGTACAAGTGCAGTGTGTAGCAGCATGTGCCTTGTGCGTGGTGGGTGTGCTACAGGAGCAAACAGAAAATCCTTGGTATTCATGAATGTGTGTTTAAACATGGCAGAGATTAACAGGAAAAAAGTATGTGGTTTGGAAACTTCAATTTCTTCACACGATTTAAGACAAAAATGAGGTGGAACAGGATACTTTTATAGGGTGTGTGTGATAATCTAGTTTCTGATAGAGTTTTGACAGCATTGCACAATTATCAGTTACAGCTATGCAAAGCTTTTTCCAGTTGGCAGCTGTGGTTGTAATTTATAACAATGACAACTTTTTGATGTTTGTGACTTGCACTGGACCAACCCCTCTGGAAAATGAAGTTTAACTCTATTTATGCAGCATGAGCAGCACAGGCAGGAGCAAGGAGCCCCATCTCCAGGTGTCTGCTCCTTGACCTGGAACAACGAGCCCTGCAGCTTCAGTTTCCACACCCACTCAGGTCTTGGCCAGCCATGCTAATAAGAATGCCAGTTATTTTAATGGACAAATTGCCAGGGAGAAATATGTCACCACACCAATGTCAGAGATCAGCTGTCTGAGCTGTGCTGCAGCCGTCTGCACAGAGGAGTTGTACTGGGCAGTTCTGCTGCATGAGGCAGCCCTAAACCACTTGCTGGGATTCAATATCCTTTTTCCATGTTGTGGGATCATTTTCTTTCAGAGGAAAATGTAGGATAAACACACTTGAAGGAAAGTGCAAGACACTGTTTATTTTAAGAGTGTTGCCAGCAGTAATACAAGCCTATCCATTTCTCTTGACAAAATGCAGTCTCTCATGAGCTTAGTGAATTTAAAGAACATATTGTGCTACACAAGGTATTGAAGGTTTCCATGGAAATATCAAAATGTGAAATGCATTGCTACTTTTTAAAAAGTTTTCTTGGTTGCCTTTGCCTATGAAATTTTTTGATTGGAAATGTGGGGGGGGGGAGTTAAAAAGTAGGATTATTGGAGCTTCTGTAGCTGTCTGGGTTGCTAATTTGCAAGGATGCTCTACAAATAACTGTTTGCTATATTCAACTGGTCTCTCATTTAATAGAACTCTGCTTATGCCTGTGCAGTTCAGCCATACTCCTCTTTTGTATGTTTTTTCCTTAATCTGTGCTAAAAGCATCCTTTTCTGTGGATTGCACTGGGCCTGACAGTCAGTGTCCTGCTGTGCTATTTCATCCACTATTTGAATGAGATCTTGATCCACAGAACAGTGTTTGCTATGTGGTATAAGGGTCCTCAGCTCCTGGGCTCAGCCACTGTTACATGAACCTGTCACCCAGTGTTAAGATCACAGAAGGCTTTGGGATAGACTCAGGAATGCTGATTCCAATCTTGCCATGACACAAAAGGCACCCAGCTAGCTAGGTAGGCTTGACTTAGTGTAAAGCTGCTAAGGCTGCCCTGATGAGCAGTGCACCACACAGTGAGGCTGGTGTCTGAAGAATTCATTCCTTGTTTCCTCACGTTCCTTCGCCTTTACTTTCCTGTAGCTGGTAAACAAATCTTTATAACTTAATTTTTGTGCAGTGTTAGGTTGATGTGGGATGGTGACTGCAGGTGGCAAACAGAGCCAGCTCTGAGGACCAGAGTCCAAGGTGAGTGAGCTGTCTGCCATATGAGTCTTCAAATGATACAGTGATTTGAAATGAAAACAAATTTAGTGAGTTTAAACTTGTGTTATTACTGAAGCATCCTGGCATTGCTTTCATCCCTCTTGGCCCGCTAAACTCTCTTCTGTTAGTCATGTAGCTATAGATATTAAACTATAACTTACTTCAGTTAGATATGGCTGTTATTTTACAATCCTGACGTGTACAGTAAGAGTCTGACCTGGCTAATGGCTTCTTTGCAAAACACTGATTCACATTTCACTTGCGGGTAGTATTAAGGATCCTCAAAAATTAGCCCATATAACGTCTGGCTAAATGTCTTATTTAGATATGGTCTTGCATATTATAAGGCTTGTCTCTTACTCAGTCCATCTCGTGTCGTGATGCTTTGTCATCTAATTTTTGCAGAAGTGTTTCTAATCAGAAGTTTGTGTGGGCTGTGTGATGGGCAGGTCTCTGCTGGCGGCAGGAGGGAGGGCAGGTGAGCGGGTCAGGGATTGCGCAGCAGCAGCAGCAGACGATAACACACCCTCCGTAAAACTGACCAGCTCTTTACATCAGCAGTGCACAACCCCACCTCGTGAAGATAGTGTGGGAACAAACAGTCCACTGCCCTGGAAAGTGCTGCAGGGATGGGGAGTGATTACTGATGGCTTTAATCTGTGGGGAAGTCAAAACGAACGTGGTGACAAAGCAGTTAATTTTGCCTGAGAAGAGACCGAAATAATAAACCCAGCAGGAGCAGCTTGGCCTTGCTGTACAGATGTTTCATACACCATGTGATAAAGAGGCTGCTGGTCTGCTCAAGGCAGGGGTGATACTTTGTCAGATGAAATGAATTCTAGGTCTGCTTCAAACTGAGGAGCTATTGGAAGGTTCTTTAGCACAGACTCCTTTCTGAGACATGTTTAATTTCACAAGACAGAGCTAGCAGGAAATACATTAACAGGCAGGAAAAAATGCTCCTCAGGCCAGCTCTTTACTATTTTTACCCAGTGATGAGTTCCAGAAAATGCTTAGGAAAAATGAACTTTGTCAAACTTAAGGAGCCCAGAGTAGGGTGTTTGCCTCAAAGAATGATATGAGCTTGAAACAACACTGTTTGCAGCTGCAGTCAAAGCAATACTCAATGGTGACTGGGATGATTGTGATTTTAAAGTCTGGAAGTGGAGGGCAAAGGTTAAGAGTGGATTCAAGCTCCATCATTATTATTCTATCCTTTCCAAGGGAAAGATAATGGATTAGAATCTACTCTCAGAATTTCTCATTGCCCACTGTCCAAGACATCATCTGTTTAGAAATGTATTGATATTTGTGTTATTCAGCTTCTGTGAGCTCCTGGGGTTTTAGCAGCTTTTCAGTCAGCTGTGCTTCTCATTGCAAGATCTTGTGTACTGGTACTGCTAGCATAAGGAAGTGAAAAAGTAAGAAGAAAAGGTTATGAAGAAAGGGAGACAACTAAACAAGGACATTTGAAGATGGGGCAAGCAGAAACTAAACTTAATGCAGAGAAATGGGAAACTAGGGAAAAAGACAAAGAGGGGAGAGTTGTCTGAGCACTCAGTAAAGGGAAGTATCTTACTACTGGATATAACTACCATAAATCTTGTAATGTAATGTTCTGTATTCAAATTCACAAAATGGAGTAATGCCTTTTAAGCTTCTTTTTGTGTTCATCCAAAGAAGCATTTCCTAAATAAATAACAGTATAATTGGCGTATCTCCTTTAAAAACCTCAAACTAACAAGCAGGATTTTAATACTGCAGTTCTCATTTTATGGAAAGATCCACCCTGCATGAAAATAAATAAACACTTGGGATTTCACAGGTCTTTAGAAAGCCTACCATGTATTTCAGCATGGATTAATCCTCATTTTGGTCACTAATATCTTGAAGTAATTTTTTACCTCTGCAGAAACAATACTAATTTTGTTTTGGTGGCCTACAGAGTTGGTTGGAACTTCTAAATGTATAAAACCTTTAGAAGAATGAACTTATTTTGGTAAATGTTGCTTGCTCTATCGAGTTTCATTATTTATATAGAGAGAACTACTTACATTGAGCTTCTGGGAGTGAATTTATTAGACACTACAACAACCTGGAAGTCACAAATTCTAAAAACTCTGAAGTTTTAAAACATGAATGTCGTTCAGAAGAATTTATTGGAGCCTCACTCCATTTGCACCTTGGTCAGTTTTATCTATCTTAAAGTAGATTGACTTAATGTATTCAGGTATTAGGAATCTTGTAGCTGCTTGTCACTTTAAATTAACATGGAAACTTAACCACCTTGGAAAAGTCCCACAGCTGAGACTTTTATGGTTTCTCATGTGTCTGTGATTTTACAAGGAAACTTAAAAATGTTATCAGTTTTTGACTGATCCGTGCTGCTAAGGTCAGACATCATCCATCAACTTTCGAACACTTGAAAAGCCCCTCTATCTCCCTCATAAATGTCAGTTTCTCTCTCCAGTTGTGTTCATGATCTTTGGAGATGAAAGCTGTGGTCTTCATATTGTTAGAAATTGCTGTTTGATATCTTTGAGAAATTTGTTTGACTTTGAACAGATTACTGCTCTAGTGATCTAATTAGCTACAACTATGCCAGAAGGGGCAAAACCCAGTGATTATATGTTGCTTGTGTTTATCTTTTTGAGTAGAGAATTGAAATTGTTTGATAGTCAGGGAAAATGTGCATTTGAAGTTTTAATAAATGACTATTTGTTTGAATAAAGGACACCTAAGAAAAAGTTAGGATTAGAGAAAAGATGCCACGGTATTTGAAGTAGATCCTGAGATCCATTTCTAATCCAAGTTAAACCCTTAATGCCAATCTTGTTAATTTCAAGCCTTTCATCTGATCAAGACAGCAAAGATTCATAGACAGTCCATGAATCTAAAATAACTCGGGGATGGTAACAACTTTGGACAGGTAAACTTATTGAGCATATGGAAACCTTGTTAAGGGCTCACTGGGATAGAAACTATCACTATTGTGCCTCAGGGATGATTTCTAAACACCATGCTGTTGTCACTTGAGTGCCTCAAGACCCTAACTAAAATCCAGACTCTGAATCTTCACTGTCAGCCACAAATTGAATTTAAATTTAGAGAGAAGTTGTGTATGTTCTGTCATTTTTACATTTGAAATAGAGGAGAGAGACTATGATCAGGAGAGTGATTTGCCTGCAGTTGTAGGCAGAGCTGATATTCAGTAGTACCTGCTCAGTGACCAGCCCAGTGCCTTATTTGTAGTGGGACTCTTTAATCCATTGGTGCTTGTGAGGTCCAGAGCCAGCTCAGTCCTGATACACCTCTGAAGACCTTTTTTACAGTCCTCCTTTGCCAGAGCTGCTTTTTGTAGACACAGGAGAAGGTTTTGCTTGTATTTCTCTCCAGAAGGCAGATGGCAGCCACTAGTATAGCAAAAACCTTGGTGACAGTGAGATGCATTCAGATGTGCCAATTCCAGATGCCTGTCTAATGTATTTAGCCATAACCTTTTTTGATTCTTTTTTCTTGTTCTGCTGAAGGCGCAACTTGCAAGTTCTGGTCACAACTAGTTTTGGTGCAGTAGACTTGGAACCTGCTGATTTCAGGCTTTCCAAATTCTGTATTGACTTAGAATGAGAATTGAGCATCTGCCTGCCTTAGGAGACAAGATTTTAGGGGACTGTTCTTATTTTTAACCACATTAACAATAAATTTAATTAAGTATTTAGCCCAGAAAGGCTGTGGTTGTGTACATGCAGCTTGCATACGTGTTGTCAGCTTTGCATAGATAGGGATAGGTATGACTGTACTCCCTAATGCATAGTTATCAGCTTTTAACTGTAGCTTCATGTTGTTCTTTGAGTGGCAGACTGAATGAGCCTGAGCACTCTGCATGGTGTTTGTAAGTGCCATTTTACTGGCTCTTTTGGGTGAGATTTTGCCCTTTGACAGTCCTCCAAACTTAAACTGCTAGCAGGGACTGTAAATGCTCTAATTCCAAGTGTGGCTGCAGCAGGATCCCTCCGGCATAAAAGCTTCAGAGGGCAGTGATTTTATAGGCAGGGCTGATGTGATTAGACACATCTACAATCCCTAATGCAGCACAGCCTCTGAGCAGTGCTGTGGCCCATGGGACATCCTCACACAATTACCATAATTCAGACAGGCCCAAAGGTCAGAGCAGCCAAAAGAGCACAAGCAGGAGTGCCAACAGGTGACACAAAGTCCCTCTTGTTTGTCTTACCCTTAGGCTCTGAATTCTGAACTGCTCCTCTTTATGGATGTAGGGTGAAATCTTGTCCTTATTTCACTCCCAGAATAATGCATAATGCTGCAAAAGTACATCAATTTCTAAAACTGTAGCAAAAGCCTTATCAGTGATTACAGCTAGAGAGAACACGATTAAAAAATTCATCCTGTGCACAGCAAAGCTGGGGTTCATCTTGTGTTAGCAGCTTAAAAGTAACTTGTATTACTTATTACTATTTGATTAACTTAATATTTAGGTGCATGTGAGAATTTAAGATACTCTGGCACGGGGGGTTCTCGCCCCACCCCCCCACCCCCCCCCAAAGCGCTGGAATATTATTAATGTGATAAGCTGTAACAGATCTGTAATGAGAACGATGAATACAGAACAGTTCAGTAGTTTAAGAGTACAATATGTAGATCTATGTTAATGTAGGCTGAAACATGAGTTTTGAGGTCTGTGCAGAGGAGAGTGTAACCAGTTATTCACCTTAGTGTAGGGCAATCCTTTCAAAGGCAGCAGAGTGCAGGATCCAGCTATTCTGTAGCCATAGCTGTATTTTTTGCTTCTTCTCTGGTGTTAGTGGCATCCCCTGGAAAAGTTTCTGTATTCAGTGCATGCATTACTTCTTGGAAAGACCATTCCAGTTTTTGATTAAAATAATCTTCTCATGCGAAAACAGTGATCAGATTTGGTATCAGGGACAGGTTCAAATCCCATACCCTATAAAACTCCAAATCTAAACAATGTGTTGTGATTTTCAGAAGGCTCCAAAATGTGTTTTTCCCCATGGGAGCCTGTGACTGCCATTAAATAATAAAGGATAGTATTAGAGATCTACAGTTAATCTTGACAAGATGGGGGTTTTTTTCCTTCATTCTCTGTGAGCAATTTGAATGCCATTCCTTTCTCCTCTTCAAAAATTGTTTTCATTAGCATTTCCAAAATATACATTACAGGAGACTGTAAACACTATGGGATAGCAATCTAGCTGTGATTTGATACAAACTAAAATTACCACTGTCAGCAATAAGCAGAGACGCCATAAAAGGGAAACGAAGCAGCGCTGCATATTTGTGTAGGGGCAAGGTCAAACGTGAGAGACGTCCCAGCCTCTCTGCTGAGGAGGAAGAGGTGATTGAAAGGGTGGGGCCTGGGATTTCATCAGGATCCAGGGAATGTTTGGAGGGAAATAAAAAGGGCAAAATGGGAGTATAGTGCAGGTGGGGTGAATGGTCAGGGCGTTGTGTCAGAAAAAACTAAATTATTTGATTTCTGAAGGGGACAGCGTGACTTAAGGTACAGGGGAAAGGCCTGTGGGAAGCACAAAAACTTTGCCAGGGGTCATTGTTGTTTTTTCCACTCACTGACTCCCCGGGCAGGCCTTGTGATGCTTTGCAGGGCAGGATGTGTGCAGTGTGCTCTGTGGATGGACAGTACCTTGGGCTAACACCCGATGGCACTACCGAACCCACAGTGCTGCAGCACTGGGAAGGGCTGGAGTTCAAGGACAGCACTGGGAAGAGCTGGAGTTCAAGGACAGCACTGCTCTGCCCATGCAGTTCACCTGCCTTGAGACTAGGGGATGCATCCTCAGGGAAGGCACAGCAGCAACCCCTGCAGCTCTCTAGAGCTATAAGCTGGGGGCTGGACTGCATGTGCTGCTGGCACCATCCAAACAGTTTAAAGGCAATTTGCAGGATTTTTCCCACCAGTGTGTTTGCCACCTTTGCCATGGAGAGTGTGGAAAACATCTGTGTGGGCTCCATGTCCTGTTGTCCAAGGGAAGATGGGGTACCTGTTGCCACTGTTGCCCTACTGCTCCCACATTTTTCTCCTGTGATACCCAGAGAAGGCCTGGTGACAAGTAGCTGTGGATGGTGATGCTTCTCATTGCAACAAGCAGATTCTAGGAGTTGATATCTCTTCACAGCCAAAGTTTTGTGACAATCGAAATTGGACTAATTTGAACTTGGGTGTAAAGAAATCTGTTCTGGCACAGGGAAGGGATGCTTTCCTTCATCATGTTCTTTCCTGTAAAACCACAGCAAGTTCTGCAGGAAGTTGGCCCAAGCAGTTATTGTACAATAAAGTACTTTGCAAGAGCAACATTTTATTTCATATTCCGAAATGGTTGTTGCACTTTAAAGCTATTATGCCTCATTCCAGAATCAAGGCTTTCTGTAGATAAACCTTCTGAGGGAGAATAACCTTAGAAATACTGAAACTGGAATAACCAAGGAGGCAGAAAGTCAAGCTGGGAACACAAATGAAACAGACTGAGAGAGTAATGGAAGCCTAATGATCGGGGGGGCATATTCCAGTGTTTCTGTGCATACTAGTTTGCACTAAGAAGGCTCTCAAATGTTCTGTAACACAGTGATGAGATAGAGTCACAACAATCAATAATGCAGTTCTGTCTCAA
Source organism: Zosterops lateralis (assembly GCF_965231275.1). Classification (NCBI taxonomy): domain Eukaryota; kingdom Metazoa; phylum Chordata; class Aves; order Passeriformes; family Zosteropidae; genus Zosterops; species Zosterops lateralis. The sequence goes on along the minus strand of NC_139767.1, from coordinate 28,183,297 downwards.
TCTGCGACAGGTAACTCACCTTAAACTGCCATTTCATCTGTGTGTGAAGGTGTGCTCACAGACCTTGCCCCTTGGAGGCCCTGTGGGCACATTTCACAGAATCACAGCATGGGTAGGGTTGGAAGGGACTACACTGGGTCAAGCAGGGTCATCCCAGAACACATGGCACAGGATTGTGTCCAGCCAGTTCTGGAATGCTTCCAGTGAGGGAGACTCCACACCCTCCCTGGGCAATCTGTTCCAGTGCTCAGTCACCTGCACAGTAAAGAAGTTTTTATAATCAGCTGGAACTTCCTGTGCATCAGTTTCTGGCCATTGCCTCTTGTCTTATTTCCACTTCTATCTCTTGAATGTGCACTCACTGTTTATTTGCTCACTGGAAAGCCTGGTGATCTTGGGACAGTGGATTTAACGTCTTCCTTTTCAGAATAGAGGATAAGAAAAATATTAAGAGAAGTGTAGATAAAATGGAATGCAAGAGATGTTTCCAGGTCATCTGTTTAAGGCTGATTGATTGTCACTGCTCTTGAGAAATATGGCTACCTGAAGGCCTTTTTTATTTATGGGCAACCTCATCACTGCATAGTTTGTGGCTTTATTATACTGCACCTGTCATCCACTTGCCCACACCTCCTCCCACATGCAATTGCTGATACAAAATGGTTCTGTTACAGAGACCCAGATTGCACTGCAAACAAATAGGCTAAAATTGCAGTTCAGCGTGGTGCAGATGATTTGTAGCTACAGTGCAGTGGTCTATCATTTACAGTTACTGATACGTGTATGTTGCCTGAGGGGATTTTAATCAGGGAGCTCCTAGGCACACCTTTACTGCCTCTAGGGACGGTGTGCATGCTGAGCTCTGTGACCCAAAAGAAGGATGGGCCTTTGTGTTAGATGCCTGATCTGATTGCCCTTTTAGCATCATAGGTAGGGTGCGAGAAAAGGGCAGAATGGTACCCAAGCAGCTACACCTTTATCAGTGTAACTCACCTTTCACAGGGATAACCCCACTGTCAGGCTCTGCAAAGATTGTTTCTTATTCCCTAGGAAATAGGCTGGAAAATGCATGGCAGCCAGTCTGGTTTTATGTCTGGCATGCTCAGATGGTTGTGGGTGGGAGGATCAAACCCAAAGATGCATTACAGAGAGGTTAGAGACTGGGCTTTTCACTCACACATGTTTCTTGTTCCTGATAGGTTTCCAGGGTCAATAGATGAAGCTAACATATTTTTCAAAGACCTAGAAGGAATTATGTATTGAAAATGTGTTCACTGTCAGTTGCAAAATCAAGATAGCCTGGGGGAGGCTTTAAAACTGCTCCTGCTTTTGATGGACAACACAGGTTTGTTTTGTAGACCTGTCAGCATCTTACAAGATAAAAAGTAAAACTTTGAGATTTTCTTAAATGTGTCGATATTCAGGAGTGTGGAGAAGATGTTGGTTGTTGGTTCAGTTGTTTTCTTTCAATTGTTTTCTAGGTTAAATCTGGTTCTTTTGTGCTCAAGTCGGTGCTATAGTAATAATTTATTAACTATACTGACAGTGAAGGCAGGTGATTGGTGCTGCCAGCTTATGTCTGATAGATATCTGCACAAGATTTGTGTTGTTGATGGCCTCCTAATGGAAATAGCTTTTCTTTAAACTCTATAAAACTTTCTAATTAGGTTGTAAATAGGGCACTACATTTTGAATAAGAGGAGTGTTAAAGAAACCATAATATTTAAACCAGATTTTATTTCTGGCAATTACTCAGACTCTAAAGTTAAATTCCCTTTCATTAAATCACAGTGAGGGCCTATTGTTGCTAGTCTTTGTGTAAATATGTACTTACCTGTAGTCAGGGAAAGATGGGTAGGAGAAACATGAAAAGAGTGAAATGTTGTGTGTAAGGAGGCAGGGCTGACAGGGGACCCTTCTGAACAAGATACTTCGCTTCAGCAATAATAATCCTTGAAGTTTGCACTGCTACTTTGCACTGAATTGACCTCATTTTATCAATTGCTTTTTTTGTGGAATTAATTCCCCTTCTTCCCAGATGAAGATGGCTTTACAAACAGAATAGCTTAGATAACCTCAATTCTTCCAGACCAGGTTTGGCAGCCACAGTGTGTTGGCAACAGGTTTGTATCTGCTTCTGCCTGGGAGGAAGCTGGTGCACCACCAGTCCTTCTAACAGAGATCATAGTACCTCTGCTCCTTACAGTTCCTATGGAGCCTGCTCACACTGGAAATATGGAATGTTAAATAGAAAAAATGGGACAGGATGGAAAAGATCCAGGTGCTTTCATCACACACTTGGAATACCTCCATTGTCTCTCTCTTAGAGGTCAGAAATACATGAACTGGGGGAAAGTCCAAGTGCACACTGCAGAGTCAATCTCCATTTCCTCCCTGCTCCTTAAGAAGGATGAAATATCAGAATTTGTGGGATGTCTAATGTTTTTACAGTTGTGTCGCATACAAAATATCAAGTGGGGTTAAGAAGGGAAAGCCTTTGTGCAATCATGTAATTCCACTTTGGCAGCTCTTCTTGGATTTCTGAGAAAAAACCAGAGATTTCTGGTGTACCTGATGTGCCTCTCCACACTCGTACAGACCCATGGAGGTGCACAAGTCTGTAGGTGGAAATGTGGGGAAGGGAACCTGACACTTTTCAGCCTTACCTGATACTAAATAGTGCTTTTGGAATACCTGTAGTTTCATCAGCTTTTTTCATCAGAGAAGGTTGTCCTTGAAAATAATTTCCAAACATTTTTGAGACATCATATATCTGGAAGTAGGATTATTATCTGTTTTACGTAGTTAAGTGATCTCAGCTTACTGTACATAAAAGTAGTCTAGCTCTCAAATATAAATATATTCTAAAAAAACTAGGATAAAATATTGGAAATATTGAATAAGGCAGTTTCAAGAAAAACATGTTGAAAATCTTCCCAGTTTAGAAAATAGCATTTTAAAATCTAGGTTGCCACAGGAGAAAAAAAAAAAGATAAAAACTTCCGGGATTTGTTTGTTTGGTTGGTTTGGGGATTTTGTTGACTTGTTTGTTTGTTGTATGATGGAACTTCCACTGACATCAATAAAAGTTTGTTTTAAAGTTGCCTTGTCAGAAATGCAGACCAGATATGCCTCTTCAAACTCTCCATAATTTTCTGTTATGTCTGTGGAAGTACCTGCCAACTATTCCACCGTGAGTTTTGCAATTCATTTAAATAAATACATACTTTGCTGTATCCTATGTGGGCTAAACCAGTGCTATTTTAACTGAGCAGTCCCTTTGCAAAATTTTGCACATTCACAACTCAGCACTTCTTGCTCCTGTAGGTAACACTGTCACAGACTTGCATGTCTAAACAGATGCTTGATTTTTCAGTGGAGTAAATACTGACTTCATCTGTGTTTCAGACAGCTCTTGCTTACACTAATGCAGAATAATTTAGGGTTAATATTGCCTGTCTGATTTGAGAATGAAGCAGTTGTTGAAGTTAGGGTGAATAATTCATTTCTCAGAGTTCTAAAGGGTACATGTTAATAATGTGAAGCTGCAGCTGATGCTACTAAAGCCATTCATGTTAAGAGAACAAATTGCCATTTGGCATGCTGAAAAATTAACCCGATTTACAGCATGGGTGAAGATGAACTCTCTCTGGTGAAAGCTATATTTAAACCACCAATGAGATAATTACATCTTGGCCTTCTAACGCATCTCATGTAGCACAGATGTGACTGCTTTTTCTTTATATGTGAATACATCTAACAACTTCTAAAAAAATGTGCTCATTTTTCAAGATGTTGTGCATTTTTTGCTGGGAAAGTCTGGAATAGAAACAATGTAAAACATCCATGCATAATGTGTCAGCTTAGGATTAAGCCACAAGATAGACAAAGCCAAACTAGTGGATGCTGTTTGTACATGACCAAGACTTCAGAAGAATTAGTGTAAGTCCCTTTTCCAAGAAAGATGAATATCTGTTGTGGGTGCAGCATCTTATGAACACAGTTAATGACTGTACAAGTTAATCTAAAGGGAAGCTTTTTCTTTTCATGTTTATTATTTTACATGGAAAAGCTGCACAAGCAAATCAGGGTCACTTCTCTGTGATGATAAAAATAAGGCCTATGATTTTTGAACGGGGGGTTTTTAGCTTTATTTGTTTAAATCATCTGCAGGACCTCACAGCAACTGCTACTCCTGCAATTGAGCTGAGCTTTCCTGAGCAAACAAATTGTCAACCAAAACAATGTCTTTGTGTTTCTAATAGAACTGGAACAAACACATCTCTTTTGTTCCCTTGTTTGTGCATGATTTGTGTAGAAGATGACAGTGCAGAGCAGGGAATGGCTTTCATCTGCTAAAATCTCTCCACTCACCAAGCTACAGGAAGATCCTGGAAGCACCTACCACCCTGTGCATCCTTTTGCCTCCCTGCTGCCCTGCCTTCTCTAATTTATGGGAAATGACAGCTCAGGTTTGATGTTTTGTGCCAGTTGAGAGTAGTGGGGAGGCATTTGAACCTCATGGCGTGGTGTCACCAGGATATGTTGAGCAGTCACTGGTGGCCACAGGATGAAAAAAAACCCAAAAAACTGAGAAGGGGTAGGACAGTGTGGAGTGTCCCCAAGGGGACTGAAAGTTGTTCATTGTAATGAGATTTTCTCTCACCTTTCTTTCCTCAAATCATTGGTCTCACAGCTGTTCTTCCCTGGATGTTGATAAGCTTGATGGGTTGAGGAAGTCCTGAGCTTGCTTCTTCACCAAGAGGGGCTGTCACTGTGCTTGTATAAAGGTTTTGTTCAAGCCTTGCCCCTTTCTGGCACTTTTTTGGGGGGGTGAAACTGGCTGGTATTTACACCATCGATTTATATGTTTGTTGAGGAGAAAACAAGTTATAATTCACAGTCAGTTACAGAATTTAAGCAAGCTAAATAAACAGATCACATCTTCCCATGCAAAGAGCAGTCCTGTTGGTTAAGCAACCTGAGATGCAGTTGCAAGGAAAAAAAAGTGCTCTGTTCTTATATAGTAGAGTCCAGTCCTCCCTCCAATGTGTCAATCCAAGAGCACTTTCTGCACTCTGCATACCTGCAAATGTGCCCCAGATCCTGCTGTTTAGTCAGTGCTTACAGGCAGTATTTGGGGAAGGGAGCTTGTGGCATGTCATAAATTTACATTACAAAATGTCAGCATCTAACCCTTTCTGAGAGAGCTTGGGGTAGCTGTGATGCATTGAGATACTCTTAATCTCCACATGGTGTAACTACACAGTAGCCCTTATATCACATGTACCTAAAAGAAGATTGGATGTGGCACTCAGTGCCATGGTTTCATTTAGTTGAGGTGTTAGGGCATGGGTTGGACTCGATCTTAAAGATCTCTTCCAACCTAGTGGATCTGTGATTCTGTAATGAAATACTGATTTGTTTCCTTCATAAGTAGACAGGTAAAATTAGACAAATTATTACTTAGCTTCTTGAGAGAATAAAGGAGAAACGAAGATGCTGGTTTTGAGATGGAGCTGATGAACTCATTCACAAGTTCATTCAGGTTTGTCTAAGAAGAAAAGCAGCTGAGAGGGGAGGTAAATTGCATTTTCTGTTTTGTTTTGAAGCCGTGTCTTTACCTTTAAATTGATCTGAACCTTAAGAGATCTGGATACCTGAAGCTAATAATAATAAAGCAGTCAGTTTGTGAACCCCAACAATAAAAAAAAAAAAAAAAAAAGGCAAACAACCATATTTGGGCACAATTTTTGAGCATTTGGTTGCAGCTTTTTCAAAAAAAAGGAGATGTCTTTGATCTGTGCAGCTCCATACATATTGAGTGGCTGAACTGAGGGAGCACATCTCCCAAACTTAAAAGGAGACTGAATTTGGAAAAATAGATGTTCTCTCAGTTTTTTTATTAAAGAAGGAAGAAACACAAGAGTGAAGTAGCATGTGAAAAGTCACACCAAAAGTCAGTGACAGAACTGAACATGTTACACCTTTGAGTGCCTTGATCACTGCTCCCTCTCAGCTCTGCAGGAGAGGACAACACCTGCCTGTGCCCACTTTAGTAGCAGGGTGGTATTAAGGCTCATTCCTCATGCTGTGGTAACACTCCTCCTCTCTCAGCCGCACTTCACTGACAATCATCAATGCAAAACTGAGTTTTGCTGTGGTGTTGACTGGTTATGGTCTCTCAGTCCTAGTCAGTGGTTGCAGGTTAGGGAGGGAATGAATGCACTGTGGTATCTGTGTGGCAGTAGGGGTCTCCATGAAATACTGACTTCAGTAATGGGGAAAACAAGACTTCTAAGGCTCCAAATGCTGATTCCAAGACTTGACATCCAGTGGGATGTTGATGTAGATTTACACTATGGGGGATGCGTTGCAGTTCCTGGCTGTCTACTTGTGGGAAATATTAGATCCTTGAAACTTCACTCAGATTGTCCCCCCCAAGCATGGGAACTGATCTTATAAATATATTAGTATTTAATATAATATATTAAATATATTACTAGTGGAGTGAGTTGCTAGACAGATTTGGTGGCTGGATACTGGAGCTCTCCTTTGACCTCGTGGGTGCCACTTAACTGCTGTGTGGACATAATTGCTCTGTGCTCATAAAATGAGTATCAGAGCTATGTCACAAGGCTAATTAATGTTGTTAAAGTGCTCTGAGGCCCAGAGATAAGAGGGGTCATAGACTATTGGTGTTAAATCCGACATCTATTTTTTGATAAAGTAACTTTCCTCAATCATTGGATTCCTGCCCTATTGTCTAGGATCAGACTGATTCCTGATTAATAATTTGAGTGTTTGTAGGTCTGGAGATAGATAGCTAATCAACTACATATCGTTACAATTACTGATATAGAATCAACATTTTCTGTAAGGATTCCCTGAAATTGTTTCTTTTTAAATTTGAATTGTCCGTGCACTTCATTATCATTTGGTATGAAAAAGTTTTGAAATATTTTCATTGTGATGAATAACTGTAAGCATAGGCTATCTCTTGTGTCTCACCACTTGACCTAATCATATGTGTGATGTACAGTCCTAAATGAACTGGATCTAGCATGCCATGGATTACTTCTCGTCCCCACTTCCAACAGGCATTTCCAAGCTTTCAGGTAAACTATGCTTGTTATAAATCGGGCTTGATGTGTTTTTAAAGCAGGAGGTTGTATGGATTTAAATACTTGACTCATTCTTGCTCTAATATGTCACAGTCTCAGAGGAAGGTTGCTGCTCCCGAATGCCACAAATTTACCCTAGTTTTCTAGAGATTAAAAAAATTATTCATATTCTTATTTTGATGGTCAGTTGAGAACGTTTCAGGCTCCTTTGCAAGAACCAGGTTGGGATGTGTAAAAAAGCCTATCAAGCTGCATTTCCTTAGCAAGCATCCCTTGATTTCCTTTGGAGAAGCTGTGGCTCAAGTGGCCTTAGATTGACACCAGATGGTGAAAATATAAAGCATTTTCCTTTAGCTTTTCCCTCACTTAGTGCATATTTCTGGCTCTGTGGTATTTGTGCATCCCAGCCAGTAGCAGCACGGAGTCATTCTGTGCCTGTGTGTCCATGCATGCTTCTGTGTGCCTGTGCAAGAGGACAGGGGGAACTGTTCAAAGCAGGGCTTGTTTGGAGGTTTGGATTGCATTTTTCATGGTAGATGGGAGATTTTGGTACTGTGGTACTGTGTTCCTATGGTAACTGGTCTGTTTTACCCAGAGATGGAGTGGAAGCTGAAGTTGTACCTTTCCTACGGTCCTTTGCTACAAGTTTTTCATCCAGCATTAAGAGCTCATTATATCTGAATCACCTTGATCTGGATGAGAGATTTTTCAGCATGAGGCAGAGCCTGGTTTCTCTTAGCTGTAAAGATGCTGCAGGAAACCCCATGATGATTTGTGGGTATTGGGAATTTTAGCATTAGGACCATGCTGACAATGAAGCTGTGGGGCTTCCAATTCTCCCCTGCATGTAACCCTGGGAAGTGCAGCCTCTGAGAAAGAGCTCTACACCATTATGAGAGTGAGTATAGGGCATCTATCTATTTGTAGAAAACCTACAGTATTGTGTCATAGTAGCATCTGCCTCTGGAGGTTGGGAGCTGATGGCCCAAGTGCTCCCCTTTGCATCCAAGGTCTGCAGCTTGAAGCCCTCTCAAAGGAGGGGAGTGTACAACATCCCTTTGCAGACCTTACACAGACCTTTTATTCCAGGTAGAAGAACCAGAGAAGGTGGAGTTGGGGTTAAGCTGCCCCTTTTATGTCCAATAGCTCATTATTAGAGCTTATTTTAGGGACTTGCTTTAGAAGCCAACTATGCTAAGTCTTTTTAATGTGAATCTTGAATTTAAGAGTGATCCCTTTGGGGTGATATAACTTTTTCCTTTGTTAAACTATTTTCTCAGTATGTACTTTTCCCCCACAAATGTTCTGTGGAATACATGAGAACAGGGCTCTCTCCAGCCTGTTTTGTGAGGAGGATCTAAAAGAGAAGTGGAATGGACACTTTTTAGATATTGAAAACTCTTAAAAAGTTGTAAAAGATTTATAGCAAATCGCTCTCACTTCAAACCTGTCCACCTACCTGAATCTCATCTTCCCTGTTTTTTTGAAAATGCAGAGGAGGAACGAATCTCACTTTGATAAAATTGCTTCATCTTGTTCCTTAAGCACCTGAATAACTCAATATTCTAAAACTATGCTAGGGAAACATTAAAGCAGGAACAGAAGAAGAACTCAAGAAGCTGACAGTGATTTGTGTTGCTTCGTGCATATGCATTTCTGCATAGCCCTGAATTATTGATTAGCTGTTATTTCAGTAATGGATTTTTCTGCATATTTGCACTGCCCTTAGAGAAACTTGCAGGAATGCAATTGTTAATTTGTATTGTTGAGACAATCTAGCATGTCTTTAATGGCTTTTAGGAGGTGATCCTGCCCTTCTATGGCACTCTGATTTATGGAAATTCATTGCACTGGGTTTAGTTTATACTGATATATATGAGAGAAGATGGGGCCTTTCATTCCTTTGATACATTTCTCTTCCTCCAAGCAATAACTGTTATGCATTTAGCAAGATGTTTTTCTGGTTTCAACATGGAAGCATTATTGTAGTGGCATAGAAAGCTTTTGTCATGGACATGAAATTTCATGCAGCAGTAGGTTTAGCTGAAGTGGCTTTTAAGTCACGTAGCAATGCCAAGGTAAAATAAAATCTAAAAGTATGAAGTATAGGTAATCACATTACTTTAAATAATTGCTCTTTGTAATATTTCTGTTAATTTGTGGTATAGGGAAGGAATTAAATTTGGATATTAATAAGCATCAGATTATCAAAGACAAATTAGTCCATTTCAGAAGAGCATTGAAACAGCTATACTGGGTTACAGAAAAGACCTTCTGTGACTCAGACCAGAGCTCAGCCCTTCTCTTTCTTTTCCCAAAGCATCTGCTCCTGGGCAGTGTAGAGCAGTAGCAGCAGTATTCTTTCCCAGCTTCTGGCAGCCAGCCATTTCGGTTCTGCTTCAGCCAGAGGTTGTATCTGCATCATTGTATTTAATAGCCCATGGTGGACCTTTCTTCCATGAATTTCTCTAATTGCTTTTCTTTTAATCCATTTATGCTTTTGGCTTTCAAAACATCCTGTGGCAATAAGTTCCACAACTTAATTATGTAGTGTATAATAAAAAAAAATAAAATTGGCCCCTCTTGTTTTAAGCAAACTGTCCGACCATTTCATTTGGTGCCCCCTATTTCTTGCATCATGAGAACAGCTGTTCCTGCTCACTGTCTCTGTGCTATTCCTGATACTAGACCATAATCATATTCTTCTCCACAGTGATCTCTCTTGCAGGCTGCAAAGTTCTCATCTGGATAATCTCTTCTTCTAAAAAAAAAAAATGTTTTGTACCTCTGCTATTTATGTCTTCCTTCTCTCTGTCTTTTTCTAAGTATCCCAAATCCATTTCAGAACAGCAGCCATTAATGAAGATGCGGGCAAAACTCAGTTTATATGCAGAGAGATGATGTTCTCTGTTTCTCCTGTAATCATCCCTGACACTGTTTTTCCATTTTACCATCCCCAAGCATTCAATTTGGTGCTTTTCAGAGAATTCCATGTTACAGTTTCAAGATATCTCTTCTGGGTAAGAAAGGGTAGCTTAGATCACATCACTGTGTGTGCAGAAACTCTATGGGTTTTATCCATGTGCAGCCCATTGCATTTAGTGACACTGTATTTCCCAGTATCTCAAAGCAGCCTTCTTCCTTCCTGCTGTTTATAGCGTGTATCTTTGCCTGAAGGGTAGAACTGAGCAAATAATGTATGTGAACGTTTTTGCCTCAGTTGTTGCCTGTTTCAGCTGAATTGCATTTTCTTCATATTCAGGTTTTTCCACTGCTGTACAAAGTAATACCGAGTGGTGAGGGGAAAATGAGCCATTTGCTTGAGCTAAAACCACCCTGATCTGTTTGTCCTTCTCCTGTGATCCAGGCTAGCTCTGGAGTTCTAACACAACCCTGCACTGTGCTGGAGTGTCTCTACCTGCACAGAAACTGCTCTGAGAGGAAAGCTGTCTCTCAGTAATACTTTTCTCTCTGAGTGATAAAATTTACAACTAGTAATACATTAAAAAAAAACAAAACAACCAAAAAACCCATATATGTGGGGCCAGATTATAACTGTGTAAATTTATTAAATAAACAGATGAAAAGTGGATGAAGTCTTCATGCTGTCCTTCGCAAAGGCAAGGCAGGAAATGCCACCTGGGCAGGAAAAGAGGGGTGTAAGCGAAGGACAAAGGGTGCAGCAAAGGGACCCTGCTTTCCTCCAGCTCCTTCCTTACCTCCTGGTGCACAGACATGACTCGGGTCAAGGTCTGCTTTGTTCTTCAAACCTTTCTCTCTCCTGTTTCTGCATGAGTGCTATGCAAAGGTAAAAATCCATTTTACTGGCATTTGATGTGCTGAAAGGCACAGTATTTCTGGGAATGGAAAACTTGTGTGCTATGACTGGCTGTTTGATGGAAAATGTAAAGCTGAGTAGCTTGGTAAAAAAAGCCAAATAATCTATTTTCTCTGGAGCTCTGGCTTTCCAAGTAGCAAAGCAGTAACCAAATTTGGTTCCTCAGAGGCTTGCATGGTCATTAGGTATTTAGTATTGAGTAAATATTAGTTTTCCTGGTCTGGTGGATTTGTGGTACTGTGTGTGATTACTGTGTTTCATTAAGAGGCATCTTTAAACAACTGTGTGATAAATAACTGCAGCATTATGTCAACTTCTATCTGTCATGTGAGTTCAGACACAACCAGAAAGGCAGTGTTTCTTCTATGGCAAATGCACATTTTGATGGTTTCTTCTTCCCCAGAGAAACAAGCAGACTTTTGTTCTCTACAGCTCTGTGTTTATTGTTCTTCTGCTGCTTTACAGTAGGGGATGAAAGTGGAGGGAGTGTTTTTAAAATTATTGTTGCTGTCTGTTAATTTTTTTTTTTCACCTGCACCTATTATTATCCAGAAATAGAAGCCATGACTTCTTGGGTATGTGTAGAGGGTACAAGAGAGCCATTAAGTGCTATTGATATGAGGTGGCAACAACTGCAGCTGGGCTTGCTCAGGAACCAAAACTAAAACTGCTGAATACATAACCTGAGATAAGTCACTAAGGAAAGCAGGGGAAAAGTCAGTTAATAAATACAGGAGATGCAATATCTGGCAGAGAGCCTTCCCTTTTACATACCCCCCCATCATTCCCAGAGTATCCACTGAAGATAAATTTAGAATCCCTGAATCTATTTATTGCCTGATTTTTGTGCGTGTAAGTTGTTCCTGAGGAAAAATGGGAATTTCCACTTCCAGGGTTTGGATTGCTGGAGGAGGAAAGGAGGGGCATGGTCAGGCGTAACTGCACATGAGAACCAGAACAGTTTGCTGAACACAAGAGTCTTTCAATAGCATATGAGCCAACTAATCCTTTGTGGTTATAGCTTGTATTGATCTCATTAATGGACCTCTAACAATGAAACTTCCCAGCTGCAGATGGTTTACAGACAAGTGGAGAATACACAGAAGAGATTTACCTTGTTGACTGGGTTCTATTATATTCTAATGTATTACTATATATAAACATAGATGGATTTTTTTTTTTTTTTAAAATCTGGTAACCCTTGAACAATTAAACTGGACCTGACAAACTGGTCGAGGAAATTATTTGTCTAGGAATGCTCTTGTTAGATTACTTCCGAATCATGAAAATTTTACAATAAATATGAGAAACTTTTAGAATCTACATTTATGAGGAATGTCACAGTTAACTTGTATTTTAGTCGCATAAATATTCAGCATACTGTTTCAGTAACATAATAATAAGAATTGGAAAAGCATATGTTGAGAACAACTACAAGGGAAAAAAAATAGCAGCATTTTGTACTTCAACAAGTCTATATATAGAAAATGAGTCACTGCACGCACCTCTGGAAAGGAATGTGGCCACTTACTAGAAAAGTATTGCACCACTGTGTGATAGTTCAGGGCAGGTAACTATATAAATGTATCCCAGGCCACAGCTACAATCTGGGGGCAAAGAGAGTCCTCCTGTCCTGTGCTTGCTCTGATAAGGAAAGTTTGCCTTCTGCCAACAGAGCATGAGCTGCAAACTTCTGCAGAGGTTTCCTTTCCATTGCCCTGCAACATCAAAAGCTTCCCAATCACAAGCTCAAAGTGGATATGCATTTCTTAAAACAAAAACCAGGAGATAAAAGAAGTTCTTCAGCTTCTGTTGACTGCTTTGTCTCTGATTGCTAGGCCAAGATTTAATTTTGTATGCTGCATTGACTGCCATGTATTTTCTCTGAGTTGAAGTAAATTACAAAGTAGAGAAAAATGTTTCCATTACAAAAAGGTCAGGTTTGTACCTCGTCATGCTTATGGAACCATTGAGCACGTTTTAATATCTGTGCTTTTCTCGTCTAGGACAGATTCATGACTTTTAATCAATCATTTTCTCATATTAGGAAGAAGATAGACTGATAGCATCAGAGTTAATGAGTGGATATACTCTCCTGAATTCCATATGGGAGAAGGTCCTTAAGAAAGGCTATGGGCAATCCTTCAGCTGTGAAGAAGGCTGTATTGAACCCAAAGATGATTAGCTCCTGCCCTGAGTCCTCCCATTTTCACATGTTCTGTGTATATTGTAATTCAACAAACACAAAGAAAAGTGTCACTAGGGCAGCACTGTGGGGCATTGAAGGGAAAGTTAATGGGATGAAATGTGGCTGTGTTATGGTGTGAAAGTGAGTGATGGTTGATCATTTTAATCCCAGTCATGGATTTGTAGGGAAGATTTCTGCCCAAGTGAATTATGTGAAATTATTCGCAAAGCTGACAGTTATTAGTAGCAGATCTAATTGGAACATCATGGGAGGACTGGAAATTTTTGCAGAAGAGGCTGAGTGGTTTTGTCAGTTGTATGTATGCCAGTGAAATTGCTGACAGTTTAGGGATCTGAGACTGCATATGCTTAAACAACAAATGAAGCCCTGCTAGCGTGGCTGTATTTCTGTGAACAGATTATGAACGCCTGGAACTTCACCCTATTTTGCTTGTGAGGTTTTTTCTAGTCAATTTATGTACTACTAGAAACAAATCAGCATTGTGCCTTGTGTTTAGTCCTGTCTGGAGTGCAGGTGCATGGTGCCAGTGATTGGGGCTCACCTGGGTCCTGGGGATTTTCTTGTTACTTTTAATGCCAAGGGTGGACATGTGTGAGGAGGAGGTGATCCTGCAGAGGGGGACTTTGGAGGGCTGGAGAAAGCAAAACTGTAAACTCCTCTGTGCCTTCTAGGTCACAGGGCTTTGTTCTGAATTTCATTTTTAAAAAGGGGAAATCTGTTATTTATATTGGGCAAAAAAGCCCACCCCTGACTGGAGAGAACACTGGGGGTTTGGGATCTGAAGGAATGTGATTTTTGTACCTCGGGAAGGGCCTGGTTAACTTCACTCACTGTGTCTGCTCGTTTTCTGTCTAATGCTTGGTTTCCTGTGGGACAGGAATCCCCCTGGTTTGGGCCAGGCCAAGGAGGGTGCAGGTCCCATAGTGCTGGTGAGGGGAACCTTCAGCCATCTCCCTGCCTCTGGGATGGGGGAGGAAGCAGCCAGCTCCTGGAGCTTTTCCTCATAACCCACATTCTCATTCCAGCATATCTTAGAAACAACCTTTGACAGGCTTTTCTGTTTCTATTTGGGATTTTCAGCCTGATTTTCCAAGCAAATAAGGCTGTGTGATCACACTGTCTGTGAATTCACCTCATTCCCTCACTAGGATAGATTTAAACCAGCTTGCTGGTTTTCTACTGTGTTTGACAATGCAGAAGTGGCCTCAGAAGTTACTGAGGCTCCTAGAAATTGCATAAAATAGCATCTGGAGAGAGGGAAGCAAGCCAAGTTCATGCCCTGCTGAGGGTAAGACAGGCAAAACTTGGACCAGAAGCAGCAGTTGGGTGCCCAGTGTGAAGGAGGTGGTGGTCCAGTGGCCACTGCTGTGAACCAGCCATGGATGGCCCTTCGTTGCCAGGGGACAGGGAAATGGGGGGACACAGTGAGAGCAGAAAACGTGTAGGATGTATAAATGAAACCCTCCTTGTGTACTGAACTTTGGCTGTCTCCCTTCGTTCTCCAGCTGACATGCTCAATGTCTGCACTCACTTGTGCTTTCCTTTTACACAGAGCTTTTAAGGAGTTACTGAAAAATCAGGGTTTGGCACTGAAGTCACACAAGGCATGGCCTCATTGAGGGCAGGAGATGGTGGACAGAGGGATTTGGAATCCTGCTCAGCCACCTCAGGGCCTCTCCAGTCACAGTTTAATTCACATAACCAGAGCCTTTGAGGCAGGAAATGCATTGGAATGATGGAAAAGGCCATGATCCCAGCTAGCCTGTAACCACCCTCTGTGTTCATGAGATAAAAGTCCTACTTGGTGCAGTGAGGTCCCTGTGTCACCTCACTAGCATCTTCCCTGCTGGCAGTAAGGTCAGATTATGGCCATAGCCTGAGGACATGAAGCCAACTTCTGCATTGGAGGAACATGCCAGTGTCCTCGCTCTTAACCTGTTCCCATGACATCTGCTAGAAAATAAACTGTTTTTCCCAGGGACATGAGACAGTCCTGTAAAAGGCCTGTTTGCAGCACAGGTTCCAGTGAGGCCAGCATAAACCTCTCTTGCACATTCCTGGAAAACTGAAAGTGCAGCTGTCATTTGTTGTGTTGCCTGTTGCTCCCCTGGCACTGTGAGTTTGTCCCTGTCAGTCTCTGTGCAGATGCATCCTCTGGGGCAGGGTGGATGTGTCCTAAAAACGCTGTGGCGACAGAGAAGCAGGATACTACTATGAGGTGGGACCTCTGGGTAGCTTGCTCTGAGCACTGCAAAGCTCTTTCTCCTGACTCACCCTGCCCTTCCCTGTGTAAGGCTTCTTGTCGGACTTGGTGTGTCACTGCGGGGAAGAGCCCTGACAGCCCGAGGGCGTGTGTCGTGACTTCCAGAAGAGGGGGCAGGAGCAGGGAGCCAAGTTTGTAGGAGGTCCTTTCCAACTGCCAGTTTTAGAAACTTTTAGCAGCTGATTTCCACCAAATTCTCTCCAAATTGCAATTGTTTGTGACCAAAGGGATGGAGGGCCGTCCAGGAGCAGTGTTGCTTGCAAACCCCACTTTTTCAAAGTTAAGAAAATACTCCACTATGCAATACTGTGTGCCGTGTGAGCCAGAGATGAATGTCTCTTCTTCAGCTTGTGTGGTTTTTTGCAAAAATAAGCAATGTTTCATGCGCAAAGTGCATCACTGAAAATATATTCATCTAGATTTTGTTTGTAGTTTCCCTTCTAATTTTTTTCCTAATCTTGGGGAATGTACAGAAAGCTTTCAGAAACACTAATTTAGTTTTGAAACAAAAAGTAAAATAATTCTTAACACAGAATCTTTACAACTAGTGAGCATATGCATCTTCCAGTTGTGTGGCTTGAAAGTTAAGTTCTGACACTCAAAGCTGACAGATTTGGGGAAATCATGTTGAATTCTTCACTGAGGTGTGCTTTTTTATATGCAGTGTTAAAACAGAATTTATATTGAAACTAAAGTTTTTAGGACTTCTCTGATATTAGATGTGTAAACTTCTTGGAAGCCATTTGATGACAAAGCATTTATAAAAATTGTGTTATAAATCCAGCTTTTTCAGAGACAGTGATGGATAGTAGAGTAAACCTGGCTTTAGGTCTTCTAGTACTCTAGAATCAAACCCACCACAGTGAGGGTGATGTGATGCATATACCGTGTGCTACCTGTTCAAAGAAAGGTGACATGGACTAATTTTGCCCTGGCAAGATTTCTAGAGTAACTGCTGAGAGGTGACCTCAGTGGATCTCACACTGGCATTTGTGGAGTCCAAGACTAAGGTATAGAAAAGAACTTTCAGCTTCCCCTCCTGAGGGATTTTTATTAGCACAGATTTTAGATTATGGAATGGCCCAGAAGTGTTGATTGTAGGATATCATTCCTCACTGAACAGAGCTGTATTTCTTTGTTAGGGCTTCTTTCTTTAATGTTAATTTCACTCCAGAGTATCTGCAGTTGAGTTTTGTTTATTGTGTGGGAACTGTGAAAATTTTGTAGTTCAAGGAACTATAGTGTGAGGACACTTCTTCAAGATACTATTGTCCTAGAGATAATGTAAAAGTATAGGCACTGAACTGGGCTTCTTGTTGAGTTTTGTTTCTCTCCTTTGACAGATGTTCAGTTTACTGCTTGGATAAATTTAATTTTTATTATGCTGTTTTATAAGGTACATGCTTATAATTCCCATTTTTCCTTTTAACCAACCCACAAGCTGAAGAGCTTCTCCAGAAAGCTTTGCTAAGCTTTTTTTGTGTTTCAGGACAACTGTAGGAATGCTGCTGATGGCAATGGAAGTACACTGAGCATCTGTTATGTTTGTAATAACTGTAGAATACTACAGTAAAAATTCAGGGATGTAGCTTAAGTGATCCAAAATAAGATACACATCTCAAGTCAGCCTGTAATTCGGGGTTTTTTGTGTTTCACGAGGATATTCAGAAGAAAAGGAACATGAAGCAGGTTTACTCATAGCTTGATGTTCTGTCTGCATACAAACTAAACATGTTAAACTTTGCACACAGTCTGTGTTCACCACACTGGGTTGTAGCTGTGTGGCTTTATAGAAGACTATTTACAATACACAGTTAGCATTAAACCTTACCCAAAGCCTCATTCATAGGGAACGTGTTCTTCTTTCCACAAAAACAATCCTGAAATTAAATTTCCCAAAATATTTTTGTTTGTATGCCTTACTAATTTCATGAGCAGCAAACTATTGGAGGGCTGCTTTAACTGCTTGCTTTAAAAACCTTTGTATCAGCCTCCCAATCTCACAGTGGTTTTTACTGAGCCAGTTTCACTGTATCACTAGATCATGTTTCTCCAACATTTTAATGTGTATAACTACTATAAATGTTATGGCAGACAGCAACTTCCCCCCATACTAGAGGGTTTTTTTAGCTATAATTAGAAACATTTACTAGTCCTGGGCAGAGGAAAGATGTTCCCTAACTCCTACAGGGCAGGAGTTGGTGGTGTAAGCAGCATTGTTCTTTACTCAAGTAGAAGCAGCCTTGCTTGTGGCAGGTAATTTTATGGTAATAGTATAATGTATGATTTCTGGTATAGATGTGCCTCCTCCTGTTGCAGGAACCTGGCCCTGCAAAAACACTTGTGATTTTTTATTTTAAAAAGAATTGTTTCCACTGGAGTGACATTTTTATCTTGGGAAGGGAAAGAAACATTCATTTTTTGAGTTCGTTCACCAAAGACTTTGTCAGTAAATTTTGTTGTTCAGCAGGTAATAATAGGCAGCACATCTCTGTTGAGAGAGCCTTTTTGCTTAGTTGTTCTAAACACCACCCCAAAGGCACAGAAACTTCTGGTGGCAGTCATTGTGCAAATTCTTCTTCACACCAGTGATGTCACTTCGGCAATGCTCAAGAAAAGGAAACGTTTCCCCAGCTCCAGTAGTGCAAGGGTCTGTGAGCTGCTGGCAGCTTAGAGAAAGAGAACTTTGGTCCAGTTCATGTCTAATATGGGTCACATACATTATCCCTCATTGCAAGCAGGATTTTGCTTGTTTTTTCAAGTGAAGTAGTTAACGTTCTAAGATGTGTCAATGTTATCAAGAGCAGTGAATAGTATTCGGGAGGGTTGATTTAGCTGTGAAATCTGTTTTCTCAGCCTAAAGAGCCAACTAGGAGGCTTTTCTGAGAGCAGTTCAGGGCATCTATAGCACAGCTTCAGGTTTGAATCACTGTCCTAAAAAAGCATATTCTTCTGAATCCTTTTGTAAAGTCATTTCAGCTTTTCTAAAAGAACTAGAAGTTGTGAGACTAGCAGCTACCTGCAGGTGGGCTTTGCTTTCTGCTGCTTTGTTCTTTTATTTTCCCCCTCCCTCCCAGCTCAGCTTTGTTCCTGAAGCCTCTGGGAATCAGAAATTTAATCTACCCCTCGAAGGGACTTCAAGAAACTACACAGCTTCGTTTTTCATGACTCACTCTCTTTTTTTGTGGCACAACTGAATATCTCAAGATGTTCCTGAAAGCTAGGGGTTTTTTTATTCATAAGCATTTTTAGTGAACGCAGTTCAACAAGTATTCCTGGGACATGTTCCCATCCTTAACTGTCCATATTTAGGGAAAAATTCCCTAGAGTCTGACCTTAATAAACCTTCTCTTCTGCAAATAGAGCCAACTACTTGTCTTTTACTCTGTAAATGTGATGAATGATTAATTGCTGTCTTCTTAAAATATTGCTAGAATATATTAAGTTACTGTAGTCCTCTCACATTCCTTCTTCTTAAACTAATCCAGATCTTTCACCCTCTGCTTCTAATTATTCCCCAAAGCCTTCATTTTCTAGGGAGAATTGCAACATTTCATTTTCCCATTTTGCTGAGTATTTAATGTTAATGGGAGATTCTTGAAGATGATTGGCAATGATTCACAGGTTTGTGTTTTTCTGATTAAATTCAGTATTGGATTTCACCAGAACTGTAAGCTTGACTGCACTTACCCTGTCTTATATTTTTTATCTGCTTCCATCCTTATTCTAGTTTGTGTTTTTGACTGATTTTTAGAATTGTGTGAAGTTTCTGGTCATAGCTAAGCTTTTTTTGTAAAGACATGGAGCAGTGAAAGCATGGATTACTTTAGTCTCTCTCAATCATTGATTCCTTTCTTCTGATATATTTATAGAATATCCCCTTTTCATCTTTCATGCCCCTCAGTACTTGCATTGCTCTTGTGATGTAGGTTCTGATTTTGGGGCAAGAGAGGTTTGCTGTAATTTCACATTCATACTTAGCCACAAGAAGTTGTTTCAATGTTGGATTTTCAAAACTTGTGAATCTGAGCAGCTAATACCTTCTTGTCTGCTGTCCTGCTTCTGTCCTACTTCTATCTTTTCTCTCTGGCAGCTTTTCAGTGTTTTCTTTTTGAAGCTAGTTCCCTGACTTTAGTGAAGCTTTTTAAAGTTGCATCATCCTCATTTTGTTGCTTTTATTCTTTGTCTGTACACTCAGAGGATAACATTGATTTCAGTCACCTTTCCCTTCTGAACCCTGAGAAGGTTCTTCCCTGTAAACCAAAACTACATCAAAACCACCTCTATTGTAACTTCCTGCAGGTTTGATAAAGAGTTAGTCCCATTATAAGTGAGTCTCCTTTAAATAAATTGTTGAGTGTTTGAGATTCATATTATTTAAATGTAGATATAGACCCCTAAAACCTTGGTGCAATCTTGGCAGTACTTCAGTGTGGTCATCTAGACAGTGGTAAGTAACAGGTACCAGTAGGGCAGTTCACCTCATCAGAGGAAGAAATTTTGTTAGAAGTGGGATGGTCCAAGGGCAGAGACAGAAGAAGTGAATGAAACAGTTTATGTGTCTCTAAGTTGCTTTTTTTGCTATGTCAGTTCAACAAAACATATTCCCTCAATTTACAAGCCTTGTTTTATCTTAGAAACTGGGCTTACTTCATCCCACCTCAGTAGAAGCCTGTTGTTTCTGGGTAGGTGGTAAAGAGGGGGAAGGTGTGGATGTGCCCACTGATCCTGTGGTGTAGCCCTGCCACACCTGAGAAGAAAATTCCTGGTGGACATCATAGCTGATGCTATTCGAGGAATTGTTTAAAGCAAAATAGTTCATATAAACCACCGAAGTGAAAATGTGGACAAAGCCAGTGTCCAGGCCAGGAAAATGGCCAGTGTTTACCAACTGCTTTAGCTAAACTGTTTACCTAAAGTAGGAGCTAAGTGGTGTTTAAAACGTTAGCTAACACCTTTCCTGAACATGCCTCATCTGGTTTGTTTAGACAAGGCTGGCCAATATCTCCTTTCACTGGGAACGATTAGTCACAACCCAGAAAAACTGTTTGTCATGGATTTCTCAGGTTTGAGAGTGTGGAGACACAAACCTCAGCCACAGAAACTGGTGGATGGTGCTCATAGTTACCCTGTTAGTCTTTCCATGCCAGTTGTGTGGGTTTTGCTTAAGTACAAATTGTGTTTTTTCATTGCTGGTTTGCTGCTGGTCTGAAGGGAAAACATGAAAATAAAGTGCTCACAAACCTTACTTAAGAAAAGGCACCATTAACAAGTGACTTATTTACAGTGATGATTCTTCCAAGCCAGAAGTTGATGGAAATTTCTCAAGTCAGAATCCACATGTAGTGAAGAACTCACCACCTTTTAGTCATCTCTTGCATGACTTAAACTTTTAGTTGGCAACAGAATTGTAAATTTTAGTAGGAATGGAGAAAGTGGGAATGTTGTTTCCCAGGCTTCTACCTTCCCATCATGTACATGGATGTGGATGTGTTTGTGGATTGTTGATGAGAATGTTTTAATGATTTACTGAACATCCCAAGTCATGCCAAAATCAAATGCCTCTGCCTAAACCTTCCCTTCAGCTGCCTCAGTAGGATTATGCCTCCTTTTCATCCATCGTTCAGTAAGTGTGTTGTGCAAGAGCATGTAAATATCTGTACTAAGAGGGCAGCTCAAACTGTGCACATGGTACTGTTTAGGCAACTCAGACAGATGGTGCGACTGTAGTTACAATGAAAACAATTCCTTCAACATGGGTGGAGGAATGCTTTATGAATCTTTGGCTGTGTAGAAGCTCTAGCAGGATCTGAGCCCGAGTGCAAAGTAAATCCTCAGCTCAGGGCTTTTGCTGGCAGAAAATTGCTTTGTGCCTTTTCAAATAGCTTGAGTCCTATAATAGTTCTCACTTCAGCAAAGGTGCAGGATGAAGGGGTAATGCTGGTTCAGCTGCTTTTTGTTCTGATCCTTCCTATTGTTTGGCTTCCAAGAAGCTTTTTATTTACCCTGCTGTGAAAGAAAACATAAAACAATAGTGGGATTGGTTTTTCAGGTCTTCACATCCTCTGTTAGTCATTTACACTGCTGCAAAACACTTCCTGTGGTGCCAGACCCATCTTCTGCATTCTCGCTCCCTCATGCACAGGTGAGGTGGTTGGGGAAAACAGAAGAGTAACCAAGAGCCCCGTTTGGAAATAAGAACCAGCAGCAAAGCTCACCAAATCTGACTCCCCACATGCAGTGGGATGAGTGTGTTCCATCCATCCCATCCCATCCCATCCATCCCTGCCTGACTCACTCCCTTGCACTGTCTCATTATTCACCATTTGCCTGTATTCCTTTTAAAGTAGTGACTTGGCAATGTGGAAAAAAACCTGGGGTGAGAGGAAGCTGGGAGAAGGCACACACAGGGCAGTAATTGCAGTAAATCTGTGCTGAGCCCTTCACTTGAGAACTGTTCTTGCCATTTGTGTCCCTCTAGCAGGGGCCCTTTGCTGCTCAGTGCTGCTCTGCAGATGCTCCCCCCACACCCCTCCAGGGTGCAGAATCCCTCCTCACCTTCCTGTCTTGGCCAGGAGCACCATTCCCTGTCTCCCCAGCTGCTTTTTCTGGAGCTCCAGGGTGACTCCCATGCAGAAATATGTGTGACAGACAGGACCTTGCTCAGCCGAGCAGCTGTTGCTAGGGACGGATGTGACATTTAGTGCTAGTACAAAGGGTCAATTAGATAAGGGCCCTAAAGATAATTTCTGTAATACGGGGTTGGGTGATTTGGAGTGGGGCAGACAGCAGTAAGAATTATGCAGCTTCTGGTAATCTGAGTTGTTTCAAGTTTTTTTAACCTTGCCCCAAAGAGATCAAAATTTCAAGCAGACAGGTGTTACCACCTTCAGATATTAAAGACATGCTTAATCTCTATGGAGACATTTGCTTCACCTAATGAAATGTGCTGCAGCAATCAATTTTATTCTGCACCTATTGATCATGTCTGTTTTAGGGAGACAAATACAAGACAACCTTAATTAAGAGGATCTATCTCTTCTTTTAGCAGTGCTTTCCAGCAGGAAGCTTTCACATCTCATGTACTTTTTGATAGAAAGTATCTCTTCTATTCATATCAAGATGAAATGGAAATCAAAAGCTTGCATTTCTATCCCCTGCACTGATTTTATAGGAACAAGGTAGTTTGTATTTTTAAAGTGCCTAATTCAATTTATTCAGATTTATTGTACCACAGGAATTTGAAAATCAATAACTTTAGCTGCCAGGTGCACTCTTTATTTTTATATATATTTTTAAGATTGTGAATGTGGATGACATCTGTCTTTTCTAAATTGAGCAGCTTTGTTGTAAATAAATAAAAAGCATAGGATTATTTTTTCCTTAGCATTTATGTGTGAGGACATTCTCCCTTAGATTATTTCCTTCTCTTCCTGGCCATATTTCACATATAATACATGCTGTTTGCAAGCTAGTTTGCCTTTAGCAGGGTCCTCAGAGGAGCTCTAGGCAATCTAACAGGTAGTGTGTGTTGTGGAGGGACATCTAACTCAACAGCTGCTCTATATCTTAAATGAGGTAGCGATGCCACTGATGTAAAACATGGTGCTTTCGTGTCTGAGGTCTAAATGTTACTTAAAATACTGTGGTGAGGTTTCTGAGAGAGTTAGTTCTGGACATAGATTCTAGAAAGCATTTGCAGTCAAATCTGTGAAGTGTTTGTGGCTGGTATCTGGCAGTGTTGCGTGGAGCTGGCTTGTTCAGCCAACACCGTGAGCAGTTTTTTGCAGGAAAGAGGGAAAAGATGTTAGTGTGATGGCTTTGTAGCAGGAATAGCGTTCTGCATCATTTCCCTGCCAAAGCAAAGTGCTCCTGAGTGGAGGAATGTTTTCTCTGCTCACAAGGCAGCTGTGGAAAACGCACACATGAATTATATTTAAGGAAATACTTGCTTTTGTGAGGGAAGTAGCATAAAAATAGTTAAGCAGTGGCATTAGAAAGCTCATGGTAACTCATCATGGTAGTGTGGCTCAGCATCGAGCAATGAACGTACCAAACTTTATCAGCAGGGAGTGGTTGTAGCAGTCAGTATGTGCTGTATTTCTCACCATCCCAAAGCACATCTCATCCTCCTCAGGAGTAAGGGCTATGCCAATTGCATAGCACAATAAATTTGGGCACAGTGAAGTGTCCAAGCAAAGTCTTGTATAGCAAAACTGGGAAGGCTACAAGAGGAACTTTGCTGTTCATCTGCTGAACCTCCAGGTGTGAAACATGGAACTCTTTGTGGTCTTGTCTGATAGCTCAGTATTAATAGGGTTTCCTGATTCTCTTGTTCCAAACTGGTTTAAGCCGGGTGCCTTTTAGAAATCTCTGGCATGTGGTGCAGGGTATCAGTAGGGTTAATTGGTCCTGGATGCATTAGGATTGCTGAAGATGTAGCAGTCACTCTGTGCCTTGAAGTCTCTTGGATCCAATAAGTCTCTGTGTGGGTGGCGTTAATCCCAGAATGGTTTTGTAATAGCAGCTCATTCACCCAAGTTCTCTTAGTTGAAAACTCCTCTTTGTGCCTCAGCCCACCATGTCCCATCACGCAGAATACATTAGATTTCATCGTGAAATTTCTTCTTCCATTCTTTAAAGAGTTTTGCTGCAGGTACTTCTCAGGTCAGGGTCAAAAAGACTTTTTACTTCTGAACTCAAGTTAACCAAAGTAGTTTCCTTTTATGGGAAAGCTATGTTTGGCAGCTGGGGGAAAATGGGAGTTTAGCAAGTTGCTCTAAGAAAAGGGAATAATTTGATTCTTCAGTCTTTTAATCCCCACTTTTTGTGAAGCTGATAGCTCTGTTTGTAGAGAATAGTACTTGAAATAATTACATGTAAAAAGTCTCTACTCAAAGCATTAATTAAAGTGTTTTTACTGAATTGACACTGAGAACTTCTTTGCGAACAATGATGGAGTTACATAAGCTCATCTTTATTTACATAAAGTTCAATAAAATAAGCTATTTCAATCTATGGATATTTTCTTCCTCTTCTTCCTTTCTAGGATATAAATTTGATATCATTGGACTTTCTTAGACATTTTTTGCCCCTATAAGGAAGTTCAGCATCTCAAAGCAGTATGCTTTGCTTTGTTTTAGTTCTCTGCTGGGTCTCTGAGTGAAGTTTGGTGTTCTTCAGATGCTACTCAAGAATTCAGTGCTCTAGTTTGTTTATTTGTAGGAAAACAGTTGTTGCTGGACATCTGCTGCTTGTGGTATTTCATGCTAGAGTTAATACTGTTGCACTGCTCAGCCTGAATTAGTAATAAGTACAGTTTGACTTACATGACTTTGAGAGATGGGACTTATCCAGGGCCTTACTGAGAGTGGGATGAAACATTATGTGAAGATGGATTTCTGAGTTGTGCTATGATGGATATTGTGCAGCCAGCATGAAACCACTGCACTTCAGATCTCCAGCCTTTCTTATTGTTATTTTTCTACTCAGACACTTGCTTCTTACAAAAAAACCCCAACATCTTTAATGATTCATTAATTTAATGATTCAGCCAGCCCCCGTTGGTTCAGTTTAGCCTGCACAGATTAAAGGGTCATTCTGTTGGTCTTGGACAGACAGACTGCAGAGAAATGAGCTCTCCAGGATGATTAGCTTGAGAGAAGGGGACTCTCCAGGGCTTTTCTAATGAAACAAGAGCTCTTTTAGGGGCCTGCTTGTAAGATAGGAGTGCCTTCTGCCTTTCTGTCTCCTTCCTCTGTCTTCCTGCTCATCACTGCAATACAAGTATACCAAACAAAAAAGCCATGATTCATGCACAAAAGCTTTAGAACAATGTATTTTACAGCTAAAACCAATGTTTTGTGTCCTTCGAGATACTGATGCTTTTCTGTCTGGCATTTTTCTGTTTTAAAGCTTGTCAGTCATACTAGTATCTAATGACTTCTCAAAGGCCAGTTAACATCTACAGGACTTTGCAGGGTGTTTTTGTATCTCTTTTCCAGCTTTGACAGTGGATAGGGTCTTTGTCTTTGAGGTCATTTAAATATGAGACCAGTTTATCCAACAAGAGATTGAAAAATGGGAGTTCTGGCACATGTTGAATATTTATTATTAAAATTGTATAATTGGAAACGTTAGATCTATTTAACTAACAGGTTGCATTCAATCTACCTAAATTTCCACTGGAATTTCCCTCAGAGACGGTGCTGTTCAATTCCTCCTCTCTGCTGTCCTCTGTGTGATGGAGCTGCCTCAGCCTTTTCCAACAGGTTCATCCAATGGCACCAAGTTGAGTGTGTGTGACTGCATTTCACAGAGCTGCAATTCCTCTGCTGGTATCTCTGTAAAGGCTGTGGGATTAAGGCACTCTGCTGTTGTGAAATGTTTCCTTGGTTTTATTACTGCAGCAATAACATCTCACATTGCTTTTTCAGTGGCAGTATTGCACCCAAGAGGGCAACAGTTTGTGCATTAGGACTACTACAAATTAACACTACTTTTCCCCTTCTCTTTAAAGTGAGGAAGTAGCATCCCTTTTTAATAAACAGATGAATTTGAGGCAGAATTAAAATTCCTTTTGAAAGACAGTCAGAAAAGCTATTGCAGTGAGGTTTTAAGAACGCAACCCAGAAGGCAGTTTGTCATTGTGGATTCCACAGGATGGAAACCTTCTT
This sequence comes from Zosterops lateralis, assembly GCF_965231275.1. NCBI lineage: Eukaryota > Metazoa > Chordata > Aves > Passeriformes > Zosteropidae > Zosterops > Zosterops lateralis. Next base: position 28,157,187 of record NC_139767.1, on the reverse strand, counting down.
TTTAGATTAATGAGGCTAGTTAAAATAATATTCATCCATACACAGCCTTAGGTATCAAGGGCTCACTGTTAAGTCCAGCAAGGCAATATTTTCTTACTACGTGGAGGCAAACGGGCTTAGCTTTCAAAGACCCTTCTCATCTCAAGGTGTGGGAATCTGCTTTGTGGTAGAAATGGAGGGGGAAAGGATTTTTCTCCTTATGTAGAATCTGTCTGCACTTTGCTTGCATTACACAGCACAAGCCAATTTGAAATTCATGGGAAGAGTGTGTTTTGAATGCAGCTGAGGATCCCACATTGAAATACGTGGTGAGAATTTAATAATTTTGAGGTTGGCGGCCAAACATGTTATAACACTACTTAGTATGCAGTCACAAAGTAGAATTGACTAAGTCATTTGACATGTGAACTCTGCTTACAATGGAAATGTTATTACAACTTCGACTCCTTAAGTTTCTGTTTAATGGTTAAATAATATGAGCAACATTTGATTGTTGTAATGTTGCATTGATTTTAAACCACAGTTTTACTCAAATGGTAATGATTCAGTTTTCTTTTTAGGAAATTTAGCAGAAAGACTTTCTTCTTTGAGGAAAAATACCACTTAGTGGGCATTTTCAGGGCATCTCCATGGCACTGTTTCTGAAAACAAAGCGTAGGAAGGAGCATATGGTATTAGATCTGCAGAGTGTTTGACAGTAACCAGTCCTGGGTGTTTCAGAGGTCAATTTACAGAACTCAGAAGAAAGCAGTTACTCTGCCCAAGGAAGTTACTCTTCTGAAAGCCAATAGCTTTGAGGTTAACATAAACTCTAGAGTGTTGGACATGTAACTCCTTCACCACTTGCCATTTCTAAACTTCATTTCTGGACACTTCTGTGATCAACTGTCCAGAGATGGGTCCAATTTTTCCTTGAATCTTGATCAGACTTTGGCTTCATTAGCATCATTAGAATTTTTCAAACTTTACTAAGGATGGGGTAAACTTTTGAATAACCCACTGGAGTTTAGTTATGAAAGACAGTAGAGGACTCTGGTACCCATTCTGCTGGTATTTGGTGACAGCACATACTTCTGTCAGTCACTTTCTTACTTCAGGTACACAGTTCCAGTCTCCCATGTCATTTTGTGAGAACACCTTTTCGCCTCGTGCCCTTGATCATTGTCATTTGTTTATAAATGCTGGAAAGTTATTTTTTCTTTTTTAATGGAGGGAATACTTTGGCACACAGTCTTCTAGAGGAGAGCAAACCATTGGTTTAAATAAGTTTTTCCTACAACTTTATGCAAGGGGAACATTTATCATTTGGAAGATGGATGGGTTTCCTTTTCCGTAGCTCTGTCCTTAAGCCCTGCTGATATAAAATTCTCATTTTAGATATTTAGTGATTAACTATGAAGATCTCAGTGAAGCAGAGTCCCATCAGAACCCAAACTGCAATACTGAGATTGCTTTAAGCAGATAAGTTACTTCTGTCTTATGAAGACTTCAGTGTCTGAAGAGATTAAATTGTAGCAGTGAACAAAACCCATATTAAAAATGATGTGATTAGAAAGATGAACAAGTTTTTTCATTATAATGTGAAACTGGACTTGAAAACCAGCCTGAACATTTAAACTAATAGAGTCATTCTTACTTTGCGTGTGTTTTATTGTTTCACATTTGTTATGTTTGTGTCATTGACTTTTGTAGTAACTCCATAATACAAGCAAATTGTCACCAATGAAGCAGATGGAATGAAGTTCCTTTTATATAATGTAATTAGGAAAATAAGCACATTGCAGGAAGAAGCTGGTACGTTGCTCTCTCTCTCATCCAGCAGGAACTCGTCATCCATGCCAATCTCTTTTGGCAAAGCACGAGGGTGCTTTTTCTCTTCTTAAGCAAAAGATTGTTCTGTTTGGTTTTTCTTTTGATTTTGTGTTAAAAAGTCTTATGTAGATGATGATGCTTGTAATTACTGCTATCTCATTGAAATGGGTGAGAGTTTTGGCCTCATTGGGAACACTGCTGAATCCCTTAGTTATGCAAGCAAGAGTGCATTTTCCTCTTAATTAAAAAATAAGTGTTTCTAATAAATAAAATAATTTGAATATTTATTCAATGTTTCATTCTCTTAGAGTAAGCCAACTGAGATGTATAATCTATAGACATGTTAATTGACACACTGTATTTATTAAGAAACTGTGCCATTTAAAAAGCCGTGCTTGTAAGATAATAATTAAAAAGGCAAGATGGAAGGTTTAAGTATCATTTTTGACCTATCTCAATTATTATGTAGCATCTCTGGAGTTTGAAATTTCCCAGCTTCCCTAGGCAATCTGTTTCACTGCTTAATTATCTTCACATTTAGAAAGTTGTGTTTGTTCCTTAAAAAAAGAGAAGAAAACTAATGATGATAATTTCTTTTTTTTTTTTTTTTTTCTATTTAGTTCTTGTCCTGGCTAACAGAGAAGAACATGGAGAACAGAACTGACCATTTTCCTTGTTTTTGCAGTAGCCTTTCATATATTATAATGTCAGTCTTGCAGCTGCTCTACTTCTTACAGTGTTACTTTAATCATCTGTGTTCTGTTGGAGCAGAATGGCAGCATTGCTGTCTGTGTCATGCAGACCAGGTTCCTGTTCATATACCAGTATCAGAGTTTCTGTTTGTTTTTTGGTTTTTTTTTTTTTAATAGTTGACTTAATTTCATATCATGTGATGAAATATATGTCAACTGCATCATGTAGTTTTGCTTACAAAAAAAGAGGTGAAGATGTTGGATTGTGGTATATAGAGAGGGAATGAGTATTTTTGTAATTTCAGTGCTGTTTTCTAACATTAGAGTTTTGCTGTAGTTCTTAGAGGGAACACTGGTAAATATTCACCTTCTCTATTTCACAGAATCACAGACTGGGTAAGGTTTGAAGAGAAAGCTGGAGGTCACCTTATCCAACCTCCCTGCTCAAGCAGGGTTCTCTGGAGCATGTTACTCTGGATGGTATCCAGAGAGCTTTAGAGAATCTCCAGAGAAGGAGATTCCTAACAATAGTTGCTTGTAGCCACTGAGATAAATCAAAGAAACTGCTCACATCTTTGCAAATGGTTAATTTATCTTGTTTTCAGGAAAAAATCCTTAAAAAATACAAGACTTAACAGGTCTTGTTCAAAGCAAATTAGATGAGGTTGAAATTAGAGTGGAGACAATGGAGAAATAAAGAGCTGGAATAAAAGAAAGCTAGTAGAAATTGTAGCAACTATATTGTTTACCATTTATGTTGTGTTTTATTAGTTTTGAAATTACTCATGTTAATAATTACAAATTACTGTCTCACAGGGTCTTGTAGTATTGTGGTTTTCTTTATTCTTAATAAGGTGAAATGATTCTTTCAGCAATGGTTTCTGGATTGGTTCCAGCACAAATCTGGATCTTGATTTTGTTGAGCATCAGAACATTTTTGCAATATCATTAGTATAATGGCATCTTAGTATTCCTCATGTTCTTGAGATGTATTCAGTTGGAATATAAAAATGACGAAAGCAACCACAGCCTGAGTTGATTGACTTGGAGAGAATGATAGAAACTTAGAGATTGACTGTGAAACTACCTATCAGTGCTGCCACTCAAGACCTGAGGAAACATAATTTCCATCCTTCCAACAAGTTGCACCTTTGTCTCTGTTGTCCTTGCAGCCTACAATGCTAAGGAATTCAATGCAAAGACACCTGAGCTGGCTGGCTGCACTCAGGTTGAATGTCATTGACTAATGACCTCCTTAAATTAGCATTAATGCAACCTAATAAAGTCACCTTAAACTAGAGTTAATAAGAGTTACATGGCTTTGAACTGTGCCATTCCAGACACAGTACCTTGGGCCAGCAATAACTCATGTCTCTTTGCACTGTCGTGTTGTCATGTAAACTTGTCCATTGCCTCAGAGATGTCCTAAAAGATGAACAACTTAAGGTTTCTGTGTATGGCCATAAATTGAATATAACCCCCATAAATTTTTATTTGATGGCAAATCTAAAGGAGATAAAGGACTGCTTGAAAGCTGTGAAAAGAGAAGCTCTTGGGAGAGTTTGGCAGCATTATTAAACTAATGCAGTCTTGAACCTGAGGGACACAAGATGTCTTCAGGTAAACCAACATTCCGGGCCCATGTGCTAGAACTCATCTCTTCAAAGAGAATTTGCATGTCTAGCACTCTGTTCTTTCACAGTTAATCATCTTCTTTTGTGACTCCCTAAGCATTTTCACTCTGAAAGGTGTCAAACCCACAATACTTCAGTTTCAGGTAGAAAAACTGCATAGAAAATTAGATTAGGAATAAAACAGAGAAGTAAATGAGAAACTTCAGACTAATGAAGTTCTTGCTTATCATCTTAATAATATTTGCAACAGTGCTTCTGTATTAGACCTCACTAGCAGTTTACCATAATGCAACTGTTCGTCTTAATGCTAAAAAATGCAAAAGAAGGAAAGCATGAACAGTTATAATAAATGCATAATTTTCAAAAATATGGTGGACTTCAACTTTCCCATTAGGATATTTCTTTACAACTTAATTTATTCCTTGTCCTGTAATAAATCCCTCAGAAAAAGACTACTTTGGCACCTCTAATTTAATATTTGTTTCCTAGTGAAAAATTCTGCAAATTGATGTTCAGAGTGATAATCATGCAGATTTCATGATCTAACCTGAAAGCAACTGTAAAAGGTTTTATCTTCTTCAGTGCATTTTGGACCACAGGTGACATGGAGAGGATTGAAATAGGACAAATTATATAGATATAATAGAATAAGTATTAATTCTGTATAAAAAACAGAATTTGAATGGAACTGGGTATGTGTTAAAGCTTCATAGAATTGCTTAGTTTCAGAGTTATGGCCAAATGATGGTCTGTACTATGTACTGGTGAATCAGTCAGAGAAAAGGGTGTTTGGATTGTCTTTCATCTGAGGCCGAAAGTCTTGTCAGGATCTGAACCTCTCAAGGAGCAGCTGCAGGACTGAATGCTGTCATGGTCTCTTGTACAGCTCTGGGATGTATGCAGAGCACACTGTGATTAAGGCTCAGAGGCTGAAGTAATGCATTATACTGTCATTTTGAAAGGGAAAGGCTTTTAGAACCCAGCAATCCAGGGCAATGTGAAATGCGTTACCACTTAAGCAGCAAAGCAAAAGCAGACAGAGACCCACTGTCCTTATTGTTGTACCCAGCTCTGAAATTAAAAGCTTCAGGGTATAACTGAAGATTTATTGGAGAAAAAAAAAAAATCCAAATCTACCAACATGTGTGAATTTAAAAGAGATGAGAGAAATAACCAGGCTGAAAAATGTGTGCCATCCTCAGAAGGAACAGCAGCTGTTGTTTGGATTGCAATGAGAATTTTAGGGGGGTGTTTGCTTTCATCCCTGCTGCTATCTTGTGAAGTGGTGTGAGCCAGAGAGGTGACCAGGAGATGCTGGGGCATAAATAGTGCTGGCCCACCCAAAGTCAGCATTTGGGAATAAAGAGGATTAAAGGAGTTTTCTAAGCTTCTCACATTGTCTTGAAACAGCACATTGGAAAATGTGGGTTCCCTGACATGGGAGAGAAGGGAAGACTGCTCTGTAATTTATCCTAGCGTTTTGTTCCCAGGTCAGCCTAGTGCCTGAAGTCACTGTCCAACAGAATTGTGGAAAGTTCAGCAGGATTTATTTTTCAGTGAAGAGATACTTCTCACCAAATACTCATCCATCTTAGCACCTCACTCATCCCCAGCTCCACCCATAGGATTCCTTTATCAGGGAATAGAGGAATTCAAAGGCCTGTACTTCCTTTATATTTTAGATATGTCCAACTACTGGGAAACTGAGTGAAGCTGTCATCACGCAGCTGGCCCTGATGCCAAAGGGCACAAAGTTTCTTTAAATGTTGGATTGCAAACATCATTGTTCTCTATTTTTCTGAAGACAACAATTGTATTACATGTGGGGAGTCCCCTAGGTCACAATATGCTGGTAAAATTACTCACTAACATAGTTATCCTCTTTGCTGAGTTGCTGCAGCTTCTAATGGTAGCATTACTTCGAGCATCCTGCCAAGAAACAGCAACTAAAGGTTTAGGAATACTTCCTTTTGTACAAAGTCCTGGATGCACTGACACTATGAATATAATTGGGAAAATGGGATGAAGCATAGGGAGTAGTTCAAGATGCCAGGGAACTGTAGAGGTTAATGAAGATTAGGGCAAAATGAGATGAATGGACATGATGGTATATGAAATGCATTTTTGTCACAGAACAGAGAGTAAAAAGACTGATTTGTGCATGCTGGGGAATTTTAAATTAACAGCTATTGTTTGTGGGTGGAAAATATTTTTAGGAAAAAAAATATTTATTTCTGGAGCTTCCACTGTGGGAAGGTGAATGAGCATGTCTGCTCATTGTATGGTGGTGATCTAACAGAACATATGTCAGAAGAGGACAGCAAATAATATTTTCCATTATTATTAGTAGGCATTTTTCTGTCATTCTAATCCCATTCTAGTACTGCTGCATCCTAGGTAGAAAAGTAATGACATCTGGACAAAATGATGCCTACTTGAGGTTTGGAACATATCCACCAGTAACTTCCCTCTTTTTTCTTTATAGAGAAAAACTTCTCTGCTTCAGACCATGAATTATGGTGAGTTATGGAGGTTAGGAAGACCCTTCCTTCTGTGGGCAGTTTATCATCTAATTTTACTCTGAAGAGTTTCCTGCTCTTCTGCTTTATCAGTTACCATGCATGATCAATTACTGGATAATTACCTGATCCATGATCAAACACTGATCAGACTTGCATTGATTTTTGTATTGATTATATATGCTTATATTACAAATTGTTTTATATCTGATAGAACAAAAAATTGAACTGCCTTTATTGGTGATCAGTTCTGTATAGGCTTTAGGTCTCACCTGGGACAAACTTGAATACTGAGGAGCAAACAAATCAAGGAAAAATTAAAAATGGATGCTGTTCTGCCATATATTCTTGCAGCAAGAGTAAAAAACTCACAGATTTTGCATTCAATGGTGCAAACTCTTTTGGCAATAAAAGTATGTGTATGTCATTGCACATATTGAAGTTCCTAGAAATTTTAGAGATAGAAACTGGGAAAGAGATCAGAAGTCAATTAAAATAACTTGGTAATGAAAAGACACTGATTTGTAGAGGGAGTTTGTAGATAAATTGAAAGATAACAGTAGAGAATGGCCATAAGAATAACTGATATTGTGAAAGAATTTTGTTTGATTGTGTTGGGGGGGACTGAGATGGCCACTAACTGGTTCCATACAGCCTTTAATTTCTGTGACACTGTAAGTGGGCAGTGAGGGATCAGGACCTTGCTGTAGTGAGCACTGTGCAAACTCCTAACAAGAGATGCCCCTGCAGGCCATTCACTTAAAAGCTGGATTTGATGATCCTTGTGGGTCTCTCCTAACTCAGAATATTCTGTAACATCTGTCAGAGATATTTTCAGCCCATAGGAATGTAAGGGGTGACTAGTAAGTAGTGTTAATACTCTATCTGCTTTCATGGTCTGAACCACTGAATTCATCTTAGTGTCACATTTTTCCAATTTCAGGATTTTATTGTAAACTCAGAGATGAGAGCTGTGCAGCAAAACTGAGAGTATGGATTATGTCCATTAAAATCTATGAAAATAAGAACTAGTTCATGAGCCCTTCAAGTTCATTTTGTATCACCCCATATTCTACAGATTTGAACTTGGGCAAAACAGAAAGAACTTTAACTTTTTCATGTGTCAGCCCTTTTGTTTGTGCAGTGTTTAATTCAAGATATGGATTACCTGTAACTCCCCTGGACTGCAGGGTTCCAGCAGGAACAAAACTGCCCCAGATGACTTCACATGGAAAAATAAGATTAGGTACAAATAACATGGAGTTCCTTCCTGACATTGGTGTGAAAACTTCACTTGCTAACTCCCACTGAGATCCATCCAAGCTTGCATTGCACAAGACAGGGCAGAATCTGTCAGAAAAAGTAAATTATGTGGAAATCAGCTCTGTTTTTCCCCAGATGTAACAGAATATATGGTTCCTTGAGGAGACATGAAACATGGAGTAGCTTAATGAGCTTAGTCTGTTTTTAAAGATTCCTTGCAGCCCTTCAGCATAACATAACCCCTTCCCACATGCATTTTCCCTTGAGGAGTGGCAGTGAAAAAGGCATGTCCAATTTCCACTTTTATAGAAATATAGTTCCTCTTGTCATGATGCTTGGCCATCTAGTTATATTCTTTCATCCTTTGAAAGCAAGGCATGTTGCTTTCATGGGCATCTGTTTTTTCCTCTTCTTGCACAAGTTTGCACTGCACTTCTCTCTCCAGTCTCTTAAGAGCAGTCTGCCATCCTTTCTCTTTGGTATTGGTGTCTTCTACAGGTCATGAAAGTTTTAATTTCATGTGCCTCATGGTTGCTGTGAAGCCGCCCAATTTATTTGGGATAACTCTCTCTCTTTTGATACTCGGGTTTTTTTTCAAATTTCATCCATACATTGTTATTGTTTGATTCAAATATTTGCTTCTACCTTTTTTTCCAGACTGCCTCAGTTCTAATCTTTCATTAAGTTTTTGCTTCAGTTTTGGGGGATGGATTTATGTGGAATAAATATTGACAATATTTTGACAGGTTGGCATATTACACTTCTTGTGTAAACATGATTATAATAATCTGTGGCCTGTTTTAAACCAGTGTTTGAAGCTTAAGGATTGTAGATGAAAGTGAGTCATGGTGGTCTATTGTATGTAAACATAATGGAAGTTTGATTGATTTCCAAGATCAGTTAGGATTACTTGATTGGAAAGGGTTGCTATGGGAAAAAGAAGGTGATGACAAAAGTAAGCAGCTCATTTCAGCCCATGGTGGCAATCCCACGTACAGTAACACGTTCAACAGGGTACTTTTAAGCCCTACCTTAGTCCTCTGATAGTGCAAACATTTGCTGGAGCTCTGCCTCAGCAGAGCAAGAAGCAATATTTGCTGGAGAAAAAGGAGCATGGGGCAGGGTCAAAGCAGCTATTCCTTGGCACACCAGAGCTGAGCTGGCTGTCTGATGTGCCTCCCAGCCTACCAGTCCACTCTTGTTTTTCCTCTCAGATGAATGATCTCTGGGGCAGCCAGGTTTCTGTGATCTCTCAGCAGGGGATGTGTGGCATTATGTGTGTGAGGTTTTATGCTTGCTTTGGAAAATGCTGGCTTCGCTTGCCTTCTCTCTCATTTTGGCCAAGTCCCTAGATTAGAAATGTGTCCAGTAAATATTTAGTTCCAGATATGCTGCCAAAAGATTCCATGCTCTCTGACTGCTTCGAGGCTTGTTAGTGTGAATCAGTTTTTATTATTTCTTAGAGCTGACCTTGCAGGAACAGAAAAAAATGGATCTGAGCAATAATAAAAAACATGAGGTGAACTGCCAGCCAGTGAAGTTGTAACTGCCTATACAATACAAGGATACCAGCTGTACCCTGTTATTTCCTAGGAAAGAACCGATGTGGCAGAGCTGTGAGCAGTATCTCACCTGTCCCTGGTCAGCGTTTCTGCCTCTTGGTTCAGTTCTTGTTGGGTTACAAAATGACATTCTGAGGTGTTACAAACTGGCTTTCTTTATCACACTGTGTCATTTAACTACCCACCTAACTGCAGCAATCCTGGGTTTTTTTTGGTTTTTTTTTTTTGTTGTTGTTGTTTTTTGGTTTTGGTTTTTTTTTGTTTTTTTTTGTTTTTTTTTTTTTTGTTTTTGTTTTTGTTTTTTTGTTTTTTTTTTTTTTGTTTTTTTTTTTTTTCCCCGCCTGAACATATTTACAAAGATAAAAATAGAGCAAGGGAAGAATAGCAGCTGCCAAGGCTGGGTTTGAGTTAAAGACCACCTAGGAATGGATTAAAGGTGAATAACTGTTTTGCCTCAGGACAATACTGCTGAACAGCAGGGGAGAGGGAGAGAAGAGGTGAAAGGAGCATTGCTAAGGAAGATATATGGAGAAGTGATGGTGTAATTGATATATTTAAATACAAGCAAGTTTTAAGCATGCTGAAGTGCAGATAGGGAGGAAAATGAGTAAAGAAATTGTAACAGGCAAATGGTGTTACACTGAATTACAAGGAGTTTTAAGGAATGCTTTATTTTGGAGATGATGCCATAGGTCTGAAGGACAGCAAATACAGATGGATATCTGAGAAAAGAAATCCATCTGAGTGAACTTTTGGGATGGTATTCTGGGTGATCTCCCTTGTGATGTTTATTGACAAAGAGAAACCTTGGCCTTAAACCTTGTATTACAGCTGCACATTCCTTCTTAGAGGTAGGGTCTTATGAGCTGATCAGTGTTAAATCATCACATAGGTTTAATTTCAGCTCCGTGCTTAGCCTTCATCAGCTGGAAATGACAGAAAAGGAGAAACACCACAGTGCATGAGTCAGTCTGAGAATGACTAAGCTGCTGGAGCAGTGCAGCCATGAAAGACAAGTACAACCCTGGGATGCATTTGCTGAAGTGCTCCCTATCCAAGGGGGGATTAGCAGTTCTGTTGTACACTGAATGTGTACACTCCCCATGGAGTTTGGAATACTGCATACAGGTTTGGTTGGCCAGGCTTGGGAATTAATTTCCTGAAATTAGATATATGGAAGAAGAAGGGGTTAGCAAAGGAATGGAGAGTCTCTCTCTCACACAGGGAAATTAAAAGAAAATAGCTTCTCCTTAATTACAAAAAAGTAATATTGACTATTTTAAAATATAGTTGTTTACCCTGATCCATGTATAAATGAGACAAATAAGAACAGGAAAAGACTTAGTTAAACCAGAGGACAGTGTTCAAACCAAAAATGTGTGGCTGCGAGTTAATTCGAGCTGAAGATTGTTGGTTCTATGCCTTCAAACAACATTATTTTAGGATAGTCTGTGCTGGCCCTTCCTCAAATATCTGCCCTTCAGCTGAAGTTCTTTGGTCCTTTAGTCACAAACAGAAATTTATAACAAAGTTGTCACGATTGCACCTGGCTGGCCAGCAGCTAGAATCCAAAGAATATTAACAGAGATTAGATTCATATAGAGCACACATTACAATGCACTTCCAGCTGCTTCTTCCTGGTATGTATTCACTGCACAAACAAATTCATCATCTGTCAGCATCATGACAGCATGCTTGCTTGCACGTGTGCTCAGTGTGTTTAGGACTACTGCAGCTTTGAGGCAATCTTTTCAGTTAGTGTGTGCAACTACATCCAAATCTAACTTGGATTATTTTAATCTAGAGCCTTTCCTCCTGTGTGCCTGCTGACAGGAGTGTTGCACCCTATATAACAGGCACACAACAGGAATTCTTTCTGTGCTAGTTGGATGCATAGCATTTGTGATCAGTGAGAGATCTGCGTAGCAGAGATGGAAAAAGTTAATCAGATTCAAGAGTCACCTACATAAATCTCTGGGAGATTGCCTGTGACACCGCAGGCCCAGTTTCCAACCATCTATTTTGCATTCTCACAGTGCTGAAGTAGCAGGATGGCTGTTGCTCTGGCTTTTCAGACCACTTTTAAAGGGAACACATGCTCTATGTAAACAGTAGTATTGCCTTCACTGTTGGCAGCAATTCTCTTTCCTCCTACCCCTTTCCTTCAGTTATCTTCATTCTGATTTGATATGTTGATGTTCTTTTTAAAAATAAATAAAAAAACCCAAGAGAAAACGTAGTCAATTCAAGTCTATTAAGTAATGTCAGAGCAACAGCTTTTTTTTTTTTTTTTTACTCTTAGCTTTGTCTTTTTAGTGCTGTTTTAGGTCAAGTTCTGTCATTTTACACCTGTCCAACCTTGTGAAAGGCCTCACTGGGGTTGTACAAGGACAAGCGTGGGTGGAACTCAGTGTTCAAAACCTTGTGTGGCTGTTGACAATGTGTGAGAAGGGAAGAGCCCTCTGCTTCCCAGACCCCAAATTAAGCCTGCAGGGCTGACAGCAAAGCAATTTTTGTAATGGTACATGGAGCTAATTTGTTATGAAATCAGAGAAGCAATAAATTTGGAAAAACCCCCATTCCAAGTTTGGAGTAGTCTGGAGGGAAATTACGCTGTGAGCTCCACTATGCTGCTGCTAACTTGTTATTTTCTAGACTTGGGCAATGACAGAATATGGTAGGTTCATCCCCTCTCATTTACCCTTCCCTGAGCTGGGGAAATGCACTTGTTTTTCTACTACACCTTAAAACCAAGTGAATTCTTGTGGAGATCTCCCCACCAGGTTCTCAGGTGTGCTGTGTATTCACAGTTCACAAGAGCTGCTTGCCGGTGCAAAATGACTGTGATTTCTGAAGAAAGCAAGATTCAGCTGGTCAGACCCTGACATTCCTTGTTCCTGCTGCTCAGGGTGTCCTGCTCAGTGGAAAGGCTCTCCAGCCTCGACAGGGAGAAACAGATTACATCTGCAAGATTCTTGCAGGCAAATGTCAGCCTGGCTGGGCCACCTGGCATTTGTGGGACTGCATTACCAGAGTCCTGAGCTGCATTTAGGAGGGCCACTGCTGTCATTAGGGCACCCACATGTTTTTTTGCCAGCCTGCATCATCCATGGCACTCATTAGTTCTGGCTGTGAATACCCTGTAGGCATACTCAACACACTCAATACCCTGTGCAGATGAAAGGTAATGAGGGAAAGTTGAGACTGGTGATAAGGTTGGGTTCAGGGCAGTGTAGGTTTTGTGTGTCTTTTGAATAGTAAGTACTTGAGTTTATAAGGCATCTCCCATGCCAAGCTTTTTCCAATTAAGGCACCAGCCAGGAAGCCTTGGTCAAATGCAGGATTTCTGTGCTTTATTATTCATCAAGGCTCATGATTTTATTCAGCTACATCATTGTTTCTGAATTCATGACCATAAAGAAACAGAGGTCCTGCAGATAGTGTAGGCTATGGGAAATTGCAGCACTGCTGAGATAACATAGTTGGTACTAGTACGTCCTGCTCTCATGCTTTCTGAATTACTTATGTTAAAATAAACAAACAAAACAAGAAAACTGTGCTGGCCTGGAAACCTTTAGGCATTCTTTCCCATTTTATGTTGGAAAGATTTAAAGAAAAAGGCATAGTCTGTTTCTTATTTTCACTGCTTTTTTTTTTACAAATTGTTTTTAAATGGAAACACAAGTAAAACATGTTTTATTTGTTGTCATAGGAAAATACATCTCAGAGAGAGACAAGGATGGCCTGGAAGGAAGAAATGATATTTCAGGTTGCTATTTGAAGACAGCCTTCATGGTTGCCTGTTGTGACTCAGCATGTTGGCTGGGGCTTTGGGTGGCAGAGGGGATTCAACAGGTTGAGGTTTTAGAGGTAGGTGATAGGAAACAACTGTTATTGATGCTGCTGCAAGGGCATTGATTTAATTTTTGTAGAAATTAGGAGATTGCTCTGACAAGCTGAAGGCACTAAGATAGATTTTGTCCAAGAGACAGGACTGTGGGTTTAAATCATGAAGAGTAATTATGCTGTGTATTCTGTGCCTTGCTGCAGCCTTTCTGTGCTGCCACTGGCCGGCCACACTGTTTGTAATAAATGGTTATTAAGCTGTTCTCCATAGGACCAGGACTGGGGCTGCATTGTGCTAGAGGCTGTGGAGCTGCATAGTAACAAACTGTAAGCTGTTCTCTGAGAGGTCTGGTTAAATATGAGAAGGGATATGAAACAAAAATAATCCACAACCAAGCTCTGGCACATAATGATATTAAGTGAGTAGCTGTGGGTTGTACAGTAGGTCTGCTGCAGAGGCGGAAGCTGGGCTGAAGTCTTCTGTGCTGTCATTATGTGCTAAAAAAAAATTAATAATTCTTTATCATTTTTGTTCTCACTTAGCTGCTCTAATTTTTCCATCAGGTCTTGTCCAGAGGATGGTGTAGATGCACGTGTAAGTGTGGCTGGATTACAGCCTTGTCCCTCAAGACTATTTGCTCTCAATCCTCTACTACCCCTATTACTTTATTTGAAAGATTGCAAGATTCCTCTATATTGCACTGGCACAAATGGGATGTATCCTCGAACATGCTTAGTTTGAATTTAGGCTTTTGTGATTAGCATCTGCCTTTATGCAAGATACTTTTATATGAAGACTTGTATTCATTCTGGTTTGGGCTAAGGAATAGTTACTTGGTCATTTTAAATGGGCACCTTGAAGACATGAGTCAACTCAGATATTTGCTCCTCAGCTCTTTTTCTCTCCCTGCTTTCTCATCTGTTTGATGGCAAATTGGAAAGCAAAGAGGGACTGTTGTCTGAATTGATTCTTCTCTCTGCAGACCCAGCAGTGGCCAAGGAGCTTTGGTGTGGCTGCATTATTTTTAAATATTCAAGGACAGGAAATTCTGAAGTATAACTTTTATGTTTGTGCTTTTTGGGAACACCAAAATAAATTAAAAGCTTGGGAATGTCTTGTTCATGTGCAGTCTGTACCAGAACATTAACAGCATAAGCAAGGAACAAATCCTTCTTCAAAGAACATGGTAGCCACAGGGCTTCCCCCCTTTCTTGTTGCTTTTTCCTTCCCTCCCTCTCATCTCTATTAGTTCTGTGTAGCTGAGCACATGGACATGCCAGTAGAGCTGAGGCTGCAGTGCAGCAGTCCTGGCAAGGCAGGTTCTGGTGCTCTGGTTGGTTTTCAGAGGTGGAAGGACTGGCAGAGCTCAGTGTGGTGGGTGCCTTGCCACCCTTTGCCTTCAGTCTTCTGAAGTTACAGCTCACCTGGCCCCTGGTCTGTGCCTCCAGCTCAGGGAGGGTTTCATGAGGCTAAATCAGGAATCATGGCAGGCCATGCAAGCTGAATTCAGGGAGTCTCTGTGTGTGTGATGTGGATGCAGGGACCCTGTTTCTTTTGAAGTTGATGTGCTAAGCCCTGGATTAAAGCTCTACTAACTTAAACCCAGCGAGCTGTGACATATGCACACCAGAGAAGTCACTTTAAAAGGAGTTTCAGGCTTGTTCACTGCAAGTGCTCACCTTGATCAAGGCTGGTAAAACAAACTCCAATAAAATAGGGGATAGAGACATAAGAAATCCTTTGTGGCAAGCCATGTGTAGTACTAGGGGGAGATGGTCCTCACTAGACTGTATCAGAGGTATTTGTAAGGTTATGTCTTGCAACTGTGGGTTCTGTGCACTTACTCATCCCCCTAGCTCTTGTCATACATGCAGGCACACAGACAGCCATGCTGGAAACTGCCTCACATCTTACTTACTTTCATTGTTTCTTCACTTTTGTTTTTTAAATTCATTTGAAGGTAAATAAAACAGAATTTGGGGCCTCAAAATCTCTGCAACTGCAGGAGTTGGCACTTAATGGCAGCTTTGCCTCTAGTCGTGGCATCAAGTTTCTTTTGAAGCCTTTGAAGTCAACAGGGCTGAAAGGAAGAAAGTGTTGTGTTGCTTCTTTAAAAAGAAACATGCTTCAGTTATATTTGCAGCTGGGGTTTTAATGGCTGCGAATTAAAGCATGTTTTATTTGGCCTTTGTTTTTAGTGCACTTTTACCCCTTGGGGCACTTGAAGCCAAGGCACAGCTTGAGATGTAGCTGGCTGCAGCACACGAACAGAGCCATCATCAGCCTCCTCCTTTGTTCCTATGCAGAGCTCACTCTCAGGATTTGTGTCCCCCACAACACGAGTGTCCCACCCTCCCCAGTTTACTCACCTGGCACCTCTGCAGGCCCTGGGTCTCTGATTACTCAACAGCAAACAGTTTGAGGCTGGCAGTGTGGCTTGGAGAGATCTGAGATCAACTTTTTGTATTGGCCCTGGAGACCTTAATTTCTAATCAGCTCCCATTAAATTACTATGAATCTGATAAAGGGAGAGAAGCTCAGTTTAACACCATGCCGATAGGCACTTAAGGTGATTTAATGTATGTGTACATAGTCTAACTGCTTATCTGCACATCTGGCCTAAATACTTGTGCAAATCTGACCCATACTCCTTTTTTTGACTATATTAGCACTAAAAGGAGAGAAGGTAGATGATGCAGTTAATAGATTACATACAGCTTGTTTCCCTGTCGATCCTTGGGGCATCAGCCATCCTGCTGAGTAGAAGGAAAGGTGCTTGGAGGATGTGATGGAGGTGGCTGAGCAAAGTGCACTGCACTAATGGTTTAGGAGTACTCTGACATGAGAGATGTAGTAACCTTTCCAGCCATGCATTTGCTAGGCCCTGTGTGATAGAATCTTCAGCAAACCACATCAAAGTGGTGGCACAGGCACCAATAAATACTGAGCAGCACCTTTTTCTGATCTTGCTTTATACTCTGCTCAGTTATGAGTGTTGCTACACTTTGTAATTAGCAGGCCACATCAGCTGGCTCAGTCAACTCACTCGAGCAACACGAAGATATGATACATTCTTTTTAAATGTAATTGTGTGATAGAAAGTAGTGCTTTGTAGTGTTAACTTTTTAAAGTATGGAAGCAGAGGACATAAGACAACAGTTCTTATAATAAAATAAAGCGGGTTTTGCATGTTTGACAGGTGACAAACAGCTCAGTTCAGACTGTCTTTCCAGAGGCTAGTTTCTGCATCCCTTGAAGAATTAACAGAATTATACTGTTTTACCTGATGCATTGAATTTCAGTGAATATAATAATTCTGATCCATAATCCATGAATATTGAGGACAAACC
Organism: Zosterops lateralis; assembly: GCF_965231275.1. NCBI lineage: Eukaryota > Metazoa > Chordata > Aves > Passeriformes > Zosteropidae > Zosterops > Zosterops lateralis. The sequence continues at coordinate 28,140,508 of NC_139767.1, read as the reverse complement.
ACTTTATGGTTTCAGTGAGGCCATGAAAAAAGGCCAGGGAGGTCCTTACATGTCCTCCATATATTTGCAGATAAAAAGCTCTGTCTCATGCAGAACAGAAATAATTCTTTGGTTCTTGTTATGGAGTTGGTGTTCTTTAGATCAGAGTGATTTTATTCCTCAGTGTCTGAGGTTTTTGCAGCTATCAAGTGTTTCCTCCATGAGTTATGGACCTGTAGTCACTTTCCCTTCTCAGAACTCAGAGAGTATATGATTAAGGCAAATTCTGTAACATTTCTGACTTCAGGTGATACAGAATATTTTGCTTATTTCTCCCTGTTTAGCTGTTGTCTCAGGTTGAGACAGAGACTATGATGAATGCTTTTATTAAAGCATTAGATAATCTGTTGCCTAAGAAATCTCTATGCAAATCTTGGCTTTGCTACTGGTTTTTGCTGTGACCTTGGACTAAATATTTGCTTGTTCTGTATGTATGAGACATGAGGGTACTACCTCTCATTTTCAAGCATGGTATAAGAATAGATCTGTAAGTATTTGAGGGGTCATGGAGGAGGCAGGAGATGTCATCAACCAAAGGCAGGCTATTTTATCACCATGCTTGTACACTGCTGTAAAGAAAAATAAAGTGAAGATAAAAGATTTTTCTTGTGTCTCCTACTATTTCAGCAGCCCATTATCACCCTTCTGCTTAATGCAGCACTGCCATGTGAGTCTGCCCTTCTTGCATGGGGTACCTGAGTGGGATGTTGCCCTGTGGGTACCTGTGTTTAGTTTTGGTTTTGCTGGATTTTGTAACTATCAGGACACAGGTGGGAAAATTTGGAGCATTCACTTTATCTGAATGTTACCATGCCTTCTGCCTGTGCTTGGTCTCTGTAGCAGTTTTCCTTGTCAATTTTCTTTCTGAATAAGAGGAATTAGGAGTCAATCTCTTATGAGGTATTTCCCCAGCCTCCCCTTGCTTTCTGTGCCTAGGAGGTAGTGGCCTGCAGCAAATTCCCTGCAGCATCTGTGTTATTGCATATACATGCTTGTGACACTTTAATAGTAGCTGTCAGATAACATTAATGTATTGCTGCTACAAATAAATCAAGCAGGGCTACGAGCAAAGCAGTGAGTGAATGAGACAGGACAGTCTCGTCCATCACTATCAGACAAGGCCACCCTAAGATTGTCTGCTCACTTCACCAGTGAAATTGCTGGCTGTGTTAAAACGTGCTCAGTGAAGACACCCAGACCTTAGCCAGCAGCCCTCCTTTCTGTGAATACCCAAAGGGCTTAGTTTGTCATTTATTCACAATAAGGAGATGAAGCCCTCTGCAGTGACCTTGAAGGCCCTCTTTCCTTGAGTCCTGAGGATGAACCTTTTTTTGTGGGTCTGAACCTCAGGATTTCTGTCAGGTGTGATTGCTGTGCTAAACCTGGTGGCAGCAGGGTGGTCAGGTAGATCCTGGAGCCCAAAACCCCTGGCTGCCATCCCAGCACTCTTTCTAGGAAAGGTGTAGGTAGTGGAGCTGGTCACCAGAAGAAACAACTGAGTGAGGGAAAAGCAGTTACACTGAAATTCCTCCCACAAAATTATAGGCCTCATCTGTCAGTGTGCTACCACTTAAGGATCTCTGTTCTGTGGCTCTCTTTATACTTCATAGAAATTCATTAATTTAGTACTGCTTCTAAAAGGCTCTTTATCTGATAGTGCAGATGTTTCCAAACTCAGGAGTGCAAACTGTGCCTGGAATACTGTCCTCCTCCCACTGCTTATGGAGATCCTGGAATTATCTCTTGCATTTTAACGCTGTATTAGAAAATTGCCCAGCAGTAACTTGCTCAGAGCTGTGATTGCAATATACTCACAGCACTGCCTCTGCAGGCACACTGGGAGTAGAGGTCTGGCATTTGAGAGCTGGCATAATGTGGATGGAAAATTACTGTTAGTTCTCCCACCTTAACTCTTGTTGATAGTTGTAATCAGTTGTGATAGACTACAGGGAAATATAAATCATAAACTTAAAGTATACCAGACCACTGCCTAGTTCCTGAAAAGCATTAAAGTGTCAGATCAAGTGACTCTGTGATTCAAATTAGTTCCTTTCAAGAAAGCTCAGAAAGTTTTAAGAAGTTTTTTTTAAAGAAAAAAAAACTTCTTGCAGAAGCATTTACTTTTACTGTGTGAAGGTGGAAAATTATTCTTCAGGATCCAGCTTTAGAAAATATCATCACTTAGTTTTTTAAATTTATACATGATTGTCGTGTTCTTAAAATTCTTTCCATGACAAGTCCTTTGTAGTTCCTTAAACTGGTGATGATTTTATTATGCTGAATTTGACAGGTTAATGATCGAGTAGGAAATCGTTTAATGCTTGTTAGTGTTAGATATAGAAAAGATAGATTAACTCTATCCTTTCTATATCTAAAATCAGAAACTAAACCTAGAGTTTGGTGGCAGGGCAGGGATTGTGGCAGGGAAGTACCAAGAGGACTGGCTGGGATCAGTGCTCCCTCATCCCCTTGCATGCTGCATTTAGGATAGCAAAAGAAACACTAACCGTGATGCTGAACAGTCAATATCAAAATAATGGGCTCTTGGAGGAATATTGTGTGGGTTATTGTAGTGACGCATTGGTCTAATGTAGAATTTCTTGAAGTATCTTTCTCTGCAGTATTAGTATTGGAGTTTTGCTGTCTAGCAGAGGTAGCAGTACATGGTGTTTTGTGTGCTGGCTTGGAAAACTGAGCCTGTTTGAAGGGAATTGCTGTCCCGTTTTTATTCAGTCATTAGCTCCCTTGCTATGAAACCACTACAAACACTTGGTTTGACTGGGAACCTCTGTGGTATGGACAGTCTCTGACAGTATGGTGAGGGAGGCAGCATGGACAGAAGTGCTGACATGTCACTAGTAGTAATAAAAAGCAGTAAAGCAGTAAGAAGAGTAAAGGCATTTGGTCTAGGCTTGTGATTTGGAGAGCAAAAGAACTCACAGCCTGTTTTCAGTCCTCATGCTCTGTGTATATATTTTAATAACTTATGTTTTTCCTGTTTGAACTGAGCAAGGCCTGGAGAACAAGCTGTTCTTCTGGAATCCTTTCGTTCATTTATTCCCAGTAGATTCCAGTGGGAAATAAAATCAACAGCCTCTCCTCTTCTGAACAGTGACCCTCACTGTGTTTGTTAATACCTTTCAGTGTCTGGCTCCATCGAAACTCAGGGTATAATTGCTCAACCAGAATATACAGGGGAACAAGAACTAAGGGGTTTTTTGAGAGTTTTAAAAGTACATTAATTGCATTTGATTTTGGGTGCCCAAAGTAAATGCTTTACTGTGGGAGCAGCTCATTTGTTTAAACTGCTTTTACAAAATTAACTTTCTATACAGATCCTGAGTTTTAGATTCCAAAAACACCTCATCAAAGCATTTTAATGAGCTGGTGACAGCTATACACCTGAAAGATCTTTGAGTGTGTGGGCAGAAATGCCAAAAAATTATTTCCCTGTGGGACCAGGAAAAAAAGGTAATTTTTAAATTCTTTTGGTTGAATTTGCATGTGACTTCCCTATCACTTCATGCTGCTGAAATAGATTAGTGACTGAGTGCTTCAGCATAAGTTTTAGAGAATATTTCTAATATGCCTACCTTGAATATGCCCAAGATAGTTTTAAATCAGGTGTTGCAGGGCAATTAAAACTGGGTTCTGTAGTGCACACAGTGAGAAAAGGAGGCAATAGACAAACAAAAGACAGGAAGTCTGATTTACCAAAATGGACATGGAAAAGGTTCTGGTATAATGATATCTGGTAAGTAAAAGGTCTCCTGGAAGTGCTAAAATTGTTTGATTCTTAATCCTAGAGATCTGGACTGTAAGTCCAGTTTCTGTATATCTTGCCAAATAGAGAAGGACTAGAATTATACTCAGGGGGACAGAAAACAGTGTAATTGAGGCCTAAAGATCAGAGCAGGCTGTGTTGAAAGGGGGAATATATTAAAACAAGTTATTTTGAGAAACCTAATAATTTCTTTAAAAGATAATCCCCCCAGGATAGTTGTAAAAATTAGCAGGAATAGTTTCAGGGATTAAATAATTTCTCTCTGAATAAAGTACTAGTGACAATGTCAATATTTTATGGGTCTTAGCACAAACTTCTTGACTACATGAGGTCTAAGGTAACATGAAGAAATGTATGTTTTCTGTTTAATGCAGCTGTTACAGACAGAGGAGGTAAAAAGGGGGCCTTGATGGAACTCCTGGAGGGTGAGATTTAAGTGCATCTGAGCTGAGGCAATTCTGTAGAACTGGAGAAACAGAGATCCATTGCATGGAGTTATTCACCTCCCCTGAGGGAATTGCATCTGCTGATAATAAGATGATTTTCAATGTCAGGGATCTTCATCTGCTTCCCGACAGTTTGGGAATCAGTGTACTTGAGCACATTTGCCATCTGCTTTCAGACCAAGGGCTGACTTTCTTCTCCCTGAAGTGGAAGCTGTTCCTGCCAGGTGTATCTTTTCTCCTTTGGTGCAGGAGCTGATGTTTGGCACTCAAGCTGCCAGGAGTAGAGCTGAGAAGGGATACTTGCAGACAGGCTCTTCATGATCCACCAAATTGTTTTACTGTTTAGTCAGTGTCAGCCACACTGACTCCAATTCTGGAGTGGCTTTTATGGCAGTAGGTAGGGCAGTGGACTTAGGACAATGCACACTTTTGAGTCTTTCTTTTGTCTACCTTTCCCCTCCTGCAAGAAATTGTCTTGCTCACATTTCTTGAATAAAAGAAAAGCATGAGGAGTAAACCAATTTGTCTTCCTGTTTCTGTTGTTTTCAATCTCTAATTATCATTCTTCTTGTGGATAGGTAGCTTCTAGCATTTTAATTCTTGTTTAGAACTGATGCATGCATAGTTGGATTATATTTAGCATCTGAACCATCCATAGTGGTAGGAAACGATGGGGAAGGTAAACATTTTCCTTGGAGTCCAAGTTCTGGATATTCGGCTGCCTCAGATATATATTGAAATTCCAATAAAATATGATGCTGATTTTCAAAATAGTTTCTCTTTCAAAAGAGCACAGCTTGTTCTGAAGTAATTAAACAGCCATTTTTAAGATAGTTCTTCATGATCTGTGCAGTGCTGATCATCAGATATAGCAATTTTGCCTTGTAAAAGTGATATTTTAAGGGCAAGTGGAATCTCTGAAGTTGGGTACTCGTGCTCAGAAATGTGACACATTGCCCACTGAGCCTTACTTGAAACAGATAAAAACTCGCCTGTAAGCTGATGAACATTATTCAGCATTTAGGTATTTGCTGCTGCACCCTTGGTTCACTTCTCTGGTTCAAGGCAGTCTCAGGGCATATTCTCTGTGCAAGGGATGGCAACAGAGTCCATTTGGTCCTTTCCAGGTTGAAGGCACTGTACGTGTAGTTTGTTACTCAGCAGAAGTTATTTTTTGAGGCAGAAAAAACAGTGGGGAAAAAATAGTGGTTTGATTTCTGGTTCTATAGGAAGAAAATATGTAGTCATTCCAAAAAGCTGTTTGTGCTTCTTTGTCCATAAGTTACCACTCTTGGTCTGCTGTTCTAATCTCCATTTCTTTCTCCTGTCCCATTTGGTGTGGGTTCTGCCTCTTCTGAGGATTCACTACACTGTCACTTCTCTCTGCCTTTTGTGTGTCTGTGTTTTCCAGAACTGCAAAGACTTTGTGAACTTTTCAGTTAAACATGAATGCAAGAAGAAAACTGGTAGATGATAACCACATGAGAAATTGTCAAGCAGGTTGTAGTAATAACAAAAGCACCAGACAAACTTAGCAGTGGTCAGTGCTGCTTGTGATGCCTGACATTACACCAACAGCTCAGCATCTGATTGCTGGACTAGTTGTGTTCATCAGCTGATTTCTGCTATAAATTTCCGAAACAGTTTCTTAAAAGGGAATAGTTTGGATGTTTTTTGTTCATAGGCAGACAATGTACATCTGAGTCAGTTTGTTTTGGTGTTGCTGTTCTCAAAGAGCAGTTGGTTCCTTTTAAAGACTATCTTGTAGACCTCAGTGGATGAATGAAGTCGATGACAAAAATTACCCCTTTAATTCTTTTGGTTTAGTCTGCTGTGTTTCTGCATTCTACTTTGCATTGCGTATCTGGATTTGTGATTTTTGCCATCCTTTCACTTCTTCTTCTGTTTACTGTTATTTTACCAGCTCTGCAGCAGGATGTGCCAGTTATCACTGCTGTCAAGGACCACCTACTTCACATTTGAAGGGATAGCTCATATTTGCTTCACCAGAAAGCACAAAGAAGTGTGTGATGAAATAACATCTTAGAGATATAATTAATAATTTTCTCTAGTTCTGTCTTATGCTGATACAGTTAAACTGATAAGAGTAGACAACTGCTTCCAATATCTTTATCCTATCCAAATGGCTTAGAAACTCCCTATTGGATTTAAACTGGCAAATGCTATCCCATTATAGTAGCATGGCAAAGAACCAGCTTAGGATTTTAAGCCACAGTCATGGATCTGATCACTTACTGAAACATTTCACACTACTTTTTAATTATTATCTCTTGCTAAATTTTTGATTTGAATGGCTTTCATTTCCTAGACTTAAAGGCAACAACTGTACCTGTTTTTCAGTAGTCAGCAAAACCTCTCAGCTGTTTTTTCTCTTTAGGCAATTGTTTATCCAGTTATCTTCCACGTTTGAAGTGCTTTCCATAAACTTTCCACATTTGAAGTACTTTCCATTTTGTTTTGAAGTGAACTAGTTAATCTTAACATGATGCAAAGGCTGATTTGTGAAAGGCTTACTAGGCAAGGCCAAGTGCATAGGAACTGTATTCTTGGAAATTAAAAATCTAATGCCGTGACTAAATATTTAAGCAGTGGTGCAACAGATGATGATGACAAGGAAAGAAGATTGCAAGCTAATTTGTTTATTGCCAATATTGTCCACTCCAAGAAAAATGTCTCTTTGGAATATATTAAGATAAATATTGCATATAATATGAGAAAAACAACTACTGCTATTCAGAGGACTTTGACAGAATTGTGGCATCTGATTTTTGGTTATGACAATTTTTAAGAGGCAAGTGGGAAATGAGTTCTATAGTCCAGGAGGTCTCTTAGGTCCTGTCTTGTCATATTACAAAAAAAACTGAAAATAAGTACTCCCTTTTTTTTTCTGTCCGTCTTCCTCATATTAGGTCGCTTTAAATAATTGTAATGTATTGTTTTCAAAGTTCAATTCTGTGGTGTACAGTATCCTCTTGGGGAGGTTAGTATGATATTTGGTCTATTTTAGGTTCACCTCAGAAAACCTATTCAGCTGCATAATCTCTGGTAATGATCTTGGGGAGAATAAAAGTACATGCTCAATTACAGGCTCAAAATTTTCCACTAGCAGCAGAAATTTGGATTTAGTTTCTTTATAGCCTACCCAATTCCCAGCCAACCCAACTTATTTTGATTGTCAGAATTCAAAAGCACTTCCAAACTGTGCATCTCCAAGAAAGTGAGGTTAATTTGTTTAGTTCTGGTAAACAGTGGAATTTTTACAGTATTGTAGTTCCAGTATTTTCATTATATTCATCTTACACGTTTGACAGTAAGAAAAAGCAGGTTTAAGATCCTACTAAAATATTCTTTGCCTGTAGCATATTTTGATTCAAGAACCTAGCTTCCTGCCATTTCATAATGCTTACAGAAATTAATGGTGCAGTCTCATGGTATGGAGCTTGGATAATGTTTTCAATACATATGCCTGGAAAATTTACCTTGAAATGTTTTCTTTCAGATTCTGCAAAGCAGTGTAAATCGTGACTTGCAGAATTTGCTGTGAAAAACTCACAGAGTAGCGAGTAACCAAATTGTTGATGGTGCTGGAACAGAATGAGGTTCATCTGAGCTAATTTACAGCCGGTTATTTGGTTTGATCCTGGAATCGTGAGGTGCTCCTGTGTGTGTTTGGGGAGAGACAGAACTGGGGAGCTGAGAAGAAAATGCAGGGTGGATAATAACAGGATTTACTGTGTAAAGAAGGCAGAATGAAAGACTCATGAAGAATGCAGTAGTGCAGCTCCAAAGGCACAGAGGAGAGGGGTTGTGTAGGGTGAAATTGAGGCAGGCTAAATTATGTTGTAAATTGTATTATAAACAGAGCCGGTTGTAACCAATGTTGTTGGGTTGTCTTACTCTCGCCTTCATAAACAGTTCTGAAGTGTCTTCTAGAGCTTCTCCATAAAATTTTTATTATATTACTGTAGACTTTTGAAATTCAGCGTGACAAAGCCGAAGGCCAAGTAATGTGCCTTCAAGCTGATGATTGGGCTCGGTTAAAATTTGGTCAGGAATTTGCTTACTGAGTTTTTGTGTTGTTGAATCCAAATCTGCTCAGAGATCAGTATGCTCAGCTGCTGGAGCAGCCAGATATGATAACAAATCTCAGCCTTGTGTGCAACCCCTGTGATGAAGAAGTAAGCCCAGTTTACTGTAACACCTGGCAAAACCACACAGCAGCCTTTGAAGGAGGGGATGTGATCCAGCCAGGTCCCTCACAGATTGACTTGGATATTAGTGGTGGCTGTGCATAATCTTTGCAATCTGCTATGAATGCTGCCTCTTCACCTCATCTAGTGCAAGCCACTGCTTCAGTTCAAGAGTTCAAACTTTGCTGGTGGTGCTTGGTAAGTTTTGTTTATTAAAAATATATGTTGGGATAGGGATGTTAATAGGAAGGAACAGAGCTTGTGGGCAAGCTGGTCTGGCTTGATTTGAAATCCAGCAACAGAAGAAGAAAGGAGGTCTTTTTTAAATCAAAACCAAAATACCCATCTGTATTCCATTCTTTCTTCAATTTTACATTTCTTCCCACACAAACAAACAAAACTCACCACCTCCCAAAAACACACATTCTAAATGCTTGGGAAATATTAGTTTTTATATCTTACAGACCATATTTAGGGCACTCATTTCTGCCTGCTGAGCAAGTGGGGAATGTTCCTTTTTTCCCAGATAAATAAGACTTTCATGTAACTAGATAAATATTTTTGTTTTCCCAGTGACCTGGAGGTGACTCCTGTGCTTAAATGACGATGGAAGATAAGGATGTGATCCATTGCCTGTATTTTGAGTTGAAGGCTCCCTGAAATATTCCCAGGAACACTAAGGACTGGCATTCACTGTGACAGGGGGTAGCAGAGGGGTGTTTGTCTTCATGGTTTTTGCCTATTTAGTACAGACGTTTTCTCCCATAGCCATTGTATGCAACCACAAGTCTTGGGCATGAAGCATTTGCTGGCACTGTGTAGGGTGTTGGAAAAGGCAGAGCACCCCTGGACAGGAGGATGGGGACACAACCTGTTCCAAAGGGGAAAAAAAAATGCAGAAAAGCAAAGTAAACATAATATTGCTCCCACTATGGCTTAGATCAGTTTATATATTTGCTTATTGAGTTAGTTGGTGTGTGTTAATGGACTTTCATATGTTTTTCAGTGTAGCAGATTAATTTTAAGAGAGCCTGATAGAAAACCTAGGCATTTGTCTTCTGTCCCTCACATCCCTTCCATCCGATAGGGGAGGAAATGGAATATAAATAATGAATAAAGCACATTTCTCGACTTTTCTCCTCATTGGTTAGAGCCCTCATTACCTTCAGAGACATTGTGCAGAATCTGGATAACCAGACATCTTAATCCAACTTCTATTCAATTATAATATTTTTCTATTAACACCTATGTATCTTCTTATCTTACCAGCTCCTCATGTCTTGGGAGCACAGGGACAGGTGGGACTGGCATGAAAATAACTCAAACGTGATTACAATCATTTGCAGAACAATTGATTTTGCTGGAATATCAGAGCTTTGCTTAATTTTCTTAACTAAAGTCATTGTCTAAATTGCCTAAGCTATCGTGCATCTGGGCAAATTTTGTACAGTTGTCAAAATTATCTTGACATGTTTTTTATGGGAAGATGTTTATCCAATGACAGCTGTGAGTCATGCACAGAAAGTCTAGAAGCTTTCATCCACTTTCACATCCTCAAAGAGAAGTACCTAATGTTTCAAGGCCCTTTTGAAGGGCTTTTCTTTTGGTAAGATTGTATTTGGTTGCTGAAGTCTTTGTCACCTCTGTGGATCAGAAATAACCACACTTCCAGGGAGATGAATTCACTCACGGTACAAATGCATTTTTACTAGGGTCAGGTCAAGTGAGCTGGAGGGTTAAAATGTTAAAAATAGGGTACAGGGAACTGCACAGTATTGCTGTGCATCATGAGATGTGTTTCAATACAGGTCCTTCATTTCTATCGTGTTGTTCCTTCTGGAGGCTGCCACAGCAGATTTGAAACAGGCCAAACTTGCAGCTTGTGCTCAGTAGAAGCATCTGGCTGGTGTTCCATCTCTTCAGATAAGAAGACAACCTGTTTGCAAAGACTTAGGTGGTAATTGAAATAAAAAAGTAGGGGCTGAATTGTCAGCAGGGAAAAGGAAAGGGGAAATGCCCCTATTGTGGTGGAGGAAGCCTCCCCCTAAGTTGTTTCAGAGTCTCACTCTTGGCCACAGGGTGTTTCCCTGGAATGCCACCTTCCCACGCAGCTTTTGCCTTGCTTCATCTGAATCACCATTGAGGATCCGTGCATGGAACCGGTGCTGATTTGTAGCTTTTAAAGTATGTTAAGTGTGGAGATAAAGAAAAACTTGTTTGCCACAGAGATTTGTTGAGGATGGATGGCAGACCCAGGAATCTCCTTCCCTACTGTTTTATTGGTAGAGAAGCACAGCACTTCCTCCCCCCAGGCTGTGCCACCATGCAAAGCCACCATGCAAAGGATGCTCTTCTGGGATTGTGATAGAGTTCCAGGAAAACTTAGATACACAAATATTTCTTTTAGCTGATGTTACACCAAGATTTGGTTAGGACAATATATTCTCTTCTTCTTCATCTTATCAGTCAGTAATGAAAGAAAATGAAATCCCAGCAGAAAAATTAATAAAACACTGATAGGGAAGTAGAATTTATCTATTTTATGTAATAATTTCTCCTCTTGAGAGCCCTCATTTAAAAAAAAAAAATTATTGGTAATATTTTATTCTTTAATAAAAGCAGGATTTAAAGGTTTTAATGACAAAAACCCCAAATCATAAATACTGTATTCTAATGACAGTACAAATATTGGTGGGCAAGAATGGACAGAAGGTTTGCAGTTGCAACAATCAGTAAATGAATTAAAATTATATAGAATAAGGTGTGAAGCATTACAATTAAGAATGCAGCATCAAAGATTTTGATACGCTCTGAAACAAGAGAATTGAAAAATATAAAAATCTTGATTTTTTGCTCTGGATTAGGAGTATAGTGTATTATGTCTCTACATGCAACTATGTATTTAAAAGGCAAATTAGATAATAATTCTTTTCGTTCTAAAGAAAGAATGAACTTATGTGGAGCAAAATACTTTTTTGGCTTTCCTCTGGGAGAAGAGCATCATGTTTGAGAGATCAGTGTATTATTGAGGCTGGAAAGGTGGGATGGTCACTGAAATACACAGAATGGACTGCATCAGATTAATGTTTTTATTGACTGCAGCTCATGAACAGAGGTATTCACAAGTGGCAGAAGGGTTCTTTTAGTGTTTTCAGCCAAAATAACACCTGTCACTCAGCAAGTAACTCTATGCCAAATACAGAATCTAACTGAAAGAGTGAAGTGGGCAGCTTTTGCTCCTTGTAGGCTCACCAAAGTGAAGGAACATCAAAAAGGTTTCAGAAGTGTTTCTGCAGAGACGTTTTTTGTTCTCACTATCAGCTGAGGAGATTAACTGCATATGTAGAACATGGCTCTGTAATACTCTCTAAAGAATTGTGCTACTTTGCAATAGTTTAACTATGACTTAGGGAGGCATTTCCACTCTTGACACTGGCTTCAGCAGCACTGCTCTTGTGTTAGAGAAGCCTTTGGAAGGCAGTGGCTGTAGCTGGTTTTCTGTTCTGCTCAGGACCCAAGCAGTGGCTGCTGTACAGCAGTGACAAACAGAGGGGGAAGGCACCACACAAGAACCTTCAGAAAATTTGTTCTCAGGCTCTGGTGGATTGATGTAATCTTTAGATGTTGCAGTTCTCTCTCAATACTCCATAAAAGTACTTACCACGTTTGAAATTGAAACCTCCTAATTTCTTCACTAGTACTTAGACTGTTCTTTACTGGCCAAACTCTGTGAGAAGACCGTATGACTTTAACTGTTTAATTATCTTTCTAGCATAATCTACGAGTTTTCACTATCTCAGTACTCTGCTGACTGTAGCTCTGGGAAATGAAAGATGTTGTTGTATATACAACACAAATACATGAGTAATTTGATCTTGGAGCCAGCTGATGTTGTCTTTCATTTTAATTTTCATTATGCCTTTGGCTCTGTAGCTGCTCCAATTTTTTTATTAGACAGTACTGTAGAAAGAGGCAATAGAGGGTTAATTGCTGTTCAGGGAAAGTGTTTAAAAAACAGCACCAGCCATATCTTATAACAACAACACTTTCTCATAATGTTTGTGTTTTTTGTCATTAGAATTAATCCATACTTCCAATTCATGATTGCACATATTGGTGCAGCAGAATTGTCTTGGATAGTTAGAGCTTTTTTAATCATCATATTTTTGTTCTTACATTGTTTACAATAAGTATCCAATATTTCATAATTTTTAAAGGTTAAAAAAGTAACTCTCAGACGTAAAGATAATCTCAGTGTCTGCCCCTCCAATTAATAATTGGACCACTTTGCCAATTCAATATACAACCACTTTGAAATGTAGCATAGAAAGTCAAGTGTTATCTGCTTTTAGTCTGGCTGTTCCACAGATGATCACTTTAACAAAAATTTGCTACTGGCTGAATATCATGAGCATTGGAAAGCTGAAGCAGAGCAGTGTCACACTCTGGAAAAAAGGAGTGCATAGTTTGGTGTTTGTTGCAGGTTGTTTTGCATGACTTTTTAATCTCCATATATGTGCTTTATTTCTCCTTGTGACAGTTTTATTGCCCCACAGTAAAAGCTTCAAAAGTAATTGTTTTCAAAACATGACCTTACAAAAATATCAAAGCAATATTTTGATTTAAATGAAAAATAAATAGAAAAGCAGAATACTGGTTAGTGGTGTTGGAAACTAAAGGGAAGAACCTAATGCTGTGATCTTAGAACAGAACTAACCCTGAGCCTCTGCAACAGAAGTGGACCAAAGCAGAGTAACTTGGCAAAAACCAGAAGCTGTGACTTTTATAATAAGCATTGATATTGCAAGGAATATGGCCCACCTTCCCATGTCAGTAGCCAGCCTTGTTTGGTCTGGCAGAGGTAGGGAACTAACTAAATTTATCTTGATGCTATTTCTCTTAAGCATGTTGTTGTCTCTTAATTACATATTGAATAGCATCTGGTGTTTGAAGAATTATCGAATAGAAACACAGCAGGGGGAAGTGTGGCAATATTGATGCAAGCTGATACTTTTTCTGCTGTGGTGGTCTGGAGGCTCTCTCCTGGCCACTGAGACATCCTGCTTCTTCCTCAGCCTGGCCTGAGGTGCCCAAAACATCAATTTTGTAACACTGCTGTCAGGGCCAAATTTAGATCTCAATTTTGATTTTGTAATACCAGGTTTTCATAACTGCTAGAACATGTGGAACTAAACTGTTTCCATCTCTTGTCTTTTTTCCCTTTCAGTCACCAGGGGAAAAAAAATTATTGAAAACAGTTTCCTGCGGGAGATTCAACAAAAGCATTGCAGTGCTCTGTTTGTGCGATGAAATCAAAGCAACTGGAAACTGTTTTGTTGTCTGAGATTGAGTGATCTATTATTTCAGTGGCACTAAGGAGTCACAGTGGTTTCTGAAAACCCTTTAGAGTACATAGCTCTTCCTTAGATGCTGAATCACCTTGGAAGAGCATTTCTCTGCCTCACACAGGTCATGGAAGAGTAAACGTGTTAGTTTATGAAATACTCATATGTGCCAATAGTGCAGTCAGGTTTATGGGCTTGTCTAGGAGTTATATGTAAGTTAAATGGTCTTTATAAACTATTGTTTTCCAAAATCAGAAAGGTAGGAATCTTCTTACTTTAAATCTCTAATTAGGCAGGGGAAGGAAGGCAACTACAAAACAGACAATTTTATCTTTCCATTGCCTTGAACAGCTCTTGAAGCACAGATTGTCTGAAATAGCTGCCATAATATGTTTTTACTTTTCAGGCCATGGAGCTTAGGGAATCAGATTTTTAGTATCTACATCATCTCTTTCCTCTTGGGACTGAAGCTGGTTACCATAGCAAAATGGCAAGGAAGCTGATAAGCAAGTAGTACCATTTGGCAAACAGGATATAAATTTATTTTGTTAAGACAGAGGACTGTGAAAAAAACCTATTGCTCCTAGATTTTTTTTACTTTATTGTGTTTTATAATGACTGTGTAGAATATTGTGAACAGATATTGAACAAAATTCTCTTGCTCACTAACAAGCGTGGCTGCAAATAAAAGGAGAGTCAGTTTTAAATCTCTGGAAATCTTTAATATTTTCACCGAAAAGTCACACAGTAACACAGATATTACACAGTAATTTCACTCCTTATGTTTTGAGGTGTTGCAAAGATGCCGTACTGTGAATTAAATGAGCTCCTGCTAAACAGAATAAATACAGATATCTGTCCCCCTGCCACTTAGAAATTACATATCAATATAGTTTTTGTTATTTCTTGATGAAGCATGGTCATCTGAGTCTTGTAAATCAGTCTGTGAAGTCCCTTGGGTTTGTGTAGGGTGATGTGAGTGAGTGCTGAATAGTTAAACTGCTTGGTATTCTAAATGTTTTCAATAATGTCAGTTCTGATGGTGTTTTTTGTACTCCCTCTCTGTATCCAACATGAACCATACGCCCTGAACAGCCCAGCCTGGGTCTAAGGCATCATCCCAGGAACTGTATCTTAGTGTGTGGACCCCATTGGGGGGAATTTTTGGTGTCACAACACCAATTTGTCCAGAAAGACCTAAAAGGAGCTTGTTTTCAGGACTGAGGTGTTCCTCGTTCTGCTGGGCCAGTTCTTGATGTGTAGCCTGGCATCTAAACCACCTTGGTCTCCTGTTCTTGGTGAAAGACTCGAGTCATTGTTTTGGGGATGTTTTTGGGGGTTTGTGCTAGTGACTGTAAGTGAAATGAAATCTCAGAGTCTTGGGATTAAAGGAGAAAACTGCTTATTTCCTTAAAACCTTCTTTGTTCTCAGTTTTATTAGTTAAAAATATATCATACATGCTTATACCATTTTATAAACCCTTACAAATATTCTAATTACTGCACAACTCCAATAGTGAGGATTTGAGAGTCTTGCTGTAATCTGGGCATGCAAAAGATGCTGTTTAGTTTTAACCCCTTTGGGCCCATATTAACCAGACTGAACTTGTAAAATTTCTGTTCATTGGTTGAGAGTCTCAATCAGGGCACACATGGAGTGGGAATCAGAGTAAATCCCAGGAAACCACTATTTTGACATCCTTTAAATGTTTTGGTTTTTTTTTTTTTCAATATAATAAGCAGTGGCTGGAGGGTTTTTTATGCTAGGGGGGATTTGTCACTGTCCTTAGCATATGAGCACATTCAAACAGTTGGAGTAATACCAATCAGATTTTTATGGAGAGGTTGTTGCTCTTGGGATGTGAGTCCATGTTTGAGATGGGGACAGCTCCTCTCCTGAGCAGTGTCCAAATTGGTTTGGGAGTCTTGAGCACCTCCTGTGAGCTCAGGGCTTGAGGAGTATCCTGCAGCTCTCCTGCCGTTTAGAGTGGCTCCATATTTTGAGGGAATGGGCTGGGCCAGAAACTGTTTTTTTTTATTCTGCAAGTAAAAAATTAATAAAGGCAAAAGGATATATTTGGGCTCATTAGGGAATAGAGCAAAGATCTGTATTATTAAGAATCTTGGAGGTCTGACAGTCTTTCCCCTTGGAAGAGATGTGAGGTGTTTCAGATAAGTCTGTCCTCAAAGGGTGATCCAGTACAGCTTGTGCAAGTCTCAAAAAGTCCTACTGGAACTGACCTCTGTTTAGGGAAATGTTTACATTACACCATCAGAACAGGCTTTGAGCATTTTGCTTGAAACAAATACCAGCAATGGGCATGATTTTTTTTTTCTTTTTATTAAAAAATAGTTGGGAAATAAAAGGTTGCAACACAAGTTTTCAGCAAAAGTTATATGACTGTTTCCTTACAAAACACAAAACATAACACACGCGGGAGTGAAAGAGTGACAAAACTCTTCCTTCGTGTTTGTCCAGCTGAAATGTACTTCAGACTTAGCATCTCATTTTTGTCCTCATTTAGAAATGTAAAAAACGTATGTTATTATCTAGAAACATAAAATTTTGAGTTGAAACTAGATTATAAAAACTGCTCTGAAACCTTGTTAATACCAACACTTTACCCTCAGTATTTTAAGCACTATTAAAAAATAATGGTTAATGTACCTTTGAAATGTTTTTGAGCCAGATATGTAGGTACACAAACATGAAAATATTAGTGTTCCTCTGCCAGATCTCTCTGCGTGAGTTATAGGTGACTTCCAGTGATGGAGCAATGATGCATTTTTAGATTGATTTGTGTCTCAGTAGTTCCCAGATAATAGATAACCAAAAGCAAGATTGCAGAATTACCAGTGGAATTGCACCTTTTATTTGTGAAGTAGTACACAGTGGAAAGAAAATATATTTGAGGTCCTATAAGGAAGTTTTGTATTTTAAAGACTAGAGAGGTAAAATACACTGGAATTAAGAGCCTGTGGTTTAAATATGTGTTGGATTAAGGAGCCATGGAAGGGGCTGGATTCTGGCTGGTGCTTTGTTACCAATGGCAGTTTTCCAAAGAGTAACCAAGGTTTTTTTCTCTCTCTCTCTCTTTTTTTTTTTCTTCTTTTTTTTTTTTTTGTTTTTGTTGCAGCTCGTCTCCAATGTTCTCATCTTCTCCTGTACAAACATTGTAGGCGTGTGTACCCACTACCCAGCAGAGGTGTCCCAAAGACAGGCTTTCCAGGAAACCAGGGAATGCATACAAGCCAGGCTGCATTCTCAAAGGGAAAACCAGCAGCAGGTAAGAGCAACAGTTGGAAATTTAAAAAAAAACAAACCAACAAAAAAACCCCACTGAAACAGAATTAGCATGCAAATTGTACCTCTAGGATGGGATTTGCAGGCTTCTTGCTTCATGAGTAATCCAGGCAAGAATAGGTTGTTGTTAGAGGACAGGATTTTTTAAAGGTCTGAAAGAAAGCTCAGGGGTGTAGTTCTTGTCCAATAATCTGATGGAGTTTTCCAGAGACAAGCAACATATCCAGTGGCATGTGCTCTGTGGATTAAAATTACACTGTACACAAAGAATCTGCACATGTTTTCTGCAGCCATCGTTGCTGCCAAGTGTTAAATGCAGATGTAACACACAGGCTTTGGACTTACCCTCTTTGTAAGGTCAAAGCCTGGCATGATTGTCAGCCAAGCCACTGCCAAATGGTAGCTGTAAAGCAGGCAAGAATTGGTCCACGCAACATAACATTCCTTGATGCCTCCAAAGAAGGTCTTCTTCCCTCCTTTCCCAAAGGTTACAACACCTGCTTACACACCTGTCTGTATCTTATTGGCTTCAAATGGATTATATTTCAAAAAGTAAGATTCATCATCAGTTCATTTGTTTTTTTGCTATAAAAAGCCCTCTTGCTGCTGACATACAGCTTAGTTGTTGGGGTACTGAATATATCTGCTCCCCTAATTCATTTGTGGGTTCTCTTGAATGAATCTCTTGTGTCGTCAGAATTAGACACAAAAGGTCTTTTGGGGCAACTTAACTATTCCCTTGCTAGCACACATCTCTGCCCCGCAGTTCATCTCATAGTCTGCTCAGTCCAATTTAATTGAATCATGAAATGGGACTTCCACTCATCCCTTGGGAGATATCTCAGAGCTTGGTTATGAGTTTGGGAAGAGGTCACGGGAATGAATCAGCTGGGGAGTCTTTGCATCTCTGTGGCAGCTCAGTTTCATTTTCCTTCAAGTCTCAGCCCATCTGCATGTCTGGATTTGTGTTTTGGCACTGTTTCATCAGGTACCTCTGGTTGACATAGCTGCTGTTCAATCCTTTCTGTGAAATAACATGTACACGGGCTTATTTGATACTTTATGTATGAAAACAAGATTCACACTCAAGACTCCTTCTTCTTTTGCAACAAATATTATCTCAGAAAGGTGAAATGAGCAGCCACTCCTCCTTCCACACCTTGAAGTGGAGGGAAGGATTGAGCCAAGAGAATATTCCATTTTACTTATTGATTACAGCTCTGTCCTCCCTGATAAGAGACTGCCTTAGCAGCATGGCTCAGATGCCTGTGCTGGGCTGGATTTGGGCTCTTCTGTTTTAGAAGCAGCTCCCGAGAACAGTCCTGACAAATGCCCTATTTGGCTGCTTTTTTCTTCTCCCACACTCCAGGAAGTACTATACCATCATAAGAAAGCCAGGACATCAGAAAAACGTGGGTGAAAGCCAGTCACTGCCAAGTGCTCTTCAGTCCCTCCAGCAGTAACTGCGGGTCCTGGCAGCTGGAGACTCCTAATGAGATTATTTGCTGCCACAGCCTGCGCTGACACTGATCTCCAGGTTCATTTCAGATGCCTCTCTATGCATAATGCATTGAGATAAGCATGAGGTGACAGCAGACACAAATAAGGACAGCTCAGCCCACATCTGGGAGAGCCAGTCTCCAAACAGGAGTGGAGGAAAACACAACTGCACAGCCCAACACTGTTATTTATAGTGGCTTGTCTTTTTCTGGAGATCGATGGTGCTCCTGTGTGCTGTTCTCTGTTAAAGGCAGGCAGATTTTCTCAGGAAAATGACCTTGTATTTTCCTTTATTAAGCATCTACCAGCACCCAAAATTAACCTGAAAGTAAATAGAGAATCCAGAATATCCAATGCAGAAAAGAGAGGACTTGTGATTTCATTACTTGAGATAACCTAGGGCAGAGCCATAACAGGAATCACTGTTATTTGCCCAGAAGAAAATATTCTTGGATGAAAAATCAGGTGTTCTCTCATTTGAGTGAGAGATGGGTTGTTGGGACTACACTGTCTTAATTCTACTATTGCATGTTTTTTGTCTCTGGAAAGTTGTTCTCTCCTTTTTTTATCTCAGCATCACTTTTGGTAAAAAGTAACTGTTACTAAACCTCAGGAGAAATGGATAATCTTAAGATACTAAATATTTGTAGTGATTTGAGGTCATCTTGGAAGAGGGCTTCATAACTAGTTGAAATTCCTTTGCAGAGTCATTGTGGGAAAGTGTGTGCCCATGTACACATGTATCCATGTGTACATGTGTAAACAGGGTAGATCTGTGTTGAACTCCTTCATCTGTGTGCCTGTTTTAGACACCAGTGCTCCTTGGGATGCAGCTGTTTAATGTATAATTCAGTGGCACTATACTTGCATGGTTTTTTGAAGTGAGAATTATATATGGATTTGCTCTGGCTTTTTTATCAGGTCAGAACGCTGCCTTGTTATACTTGTAAAACAGCAGTCCTAGTCACCTCACTGGTGCATAATAAATGATTTTACAGCGAGGGCTGCAGCACTTCCTAGTTATTGTATGAAAATGAAAATTGTGCTCTAGTGGAGACCCTAATTTCTCTGCTCCCTTTGAAATCAAACAGAGGGATTTTGTTGTTTTGAAGGCCTTTTCATGTGGCTTATGCCTTACAAATGCATTTGTTATAGCCTTCCCCTGTTATCTTCAGAGGTTATTCTCAGTGATTGTGATGACTCCAAGCAAACAGAATAAAGATAATGCTCAGCTCTGTAACACAGCTCAACTCCCTAATTAGTAGCTGCATGAAGGGATGTTGTGCCACATGCATTTGTTTCACCTGATGATCCTATCTTATTCCCTGATTATTAGTTCAGAGCAGCGCTAGTGCCGCTCCTGGAGATCTCAAGTGTCTTGAAAATATTGATGATTTAATCTGGCAAGTGCCTATGGTGTCAGGAAGAGTAGGGGTGGGGGCTCTCAAGGAAAAGCTACTCGGAAATGTAGGTGACAATCTCCTGGAGTGCTCATGACAGACACTCAGGCTCCTGTCTCTGTTTTGGAAGCCAGTAAACCCTCCATGCTCAAGCGCCCACAGGGAATGTTCCAAACCTGTGGGTGCCCCTGAACCTCCCGTAAAGCTCCAAGTTATTTAGAGGATGTGTAAAATCACACATTAAATAGCAGCTTTCACACATTTGAGGATGCCTATTAGAATATGCAAATGACAACAGTGTATACACCATTTACTCAGGAAAGCAAACAAACGTGTTGTGCTTTTCCACTCAAGGAGTGCATCAATAGCTGACAGAAGCCTAAGGACACGTGCATGATTCATGAGCTGCTTTTTTTTTAAAAAAAAAATGGATATGTAACTGTTAGCACCTGCGGTATGCTAGTGACTGTGACAGTACTTTAAAAAACAAGTATCTTTTCATGACTGCTGCAGTTTTAAGCAGAGACAGAAATCCCTCCAACACATCTTCTGTGTCATTACTATCTCTTCAAAGACTGAAGGCAGATTCAGTCTCTCTGAGCTGCACATTGAAGGGGGAAAAAGAAATACTGGGTAGTGCTACAGACTATAAAATGTCTCAATGCATGCTGAGCACATTTTCAGTGAATTCATCTTCCTCTGGTTCCCCCAGCGTTCCTCTCTCTCCTTAGAGGAAGAAATAAATGGTGAACTTTCAGTTAAAACTAGGAATTAGAACCCAGAAATGTGCTTATACCTGCAGTATGGGCAAGTGGTTTGGTGACCTGAGTACTTGGGACAGGATTGCTGGCCCCTCTGAGTCAGGCCTGTGTTTGAACCCTGCTGTCCCCCGTGCTATTGAGGATTAATGAGCTGTCAGATAAGGCTGGGGACCTTCCTTTGCACCACCTTCTGCCATGTCATCAAGAAGGAAGGCCCTTTTCTTCCTCCTCCTTACTGCTGGGAAAGGAAAATAAAGACAAGAGTGGCACAAGGTCTTGCGATTCTTCAGCTATGCCAGAGCACTGCCTGCAGGTTGGACCAGAGCAGAGCTGATCCCAAAGGAGATGCTCCCCACCTTCATGAGCCATAGCAAAGCCTTTTGAACTTCACAGGGTGTGACTGGGAATAGAATGAAGCTCCAGGCAGAATTCTCAGGTGTGATTCCTGATATACAAAAATGCATCCCCAGGGCACAAATTACCTGCAGATTTAAATTCTATAATTTCTGTGTGAAATTGGCACCAAATTTAGAATAAAAACAAGCACTTGTTTTTATGTGAGTTTTTAGGAAAATCACCAGAAAGTCATCATTTTGTTTTTGCATACTATGTAGGAATAGCTTGCAAATAATGTTACAAAAATCACACAAAAGCTACAATCAGTAAATAAAAGTGCCAAGTGAGGGGCAAGGAGATCCACAAACTGTTGATGATATGTGATTATTAAAAATACTCTTGTAGGTGAGTGGGTGGGTTTACAGCTCTTAATGCAATTGGGCATTAATAGCACTTTAAAGTGTGGCAGTATAATACTTTTCATGCTGGTTTTATCAGGGTGTTTCTATGACATTTTAGCTGCTAAGAGCAAGTTTGTGCCTGCTGGGGGAATGTGCTTAGATAATTAGATAAGCAAGGAAGGAATTTTAAATAGTGCCCAAGGGTGTTGGGGTATCATTCCTCTGGTGTTAGGTGAAGGAAGACTTGGTGGTGTTGTGCAGAGTCTGTGTGGGAGGTCAGACAATATAATTTATCAGAGTCCTTCTAAGAAGGGTGCATGGACACTCAAGTTGCATGGTTCCTTCATTTGCAAGAATTGGCAACCATGAATTGCAAGCCCAGTGCATCTGGAATGAAAAATAATACTTTTTCTTCTAAAACCATTGAATTCTTACCGTGGGGTTGGGAATAGAATTGCACATGACTGGTTAGGGGATCAGCTAGTGGGTTTATGGTGCCCATTTTGCTTGGTTGTACTCATGTCTCACCAAAGGGATGAGTCATTTCTCCCCAGTAAGGAACAAAGTGTGTTTGTTAACTGGGCAGCAGGTGTTTTAATTGGTTCATCTGTCTGACTCCACAGGAGCGTCTCCTGCTCTCTGTACTTCCTCGACATGTTGCCATGGAGATGAAAGCTGACATTAATGCCAAACAGGAAGACATGATGTTTCATAAGATCTACATCCAGAAGCATGACAATGTCAGGTAAGAACAGCAGCCTGTCTCCTAGCCATGGGGAAGGAGGGACCCTCCCATTTCCCAATGCTTGGCCCTGAACACCCAAGGATGAACATGTCAATGACACATAATCCAAAAATCAGTGTAACGACTCTACAGTGTCACTAGCTGACTTTTGAAAGTTTGTTTATAGGATGGTAGGAGGATTGCCTCATTCACGCACCATCTTCCTTTGAGAAGTGACTTGAACTGGTCTCTTTCCTTACATTTTCCTTTTTTATTTCCTTTTTTCTTTCCTGGAGTAAGTGTTGATGGTTTGAGAAGGTGTTATATTGGGGGTCAATTATTTCTGGACAATTACAAGCACCCCTCTGATAAGAGATGATAGAATGCAAGTTAAAAATTGGGAACACTTCCCACAGGGTGAATGGCAGAGCCTGGCTAAGGTCTAGGTTTTCTGGAGTGGTTTCTGACAGTTTGGAATTACAAGCAGGGGGTCCATTAGTGACAGCCTTGACACCTGCTCAGTCACCCAGCAATGTGTTCTCCTTGGTCTACCTGGATGAGGAGAAAAGTTTGAGATCCAGTCTCTGGCAAGTCATGCAAAATCAAACTCAGCCTATTTGTGTTGCTGGGGTAGTCCAGCCCCAGAAGCTTCTGAACATCTCCTGGTTCCCATTGTCCAGTTTCCCAGGGAAAAGGCAATAAAGGAGTACTTCAGGTGGCTTGATTGCTTTATAGGCTGCAGTTGCAAAGTTTAACCTAATCCTGTATTTCACCTTTGCCATTGCACCTGATCTCTTTGGAGATCACTTATGTCTCAGATAAGCCAGGTCCTGGAACTGAGTAGCTGCTCTGTCAGTCTGTTAATACTTCTTTTGAGACACAGGGACTGGGGACAGAGAGCTTCCCTTTTCCATCTCCCCTTACAACAAGAGTTTTTTCCTGTGGACTCCCTGTGTAGCCTTTCTCTCTCATGTAGCTTAAGTATGTTGGTGAACTGTATTTTCTAATACTTCATGCTCAACAAATAAAAGTGAGTTTCTACCATACTGCACCCTCCAATAACTGATGTGAAAAAATCCACATGCAATTCTGATGTGTTTGAAGACATTGCCTTAGGATTGAGGGTAGCTGGGAGAGGCAATGTACAAGCAGAAAACTGGGAGGTTGCTCAGTGTTGAATGTAGAGTCTTATATAAAACTCACTGAAATCAGAACGAGTCTGTGTGCTGGCTTGGGTGGAATTCAGACCTTCAGTTTTTTTGGTTATGACTCAGTAAAGAGATAAAGATCCACTGGCAATACAATGGAGACAAAAACAGTATCAGAAATCAAAGGCAATAACGGTTCAGTGATGAAAAAAAAAGGATATATGCATGGTGATGAAGGGGAGGAGGAGAGGCCATCCACAGTGCCCTCAGCAGACTTTGTGCTACAGTAAATTAAATTTTGTATCTTCACATTCATTATTTCCTTAATGACACTGAGCTTGTTCATGTAGGTATATAAATTTCTTGTGATAGATGCTGATTGTGACTTACTTTTTTCCATTACTTAAAGGTCAACTTGACATTCAAACTAAGTGCAATTCATTAGCTATGCCATAAGACTATGGTATTTTAGTCTTCCACATCAATTTCCATATATCATTATTTTGCAGGTTGGAAAGTTGTTCAGTAGTCAAATCTTAATAAAGCTGATTATGTGTTTAGGATGATACTGATTTGAAAATTTAATTTATATGACTACACATACAAAAGCTAAATAAACAATAATGAACTAAGTTTGCAAATGAAAAATTTTAAAGGGGGAAAGGGAATCTAGTGTAACAATTGTGACTGGAAAAAAATAGACCAAAGATAATGGCTGGTTTGGAGACATGGAGATCTCAAAAGATGCATCAAAAAATGGCACATGGCTTGGAGTACAGAAAGAGAAAAGAGCTATGACTTTCAGCTATGGCTGTGAAGAAACACGAAAGGTGAAACACAAATACACAAATGGGTATGTGCACCAGTCAGTTCCTGATGGGTAGCTAACAGAACACTTGCAAATATTTAATTTTCATGTCTTGCATATTGATTGAATAATATAAGCATTTATGTAATAGTTTCACGTCCGCAGCTTAAAAGTAATTTTAACTCTGTTCCTCATGGTAATGAGTGTTTAGGAATCAGGCCCTTGCAGGTGCCCACTATCTCCAGTGCAAAGGGACTCTAAGGTCTCAAAAGATCTGAAGAGGAAACAACCTAAACGATATCTTCCTCAAAGTGTGGGGTTTGTTGTCTGTACCTGTGAGGTCCTAAATCAAAGCCCACTGAAATCATGGAAAAGGCTGGAAAAGTGAGATAAGAAATAGGAATAAAATAGTGTATGTGCTGAGAGCAAATAGAAAATAACTCAGGAACATCTCATCTTCATGTACTTTAGGGAAATGAATAACTAAGTGCGAATATTAAAGAAAGGAAACATGATTTGGAACAAATGACTCATTTCACACCAGGAGTTCAGCACGGAGCCTTTGCTCTTGCCTGGGTGCACTGAAACCACCTCTAGTGGGAATGACTGTGGATGATTTTGAAGCGTTTACGTGCACACAGAAACACCATGGAGGGGGGAGGTGGCATCTCCGTGATGCTGATTAATGAACTAGCTGAATAAAAGCAAGCATGCTCTTTACTTTGTGCAGGGAAATGCTCAAGGGGAGGCTTTTGAGATGAGAACGCTCCAAGCAATTCTGTTTTGTGTTCGTCACTCTTCAAAAATGTCATAAGAGCTAAGTTTTTATGAGCTAAAGGTTATTGTGTCAAGGCAATTGAGAAGTATGTGAAGTCAGTGCAAGGGTGCTGTGCCCAGCCATTGAATCTGGCTTCCTGTTGATGATTTATCAACAGGAGCATTTCCTCTGCAGTTCAGAGGAGTGGGAAGGTCTCTGTGTTTGCACAGAGGTGTGGGTTTTCCTTCTCCATCAGCTGTATTCAGGGATTCTTTTTTCCCCCATTCTCCCAGATTGTGTATAAAGGTAGATTTTAAATGAAAGTATAATGGACGGGAATTTTTGTTAGCTATTGATTTAAAAGTTTGATTGTCATTTTAATGCCTGGAACCTGACATCTTGATTTTTACTGGATCTTCAGAGCGAGGTTGCTCTCCAAACCCACTGTCAACATGGAAATAATGAGACTCTGGAGGTTTCCACCCAGATGGGTTTAACTTGGGTGCTTTGAACTCAGGAGGCACAGGAGCAAAGCTTTGTGCACTTAGCCTGGTTTGACACTTTGTGTGGGAGAAGTGGCTTACTAAGTTCTCTTCCAGACAAGATAAAATATTTTAATTTTCAGGGATGATTGGATCTGGGCTTTTGGGACCACCTCTAATTTTAATTAAAAACCAAACCCAAACCACTCTACCAGCAGAAAACGTTAATCTAAAATTATGTGAAGTTAATGTGTGTAGGCTTTCTTTTCTAGTTTAAAAATGAAGTGTCCTTAACTTTACAGTTCTGCCATTATATGCTTAGTTTTAGATTCTACGTTACATGGTTCCAGGAGTTTGTTTGTTAGTTTTTAGAGAAAGAGATTACACATTTCTTTTTTTTTTCTTTTTTTTTTTTTTTCCTGTTTGTTTAAGAAAAAAGAAGTCAATTTAAACCTCTATGGAAGAGATCTTCCTCCGGTAGCAGCAGTAAGTCAGTAAAACATAGCCATGATCCTTTAATAAGGAGCAGCTCTGCTATAATATTGCTTACTGTGGTACACTTCTCTTAGAGGGTGGGCTATCTCTCCATAAGGAAAAGATGGTTTTTAAAATGCAAAATATTGGGGTCTTTTTGACCTGAATGAGTAGAAGACAATCTTTTTTTGAGCAAATCTTTTTATCTGGACTTCCTGCGAATGAGTTCATAATCTCCTGATTATTGTTATGGAAAGTAAAGTTCAGAGACTAATTTATCCACAATGAAAATATAATTTCCTGTAATTTTTGGCAGAAAAAGTTGTTTCAGGATTATGTTCTTCTGAAAATTTTAGTGTGGTGACAAAACAAAGATGCAAATGTTTGAGGTTAATACACTTTTTCAATGCCTGTGAACAGAACCTTTAAAAAGGGAATGAAAGTTTCCTGTCCTGATTTATTGAATGAGAATTAACTTTGACAAATCCAGAACCTCAGAGCATGGTTTGACCTTTCCCACATATGTGTGTGTGTGTTAAATATAAAGTCTATTGTCAAAAGCAATCAGGAAAGGAGTTCCCAAGACTATGCAAGTAATTTTGGGTAAACAACAAGGTGAATTATGTAACTAAATTTGTTCATGTTATCATGAATGAGATTATGTCTGATAGACAAGCCCTGAATTATGCATAGATAATATTGTTTATCTATCATGCTTCCCAGACAGAATTTTAAGTGTTTTACATTACTATTGCTATTTATAGTGTCTCACTGCAGTGATAATGGCTTTAATGTTATCTAGGTTTGGCCAAATATAGTAATCTCTGTGCTATAAAAGGAGGCTTGAAGTCCTCTGTGAAGGGATAAAGCTTGGCTTTGTCACTGAAATTCCTTTGATGAACTGTTTCTAGAAGCTTATTTTAGGGCTGGCATCCAAGTGCAGTAAAAGTGACAGTTTCCTCTCTTCACCCCTTCACATAATTCTTATGAATCATGTACTCAACAACATTAACAACATCAACCTGTTTTCAGAGTTTCTTAAACTTCTTGACAACTTGAACTAAACCATTTGCAGAAATGAAACAAGACCATTTACTTTCAGCTTTTTAAATGAAAAACATTTGCAACTTGTCTTCTGATTTAGTGACATTCTAACACCAAAAAGTTCTCCCCTTAGAAACGACCAAATTTTTGCACTTTGGCTGAGTGTCAGGGTTTTCAGACCAGCTGTGTCAACCTAACCTCTTCACTTTTTAGGTATTGTGATGCCTAACTAGTTGCTTATGAAGTTTTTTAAATTCCCAGGTTGCAAGGTTCTATAGAATTGTGAACTATGACATTTGAGGAAAAATTCAACTAAGCAAATATCTTTTTCTTCCCTCCTCCTGCTGTCCTCACACGCAGAACATCCATTCCTAATGTTTCTTGATGGTGAAGGACTTATTCTCCTTAACAAATAAAATTACATTACGGCAGGTATAAATTTCTGACAGTTCCTCCGTGGATATTTTCAAGTATTACACAATTCCTCATCTCAGCCAAAGTTTGTGTAGTTTTAATTTCTCTGGAAGGCCTCATTGCCAGGAAAGGGCAGGACCAGTAACTTTTTTAATATTTACTGTATAATCCATCTTCCTCCTTGTCTTCTTTCCTTTCTGTGGGGAGGCAGAATGAAAATTGATGGTTTCTGTTTAAAAACAAGGAAGGGCAGCATTAAGCAGGAGAAAGCCCAAGAGCCACTTTTCTCCATGTCTTGCATCCTTGCTGCTGCTCTCTGTGCCAAGCCATGAGCTTCAATTTCCTCCGAAGTGTGTTGGTGGGTTGGTTGGTTGTTTCTCAGAATCAAGGTTTGGCACGACCTCTCCTTCCTTTTCTTTATTCAATGCTTGTGCCCACGAGCAGTAGAAAGTTATTTTTGCCCGTAGGTGAGGGGTAACTCTGGGTTTCATGTGAGTTCAGAGCATTTAATTGCTGTAACTTCTGGTTGAATCTGTAGGATGAGAAAAGTGAGTAGGAGAAAAAAGAGCCTGCCCACATCTTTCCCCAAATGACAGCAGTGAATTTTACCTAAGCAGGAACTCTCTCTGTCAAGAGCCGCCTCCTGGGAGTTTCACCTATGCCTGGCAGATGTGAATCTTTGCTTTTTAACGTTGCAGATTTTTCTTTTCTCTTTCAAGTTAGCAATAAGTTTAAGGAAGTGCAGAAGTAGGTTTCACCCTTGGATGAAGGTGAAATACTCTGCTCTTACCACCAGTAATCACTTCTCTCTTCCTAATCAATTTGTTGTTTTTGAGAGGAAAAAGTCACTTGTCTTTTGGAGATTGTCATTGGAGCTAAAATTCACGTGTAAAGAAATTCGCTTACTTTGCAGCCCTGATACACCTGGAGTTGACCTCAAAGTTCAGCAATAAGTCTGGATGTTATTATTACAGGGGATGTTTCTCCCTCTCGATAACAAATGTATTGATGGTTCAGTCATGAAAACTTTGAAGCCAAAAAATACAGCAGTTTTATAGATTTTAGCAAATCTACCTCTTTGTGCGTGTGCATAGCAACCATTGAAAACAAATACAAGCTGCCTTGTTCAAGTATTCATTTCCTCTGTGATCTTCCCCTTTGAACTGGGAATATACTGTGATCTTGGTCCCTGCTGGGAGCCCCTGGTGTCTTCAGGGGCGTGAGCGAGCCTTGTACCCTCTGAAGAGCAAACCAGATAAATAACTGGCTGCAGGGCACCGTGCTGGATGCAGCCTCTGAACACGTGTGCTGGAATAAAGATAACATCCCACGAGTGCAGGTGCCAGGTGACTGCAGCTCTTCAGCCACCAGCGAGCCATCAGCAATTAGGAGGGGCCTGTGATGTATAATTCACACTCTGCTATTCTGACTTTACACAAGGGCCTGTGAGGTTCACAGGGTGAGGGATTGAAGAGTGTTAGATGTTTTAATGATGAAATACTGTGGAGAGTAATTTGGAGAGAATACTGAAGGTGCCTGGAGAAGTTTAGAAAGCAGAATTTTAGCTCATCAAGGTTATTTGGATTCTCTTTTTTTTTTCAATGAGTACTAAGAATATATTATTTTTTTAAAAAAATGTAAATATGACTACTGATTGGTCTGATTAAAACAAATGTATCAAAATTTTGGTTAAAAACCCCATCAAATTGTATTTATTCAACTAATTCACTCCCAGTCCTCTCTACTCTGGAGTAACCTTGACAAGAAAAATTGAGTATTTTCTGAACAAAACTTCTCTTTTGTGAAGACTTGCTTTTACAGAGCTGCTTTTCTCCTGTAAAGACTCTGAAATTTCAGTTGATGAACTGCTTTGTCATGCAGTTAACATGCAAAGTGGTTTTAAGAACATTGAGTTTATATAACATTTGAAGAGGTTTTTATTAAAATCATCATCCCACCTTTTGCTTCCTCCCTAGATGATAATGACTGAAAAGCAGAAATTAGTTAAACTTTTTATTCTGTAATGCAGGGAACTTTGCAAAACTATTTGAAGCTCTCTTGCAGAAGCTATAAAACAGGCACAGTTTCGGATGGGGATGGATTAACTTCTCTTGTTTTATACTATATTTATATCCCCCAACAATTGCTGCTAATTTGTGCATCTGTTCCTACTGGTGTATATATAATTTTGACACTGGATAAATAATGAAGAGACAAAAGCTGAAACCAATTAGTGGAGAAGAGTTCTCAAGTGGTCTGGCATCCTGTGACTCAAGTTAGTACCATTGCTAACTTGAGTCTATGCCCTTCAGTAAATGAAAGTCATAGTGTAGTTTCTAAACTTTATTTTTTATTAACTTTGCTCTATACTAAGTGATGAAAAAGCTGGGGAAAGGTTGGTACTGACTGTGCAGTCTGCATTCTGCAAGTGGAGTTTTTGTAAGAGACCAAGCTAAGAACAGGTCACCTCAGAAACAGAACTAACAGAAATGAGGAGCACCAGAGGACTACACAGAACAACAAAGGAGGCAAAAGACCAAAGGTTTAAATAATTTCATCACACTCATCGCACTGGCATGGCATTGCCCTTGTGGAATTATAGAAGTGCTCTTTTTAGAAATCTGAGATTTTTCTGTGCCCATTCGTGTTTCTCTTACAAAGCCCAAGAAGTATGCACACAATTTTAAATGGTGGGAATAAGCATTTGTAAAATTGTGTAGATTCTGGGGACTTGGAAGTTTCCAGGTAGCTTTCAGAGATTGGGAAGTGTCTGTGTGATGCTTTCTAATATGCAATTTATATTTTAAAATATAGCAACATAGGTGTTATCTTCCTTGATACCATGACCAGCTCTTTGTGGTTGCTGTGTGTGATTTTGGCAAATATCTGAGGCTCTCAAAGGCACTGAGAAAATCTAAGGATGTTCTTGACAAGTAACCATGTCTGGTGTTTGAGTCAACTCCTAAACTGATGCCTTAAATATATAGCATGATCATCAACATTCAGAATCAACTTCCTCATCTGCAGTTCTACAGAACCAACCCCTGAGACCAAAAACCTGGTGTGACTGTTTATAAAACTTGGATTTGTGTGACCATCAACAAAATATTCTCTCCTAGCTTCCTGTTGCAGAGACGTCCCCAGTAAGTGGCATGCAGAAGGCTGGGTGTCCAGGGCTTTGTTGAGTTGTAGGATCAGCTGTAAATGCCTGTTTGTCCCAGCA
This sequence comes from Zosterops lateralis, assembly GCF_965231275.1. Lineage (NCBI taxonomy): Eukaryota > Metazoa > Chordata > Aves > Passeriformes > Zosteropidae > Zosterops > Zosterops lateralis. The sequence goes on along the minus strand of NC_139767.1, from coordinate 28,109,907 downwards.
GTAACTGTGCAAAGCATCTGGAAGCACAACTTGCCCTCTCACATCAAGAGGAAGGTGCATGTAGGAGGCAGTGGAAAATTTTCCCAGCAGAGTTGCAGTAGTAACAAAGTACAGATCCACCATGTCAGCCCAAAACCCCATTGTTTTGGGTTTTTTTGATGGAGGTGGTTTGGGTAGGTTTTTAATTTAAGCATGATTCTTTGCAGAGTGTGATCATACACTGGCTCCATTCCTGCTCACTGTGGGGAACGCTGCTAATAGAGGGTTTCTAGGACAACCCTTCTTCTTCTCACAACTACTTCATTTCTGTTATCTCCAAGGCCTGGCAGACCCATACATCAGTGCTGAATGAAGCAGCAATTCAGAGCTTTGTAACTCCCTGGACCATGAAGGAAATGAGAGAACCTGTGTCACAGAGCTGATGGGATATTAGTGGGGAGGAGAGGTAGGCAAAAAATATGAGGAAGAGAAAAAAAACCTTGGAAAGAAATGAGCAAATTTACCAATTGTTAGCATGTCTGGAGGAAAAGAGAAGGGACAGTGGAAAGCAGATGTAGATAGTGGACAGTTATGTGCCATAGCAGGGCTGGTGGAAAGCCTCCATTCCCAGGAGCATGCACACCAATGCACCAATGCTTTGTGCCTTGGCTGTTTCCAAAGAATCAGCTAATAAGAATCAATTTGTAGAACAAAACAAACAAAACTTTGGCTTCTGCTCAGAGGAACTTGAGCAATTGCAGTTACAGATCAGGCTTCAACAAATGCCAAGAGCTGATCCATAAAAGTATAATTATTCTGTTTCATTTGGAACCTTTTGTTCTGGATTGCATTCAAAACTACTGTAAGCCCCTTTGTGAGATTCATTTCCTTTCCAAGCAAGAGAAAAAGAGGCCTTTTCATTTAATAGTTCTACTTTGCTTCAATTAAAAATGAGAAAAAACTCACGTCCTTGCCTTTTTTTCCCTAAGATTCATCCCTTCTGTGGAATAGTGGCCATCAGATCACAGTTTAAGATGACAGGTCTCATGTACAGACAAAGTTGTGTTACAGAGTGTAAATTGTAAGTGATATTCTGTTCTTACTATCCAGTACTATTTATAATTTTCATCTGCAAACTGAGTAAAATTTTGTTGTTGAAATTGGAAGTTACTACAAATTTCTTGCAAAGCCCAGGGACATTGAAATTGCAGGTGTGGCATACCTGCTCAGCTGCTTTTCCTTGCAAGTATGCAATGGGGGGAAGAAGTGAACTGAAAATGGTGTCTTGTCTGAAAAGTTATAACCTGAGATGGACAGTGAGTGAGTTCTTTAATTTGACTTGGTACTGAAGCTGATCAGAGTTCATAAATGCTTGGCTCCCATTGCAGAAATGTCCTGATGACCACGTCTTGAGGGCTATGAGGAGCTGTGCCTGAGGAGCCAGCAGGGAGTGTGCACAGACACACTCACACTGTGTGCTGGCTCCTCATGGTTGCTGGCTGTACCTGTGGGGGAGTTCAGTTCAGAGGAGCATCTTTCTGTGCCTCACTAAAATGGAAACCCAGATAATTAATTGATTCAGTTGACATTCCATGTGGCAGAAAGTACAACACAGAGGTAGCAAAGACCTGAAGAGGCACAAGTGATGAGGCACACTGTGCTCATTGGGAGTGTAGCAGCTCGACCCACACCAGGGTAGGTTATCTGAATTCAGTTTTCCCATGTGCCAGAGGGCGCTTGAGGCCACATCTCCTAGGAGAGGCCATAAATGAAGAAGGCATCCTCATTCTCTTTTGTTAATTCTGTTTCCTTTTTTTATAAAAGAATCAAACCCCGGAGCAGCGGCTTGAATCCCACTGTCCCATGTCACAGCGTGCACCGTAATCAGCAGGGCAGAGCGGAGCGCTCGCTGTCTCTGCCTCTAATTATTCTGAGTATTTTATATGTAATGAGCAGCTGCAGCATGAGGTCCTCAGGGCACCCCTGTTCCCAATCCAAAATAGCCAGTTGTCCAGTTCAGGCTGGATTCAGGCAGAGGGAAAATTAGATCCATGTTTTCTCACGTCTTGGGTGACGAGTCTTAGGAGATTGTTTTCTTGCTTTCAATTTCACTCCATTTACTTATAAATAGCAGGTATTTGCAAAATACTATGGAATTAAAGATACAAATTTCTGTGTATGTTTCTGTACCTTAAAGATATGCCAGTTTTTTGTGTCAGACTGGTGGTATTTTAGCTGGCAGGAATCTTGGCTCCCAGGTAAGATTTGGCTATAGTCATGAAGATGGCAGCAAGGATGTGGGAGGGATTCTCTTAAATGCTGGACACATACTGTTTCTTACTGTAGCTGCTGACTTAGTCTGAGCCCTGTCTGTATTTATTAATTCAAACAAACAAATAGCAACCAAAGAAGTAAATTAATCAACAGTCAAGTATTCCTGTAAGGTGCTATCACGAGGCTCAAACTGAAGTGACAAATTACTTGCCAGGGTCTCTAGCCCCAGTGGTCTTTGATTAACCACAGCATGTCCTAAGGAGCCAGAAGGTGCAGAAGCCAAGAGGATCCTGGGAATGATGTGCTTTTAGCTTTGACTGCTTTTAACTTCTTTTCTGGATCTGTTTACAAGGATTTTAGTGACTGGATGTTGTTAGCAGGATTTTTTTCAGTTGCATAAGGATTGAGAAAACAGTATCTGTCTGACTCTTCCACAGTGAATGGCTTTCAAGTTAAGCCATGGCTGCAGTTATTGTGCTCTAGCTGTGACACTATAAATAAAGTTATTAACAGCAATATGTAAATGGGTTTCTATTTTTGTTCCCTGTATTGTTTGCAAAATCTAGGGCAGTTATTCAGTAAGAATCATCTGCTGTTTAGCACTGAGCCTACCAGCATTTGATGTCGTGTGGGCTGCTGCACTTCCCACCCCTCCACACTGCTTGCTTTCTTTCTTTGCAGTGGCTATTACAATCCAGCACTTTTGCAAGTTTGTTTATTGTGGTATGTAAGAATCAGAGTAGCTGCGCTAAGCATTTTCAGGCTTCCTGAGAGTGGCTTGGTGCGTAAGAATAGGGAATCATCTCCTAATAGCTGAACTACAGGAGCATTTAACCCAGCCATGCAAACACCAAGTACCACAGCTGCCATTTGCCTTAGTGAGCATCTTGCAAATTCCAAACTGTTCAAAGATTTTTACGGTTTGTGTTCTGTTTGCACGCCCCGTTTCCTTCCGCTGCCCTCTGCGCTGCTCCAGGTCTGCCTGGCAGCCCCAGGCCCTGTTCACGCTGGGAACTTGTACCACATCAATTCCTGCAGTTACAGCACAGAGCCCCAGGGAGAACATGGCTGTGTTGTTTGAGGAACACTTTACTACGGTCATGGCTACTCCTGTCTGGAAGAGCAAAGCTTTAAATCTTTCTAATCCAAGGCATCTGTTAGAAACCTGAATGTATCAGTGCTAGGGACAGGATCAGTGTGGCTGTTAACATGGATACTCTAAAAGACATTTCACTTGAGACAGTTTGATCAAACTCCTTCCTTCTCTGCAGGTGAATTCAGGTCTGGATTCCTCAGATCCCCAGCAGGGGAAGTCCCAACCTATCTGTCCTGTGGCTCGTTAGCCACAATTTTGTTGCCAGCTGTGTTAGACTTACATGGGCATGTGTCCTCCCTGGCACTTAAATTCTATTTCATGCAGCTCTGTGGAAACCGAAATTGCTGCTACTGCAGTGATATAGAAAGTAAGCAGAAATGAGCTTGACTGGTTTTGTATAGATGTAGAAAGATCTGAAACAGCAACTTTCCTCTTATTTTTATGCTATGAGACACATTACCATATTATATGTTTTAAGTGGTCTCCAAGGTGGCTTTCTATGCTCCAGAAAAGATCTGGTCAGGCTCTATTGAGTTTATTGATATTAGTACACTGGTAAACTAATAGCTGTTTGCAGGAACCACATTCAATGATAATATTTTGAGAATATTGAGAGTAGCAAGCAAATGGCTTAGTGAAATATCTTAATGCATTAACACAGAAATTAAATTTTCCATTGGAAAATGCAAGAGAAAAGCCATTTCTTTATATGCAGCTCTATTATTCTGGTGGTAGCAATTACAGTAATTCTCTGGAAATCAAGTTAAAATTATATGTCTGCTTCATTATAAGAAGAAACCAGTGATTGCAAAAATCAGGGGAGATTTAAGGAAAAGTTAGAGAGACTTATATATGCAGTGAGCAGACCTGCCATCACCATGGTTCCTGGTCCAGCATGTCAGGAGTAGGGTTTGTGTGGATGTTTCCTGGAGTTGGGAGGCCAGGATCCACATTCCTGCTTTGCCAGGGTTTTCCCTTGTCACCTTGAGCATCTTTATGTATTTTATCTATATTCCATACTGCTGTTTCTAGAAAATAGTGTGTTGTTGCTTTTCCAGCACCAATGACATTTTAACGATTGCCTAATGTCACTGCTTACTCTCTATGAAATCATGGAAATATGCCAAGTATCTGGGATATGAGATGTGTTAGGGGCTGAAGAGGTGCATGGAATTTCATATTCCCTGTTCAAGGACCATCTTTGCATAGAAATCCTTATGCAGTAACTCACCTGAACTGCCTTCTGAGGAGGAGTGGGTTTACTACTGATACCAATTGTACAGAATTTTATTATATTTACCTTGAATCTCCATGGAAGCTGGAGTTTTCTGTGTCACTTAAGGAAACCTAAGATAGATATCAAGTGCCTCTGGTCAATTCAGATGTGATGGTAGGTGATGTCTTAAAAAGGAAAAAGCCACCAAACCCTTAATGTTAAATTATAACTCTAGTACAGTTGGGAGGCTTTAGTTGTGAGTTGAGGGTGTTTATTCATTATTGGTTCTTATCAGGTAGGGAAAATTAATGCAGTGTACAACAACCAGATAACGAGTTCAATTTCCGGCAGGATTTTTTCCTTTTCATTTGATTCTGGCATCGCAGCCAATCTCCCTTGTCATTGAAAACATGAATGTGGTTTATTATTAAATTTATTATCAGGTTTGTTTACTAATCAAATAACACTGATCCCTCAGTTAATGAGCTGTACCATTTTCTTTGGACAACCATTTTAACTTTCAAAATACCTGATGAAGAATTATGTCTTCATTTTACAGTTCCTCTCCTCTGATGTTCGTTGGTGTTTCTCAGAAAAGTGATCATTATATAGTGTGCACAGTTAAGTGTCTCTAAATGCTTTGGGCCTATTTCTCTTTACAGTGTAATTTTAAAAACACAACTGCTCAACTACATTTAAAAGTATAGAAGTGAGGAGACAGCAAGTCCACTCATGCTGACTGTTCCAAAAAGGGCAGGAAGACTCATGTTCATGTTCTTCAACATTCAGTTTTCCCACCAAATGGCCTCTTTGTATTATTGATCTAATAAGCTACCAATGGAAATCATGTATACAGAACATCACATTGTTTGCCCCTTCTCAGCTTATCCATTGGGAGTCTGTATTTTGCTACCTACCCACTTTGGGAAAGACACAATTGCTCCTTAATGTTTTAAATTATAACATTTATATACTAATGTAATGTTTTCATTATGTAGTGACTTTCCAGAGGGAAAACCCTGACTTGCTGAAATGACAAATTAAATAAATCCCAAAAGGACAGGACACTGGGAAAGCTGGGGGAAAGAGCAGAGAAGTAAGGTTAGATTGAAGTGATGGCTGCATGAAGAAATTACTGCAGGTCTTTGGTTAGGGAGTACAAAAGCATCATTGTTTGCCTGAATATCCATGATACCAGAGAAGAACAGACTGAAGGCAGTTTTCACAGCTATGAAGAGCTCATTCTTTCTCCATCAAATACAAAGACCTGAGCAATATATAACAGAAAGCATCACAAACCTGATTAGAGGCAATTTCATCTCTGTGCCATGTGCCTGAGCCAGGATATACTTGTGAAACTGTTAACTGTGACAGAATATATTACTCTCTTGCCTTCTCTGACAACCAATTGATTGCTGGCACACAGTCTCTTTGCAACAGGTTTTCTTTTGCTTTAATGCTTAAAATTTTAGTTGTTTCTTTTTCCTACCATGCTGCTTCTACAGCTTCAGTCAATTTTGCAATTGTCTCAAAGAGAAGGCAGGAAGGAATAATGCCTTCTTGCCCTGCACAGAACTACAACTGTGTTGGTCCCTTTTTTCAGAATTCTCTTAGCTCTGTTGTCCTACTTATTGGTATACAGCAGGATTTTGGTATCAGAGATTGCTCTAATCCCAGAAAACAAACTGCAGGAATGCTCAAAGGAAAAAACACACCTGAAGCTTGAAAACCAGAATATGGCTTTTCCTTTCTGTTTTACATGCAGTTCTGGATTTCAGGCTGTCTTGTGGAACAAAAATGAATCTGAGATTTATTTTGGTGTGGGCTGGATTCAGCTCCAGTTTGGATGGACCTGCCAGCTCTTTTGTACTGGTCAGGCAGAGATGGGTTTGGGCTTGCCCAGAGCCACAGCAAAGGCACGTAGCTGGAGTCAGCACTGTGCATGGTTCCTTCCTGCAAAAGGCTCTATCCTTCAGCTTTGCCCTCTTAAACTTCCTTGGAGATGGAATGGATTCAGCATCTTTTGCATTTACATGGTTTTTTTTTTCCCTGACCAGAATGATTGTAAAAAAAAATTAGCATTCCCATCAGTCCCTTCTTAGAGAAATGAAAAAGGTCTAAATTTCCTCCTTCTTAATAAGACAAATTCTTATTTAGAATGGTTGGATCTCTTTTTTAGGTTTGACAGACAGCAGTGTCTAATTCAGCTGGCAATGATGGAGGATTAAAATTCCTTTCACTCATCTCAAAACCATCTATAGTGTGTCACACCTATAGTTCAGCTGGTAGCCACTGCATATCTATTTTTATTTGGTTTTGCCTTCCTCAAGTAGTTTTTCTTCCCAAAAGACTATTTATTACTCTTGTGTCCAGTGAAAAATCAATCTGGTTAAATATAGTCTGCTGAAATAGGAAAATCTTGTAACTCAAAATGTTTAGAAGGAGAGGATAGCAAGTTTTTCATGTTTAAAATAAAATAAAAAGGAGTACTGATGTTGCCTAGCTATAGCTAAGTTCCAGTCACTGGGGATGCTGCTCATGCTTGTAAACTACAAACCTAGGAAGGTCATGGAAAAATTTTTCTTTGCATGACTGGTGCATTTTCCCCCTTCTGGTTAGTGAGTCCAGGATCTAAATTTCTCTTTATTTCCTGTGCTGTCAACGAGGGACACACCACAGGCATTGAGGTGAGGAGCACTGACCACGATGGACAGTATGGTGCCATTTTTCTCAGCAGCTCCTGAGCATCAGCAGGGTCAGGTCCTTTCCATGGAGCATTCCCAGCACTTCTAACGCAGACAGAGCTGCAGCCACAAATGTGGAGTGTCTGTGCTGGAGATGTGCATCTCCCAGATGAGCCCCTCAGGCAGTTCTGACCTCCAGTAATACTCACCTGACAGCAAAACTGGGAGAATCAGGGTCAAAGCAGGGCTCTGCAGATTGTGTCTTTGCAATGAGCCTGGCTGTCATCATGCAGTGGCTGTGGATGGCTGTCTGCACGTTGCCATCAGTGTCTCCCAGAGCCATCTGGTCTCCTGCTTCTTTGTTGGTTTTTGCTGTCACCAGAGTCACTTACTATAACCTTGCAGAGTGAAGTTCTCAAATATGGCACATGGGTTTGGTTGACATTTTTGGCAGCTTTGGAATAGGGATGGGAGGGAGGCTTTCTGCCTTTTGTTATAAAGAAAAAGGTCAAAAGGCTCACAGTTTTCCAGGGATTTGGTTTTGTAGGGGTTTTTTTGTTTATTTCTTCCTATTTTGTTATTCTCTCTCTCACCAGTACTCCTTTGGTTATCACAACATCTGTGTACACGTGTGCCTTCTCACCCTCTTGAGCAAGTGGGAGCCAGCAGGACTGGTCTCAAGATGGAGCCTGGTGCAAGACTGAGTCCTGCTTTCCAAGGGGGAGCTGTTCCAGCACGTGTCACAGCAGTGTTAGGGCTCATTTGAAACAATAGGGGATTTCTAATACTAAATGCATCTTCTCTGAAATGACCATATAAGTTTAGGATAGAGCATGTATCATTTTACTGTTGTGTTTGGTTTTTTCCCATGACTGTAGAAAAAGGAAAAACTGTAACCTCTGGTCTGTCTGATGTCCTGCTGTTCTGGAGAGCATTTTTTGCATCGCTAAGACTGTGTCTTTAGCCTGTCGCACAGACATCCCCAGAGAGCAAGGCTGACGTGCTGTTGAGTCCTGAGATAGTCTAGGAGCAGCTTGCTGGACTGGTCACTGGGCTGTCACACAGCACAATGATGTGTGGGGGTCACTTCACCCTCCCTAGGTGGGCTTTGCTGCCCCTGCTCACATTAGTGCTGCTTTTCCCAGACACATTCCTGCCTGATCATGGTCACTGTGGCACTGCTGTGAACTTGCCCTCAGCTTCTTTTGGTTCGTCCTTTTGTTGTTGTTGCTGTTATCAAATCCAGCAGGGAAAGAGCGTGATGAGATGTTCTCAGTGTTTCTGAAAGCTGGAATCTTATTTTGTGCACAGGGTGAGTAGAAGACACAGAGGATCTCTGTGCTATCTCATCCCCAAGGAGTATAGGAAGGAGAGATTGGATGTATCCTGATGTCTTGTCTATTCCAGGAACTTCTAGATGAACTTAATGTTATCTTTATGCCACTGGAGCTGGAAAATAATTCTGGGCTTACAGTGCTGGAGGGGAACTGGCTTTTAAACAGACATCCAAGTGCAAAAATTGACTCATTTACCAAAATGCTGAAGAGATGCTCCCATCTTGGAAATACTCAAAAGACATCTGAACATGGTCTTGGGTAACCATCTCTATCTGGCCCTGCTTGAGCAGAGGGGTAGACAAGATGACCTCCAGAGGTCCCTTCCAACTTCAACATTACTGTGGTTCTCTGAAAACCTACTTTGGTGTTAAGAGTTTGACCCAGCCTGGTCAAGAGTTTGACCCAGTGAGAGTTTTGTCAGCTTCATCCTGGTCCATCCTTCTTTGTTCTTCCTTATTCACAGTATGACTCAATGACATGCAACAGCAATTGCAGTGGATGTGCTGTAGCACCCTGAGACCCTGCCCTCACCCACCAGCCTGGTGAGCTCACTGCCAAGGGCAGACGCTGTCTTATAGCCAGTGGCATTCTTGTTACACCTTTGCCCACGAATGCTTGTTTCTAGTGAACAGTGATTGCTTTATCATGGAACATTAACTCTTTCATCTCTTGTAGGTAGTGTTCCCTGTGGTAAAATACCATGGCTTTGGTTCAGATCCAGTCAAAAGCACTTTGCAGTTATTATAAGCCATTAAAGCTTACCGAGTCTGGGTTTTTGTTCTGTTTCTCATGCAGTGCCTGTGGTGTTTGGTTTCCAGCAACACATGGTGTTTATATTCATGACTGGCATTACCGTTGTGATGGTGATAGGGTTTGTGTTTCTTGCCTTGCTTGATTTATGTTGTGGCTGGCGTGCATGGCACGCACATGGCTTGAAATAGAACACGACTGGGTTTTTTTGTTTTTACATTAGAACCACTCACGATTTAATTTAGCATTTTGAATAATCCTGCATTTGCAGGGAAACCTGTGTCGTGTCCCTCCTTTGATAACTGTATTAGCTCCAGACATTTGTCTGCACTGCAAAATCATCCTCTGTAGATGTGTGTGGTTTTTAAACATCTCGTGGTTTTCCGCTTCCCACCTTGTCCTTAGCTCTCCTTATTCCTTATGTTCTTTGTTTTCTGCCAAATCTCTCCCCTTCCTGCACGCTTGCAAAGAAAATTCTCCTTTGCCATCTTTTGCCATTCCAAAGATACTTTGATGCTTCTGCCTTGGGGTACATCAGTAGTACAAGGATCACCTGACATTCAGGATATAGTTTTAAAGGACCTGCAGTGGTGGGACTCCAAGTGCACTGGGATGGACTTGAGTTCATCTCTGGGATCTTGCACTGAGGCTCCTGCTGGTTCCAGAGCTCCTTGTCCAGGTGTACCTTAACTGTTCTTGAACACATTACAGACCAAAAAATGGGAAAGCTGAATTCAGCAGGTTGGGAATTTTCTCTCTCCTCACAGCATCCCAATTGTACCTCCCTCTATTTCAGTTCAGTCTGCCTTTGCAGTTCTGTGAAGCACTGAGCACAAAGCACCCAGACATCCTGCTCATGGAGGCCTTGCAGTCCACTGTGACCTGATGGTTTTGGGCAGAGCCAAGCTCAGGCAGAGGCTGGCATTCCCATGGCGGCAGCAGCAGCTGGAGCTGTGAGCCCAGCCTGGCCTGGGCTGCCCTTCTGACATGCTGGAATCCATAGGAGCCAGCAGCTATGGGGTGCTCAGTCCCTGTATCTGCCTCTCCTGTTCCCCTGCCTGGAACAGGCAGGTACCAGGCTGATCCCTAAGCAGAGGGGAGGATGGCAGGATCTGCCATCAGGCTCTTTTTAATCCTTTCTTCCTGTCAGTATCATGAGCCACATAGGGCAACAGGCACAAAACTGAGCTTGCCTTGTACAGCTATGAAATCTTGAGCCAGTCCTTGCTGGAAATAGGAACTGAAATAGGAGCTTAGGAAAGTATTCACCTCTACCCTAAAACACAATTTGTGGTACTTTTCAACCAAAATAAAACAGAAAGAATTTAAAAATACATATAAAATTAATGATAACTCCTCTTTTCTTCTCTGCCTTTCCCAGAAATAAACCATTTTCTGTGTTTTTTGAGGTCATACTCTGGTTACTGCTGGACAAAACCCAATCAGATGGTAAATCTGAAGACAGTGATGGAGTGGAAAATATATCAAGAGCTCTGAAACCATTACAACATTTTAATTACATGCTAAACTGGTTTTTCCACAAAGCAGTAGCCTCCCAGATGAAGGGACTGGGACTCAGGGCTGATAATAGTTGCTGATGCCCAGGCTGCAGATTGTGTGGTCAATCCCTTCTAATCAGCTTCAGCTAATAGTACTGCTAAACCACTGCCTTACTTATCTCATGATATTTTATAGGTACAATGATTATTTCATTTGGCCTTTTATTGACCACTGTCATTTACTGCACATTTTGGCACAAGGGAGGCCTATTACTGGCATTGTCCTCCCACCAGCAAGGAAATGGCATGACCTCTGAGGACTGACAAATAGTTGGCATGAGTTTGGCCCTTCATCGCAATCACCAACACCATGGTCCTTTAATAAAATCTGAGGGTAGTCTGGCATGTAAGACTGAAGTGTGGAGTGAGGAGTTAAGGGCAGTGGGCCAGATCTGGAGGTGCTTCAGGAATCTCACTGCATGTGTTGTGTGTTTAAGGACATAAATATAACAGGCTTCGTTTTCAAATAACAACTCTGACTAAACACAGGATGAGGATTGTGTGCTGTTCTCTTTTCCTAGTCACTGCTGGATTGTTGGGTATTTTACAGGGACCAGGCTTAATTTAAGGGTTACAAGGGCTAATAACAAAAGGAATAGAAGTTCCTTGCTTCCTGTTTGTCCCTTGTGGGTCATTAGCAGGGCTGGGACTGAGAAACCTGGCTGAGGTCTCTGCTGCTGGAGCTGCAGTGCTAGCAGGAGTGTGTGGAGGGGACAGATTAGGCAGAGGAGTAAAATGTGATTGGGTGGCTTTCAGAGTTCCTTGCTGAGGGCAGAGGACAGAGGCTTCAGGTTGGGTTCCTGTTCTCAAGGGCTGTTTTCTCTGACTCTTGTGTCCTGTTTTTCTCCAGTCTCTGGACACAAATGTGTGTCTATGCTCTCTGTCTTCAGTTCCCAGATAGCTTCTCTATCCTCTGCCATCTCATGTGCAGTCCTCTCCATACCCTAATGAAGTTTTCCATTCCCTGCAGCCCGTGTGTCCCAGAGAGTGTCTTCTGGTAGCTCAGTGGTGTAGCTGTTTGGTGGCAGGGCAGGTCACACAGCTGGCTGGCTGTAATGCACTCAGGTGCTTGGTTAGCTGACACAAATCTGTGTGTAGAACAGCTCCATAGGTCTCTGCTGATTGCTTCATTTGTGTGAGTGAAAATACTGCCAGCATTTCACTTCTAGAAATGTCTGATCCATTTATCTAGCATGATCATAATGGGGAATGGAGGGAGCAACCTCAGTCATTTATCCACATTCATTAGGCATGAGGAGAAGGCTCAGGGCATCCCTGTGCAGCATTTTCAGATACACCCATTGATATCTGAACATCAAGGCAGCAGCTGATCTTGATTTCACCTGTTCTAACACAAGGCTATTGCAACATGCACCCAAGCAGAGTGTGAACGTGTTCAAAAACAGGTAATTTGCAATTTGCCCCATGCTGGAAGAGGAACGTGCTTGCAACAAGACACATTTTGTTACTGCCACCAGAACTGGAGACATTTCCCATTTGTACATTACATATTAGCACACACTTAAATTGCTTATGAGCAGTACAGACTTGTCTAAGCTTTCATTTGATTTCAAGTGTGTTTCTTCAGGAGGTTTACTTTTATTTGTAAATATGTGGAATCTTGATTTATTTTTGTGTGTTTTCTCAAGTGTTTAAAAATTGCGAAGTATATTTTGATTCAGACATCCCTGCATTCCTGTCTTGTTTTTTTCTTGTACATTTTAGCATCAGTATGACTAACAAAGAAGTACTTAATGTAATATGTTTGGTTGGTGATTTATTGGAGTTGAAATCTAGATGGAAAATATGAAAAGCATGCCAGAATTTAAATGTGTTTCAGGATTTTTGCAAAAAATGCTTGTGAAAATATTTTTGTTGGTTTTGCTTTCTGACTTGAAGGCATTGCAGGGAATTCCAGCTGAAAACATACCTCTGCAATTTGCCTAAAACATGTTGGAGTTTTATTTTACAAAGAAGAAACAATTCCAAAGTGGTTGTTATTTAGACTTTTAATTTCTTTCCCAAGTACATCTTGATGGCAATAATCAACTTCAAAGAACAAATCAACCACTGGATAAGTGTTCCAATATACAAGTAGAGCTTATGAATTTTCTATTTATATAAAAATGTGTGCATGTCTACATTTGATCTTAGATCTATATAGATGAAGTCTGCTGTTTGTTTTACTGAATAGTTTTAAATTTGCCATAATGGTTGGGTTTGATTGCAAGTTGGTATTTTCCATATTGTAATTATCAATGAAACAGAATCTTTGTGCAGTTTGAAAAAAAAAAAAAACAACCTATAACCCACTGTTGTCCTTGCAGCACAGCATTAATATTGATTCACTGAAATCAGAGTGTCATTAATAATACTTGTGATTCAAATAATTGTGCTTTCAAAACAGTCCAGGCTGCTTTCACAGGGCTTTCCCAGTCCATCCTGGGTGGACGTGTGATGTGATATCCTTATGTCACAGTTGGCCTCAGCTGACAAGGTCTGCAATTGTCATTTGGCAGCACATTGGGCATTTTGTGCTTGCAGCCTTACTGAGGGGAGCTCCTGGGTGCTGCAGGTGGCACAGGGGCTTCATCATAAGGTGCCATTAGGGTTGCTCATCTCCTTTTTGCTGGGAAACCCCTACATGCCTTCCCATCCCAGACTTCTACCATGGGATTTACACTTACACAAATATCAGCAACAAACTTGTAACACCCTTTTTTTTTTTTTTTTCCCCTCTCTTTTCTCAAGCATCCTCTTTGCAGACATAGAAGGTTTCACCAGTCTGGCCTCCCAGTGCACGGCTCAGGAGCTGGTCATGACGCTGAACGAGCTCTTTGCCAGATTCGATAAGCTTGCAGCTGTAAGTTTTCTATTATAATTCTGTTTCCTATTGTTTTTGTTCTCCTGTTGCAAGAATGACATACTGTGCTGGTTCACTGGATTTCTTAAATATTGACTGCCCTAAAAGGCAAGCTATTGCAAGCATGAGTATAAGCTGAATGCTTCTTTCTCCTTTATTATTCTTTTTTTTTTTTAGGAAAACCACTGTTTACGGATCAAGATCCTGGGTGATTGCTATTACTGTGTGTCTGGGTTGCCAGAAGCAAGAGCTGACCATGCACACTGCTGTGTTGAAATGGGAATGGATATGATAGAGGCCATCTCGTAAGTACCATATTCCCCATAGAGAAACTCAAAACAAATGCAAGTAGATTCTCTTTCCTGTTAGTTCTTCTTAATATTAGGAGCAAGGTAACCAAACCAGAGAACTCTGGCCAGCAAAAAAGTGAAACCAGCTGGAACAAAAACCCAAAATGCTGTTAAGGTTTGACAGCAACATAGCAGACACTTGTGTCCATACAGTCATGTGGATATCAGAGCTCAGTCTCTTGATGAGAAAGGCAAAGGTTACTGCAATTACTGGAAGTCTCATTCCCAAAGAAGGGTTCCAGTGAACTGCAGGATTGTGAATTCAGAGGATTAATAATAACTTTATTATATTTCAGTCACTATTCATTTGTATGTCTTTAAACCAGTTCTTTACCTTAAAATTGCTTTGCTAAGGTCTGTCTTGTCGAGTTCAACGAATCCTTCTCCCTGTGTCCCTGTGCCAAAAGGGTCAGATTCAAGGTTTTCTCACTTTAGTTAAATTAATTGCTGAAATAAAGCATGACGTTGCTCTGGCACAGACTGGGACAGATTCATCGTCTTTTTCCTTTGTTTCCATTTACTTCCGTATCTTTATTTTTTTCTTTTAAAATCTGTCGTGATTCTTTGCTTGCTCCTGAAGTCAGACTAGAGTAACCAATAGGAGACCTGTATCTACTTTTATTACTTGGAGGATTACAGACAGTGTTGAATATTGTTTGCATTGTACATGGGCTTTCACAGTCCAATTCTTTCAGAATTCAAGAGTGTATGCAAGTTTAGGTGCAAAGTTCAGTCAGTTTTAGATGGTAACTGAACTGACCTTGATATCTACACCATCCCTGCTGCAAAGACTCTCCTGCTCTTTCCCTTCTCTTTTGTTTGTTTGTTTGTTTTTAATTTTCTGAAAGCGTCTTCTGAAGTATTAGTGGTACCAACAGAGAAGTAGAAGATCTCTCTGCAGTTCTCCTCTTATTCCATACAGTAAATTGATGGAGTTTCCAGTTCAGTTTGATAAAATCTAGAGGTACTTCCTTTGCTGAGCTTGGTACAGTACATCTCTAACCATTTGTATTTCTGCAAGGACATCAATACACCCCTGAGATTTCAACCTCATTTTTACAACACAAATACACAGGGTGAAAAGTGGTGTTTTCATCCAGAAGACCCCATTCAAAGCACAGTGTGCAACAGCATTCCCTTGCTTTGTATACAGTGTACACTTTCTACCTCTTCTTTACTGTTTTTAAACTCCACTGCCTTGTACCAATCTTCTTTTGGAGTTTGTATGCAATGTGCAAAATAAGAGGAATTGCAAGTAACTAGTTTCCAGTAGCCCTTGAAAGAATGCTATTTCTTCCACATGAGACACAATTAAGTAGCAGGTGAGAAAGGGTCTTGTCAAGCTCGAGAATCAGCAATCCTTAACCACTAGCCCTGCAAACAGAATACCGTGTTCATTGCCCAGTGGTTGGCCTGATGAAATCCAGAGGTCTTCATGTGTTGCTGTGTAATTCCCCACAAGGCTAAATGACACCAGGAAGTCTAGACTTCATTGATTAACTGCAACCCACCTTACTTGGAATAAACATAGAGCTGAGGTGCTCAGTGTTTGTTTACAAATAGCTCTTCAGCAGCCTTTAAAACTTGTTTCCCACTCGATGTATAATGAATGCATTTAACAATCTTATCTCTTAACAAGTCTGGAAGGTGACTGTGTTCTCACTATCCCTGCTCTCCTCTTCCCCCCTCCTCCCCTAAGGATCAAGATAAGAGGTTTCACAATTAAGGTAACGAATAGCTACTGAACATTTGATTGCAGGTAACAAATAACTACTGAACATTTGATTGCAGACTTCACCAACACTAGGCCCTGCCTGTAGGCTGATTTCATCTGTGTCTAATTACAGCAGGGAATGTTGCCCCAAACAGGAAAGACTTCAAGAAAATTGTATTCACTGTACTGCTGGTATAAATGAGCTGAAAAAAAGAAAGATAACAAAGGGTATTTTATTTGTTTATAAAGAATAACCAAACTTATTTGTTTGCTGCAAAGTCTGGACAAAGTCACCTGTCCATCCATGACTCTACTGAGGAAAGTTCCCTGGGCTTGTGTCAGTAACATGGCTTGGCAGGGGGTGCAGGTGGGGCTGCAGCACCAAGTAGAGGGAGGAACTGCACCTGTGTTGTTCCTATCAGGTCTATAGGTGCAGTTACATTTTTATTACTCCAGTTCCTGTTCCTTTCTTGAGTTTTGTGGTTGGAGCTCTTTCAGTTCATAAGCATGTAACACCTTACCCATATGAGCTTCCTTTACCTGCTGGACAATCTCTGCTGCTTGTTAATAAGAATAATGAATATCACAGTGAGTAGGTAGTGAAATATAAGATGGGTATCATAAAGAGAAAGGAAATCAAAGAGGATAGGAGCTGTTTCAACAAGAAGTCATCTTGGACACTGTTTTAAGGGACATATTGCACTGTTAAGAGTGGAATCCAGAACTGGTCTATCTTTATTCATGCAATTTCATTAATAATTGAAGCATAAATATTAGGACTGTGTTGATGTTAGGGAGGTGGGAGGACTTACCTATCCAGATGATGTTATCTAGAGGGGACTGGATGAACCTGAAAACTGAAGAGATTGAAATCTGATAGGTATAAAGCACTTCCTTGCTGCAAGGAACTTACTACTCAAAGGAAGGGACAGTGATATGTGAGTAGGTGAATTTGCCTGTGAAGCACGGACGTTCTGGGAATGATGTGATTGGCAATAATGAGAAGCAGAGTTGTTCTGAAGGCCTCATCCAGACTTCTTCCTACCCACACTGCTAAATATATTTCTCATGTGAACAGCTCTTGAAGTTAACTTTTGCCCTAAAGGGGGAAACGCACAAACTATTCCAGCAGTCTTTCTGGGAGTAAGCAGAGCATCCAAAACCTCATTGCATTCAGAGCTTGAGTATTCGTAGCTGCCTGTTGGAGTGACTGCAATAGATGTGGTTCTCTGGTTTTGCTGCTGTAAGGTCTGTCCAAGCTTTCCAGCTTCAGTGGGGTATTTCACACACATATCATATTTCACTTGTGGAAGAGTTGATGCTTGGTGCCATACAGACAAATTAAGATCTCTGAAATCATTTCCTTTTTGTCTTTGCAACATGCTATTACTCTTAATGAGGCCGAGTGCTGGCAGGTTATGTCCAGCTTTGGTATGGAAATCAGAGACCAGCACTTTAATTCTTTTACTGCCCCAGAGATAATTTTTTATGAGTTCTCAACTTGATCCTGAGTTCAGTGTACATGGATTTACTCCAAGAGCTCCACGTTCTAATTAGGGCTCTTCTTGGCCATCCTAGAGCAGTACAGCTCGTCCAGTTTTGTTCTGTTGTCCTGTTGATGTGGATGAGCTGCACCGTGTGTATCTATGAATAATTTATGGATCTTTATGGTTTTTTGTGTTCTGGATGCAAGTTTGTGCCGCTGACTGCAACCATTCAGTTGTTAGTAATGGCCCTTCTCCTCCGTGTCTCTTTTCAGACTGGTCCGTGAGGTTACAGGCGTGAATGTCAACATGAGGGTCGGAATCCACAGTGGGAGAGTTCACTGCGGGGTCTTGGGCCTTAGGAAGTGGCAGTTTGATGTGTGGTCCAATGATGTCACATTAGCCAACCACATGGAAGCAGGGGGCAAAGCTGGGTAAGTTGCTTCATCAAAGCTGTTGTGTTTATCTATGAAACTCCCACACCGAATGTGTGAGAATGGCAGCACGGCTAAATCAATTGGGGTTTATTGCTTGTTTGTTCCTATACATGGAACCCATCCCTGACAGGACCTGGCTTTTTAGGTGGCCATTTTTCAGAGTCTACAAAACTTGCTTGTCTTTTTGTCTCATTCAAGGCGCATCCACATCACAAAAGCCACACTGAACTATCTCAATGGAGACTACGAGGTGGAGCTGGGCTTCGGAGGGGAGCGCAACGCGTATCTGAAAGAGCACAGCATCGAGACCTTCCTGATAGTGCGCTGCAGCCAGAAACGGGTAAGACCAAACAAACCAAGGCAGGTCTAGGGACCTTTAATAACTTGATGTCTCTGCCACACCAAAGTAGAGCCTTTATAGATGAGACAGCTGACATTCAGTGATAAAAATTCCTGTTTCTCTCTCCTCTTCCTGAACTTTAATGTGCATAGAAGGAAATAGCCACCATCTACAAAGGTGTCTGCATCAAGCTCTAGTTCTTTCAAAGAAATCGTCCTCGGTTGTTTTCAAAATCATGTTGGAAAATGTTGTTAATATAGATATGTAGTTTGTAGAAGTACTTAAAGGAGTAGATTAAAACCACAATCTCTGTCAGATTACAGAGGTGATTTTGTCTGCCTGCTCGCCAAATGAATGAACATAAAGATTAGAGCAGTTCTTGTCATCACTTTTCAGCCTCTCTTTCTGAAGATGAGAAAAACTGGCCCACTATAATGACTGATCATCATCGTGACAGTAAGATGAGATCATACCAACTGTGACATGGGTCAGGCTGCACAAAATAAGGCTATGAGGGCATTACTGACTTGAGCTTAATTCAAGTCAAACTCCAGTGGACTTCAGCTGATAAATCTTCTTTTTATGACACTGCCAATAGCAAATTATTACTAGTTTGTATTCTTTTTGAAAACAGTAGACTGAAATAGTAGAAAAGGACCTTTTTGATCTAGTTGAGCACAGCCAATAATATTTCTCGTAGTAATTTCTGCACTGGAGCCTCTACTTTGCTATTCACAGTGTGGGCAAGCATATACAGATTGGCCTGCATTGAAAATAATTTCATATGTTTCTAAATCTAAAATCAATTAAACCTTCCCACATCTGTAACTATAACTGCCATGAGATTAAGTGAATTAGTGTTTGTGGCATGTTGCAACAGCACGGTTGATTTCAATAACAAACACCTGTACAGAAAGACTTTGCTACCATTGCCTCATTTCCTGAGAGAATGGAAGCCTCAAATCTCCTTAATGGATATTGTGTAAAAAATCTCCAAGAAAATCCTTTATCATCTGCTAAAGAGAGAAGCTGATATTTTTGTCTCTATCTGCTCATAAAATAAATCTCATTAACAATTGTCAATCTTCGAAAGAGGATTAGAACTTGCAGGGCAAGATTATTGTTCCTGAGCATCACTGCCTGTCAGTGAGCCAGCTGATGTTTTAGGTGTCTAAGTCACTTCCTCTTTGCTGGGCAGATTTAAGAATATAAACCAAAATACCCTTGTGGCCAGACCCCCTTTCCTATACAGACTTCTTAAATCATGCAGTCACCAGATTGTCTGCATATTCTTGTGGAGAACCAAAAGTTTCTCTAGGGAGAAGATGAAGACATAAGATCAGGATTCTGCTGCTTGCAAGTGTAGACAAAGCACCTCAGAAACAGAGGCTTCAGAGTGCTTGGCACCTGACTTCATTTCTGAACATGGGATGTATTTTGAGTAGGAGATTGGACAGAGACTCATAAGAGATGTGGATTCCCTTCCAGACAGAAGTTTTGAGGAACTTGCATCTTTATGCTTTGATTTGCCATAGGAATATAAAAAGGCCTATTATTTCACTGCTTTATGTGTATTTATTGCAGCTCTGTTACCTTGTAGCCTTTAGCTGAAGTCTCTGAGCTCTGCTTTAATGCTGTTATAAAGTGCTGCTATCCAGAGTAGCTAAAAATTGGGACATTTGCATGACTTAGGTAATTATTGGGCTAAATGAAACATAAAAATAGCTATGGGAGACACAGCTACCAAGCGTCATGGGTATTAGATATTTAGAGTTTGAGGAGCTTCTGGTTTGCCAATACTGCTGCAACTTTTGTGCTCCCATAGCTATTTTTTATCTCTTTGTGAATATTTTCATAAAATCATAGGAAGCCTTGGATTGGAACGAACCTTAAAGATCATCTTGTCCCAAACCCCCTGTCAGGGCGAGGACACCTTGCATTAGACCAGGTTGTTCCATCCAGCCTGACCATGGACGCTTCCAGGGCTGGGACATTCACTATTTCTCTTGACAACCTGTTCCAGTGTTTAAAGTTCTCTCCCTGTTCAAAAACTCATTTTCACATAACATGAAGATCAGAAGTGAGAAAAGCTTTTTCCCATTGTCAGTTCAGTCAGTCTTCAACCTTTTGCCTGATGGCAGGCAAAGTTCTGGTACTTTACTTTTTCCTTTCATTTCTCTTTGATTTTAATGACTCCTTGTGATGTATTTAGACAGGTTTTCAGTTCACTCTGTTCCAGAAATGGCCATAAAATGTTCATCTAACTTAGTGAAGAGTTCCTATGAGTTGTGTCTGGGTTCCTGCTGTCCTCACACATAAGGCTTGGCATTAGCATCGACCTGAGAGCAGATCCAAATAACTGCCTGAGCTGTTTCTCAGTTCGCACAGCAGAATTATCTGAATACCTGGTTCATCAGCCCCACAGCCATCAAAAGCCAACAATATGATATGATAAATATGACAACAATATGACTTATGATAAATAGATAAAATGTAAGGATATGTGTTCCATACCCTTTCTGCTTACTTGTTGTCATGGGGAGCCACAACTTTGAATTTTCTGTCTTTTTTGTTTGTTTGACTTTTTCATCATGTTAAGGCCATTTCTTGGGCACAGAGTAAGTGGGAGGAACATCTATCTAATATTTTTGTTCCAGGAACTGAAAATAGTTTCTTCTTCTTTGAATTTTTTTTCTTTCTTCTTTTTAAAAATGCTATTAACTGGAATACAGTCAGTGAAGTTTTAGGAGGAAAAAAGCTAGATTCTGCTCCCTCAGTCTTTAATAATACTGCTAGACCTGAAAATGTAGTCCTTGTTTTCTGTCTGATACACAGAAGAGTTGTCTTCTATTAAAAGAAAGCAAAATGCAAAGTTTTTAAATCCAGTCTTTTTGAATTTTTTTCTCCTCATCTTTATCTCCAGATCTCCTTTTACCCATTTGCCCTGTCCTGTGATTCTGCTGCCCTCATGGGTGAGCACTTGCCTGTGAAGCACATAAAAAGATGAAATTAGCAGGTTCTGCCATAAAGGTCTGTTGAATCTTTTGCTGTGGTTTGTTTGCTCCCATTAGTGCTAACACTGGGCTGCTCTAAAACCTAGTTGCTCTGGTTGTCTGCTGTCAGCAATTGTATCTCCTCTCCCTCTCCTTTTTTCTCCTGAGACAGACTCTTCTAATGTCTTCACACAACAAAGAAGAGACAAGCACAAGCTCTCACATTTTCTTGCTCATCAAAGGAAACCTTTACCTTTTGCAAAGTTGGATTATCTCAGGTGTCTTCTGTTTATTCTGTGATGAACTAATGTGATTTCCGATAATGAAATGAACTTTCTGTCTGTGATCTCTAAGGGAATGATCATGCATTTTGTACACTTGAAAGTCTCAAGTTCCGTTTCTACTATGCTAGTCCTCAAATGTTGGGTGCTAATACTCCTTTCCTTTGTACATATCAAGTACACCTCTGCTTGTCTCGTTAGCCAAATCTGTCATTGCTCACTTGCTGCCAGGTGAGATAAGAAAAAAATTCAACCAAATCTGCCCTGGGAGCAGTAACTGAGTAACTCTGCAAGTAACTTTCATCCAGACTAATACTTCCTTATTCAACACTGTCTCTTGCCATTTCACTAGGAACAAGCTCTTTTCCCAGCCTCACATTCCCCATCTGACTTAGCCCTTACTCTCCAGCACAGCACTCTGTCAAATGCTCTATGGAAGAAACAAAGCCAGTGACAGCTATTGTATTTTTCTCTCTTTAGAAAAACTTGGATTCAAGGCTGTTAATCCAAACCCAGCATTTGCTGCTCTACAAGCTCTGTATCATGATCACTGACTAAATAGTTATTAAAAATACGTTAACAGAACTGAAATGGAATTTGGCAGTTTTCCACAGATCTGGAATGGAGGTTGTCTTTCTGACTTCAGCACATCACACTTTAAGTTTTGCTTCCAGACATGATTTAGTGGGACTTGGCAGTGCTGTGTTTACAGTTGTATTTAATGATCCTAAATGCAACCTAAATGATTCTATGATTCAATACTTTCCATTTATAACCCTATGCTTATAAGCCTTCTTCCCTTTTGCCTCCACTGTGGCAGTAGTGATTACCTGGAAAAAAAAATCTGCTCCTTCAGTTCTACATTAATGAAGAATTTTAGGTTTCTGTTATCCTCACATGGTGTAGGGTGATTTAAACAGGGTGACTTCAGTTCTTATCCAGTTAATTTTCAGTCATTTGGATGTGGGTTTCTAATGGACTTAATACATTAGCATGTTAGAAAAACAGGAATTCTCCAGGGATATCTTTGCTTTTCTTCCTTACTGGCATTCTTTACCTGAAAGTCTGTACTTCCAGATAAACAGCAATTTATCAGCTAGAATTGCTAAAACTGTTGCCCACATTTTAGTGATTCTCAAACTTAACCCCTAGTCATTGCAATTGCCTGCACAACAATGTCTTTACCCTCCTACAGAGTGGTTTTGTTTTATCCATGTTACACAGGGCTTTTTTAGCTTACCCTGCAGACTGTAGTGTTCATATTTCATAACACTGAACCTCCACCTTCAAAACTTTCATATCTGCCCTTCTGAATCTTATTCAAAACCTTTGTCCCAGTAATTATTATCTTATCCCTTCCCTGATATTCTTACAGCACTCCATTTAATTATTCCCAGTTCTTGTGCTGCCCAAGTTTCTGATGCTTGTATGGGAACGTGCCACTTGGTGATTGTTGCTCACTTTCTGCTCTTCGCTGAGATCAAGTGCTGCATTAATTTGCAGAACCATCACAACTGCTTCTTCAAAAGCACTTCAAAGCTTTACTCTGAGAGGGGTAGAGAAGTGTATATTGGAGGAGTCAGGAACAGACCTTTAGGTGAATAAGATTTTACCAGCACATAGTTTTACAACTAGTTTTATCATCCTCAACATTGTCAGAAATCTAGGGGAATGCTTTGCTTTGAACACGAGTAGAAACAAAATGTGCCTGCAAACAGATGAGCAATACTGCTGACCAAACATGCTGTGCTGAGTGCACAAAGTCTGCAAAGGGAAAAAAATGTTTATTTTTTCTAATGTCTTTCCATTGATTACACTTGGGTGTTTCTTTTAACAATAGCAGGTACACACCAGTTTCAGAAAGGATTGTTGATGGTGGCCTTAAAACAGCTCAACAAAAGTTTGGCTGTAACTCCTAGAAAAACAATTCTCATTCTTTTCTAAATAGCGCCCTGGAATTCCATCCAGCTGAAGAAACAAAATGGTTCTTTAAATGTTGAGCATGTGACTCTCCTAAAACACAATCAATCTGATGTGATGATTCCTCAATTTAACACATTTAATCAGGACTCAGCAGGGTTCCACTCATGTAGATTTATGAAGGCAGTGGTTTGGAGCATGTAACAGTACCAGAAACATCATGCACACATTGGAAAGACTTCAAGAAAATTTAAAGAATAATATGTAGCTAAATCTGATGTGGCTGATCCATGATCACATTTCACTGTTGCACTGATAGTGATCAATATGTTGGAAAATCCCATCATACACACTAAAGAAGTAACAGTCATTCTTGATTCAATTGATAAGTACAAGAAAACCTCAGTTCTTTCTTTCTCAGTTTTACTGTAGCATTACTGTAGCTCAGTGTGTGGGAACTGGTGGTGGGAACACAATAAAACCCCTGGGAATCAGATTTACAGTCTCTTTGTGAGTCCAGATTTGAAAAGTTCCCACAACAGCTTTCTGGAGTTTAGCCACCTAAAATCTGAAAAAATCATTGCTGCCAGAAGCTTTTGCACCTTCCTCTCCTGTTGTAGTACCTGTAATGAGTAGGACTGAAAGGTATCAGCACTTCTCCTTCTTTATTCTTCTTTTCCAGTCTTGTTATGCCTTAGGCAGCCTTGTGTGCAAGTTGTCCTTATGCTGTCACTTAGCCAGGAAGAAACAGAGGAGGCATCCTCATAAATTTCCACAGAGGAGCTGTGACCCATCTAATGCTTCATTTTTAGAGTTTGTTATTTTCATCACCCACTGAACAAGTGATTTTGCAGAAAATAAATTATCTCAAGTTTTTAAAACAACAGGTTTTATTTTTCCTTTAGTAAGTGTTGATGTTAACAGCAAAGGCCTATTGTTCAAGATGACATAGTAGCACATTATGCAATGTGGAAAAGCAAAAGTGCACTAGGCTTGTATATATGTGTTTTAATCTGATTGGAAATATTGCTGAAACACAGTCCACAATCCAGTGGAAACTTCCTACAAGAGGTGGGGGGGAAATACTGCCAGAGTTCATGAAGCCATGGAAAATTTATGGTGCCTGACCTCATGGTTAGAAACAATCTCAGAAATACATGTTTACCCATTCGTCCTGTCCTTACCTCAATCCAGATGTTTCGATAAATAAGTATTCACATTCATCAAGCAATGCTTCACTCACTAGCACTTGCAGCTGGTATGAGGATCACTCATGGCCTGAGAGGGGTAGTATGTCTTCATGGACTTTGGCATTAAGGCTTTTCTCAAATTCTGACCAAATTTCCTAACTCCTGGGGCAAAAACCTGCTATATATCACTTTTATCATCTGTTGATGTAAAGGAATTTGTAAAGCAACCAAATAGCTTTGCTTTTATGGGTCCCCAGACTGGTTTCAACATCTGGGGTTTTTTATTCCATTTGGTTGAAAACTCTTCCCTTAGCTGGAATAAAATGGATTGACAGTGTCACTTCTATTATTGAAAAACAATATCTATTTGCTTGGCAATAATGAAACTGTATTTCCTACCAGTTTTCTGGCATCACATCATAAAGAAAGAAGCATAACTATGAAAAAGATTGAATAACAGAAAAAAGCCACAAGAAAGTACTACAAATGATGGCAAAGTGTATAAAGAGCAGCGAGTCTTAAAAAACAAAACCTCAAACCAACTCAAATCTGGACATCAGGATTTCATCACATTAATGTATTTTTAGAAACATTTAAAACTGTCTCTCCTGGAGGTTATCCAGTGGCTCTGTCATGGTTGCTCATGTGAAACTCATCTGGTGCCAAGTGCTGGAATTTCCAGCCATTGCAGATGAACCAGTGGTGGGTTCAGTGTGGGAAGAGGTGATGTGGGAGACACTTGCTGTCCTGGGGGATCCATGTGGGAGCACCCGTGGTTCCCTCAATGGTCATCCCAAGGAGCTGGCAGCTCCCTTGGCTCTGCTCCCACAGGGTTTCCTCATGAACCTACACTTGTCATCCTGGCTGGGTGGAGGTCTTTGCTGGCTCCCTGGAGCTGCAGGACCACTGCTGTTCACTGTCACAGGGCCACTTGGCTCCTGTCACTTGGCCCCACGTCCCCAGCCCGTGGCCATGAAGCTGCAGCCCCACATGCTTAGCAATATTTGGTGCCTGCATGGTGAGCTGTGGTCTCGAGGGAAATGCTGTCATTGTAGCTGTCTCTTCCTTGCAAGGAAAGAGAAGATGATTTCCCATGCTTGTCAATCAGGCAGCTTTCTCCAGCACTGAATTTCAGCAAGCCTTTTTAAATTTCTTTTTAAAAACCCTAATTTAAGGCAGCATAGCACTTGACATTTAACTCTGTGGTTACCATGGAGATAACACCAGGTATTTTGCAAACTCCTGAGAGGTACAAGTTACACTGAATAGTGGGGAATCAAAATAAATAGGTATGGAATGCAGACTCCAGGCAAGAAAAGCAGTGGACCTACTTGTATTGTCAAATAACACTTGAAACAAAATTCTAGAGTTGAAAGCAATGGAGGCTTTCTTTTTAAATAACTCAGTTGTCTGGAAATCCAAAATTAACTATTAAGTCTGTTTTCCTCTCTAATGTGATTGAAGCATTCTCTTGAAAAGGCTTAATCTCTCAAGTAATAAACAACAATTCCTACCTTCCCAATTTGCAAGCTCTCCGGAGTTGTTTTGCTAAACAATATATAAATCCCCTCTGCCTTCTGAGTCAGTACAGGTAAATCACACCATCCTCCCTGAGCCAGTCTACAGTGCAGCCCCTGCTAGAGGGACTTCTGTCCATAGAACACATTCCATGTGGAAACCTGCCTGTCTTTTTGGCTAGGGACTATATTTAAAACCAGGAACTAATCTGCCTTTTGAGCCTAGTTATATGTTGCATTTCTGTGCTCTTGAAACTGGCACTGAGCTCAAGTGAAAACTGCCTGACAAATCTTGTGCTAACCTCACAATAAGCTCCCATTGCAGCCAAGAGTCAAAGCCTTGATAACAAAATCAAAGTCTTTGTCCAAACTTCAGGAGAATTAGTGTCAATGTCAAATTGGAAGTTAGCATTAGAGTCAGGAAGACCATTTTGTCACACTCTACAATTGCATTACTCTTAATGCGTAAACAGTTGTTTGCAAGATTTACATGCTTTCCTTAGCATGTCTGGGAATATTCTCTAGCAAGTGTGGAAAATTATTTGCTTGTGCCTATGGAGAAAGGTGTCCTGTATTCCCACAGCTTCAAGGAGCTTCAGGGCTCCTGTTCTTCAACCAAATTACTCTGTGTATAATTTCTCTTCTAGATATAACTGTTCTTTTGCTTTTTGAGGACCATTTGTGTATTATCTCAGCTTGGAGCTGCAGTTTTCTATCTGAAATTATTCCGTTTGATTCAATTTGCTAATAAAGAAAATAGATGTCTCCATGTTGGAATGCTCCCCATGTTTACACAGGTTATGGTGCTTGTTCAGAACAAGTAGAGGAATAAAATGATGGGGGCCACCTAAAGTGTTCTAAAAATAAGAGATGGTGGACTTGGACAACTTTGATCAGCATCTGCTTCATAGAGTTCAAGGTGCAAAGCCAGCTTTTGGAGTGAGAGATCAGAAGTGAGAGATGCTTGGAGAATGACTGCTGTGTAAATGTTTGATAATTTACTCTGCATTTCTCTCTGGTTTGTGCTCCAGAAAGATGAGAAAGCCACGATAGCCAAGATGAACCGCCAGCGTGCCAATTCCATCAGCCATAACCCGCCGCACTGGGGGGTGGACCGGCCCTTCTACAACCACCTCGGGGGTCACCAGGTCTCCAAGGAGATGAAGAGAATGGTAATGCCTTGCTTTATGGACATGATTTTATTTTCTTCTTAATATGGAGTTATATATCCCTCCTGCTTTGTCTGACGGTTTTTACAGCCCCGAGGGCGTTTTCCAAATGGGGGTGGAAAATTCTACTTTGACTCCAGAAATAACAATAATTGGTACATCTGGAGGTGAGTGGTGGTGAGATGAGGCACAAGGTTGTTTGAGAGGGGAAGGGAGGCTGAATGGCACAAAGAAGGCTCTTTTGTCTGACTTGTCCCACATTCTGAACACTCATCCAGGCTGTGTGAGAAGATGTGATTATCTGCAAAAACTGCTCCGTAACCCAAGCGTTCAAGAGGCATCTGACACACATTTTTATTAGCTCAGTACCTGCAGAGGTTTCTGGCTTGCATTGTCACAGCCAAGTGCTGTTCTCCTCTCTGAGCGGTGTGCTCATGGGGCCCCAGGGATGTCAGTGCCGTGTTTAATCCTGGAGAAAGCATTCATGAGTACATGGATTAATTGCCCTAAGGTAGCAGGCATCTTCATTTCTTCCTTGTACCTTTCACAGTTTCTAAATTAAAATGAACAGCTAATTACCAATTCAATTGCACTGAGAGGACTTTTATGGCTTATTTTACATAAAGGATGTAGATGATATCTTTGTTTTCTGCAATAAAGATTAAGAAGATAGTTTATATTATAGTGGCTATTTTTAATAATAATATGAATATTTAGCACCTCTATAATTGCATGCATAATCAGATTGTTCTATAACCTTATTTATGCTGTTTTGACCCTTCATGCACAGTCAAAAGTATCTATTTGTTACTCACTTTGTTGTTTTTACTCAAAGTTCTGCTCCAATTCACCAAAGCCTTTAAGTATTTTTAAAAAGTTATGAATATGAGATTCAATCCCACGGTTTAAAAATTTAGGCATAGCTATAAGAAACCTGCATATGGTATCTTTTAAAGGGAAATGCTGGCACATTTATTAATAGTTGGTGCTAATATTATTCAATCCTAGTATTATTTTACAGTGCTAAACCAAATTTCTTAGTCTCCATAGTAATAGTAAAGTTTCTTCCATTTCTCAGATCTCCAAATGAGGGCTTCTGACATGAACATACAGATCAGTGTAACTGTGCATTTTTTATGTGGGCTTTTCAATAGGGTGTGCTCAATAGGCACGGCATTATTAGAATCACACTAGCGCATAATTATAATTATAAGTTTCTTTGAATAGCTTTTAAGGGGTTCTTGAAGCCTCCTGTTCAGAAACAAGGTGTATGCATGCCAAATGGTATTATGCTTCTTGGTGTTAATTACAGTTTGCCGTGTCTAGCTGGTTGTTCAGTTGGAAAAACATAATTATTTATTGAAATACCAAGCTGAGTCCTAAAAACTTCACTGCCCCTCACTTGTAGGAGGAAAGACTTACTTTTTTTCCCCTTATCTTGAGCCTTTCCCTGTAATGCTATTTACCTTCTTGAAAATTCAACAGCTCAGAAAGTCTCTTCTACTCAATCTGCTTCTTGTATTAAGCTCCCTTTTGAGAAGCTGATGTTGCATGCATCAGGCTGTTTCTTGGAAACCAAGTGAAACCTGATTCAGATGTATTATTTTCAGCTAGATTTTTTTTTGTTGTTTTTATGGACTGTTTTTTAAATCTGTTATTTACAGATTTACAGATCTGTTAGGTTTGAGATGCATTAGTGGAAATGCAAACATGCTCCCCAAGGCCTCCCCATTTTAATATCTGCTAGATGGAGATTTTAGTGATTAGAACACAGGACCAACTTCTCCATCTCCTGTCTCAACTCTCTCTGTGTTAACTTCTAATTTAAATATTCATTTCTTTGTACTACCCAGCTTTTCACAGTACTTTGTAATCTCTTAACACTGTGTTACACGTATGCTGTGTGTGCCCAATGCATGCAGAGTGCATGCTGGCTGCAAATTGCCTGCTTAGAAATACAAAATACAGAGAGACAGAAGGAGAGCAGAACTACAGAGGCTTTTATTGGTGCTCCTCTGGGATGACTTGTCATTGATCTTGGTAAGCAGCACCAGCTCTCAAACCTCCTGAAAATGTGCTCTTTGTTCCACATCACCCACCTTTCCTCAGACCTTTTGCATGTTATATGTAGTCTTTCTTCTTGAAAGCTCTGAACATGTAAGGTTGGATTAGTCAAAGTATTATGCCAAAGGCAGACAGTGCAACACTGCTTTTCTCTTCAAGACTTGGAGCTCCTTAGCTCTGTAATTTCAAAACAGGGTATAAGGGTAATTGTGAGATGGTCTTCAGGCAGGAGACAGGTAATATTGCAGTGATGTTCAGTTCCATTATATTAATGTGTATATATGAATACATTTGTGTGTAGAAAACAATACAGATGGTTATGAAGGGCACTGGGTTTTGTTACAAATGTAAAACATTTTGCATTTTAAAGACAACCATATATTCAGAAGAAAAAAAAAAAAGAGAGAGACACAGTTTTTTTGTGGCTCTACTTACAATTCCCTGAAAGAGAATATTAAAGTTCCCTGAATTGCATTTTTGGGAAGGCACTGTTATATTTAATAGAAAACAGAATTATTTTGGCCACTTTTCTTTCCAATGAATGCTGGCTCTAGTAGCTGTCTCTATTCTTAGGATATATTAGCAGTAGTCTGAAGGCAGATGGATTAGTATCAAACGTAGCCCTATATGCTTTTTTTTCTCCTCCTCCTTTGTCAAAGTAGTTCAATGTGCTGCCATGCCTGTGCACATCACCAGTGCAGCTGGTGGTGTTTGTGTGGAATGGCAGCATGGACAGTGGCATGGGGAGGCTCTTGGTCCCTGCTTCTCCCTGTGTTGTGGCTTGGACCTTAACCTGCACCAGATCCAGCAGATTTTCCATAATGTTTCTAGTTAAAGTTTTTCCCTTGTGCACACAAGTTTTTTCAGACACTTGCACATATGAATAAGATAAATTAACCTAATGTGGCTGTGTGGTGGTAATCAAAAATGTCCTGGAAAATGGGAGTCACTTTCCTACTCCTACCCTGGCTAACTGGGACCTGAGTCAGATGGGGTTGTAGTTCTGTCAGCTCATCCCAACAGCCCCTGCACTTCCTTGTACACTGGTCTTCTCTTCAGACCATCATAAATCTCTCTTTTTCCCTTCCCATTGCTTAGCAGTGGCCTTTGTTGCCCTGCAGAGCCTCCAGGGAGGCAGCAGCCCAGAGACATCAATGTTGCACACTGCTGATCCTGCCTTCCATTAGCTGGTGGAGTCACTGCCCCGAACAGACTGGTAAATGTGCACAGGAGGGTCAGACACAAATGCCCTGGGAGGGCCAAAGCCCTGCTCTGAGCTGGCAGCCCCTGCTGGAGCCCTGCTGCTGGGAGCCCAGGCTGCTGCAGGGGCTGGTCCTGGGAGCTGGGAGCAGCTCGGGGGAACCTGCACAGGATCAGCTTTGTGCCTGTACACAGAGCAGGAGCACAGCCACAGTCTGGCTGAACAGCAGAGCTGCTTTCTGTTTGCATGGCTTTTTACAGCTTGTCATCTCATTTCCTAAACAAAAGCAATCCGTCCAGGACCAGTGAATCTCTCTGGAAATGGAGATTTTGGTGCTGCTTATTCTCCCCAGTCTCCATACCCCAGCCTTGTCTTCTCCGCTGTCTCTCTAGTCCAGTTTGTGATTGCAAAAGGGTCAAAAATAAGTGGACTTAAAAGCATTTGAGAGTGCAGGTATATTTATAGCTATAACAATATTTATACACCACTGAGAAATACTTTGCTTTTCCCAGTATATATTTCAGAGGGCTTTTATAAATATTGATGAATTTTAGACTTCTGGAAATAATACTCATGTCTCAGTTTTCATCAGCAAAACAAAATTGCTATTAAAGAAAAACCAATTTGGGGATTGTAGTTGACTGTAAGCTGAAAGGGGTTTGTTGTAAACAGCAATAAAAAGGCAAATGTTGATACTTTCCAAAATTACAGGGCTGTTCTAGATGACAAATTATTCTCTTGCATCTTTTACTCTGCTCAACATTATTAAGTTTGTATCCAGAAAAGCACATCCAGTTTGGGATTACAATAATTTAGGAGAATGTGGATGAGTTACAGATAATCTAGTAGGCAAAACTACAAATTAGCAGAGTTTCAACAGTGTGTGCTCTCAAATATTGTGTTTGCTCTAACCTAGAAGGGAGAAGATTGATTAGAAACAAAAGTCTTCAAATACAGAAATGTTTATGAGGACAAAAAATAGTGATAAATCATTCTCCATGACTGTAAAGGGCAGGTTTAAAAATAGTCATCCTAATTTGCTGAAAGGAAGGTCTAAGTTAAGAAAAAACTTAGATGCAAGGAACAGACTGTATAAGAAGCCTGTGAAATCCCTGATTTTCCTGAACAAATTTTATTTTATTCAGGTCTTTTCAGTCTGGAGTGGCATCACAAAATCCTTCGCAAATATTGAAACAATAAGGTTAAAAAGACTCTATTAGGAGAATGTATAGGGAATAAATAATATATGAATAATATGAGATACATGTAAAGATTTTAGAAAGTTTCCAATCTAGGTTGAACGGAGCTTCATGCCATCAATCCCCCCTTTATACAGGAGCCAGCTATGCCCCCAACACTGCTGACAGAAGCCCTTGTTTGAAGACCTGAAAGGATGGAAATCCCACAGTCTTTCTTGGCACTCCTTCAACAGTTTTATGATTTTTCTTGATGTTTTGCTTCACGTGTCCTCACTTCAGTTTGACACCATGGTGCTGCTATTCACATTAGATAAAAGACAGTTTAATTTTCTCTCCTTTACAATTATCTTCTCAGTGGTTGAAGACTATTACCAGGTCTCTGCAAAGCTCTGATTTCCTCATCCAGCCTGATGGTTGTTCTTGCTCCCACTGAGCTCTTGCCATTTCATTGGTAAGAGGGAATGCCCTCGCTGAACCCAGCACTTATCCTGAAGTTTTATTAATCAGGGAATCATAGAATGGCCTGGGTGCTTGAAAGGGACATTAAAAATCAACCTATTCCAACCCTCCTGTTGTAGATAGGGACACCTTTCCCTAGACAGCTTTCTCAGATCTCCATCCAGTCTGGCCTTAAACAATTTCAGGGAAGGGGCATCCACAACTTTTCATGTTAGGCATTACATCACAATCCTCTGTACAACAGTACTATGGTGGCATTCTCATATCAGGAGTGCTGCCCAGAACATGTTGGAGATTTTTGAGGTCTTATAACCCGAGTTGACAGAGCCTGATGCTGTCTGGATTAAATAAAAAAAAAAAAAAAGCATTAATTGTGTCATGAGTTCTAATCATCTGTGGGAAGTCCTGCTGTTGGATCTTAAGGCTGCCATGGAGTCATCATATTTGTTTTACACTGGCTGGCATGACAGTTTAGCTCGTTTCACTGGTACATGCTTTGGGGAAGGTTTGTTTCAGAAGCAGGTACCTCTGAGTTGTTACAATCAAATATGAGCAGAGTGAATTACTGAGTGCCGTGTAGATG
Source organism: Zosterops lateralis (assembly GCF_965231275.1). NCBI lineage: Eukaryota > Metazoa > Chordata > Aves > Passeriformes > Zosteropidae > Zosterops > Zosterops lateralis. The sequence goes on along the minus strand of NC_139767.1, from coordinate 28,077,248 downwards.
CCTGGCAGATTTCCTTTCATTTTCCAGCTGCTGGAAAGGTTTAACATTAGGAAGTTTAGGAACAGAAAGAGGAAGCCCTGAAGATTGCAATCCTGGTTTCAGTCTGACCATATTTCTGTCATGAGTCTGAGTGCAGCTAATGAACCATTTAATTTGCAGTGAAATTGTTGTTAGTTACAAAGTAAAAACTGACATAAAATCAAATAGAGATTATATTTGTGTAGGAAATATTACTGCATGCAGAGGTTAAAGATGTGACACAAGGTTATAAAAATGGATCCTGGATATGGCTGGCGTGATAAAGAACAGGCTCTTTAAGGTAGGTGCTTTCTGATTCCTTGTGGTGCTGCTCAGAGCTCTGCACATCCTTCTAGGTGATATTTAATTGCTTGGTGTTTGTTTTCTAATGAAACAAAACTCATCTACAAGCAGGGTCATTCGACAATAAAATAATTCTTTGTCCTGTTCCCCCTGTCCTAAATCAAACAGTTATTTGCATTTTGCATTGTAAGTACAGCTCATTTCCTCTCTTTATGTCTTCAAGTTGCCCTTACAATAGATCTTGTTACTTGGAAATCAAAATTGGGTAACAGGTGCCTCAGAGGAACAGATGCCATAGCTGGTTCTGTGCCAATTCTACCTCTTAAATATCAGAAACAATTAAAATTGAAAATAAAAGCTCCATAGGACAAGTTTTCCTCAGCCAGCTCTGTCAAAGAGAATGGGATTTGAGTCCATGAATTAGGCATGGAGGGTTCACCCTCCTTTGGAAAGTTTCATTTAACTGCAGGTCATCATTATCCTCTTTTCCAGCAATCATCTGCTAAATCTGGTAATTGCAACACTGACATCAGCAAAGCTGGACAGGGGCCCCCAATGGAGAAAAATTAGGCCCACTATTTTTTCACTGCTATTGTAGTAATCTAACTTGTAATCAAGCAGGGAGAAACTCTCAAAATCCTTTCTGCTGTAATCTCCACATATTGCTATAGATCTGGGAGGAAATTGTTAGTCTAGTCTAGGTTTTATAGAGCAAATTTGGTTTTGATAGCTCTCAAACAGCAAGGGGAGGGATCCCATCCAGCAGTGATGCTGTGTAATTTGGTGCTCACCTGGAAAAAGGGTTTGCCTGATTCACATGATCCATGGGATCTCATAAATGAGTGGGAGTACAGTGTACATTGCTTAAATTGTCAGAGGCTTTACACTGTTTCATATCCTCATCTGCTAGCCTGACTTTTATTCCAGTTGATCAGGACTTGCAATCATCCTTGATTACTTCTTTAAAAAAGGGATAAGAATCTCTCTTTTAAAGAATTAATCAATGCAACAGGAGATCTGCAGCTGCTATTGAGAAACCTAGAAACTGAGTTTGATATTTGCTTGGAAGCCTTGCACTGGTAATTTTTCCACCATTCAGTACCCTTTTCTATAATAAATTTTACTCATGTGGGAAAGGTCATTTGGATTGAGACAGTACTAAAATGTGTCAGACTGGTTTTGAGAGGGACTAAATTTAGCCTGCAGAAATAAAGTTACAATTCCCTTTTATTCCAAGAAACATTTCCTCCGATTTTCATGGAAGCATTGCACAGGTGAATTTGTGGCACTTAGCAGAATGATTTCCAAAACTTCCTCAAGCAGACAATAAGCCTTAATGTCAAAAGGCTGCAGGTCAGCAAGTTTTTTTCAGCAAGTGGGTTTCAGAGAGGATGAGCAGCTCTGGCCAGCACCAGTGGGCAATTTCAATTAAGGCTGGTTAGGCTTGGATCCAGCCTGTCTGCATCTGATTAGAGGACTAACAGTAGTTTCTGGAAAAGTTTGTTGTGTTGATCATTGTTTGAGCGTAGACATGGAAGGGCAGAGATTGTGGAGCCAGGAACTGATTCAGAGCATTTCTAGGACTGCTTATTTTTATGTCTGCTTTGCAAGTTCTAAAAACTGTTCACAAATGAGGCACAGAACCAGAAATTGTTTCACATGAAAATGTGACCTTTGGACTGGAGAAATTTGGATTCAGAGTTCACAGAAAACTGGAAAGTGTGAGCAACCTGCACTTTTCTGAGGTGTGGGTTCAGAGCCAGAAGTTAATTAAAAGTAAGGTGGAGAAAGCCTATTTCAACCAAAATAACCTCTTATGATCTATAGATTTAAATCTGATGGCCCAGATAAATTCATGGCATTGGCCAGGTCTGGTCTGCCAGCTGAGGACTGTCTACAGAATCATTTTGAGTTGAAGAAAGCAGAGGGTTTCACCATCTGTGACCAGCACCATGGAATGAAAGTCTATTTATCAAGTGGGGTGGGCTGCAGAAAAGGAGCACTTCAGCTTTCCTTTTCAGACCTCATTAGTCTGTGTTCCAGTTATAGCAGACACACTCATCATTTAATCTGTTTCATAAACTGGTTTTCTGCCAGTCTGTTATTCTGCACTCAGATGCTTGTTAAATATCCTTCATATCAGGCTTTATTCTTTCTGGACTCTGGAAACAGAAATTGTGTTATTTTTGGCTTAAGTGCTTTGAAGTCCTTCAGTTTTGCTTCTACATTTACACCTGACAGCATCTATCTTCATAGCCTTGTCTTTTTGACCACAGGGACAAAGCAGAAGGTACAACAGTGCTGAAAATAGATGTGAATAATTAGTTTTGTGTGGAGCCAAAACAGGTTTGTTTTTAACAATGTCCACTCTCAGCCTGTCACTCTCCCTTTCTCTTTTCCATGGTCACTGTCTCTGGGAAGCACCTCTGCAAGCTGGACTTAACTTTTAAAAAGCTCATTTTGTCCCTAAGTCCAAAGTTATTTTGATTTCTGCTTCAATATCATGTAAGTTCTATTTTGACTTTGTTCTGGGGATGAAAACAGGGCAAGAAAAATTAGTTTCTTTGTCATTTTTGCACTTAAGATCTTTGATAGAGTTGAGAATGAAGTTTTTGAGGGTGGAATTCATGCTTCCCACACACATTGCCATTAAGAAGGTCATGAAGCTCATCAGCCCCTCTGCTGTCTTATTTTTGGAGTTAAATGAAAAGTTAAAAGCATGTAAAATCTATTCCACTTTTCTTTGCATACTTAGGATGTGTTAATAATTGCAGCCAATGTTCTCAAAGCTAGAATTATTATTTCTAATCGTTCTTGATTTGAAGTGTTATGGTATAACAGTCAGTTTGTCATGTCTTTGACAAACACTTTATCCTTCTATTTAAGGAATCAGTTTTAATCTTCAAAGAAAAGGGCTTAGTTAATTTAGAAGTCAAGCAGAGAGATAGCAGTCATATGAGCTTTTAGCACAATAGATATTCATAAAATATCCCCCATAAAGTAGTGAGCCTTAGGGGCCACAGGGACAGATGCAGCAATATAACATTCCCTCTTTTCTTCCTCCTGCACGTCTTCTCCCACTGAAGGTGTCAGTGCAGATTCTGAGTCACCTGACCTGCCATAAAAAAATAAGTCTTTTTTAATAATCTCCTGTAGAAAAGACATATGAGCAGAGCCTTTAAGGGAGTTGATTCAGCTGAGTTTGTGTTAATGCTCCTGAAGTCAAAGGGAGGACTGTCTTGGTCTCAGAGCATTATTAAATGCTATTACCTTTGCTTTTGCAATCTGATGGCAGAGTAATACAGCTTCCTGGGGGAATCAGAAAAACACCAGTATCAGGGATATTTAAAATGAGACTGAATAAAATTTGCACAAGGTCCTATGTGCAGCAGTCCATTAGTACTGCACTGCGATAAGACCTATCTCATGCCTTATGGTCCCTTCTAGAGGAAAGGAATTTTGGCCTGATCAAGGGCTACTTTATCATCGTGATTATGAAGCTATTCTTGAACTCCTGTAAACTCCTATCTGTCTGATTCTTGTAGCCATCATCACTTTTGCCATTGTCATCCCTGCTGACAATCCCCAGCCTTTTCTTCATAGTGCCCCAGAAAACCACAGGCATTGTTTCTGCCTGCTCGGTAAAAATCCATAAGCAGTCAAGAGGGGATTTATATTCTTAATTCCAAGAATTGGTTGTTTCTCTTCCTATCCCTTTACACCCCCTCTTCTAAATGACAGGTACCTCATTTTTATCAGCCTTTTTTTTCTTTTTTCTCTGGGGTTCAGATTTCTGTATATGTTTGTGCAGAAATGCCAATTTTGACGTATCTCTGTGCAGGAGTACCCAAACAGGCTGAGTCCAGCTCCAGCCCAGCTGTCCAACAGTGGGACACAGACAGATGACATGAGGGGTGCTGGATGGACAGTGCCTTTAGCCCCTGTAATTTCTCTTTCCTGCTTGAGTTTGGAACTCTGGCTACCAGATTATAAGTAGGAATGAAGAAAAATCCATGTAGACCCTGTTCCTGCAGGATTGGTTGTGTGTTTATCCTGTGTATGACACAGACCATTCCAATTGATGGGAGCAGCCTGGGCCAAGGGCTTTAACTGGAGCAAAACATCTGACTCCTGGGGATACTAAAATATTTGCCAGCTGTGGGGGAGAAAAAAAGACCAATATGTCATTAGTGCTCAAGCCTTGTGCAAGGGGAAGGAAATAATTTGAAGTGCAGATTTTTCAATGAACTGAACATGCCCACGAGACTGGAGGAGGTGAAAGCACATTAACCAAAACCCAGGGGGAAATTTCCCTCCCAATCCAAAGCAGGGTGGGCAGCCTGGCTCTGAGCATGAGATCACCTCCTCTGCCTGAGAGGCTTCCTGGTGAGTGACTGAAACATGGATGCTTTAGTAGAGAGGGAGGAAAACTTCTGGTCACTGCCAGATCCTAGAGGTATATTTGCTCTGTATCCTGTCAAAGTCCTCCAGTGCAAGTAAGAAAGATATCTTGTAATAAATGACCAGTTTTTAAGAATCTGTGTTGAAGGATTTTTTTCCCTTCAGTAATCCCATAGACCCTTCTCCATAACAATTCCATTTTTGGCAAGTCTGGTTGAAGAATCTTTAGTATGAAATGGGAGCGTTTGAAGTGAATCATTTAATTTGCTTAACTTAAAGAGGTTCCTACAACATTTAATTTTAAGCGGATTCTCTCTAATTAAAGTTCAAGTCACTCTTAAATATTTAACCTTGTTAAATGAAGATCCAGGAAAGAATATGTGATAAGTCTTTTCCTTTTCTGCTTTACCTGAAATGTATATTTTTGGTCTTTAGCTTTGAAACACCAATTTAATTTGAGTTACCAGCAAGAATCATTTCCAGAATTTCAAGCGCAATTTAGTATTTTAAATTGAAAAACTAGATCAATTAATTCTCTTTTACTTTAGAAACTTTCCTTGTAACAGTTTTACTGAGGGAAAAAAGCAGGGCAGAATGAAACTCCATGTAGATTAAGTGTTTACCCATATAAATGGCCAGTTAAATATTATTCCACACTTGAAATATTGGGCCATTTTTTGAGGATGTGCTTGCGGAGGTGTTCTAGTAACTTGACCTGGTCAGCCTGTGTCTTCAAACTTGTGCATCTCAAAGGCAGGAGTGTGAGATCTGTGTTTAGTTTGAGGAATTCCATGGTTACACAGCTGGTTGTGAAAATCAGGCCATTTTAGGGGACGGTCCCACTGCAGTCAGTGATCCAGTTCCCAGCTGGCTAAGCTTGAAAATGTGACCTTGATATCTATCTAATAAGCAAGTACTGGTTGTTTTCTCATCGTTTCCTTCTGCTTATTTCTTGGCTGGTAGCTATTCATGTTCAGTTGATTTTCTTTTTCCTTTGCAGCCTAACTGACTGTGACACCAGACAAATTAGTGAGCATTTTGTCTTCATGATTAATCAGTGAGCTTTCTACTTTGGCACTGTGTTGTAGGATTACTTAGAGGATAAATAAATAAATCAATCAGAAATTTCTGACAACTGTAAAATAATTAGGCAAAAGAAGAAGGAAAAAACCACACAACAAAAAGTTGAATGATCACTTCACTCTTTAATGTGAAATCAGGAAGTACTCTTGTTTTTTGGCTTGGATAACTGGACATGCTAACTTTGATTCAACATTTCTATTTCCTTCTTCCCACTGGATCTGCTGGTGGTTGTGACATGGGACCGAGAGACTTCCTTGATCTGAATTTCTGATGGGTTAGGTTGAAGTGGCAGTTTCTGTTTAGGAGTGTGGTTTTAGTCTGAAACAGAGTATGTAAAAATGGAAATTGCTCTCAGTGAATCACAGTCCTGACTGCTGACCTGAGTGACAGACCTCACTTTTTCCCTCTGGCAAAGCTGGTGCTGTTCAGGGACACTGTGTTGGCTTTCCTTCTGCCATGTGGCCACAATGCTAACTCATTGCAAGGGCAAAATCTGTTCTCATTTAGTGTCTGGTCAGTGTTGTTTCTGATGGTGTTGGACAAGGCAGCTGTGGGAAGACTTTTGCCCAAAGATGTTTGATTTCCAGTCAGGATGGATCTCAGTGTGCTGACCCCAGAGTGGTTGCTGTTGCAGGTCCAGCAGCTGAAATATCCTCACGTGCCCTGAGCAATTTTGACCTGAGGTCTCTGGGAGAAAAACAAAAGCAGTTCTTCATCTCTCCCAGCTACATTTGTTTTATATTTTGGAACACAGGGTACAAATTCTGTGCCTGAGTATTTGACCCTACTTGTCAAATATACAACTTTTCTTGACTACAGTTAAATTTAAGCCAAGATGTCAGAGGGCACATTTTATTGCAGCCCATGCAAAATGGCAATTTTGATGTAATTTGGTTTGTTAGGTATGTTAATGCTAAACACATAAACTTATGCCTCCATATAAATTTTTGTCTAAGGCCTTCTAGCCTTTAAAACTATGGATGACTCATAAATACTTACACTTAATTATACTTACACTTACATAAATACATAAATACGTTCACTTGCTTACACCACAACTCAGGTGGTCCTGAAAGAATTGTGAATATTTGGGCATATAAATAATTCCTGAAATCTTATTCATGAAAACATGTTCTGTGTGTGCATGTGATGAGGGGAGGAGCAGGGAGACCCCCTGGGGGAGATTAAAACCAAAATGCATCCATTGCCCTTAGCTGAGCCCTGACAAAAAGAGATGCAGGCCTTGTTGAATACACAGGTTGATTTCTCTTATTATTCTGAGTTTTGTTTCAAGTAAAATACATCCTGGGTTACAATATCAGTGCAATTTCCATTGTATCATTTGTAATGGCAACTGCTAAAAAGAAGACACCTGAAATAAAGTGTGCCAGCAGTCATTTCCTTCATCTGCACTTCCATGAATTTATATCTGAAGGGATGTGTTTTTCCAAAGCTGCTCTGGCTGCACAAAATATTGTTGTGGGTGGGAAAAGCTGTCCATCCACACCTAACAAATGAGTGCCCTGAGGAGTCCCCTGTGAGATGCCGTTCCTGGGATGCTTTGTGTTCTCAAGGTCAGCCTGTTTGCTCACCCTTGTGCCCTTTTCCTTTCTTTCAGGGCTTCGAGGACCCCAAGGACAAGTAAGCAAATTTACTTCTGTCATACACTGTAAAGTTTACACGTTTGGGATTTTTTTTCTCATATTAAGAAAAGGACAAAAATTGATGCCCGGAAGCCAAAAATAATGCTTGGACTTCCCAGAGCTTTGTCCTGGAGGGACAGGCAGTTGAGGGCACAGGATTGACTGATGTGCATTCAGAACAGCCACTGCCCTCAAAACATTTATTTGTTTGGTGGTTCTAACTTGCTTTTCTAATTAAAATGCTTTTGCTGCACTTCCCCTTGCCCCAAATAATCTCCATTCTTTAAAAATAACCCAAGACAAAAATCTTTCTCCAAAGTATATATAAGTGTTGGACATCTCCAATAAGAAAGGTTTATGTATGTTATTGAAATGCCTGTATAATTTCTGAGTTTATTTGTATTTATTTTATATTACTCATTATTGCATATTACTTATTTCTACATATAAAAATAAACTCAGAAATAATAGCTTGTTTGAAAAAGGAAATTCAAAGTTTCATGCTCTAAAATATAGCCAAATTTCAGCAGCATTTTCATTTTTTCCAATAGAACTTTAGAGAAATGGTTAAAGTAACAATTTAATCAGAGTGCTATTTTGAAAAATTGCCTTTGGAGTAAAAAACCCAAACACATTCACTTTTTAACTTCTACAGCTGGACATAACAAAAGCATTTCCTGTATTGAAGGTGTTTAGAGTAATTTCTTGTTCAGTCCTGCTGAATGACATTAATTATAAGCTTGCTTAGAGCGAGTTAGGCAGCACTAGAGGAGACTGATGCCTAAAATATGTTGCTGTTGCTCCTTATTATGTTTCTCAGGCTGCTGGTCAGGGCTGAGTGGATTTTTGTGAGCTGGGACAGGTAAATGCTCCTGTGGGCTTTAGGCATCCAGCTGTGGGAAAATTCACATTATGGTGGTTAAGCACTGAGAGCAGCTGCCTAAAAGGAAAAGGAAAGTGATAAGTTTGAACATGGCAATATTAAGAGTCATTCTCTCCTTCCCTTGCCCTTCCCTGCTAACTGGATTTTTGTAGCATTTAGCTCTGTGCTCCCTGGGATGTTTCGCTGGTCCCACTGTTTCCTGTGTCTTGTTGTATCCATGGATGTTGGGAATTCAGCCAATGTTAGATATGCCTTGGGCAGAAAAAGGCTAACAGATTACAACAAAATAATTCATAGACATACAGAAATTCTCGGTATCCCTCATGAAATAGTATTTTTCATCACAGTTTCTGTAAGAAAACACAGAAATTGGCTGCCTCAGTGCTGGTCCACAGCAGAGTCACCCAACAGCTGAGGAACAGTGTCTCCTCTGTTGCTCCAAGGACCATAATATCTGTTCTCCATCCTACAGATCGAAAGTTTCCTTGGGCTGTTACAGCCAGTAGCTGAGCTGTCTCACTCAGCATGGTGCCAACTTATTATACAGATTTCAGGATTTTTGCATTTCTGTTCAGTACCAAAAGAAGCCTCTGATTCTCTTTATCCAGAAATCTGTTTAACTCAAGTACAAAGACTTGGCAAAAATAAATCTCTAGCAGAGTATGTTCATGGAGAGAGTGGTTAAAATTAGATACCTAAACCATATCGAGCACTAAGGCAGTTCCTTCATATGAAGAAATACTGAGGGTCAATACTTTCATCTGGCAGCAAAGGAAGACGTGGGCACCACACATCCCTGAAAACAGGACCAAACCTTACGTGCCTGAGTGCAGGTTTAGTTACTGAATCTAAGCATGAAGCATTTAAAATTATGGCATACATGTAGCTTTGGCAGAGGTCACACTCTGCATTGGCAGAAGTAATTAAATCAGCAGTACATTTTGGACCACTCTGAAGCCAGCATCTCTGGGTTAATTGGTAGTGTTCACATTTGCAAGCAGAGTGAAAAAAAAAGTTGCTACAAGCTCTTTTTGTGCTGTTCCTATCCCTTGACACAATTTTCTGTTGGCTGCATTTGAAGAAATCTCAACACTGATTTTAGGATGTGTTTTTGGAAGTTTCTGGCAGCCTGAAATCTTCATTCCCCCCCGTCCCCCAACCACACTATCGATATATTGAAAGGCATTTTGACATATGAATTTCATTAATCTATGACAGTACCTCAGCTCTGACTTACAGGCACTGCCTGCAGGGCACTCCTTAGCACAGGGAACTTTGTTATGCCAATTTAAAATTACATTTATGCAAATGTACCCAAACTTGCTGTACTGTAATTTTGCTTGGGTACAGTGGGCTGTGAAAGTCACCTGAACAGCTCGGTCTGTGTGAGGGTGGCTGCCCGCTGCCAATGTCCCAGCAAGGCAATTTAAAACCAGCAGAAGTGTTTCTATGCAGCCTGCAACCTTGGAGGTTACTGTAGTGTTAGAAACACCCTGAGCAGTAAAACAACCTAGTACCAACCTGCAGAGACCAAGCAGGCAGGTTCTTCTCTTTGCATCTTCCCGAGTGACGTTTTCAGACTGGAACTTGAAATTTGCCTGTGCTTTGCCAAGATGCTGAGCTGACTCTTTTGCTTTGGTTCCAGCAGAAAGCTCATCACATCTCCTGTACGTGGTATGAAATGGTGAAATGTGAATGACCCAAGTGTGTACATAACTCACAGGACCTTGGAAGACATTCTGTAAATACAAAGCCTAATGATTTCCTTGCTCATTTTTATGAGCCCAGAAGACGTTGCAAGGACTGAATGAAAATAAGCAGCATCCCCTTGAATGCTCAAGCAGATGTACTTCCTCTGAGGAAGTAAATTGAATGTCCTGACCTTGTAGGGGAAAAAAAACACTTTTATTTTCAAACCTAATTATATGAATTTCTAGGAACTAAATAACTTCTAGAGCCCAAAAATAAAAAAACTCTTTCCCTCAACCACTCTGAAATACTAAGGTTGGCTAAAATAGAGATTAGACCTTGAGACAAATTGGCTTGTGATTTCTATATGGCCACTGAATAGATGCCCCTGGTGTGTTGTCATGACCCAGCTGAGGGGCAGACACATTCAACTCGCTGGCTGGGGCAAGGAGTGGTAGAATGGAAATGAGCAGATTGACCTGATTTATTTTTCTCTTGCCAAGAGGTGCACAAAAGAGTTGAGGTACAGAGGGCTTCTTAAAATCTGATCCAGTTTTGCAGAAATCTTTGAAAGAGCCTTCCTTTTGGAAAGGGACCTTTAACTTTTAAAACAGAGTCACATTCTGGTTTGTAAGCTGTTTTCCAGCACAGCCTTACCTGTGGGAGCCTGCTGGCTGCAACACAGAGTGCATTGTGTGCTCTGGTGCAGTACAAATGAAACCAGGGAAATAAAGCAGAGTAGCTTTTCATCATGCTTGTCAGACCCCAGGATTTTTCCTCCAGAGTGTCTAAACTGAGGGTCACACAACATGAGCCTTAAGTTGCTGTGCCCCCATGGGGTTTACACACAGAAATAGTTATCTGCTGGAATATACCCCAGTGCAAGGGAGGGGCATATTTCAGTGGATAACTGTTGGCAAACCCTGGAGATAACCTGAGCAATCATGCAAGCAGAGCAGAAAAACAGCACTTCAGGATTAGCTTTTAATTTCTGCCTATAGCTCGTTTGAGGGCAGGCCATTAAAGTGACAGCACCAAGTCATTAAAATACTGTTAGATTTTAAAAATAACTAGAATCTGAAGAGGTGCTTCAGGTTTCCTTATCCTCAGTGCAAAATGCCTCAGGAAAAATGAGTTTACAGTGTTATTTTTTCTCAACAGTTTTTGAAAATCAGCTGCATTTTTCTGAAGCTATAGCGGAGATTCAGAAAAACAGTGACACAAAAGATTATAATCTTGTTTGACATATTTAGAAAGCAGAATCTAATTTGTATTTTTTTCTTCTGTTGCTTTTTTCTTTTGCAACTTTTCTTTAAGTAAATATCTTGTAAACAGATTTTTCTTTCTGTTTTATGTTTTGTACTCCTAAGTAACTGTGTGAAGGGGAATCAAGCCACATTTTTTCTCCACGTTTGTTCTGTAAACAGTTTTCTCTCAAAAAGGGAGAATTGTTCAAATTTGGAAAATTTCGTAGTAATATTTACAAAAATTGTTATTAGAAAGCAAGAAATATGACTGGATGCATAAATAATTTTTTCAGTGCTGGCACTAACAGCTACGACAGCACAGCAGTGCAGGGAAGAATAAGTCAGAGGACAAGGGGAAGGAGGCTATTAGAGAATGAGGGATGGAAATTAGACATGGGTGTAAGGAAACAGATGTAGTACAGAAAAAAGGGCAAAGAAATAGAAGCCTTGTAATAATGACTGGGGACTGACAGTGAGCTCTAGAGCTGATATCACTCCACTCTCTGCTCCCAGTCCCCATCCCAACTGAAGCTGTCATAAGCAAAATGCCATTAACCTCCAGCTCATTATACACTGCAGTGATAACACATGGTGCAGAGGCAGAAATTATCTTGTGCTCTTATGCTCCCTTTTCATGATGCCTTCAGGAGTACCCAGGAGAGTATGAACCCAGAGGATGAAGTGGATGAGTTTCTGGGCCGGGCCATCGACGCCAGAAGCATCGATCGGTTACGCTCTGAGCATGTGCGCAAATTCCTCTTAACATTCAGGGAGCCTGACCTGGAGAAAAAGGTAATGCTGTCCAAAAAACATTGCAGTGCATCAGGCAGGCTTGCTGGGAGCTTTAATTCTCCTGCAGAAGGTCAGGCTTTTATATTTAGGATTTAAGCTATGGCCTGGGTGCTGGAGGTGGGGTTGTGATCTTAAAAAATCATTGTTTCTTCATGGAAACCTTCATATAACTTGTCCTAAAAAAAATCACAGTCATCTGAAGGGAGCACTGGCTAGGAAAATGAAGCCATTTCTATCAGACACACATGGATGTGCAATGACAAGCAGTAAAGGGAATCCAGAATAAAGCAGATTGTTTAGCTGACTTTGACACTCCAAACCATCTTAAGTGAACCAAGATAAGTCACCCCTTATCTCCTTCAAATTACTGGAGAAACCCACCTCAGCCTGCCTGAGCTCTGAAACACCTCTGGAGGGACTTTTCCCTGCCCTTTGTCCCCCTAAAGAGCCCCAGGTACTATTAGGGTTCATTGGGATGCCATACGTACTCTGGATATTTTTGGGAGCCCATTTTAAGCAAGAAATAGTTCTCTATCCCACAAGAAAGGAGAGTAACAGACCTAAAGCTCATGAGCAGTTGATTTCTTCCTGATTTGGTTTCAGATATTGCTGTGAGGCAAAGATCATTTCCCTGACTATATAGTAGAGACTAACAGGTATCATCAACTCTAGATGGCTGCAAAGTTAAATTTTCAAGTCCAATTTCTAAGTCTAGAGGTAGCTGGATGACATTATTAAAGGTACCATAAGAAATGGTGGGTTTAATTGCACAAAGAAAGTAATCCTTTTTTATTTTTTTTATTCAAGTACAGATCCTTAGGATGCTTGAGAGATCTTTGGGTTAAACTCCTTATTCAATGCAAAAAACTTCATAGGTTTGCCCTATTTTATCATTTTATTTAGAAACAGTCTTTCCTTGACAAGAATAACTATTACAAAAGCAGAGCTTTTCAGGATTTACAGCTATTTAATAAGTCAGTGTGGAACTGGATAAAAGCTTAAGCATGTCATTTCCCCCTACTCCTCCTCTGCAATATTCTAGCTGGAAACTGCTGGGGAAATTAGCAGTTCACCTGTTTAGAGCACCTTTTATTTTGTGGTTCAAACATTGTGAGATGGTCTGTGCTGAGAACCAAGCTTCCAGCTAAATGAAGCATCTTTGGGAATGGGATGCAGCTCCCACGTGGCTGATACATTGACAGGGAGTGGCTGTGGGAAAACCACAGCAGCCTTGCACTGTCATTAGAACGAGTCAAGTCATCTGCACCAAATGCAAGCTTTTCTCATTAACAGCATTTGTCCCTCTTGGAGGAAACTTCCCATGGAAGAAGTTTAGGTCTGATGACAGTGACCTAGAATTTTGGTCCCAGTTAATCCATTTCTGTTCCTCTTGTTCAAGGGGCAGTTGGGGAATCCTCTCTTCACCCAACTCTGTGGATTTCCTCCCTGGCCTTTGGGCTTGTTCAAACCCTTACAGATTGCCTGGGGGAGAAGGGGAGTTGGGAATGTTTTCTACCAGTACTGCTTTCCAAGAGACCTAGACAAAAGCCAAATAAGAAGGGGTTTTTTTGAGAAAAGGCAGCCAGCCACATTTCCCACTAACATAACTGTTGTTTTTTTGCAGTACTCCAAGCAGGTGGATGACAGGTTTGGAGCCTATGTGGCTTGTGCCTCCCTAGTCTTCCTCTTCATCTGCTTTGTTCAAATCATAATTGTGCCACAGTGAGTACCCTTTCATCCCTTTGCTCCCACCTGCTCCCCTCCTCTATTCCAGCCTACATTTTTTGTTTTTTCTTGAAAATTCAGAACACCAAGGGGAAGAGAAAAATCCTTAAATAATTCATGCTCAAGTGATGCATGGTGCTTATTGTTTTCACCCATATCTAGTGCAGATTAAAACCTCCTCCCTGGCATGTAAGGATTTCTGTTTTCCCGATGTGATTTCTCTTATAATTTACCTCCATCTTAAGAAATTCAGTTCAGCACATTTATAAGCCTGTTGAAAACAGATATCACTGAGTAGGAAGGATTGCCTACCAAGGCATAGCACACACTCAGAGCACAAGGCTGAGCTGTCCTCTTATCTAAACACAATGGGACAGGGAGGTGAAACCCATCACAGCCTCATTGCTCAGAGCACTGAGGTCTCAGGGTCTGCTTAGCAAATGAGGCATAACCTCTCATACATTTATTCTTCTGGACTCAGAGCAGCTGGGCAAGAAGAGAGGTAGAGAGGGGGCTGAGCTGCACATGCCTGAGCTTGTGGTTTGCTCCAGGTTTAAGGGTTGCAATGATTTCTTTCCCCAGGCAAGAATGGCATAAGCTGCTCAGGGCTGTGGGGCACAGTGCTCTTGGCCCACTGCAGAGCTCTGCAGCTTTGTCTGCAAGGCACAGCACAGCCCACTAAATCTTTTCCAGCAGTGAGCTCTGCAGAAATGGGACTTCTTCTCAAAGAGTTATTTAAAAGTCACTTAAAATTACAGCATGTGGGTATTTCCTATGCTCTGCTTTAGTAGCAATAATACACCATTCACAGAGAAATGCTGTGGTGGAAATAAATTTGGAGTTAGTAATTTTTAAACTGAAGAACAAGATCACAGAAGCTCTGAAAATGCTCCAAATTTATCTTCCTTACAAGAAGACAAAAATTTTCCCTAAAGAGAGCTCCAGCACTATTTTATGCCATTGCAACTGTTTTCTACGTCTGTTCCCACCACAGATCTTTTTGGAGTAGAGATTGGTTTGTAGTGTTCAGATCAGATATTTGGAAGGTCACAGAAACAACACGTAGTCTGATGTTTGTCGTTCACTCTCCCAGGCAGGAGTGCTCACAGAAGGATTGAATCAGCAAAATAACATCAGGACAAATGTACTGTGTAAACAGACAGGTCTGCTTTGGGAAACTGCATGTGAAGCTGAAAGAGGCTCACAATTGGAACTAGATAATTCCCATTGTTAATTACATCCAGAAATGTTCTCTGAGAGTAACTAATTTAACAGGGGCTTACACTTTGGATTTCTGGATATTTCTGTCATAATTCCACACCTGCAGAGGCCCTCTACCAGCCTTGTGTTGCTCAGCCAACTCCCTAAGCAGCCACTACGCTGTCTCCATAAAACCAAGTTTAACATTTAAATGACAACTCGACAATTTCTGATGTGTGGCAGCCATATGGCTGCCTCCTTTGTATTACGCAGGAGCCAATCCCTTACAGCAGTGGGATGTAAATGGTGTGTTGTTCAGTCTCCTTCCATGCTGCCCATAAAGAGGATGGTTGTTTATTTGGGTTTTTGGGTTTGTTTTTTTTTGCAAGTTCTGAAGTGTCCTTAGTCAGCCTGGCCTGTCTGAAAGGTGATCTGGTTCAAGAGTAAATAAAATTCTATATTTAAACTGTCAGATATGCTTCACTTCACATTTTGCTTTGTTTTTCCTTACATTTCAATTGCATAGCTTTGGTCTTTTGTTGAAGGTAGCAGTTAAACACCAACTGAAACCACAGGTGCACAAGTGTCACCATCAGAGCTTCATGAAACACACACCGTGGAATCTGAATTTGAAACTAGAGACAGAATGTCAGTGTCAATTTATTATGATAAGAGGAATAGCTTTAAGGAATTTCAAAAAAGGCTCAAAGAGTGAATTAGCAAGTACAATTATCTTAGTTGTCATGAGAGAACACAGAGACCAGCTGGCTTTGGTGTTGTTGCCCTCAGTGTCACATCATAAGAATACTTCCTTTAGATTATGAGCAAGACTGACTCCTGGGAGGGGGCCTGTCCTGACACACTGAGACCAATCACCGGGAAATTGATGTTGAATATCTTCGTGAGGAAAACAGATGAAAATTCACACTACAAAGTTGGCCCTGGAATCCTCTTTGTACTTCTGGGCTGGGAGGAGCAGGAACCTCTCAAGCTGGCCAGGATAAGGCTGTCATCCCTGACTATCCTTATGCTGTGGTTGCTCACATCCCATGCACAAGACAGAGCACAGGGAGTTGTGCTGCACAGACATTCCCTGTTCAAGACAGGTAGTGATTCCACTGAGATTATTCCCACCCAGCTGCACTTCAACACTCAGCCTGCCTTCCTTCCCAAGGGTGCCCTGCCCACAGCCAGCTGGGGGCTGACTGCCACAAGTTGTTCCATCACCACCTCTAGTGCATGAGATGTTTTTTCAGTCCCACCTCTGTCACCCCAGCAGGAAGGTGATTGCTGTAAAAGATGGAGCATTCTCTGTTCTGCAGCCTGTCTGAATAATTCTAAATAGGCCAAAGTATCTGTTGGTATTCAAGGCACCTCGTGTCTCCTACTGCTATCCTAATTGGAAAGCCTGTGCAGTGTGTCATAGCTTGTACAAATGTGTTCTGGAGAGCAGAGCTGTAGCTCTTCTATACAAGGTGCATTTAAAAAACAAAACCAACCAAACCTCTCCTTGATTTCAGCTCTACATTTATGCTGGGTTTTTACCTGACCTGTTTCCTGATCCTGACCACAGTGGTGTTTGTTTCAGTCATTTACTCCTGTGTAAAGGTGAGTACTGTGGTTTCTTTGTAGTCCTCTAAGATCAGCAATCTGCTTCTTCAGTTAACAGAGTGTGTTTTGTTAGCCATCCTTTCCACACTATGTGATAAGGGTTACAGAAAAAGCCTTTGATAAGGCAGAATGAACTGCAAACAGATGTTAGGGGTTGGCATCTCTGTAGCTCAGCAAGAAGCAATCACTCTGTGGATCTGCATGTCTATTAAGTCCCCTGCAGACACTCTCATATTGATATAAGAAGAGCACATTTTCCAATGTGAGACCAAACCCTGACCATTCATTTCCTCCCTGTAAACTTCCTGCAGAATCTCCTGTGTACTGGCCCCTGCTGCATATGCGTGTTTGGGTAGGCAGATAATCAGAAAGAGAATATCATCAAGGAAAAATGTCCTGGAGGGAAGTAAAAGCCATAAACATACAGAATTTTATCAGCCTTTCTCAGATGAGTGTACAGAGCTTCCTATATTCGCTGGGCTCTTTCTTGTAGCTGGCTTTGATCAGAAGAGAAATACATTGTGTGAAGTCCAAAAACTTATTAATTCTTCTTGTCAGCCTGTGGTAAATTGGCAGTGAGCACTGTGGGAAGGGTGCTGTGCTCATCTGTTTCACTTAAAGGTGTTCCTATTAAAAACTTTGATGTGTTTCAGTTTTAGGGATCCTTCTAGTCTAGAAGTGTCTGAACATGGAACAGGTTCCTTAGCCCAAGTTCAGCTTTGTTTCTCAGTGCCTGGAACAAAATAGCTCAGTAGCATTAAGTTTCCTGCAGAAGAAACAGTGGGATAATGGATAATGTCAGGCAGATGATTTGTCTCACTTTAATTATCTTCTCTCTGCCATTTTCAACAGTTGAATGTGGGTGCTCTTGACAGACTTGCACCTTACATGTCTTTTTGATTTTTTTTTAAAGTTAGATTTGGAAATTAAACTTTGCTTTCTCATATAATAAGAGCTGCAGACTGTTCCCAGTGAAAGAAGCTTCAATTTCTATTTGAACTTAACAACTCACTCACAGGGCTTCCTTTGGCCTTATGACAACATTAAAGGGAACCTAGTTTGTAAATGCAGCATCCCATTGGTCTTGCTTGTTTACCAGCAATGAAAAGTAGAGTCAGAAATAACCCTGGTGATAGGAAGGCTTGAGTGCCTTGAGCTGGGGAATGGCACCCACGGATGCCTGGTGGTACTTGGTGTGTCCATTGCACTTGAGAATGCTACTAAAAGTCACCCATTTGTAAACTGGTATCAGCAGTTAATGTGGTCAGCAGTTAATTAGCCACTAATGTGATGAGATTTTGGTCACAGCCACAAAGAACATGAACTGTGCTGCCTCCTCACACTGCAGTTCTCTGGCAGCACCATCCCAGCACTCTGCCAGCCAAACAGGGTCAACTCCAGCTCACTGGTTTTGCTGGGATGAGAGCTGGGGCAGGCCTGGAGCTCTGGAGCACCCGAGCTGCCTGACTTGCAACCAGCCAGATTCTAAGGCTTAGAGCTGTTTGTCACCCACTGGCATTTACAGGCCACTTCCACATACTGACAGCAGCACTCTGTTCTTCTGTCATCATTCAAATCTTCTGGTTCTGTTTGGGCTTTTTGGTTAAAATATTACTGATCTTAATTACTGATTAATTTAAAAGGTACGCAGGACTTTTCAGTCCCTGGGATGGTAAGCAGATTTCATTCTTGCTTTCTTTGCCTTGATCTTCCAAATTCCTGTAGAAGAGGTCTGTTCAGTGGTGCTTGCTACTGTTTCTAGGTTGGCTTTGCCTCCGTGCATAGGCTCTGGATGCACAAGACTTCAGAGGGAATTCAGAACAACATCAGAATTTAATGGGATTTTCTGAAGCCCCTGACATTTCCAGCAGTGAGTTTTCATCCCCACAACAAGCTCATGTATAACATCCAGTGTGGCTTCTGTGCACAGATTGCAAATATTGAAAATATTGGGTCTTCTAGCTCCAGTCCCTTCTTAGTGCTGCAAATTAGCCTCTGCTGACAGCACCTGATTATGAGATGGTTTGTTTAGGGAACAGGTACTTGTAGCTTGTCAGCTCTGTGTCTGATGGCAGCTGCTCCTAAGTGGGCTGCAACCCACTTCTGTCATCCAGGATCTTGGTGTTTCAAGTCTTTGATTTTTGAGCAATGGGTTTACCCAGCCCTTGGATAAGGGGTGTTACTTTATTTCTGTACTTCACATTGCTCCAGGAAACACTTTTACACACCTGCAGAAGGAAGGCAATTTTACAGATCCTTCAGATGAAATCACTGAAGCCAGGGATGTCAGCATTGTTTGCTTTGTTTCACACTCAGATGTGGGATAGGAGAGCATGTGTTTTAAATACCAGTGGTTCATTCCACACAAAGTATGAAAGCAGGTGTCCACCCCAGGACATCAGCATAAGCATAACTTTTGACTGTTTGCTGTGCTGTTACATGATAAGTGTCTCTTTTTTCTTCCTCTTTCCAGCTTTCATGTGAGATTTTCCCTCCCTGTTTTGGCCTCTCCCTCTCTGGCTTTGACAGTGGCCAGCAGGCTCTTTCTGAACAGCCTGATCATGTTTTATTTTCCTTCGCTGTCATTATTATCTTCCACTATAAAATTCTCCACGGACTAGAAGTTGATGCTGGAACTGCCAGCACAGCCAGCTTGGCTTTCCAAGTTTCTTCAGCTGTAATAAACAAGAGAGTTTCAGTTCTTTGCTTTGATGCTCCATGAAGACTTGGCCACTGTGAGGTGGTGTCCCTTCCCAGTAGAGTCTAAGGTCATGGGAACCAGGGTCCCTTCTCAAATACTCTGCTGACAGACATCTGTTTTGCTACTAACTTACCAAGTGTGTGGTTTTTTTCTTAAAATCCTTAAACTTCTGGCATCTACACTACTGTGTAGAATTCAACTTCTTGCATGGTTCTGGGAGCACATAGGAGAGAAATTTCAAGTTATCCTTTATGAGAAAATAAGGTTTTCTGTAGCTCTACATAGGTGTAGCTTGCTTATCACTTTCTTTGCCTCCGAAAGCTGGTCTAGATGCTCCTAAAGCATTTGGGGGCTTTGTCTCAATCAGGAAAAATAAAACCCTCTGAAAACTGTACTTTTTTAATAGACTGATAAATCACTGTGAAATAAGTTACATAAATGGACTTATGACTTGCTACATCAAGTTGCCTGGAGATGTTGTCTTTTTCTCCAGAAGCATCTTAATATACTTCAAAATGACTCAAAAGCTTTTATTACAAATTGAAAAATCAGACCTTGAGGACCTCATCTTACAACATTACAGCAATTATCTAAGCAGTTTTCCATACCCACACTAGATGTTAAGAAGACAAAAAGAAAAAATATTTCTCTTCTGTCCTAGATCAGCTGTTGCTCCACAGAATGCTTTATTTAAAGTATTTTCATCATGCAAATGACTGGAGGTTATGGATTATTTTCAGTGCAACATATGACTTGTTGGATCACTTTTTAAACTTGTATTTTCACCTGCACACTGGTGCCCTTTCTTCACCTGCACTTATGCATTTCAGTTCAGAGTGAACTGAAATCAACTGGACAATCCAATCTCCTTCTTTCCCGTTGTGGTTATTTTTCTCCACATGAGGATTTCAAGAGTGCTAAGTGATCTCATGCTCGTGTGGCTGACCAAACATGGATCTCAGATGCCCAAATGGATCACATCCTTTCTCTCAGCCCCTTCTCAGTAGTGCAGATGCAGGCTGGGAGTTGCCATTTCATCAGATCTCCTGTTCTTCACTCAGGCAGCATTTGAGTTTCACTTTGCACAGTACAAACCAATGGGCCAACCAGCAGTACTGCTTAGATTTTCACTGTGCTGTAATGTCCTGATATTCTGCTTCTTTTACGAGGACAGAAGAGGTCTTATTTTTGGTTTTCCGTGGGTTTTTTAATGGGAAGGAAAGCAATCTTCTTTTCTTTTTTTCTGCTTTTGTGCTATACCCCAACTTGTGGATGTTTTTATGGAGGAAGCACTGCAAGAATGGAGCTGAATTGTTAGACCTGACATAGACTCACCACATCTATCATAGGAGTCCTTCAAGCTGCAGGTGTTCCTGGTCTCCACCTGCCTCTGTGAAATGGGGAGAGGCATGACTGGTGTGCCAGGGCTGCCAGGAGTGTTCACGAGGCAGAGGCTCCTCAGATGCACAGCATGACTGTGTTGTTGCACTCTCAACTGCAGCCCTGACCTCCTATGGGTTTTGGCATTTCTTTCTTCTTCAGGACTTTTCCCAGCTGTACTTGTTTACTGACCTTAAATTTTTCCTAGTTTGCAAAGTAATGAGAACCAAGATTAATACAAAGAAAACATGTTTTCCTTAGAATTTAAGTGTCTTCCACTGATGGCTTTGCTTGATATCTCATGCTTGGTTCAAAGTCAGGCTTTTTTGGGATTGTTGGCAGCAGGGGCTTGAGCCAAGATCCACAACAAAAAACTCCAAAGCTTGATTTAGGTGCCTGATTTCCCAGAGATTACAGATGGAGGTTTGATCTCTGAATACCTTTGTGGAACTTGAGGCCTAAACAAAAAGGTGGCAGGAAACCCTGTCCTGCTCTAATCTAGTGAGAAAACTGTCTAAATGCAGTACAGATCCTCCTTCTTCTTCCAAATCCTATAGGGGCTAGAGCAGGGGAAAAGCCCCTTGGATTTTCCATATCCCTGTTCTAGCAGGGATCTGCTAGCTGACATCTGTGTGGAAGTAGCTGGACATGGTAGAAAAGAGATATTTTGGTTCATGCCTTATCAACAAAGCTAAGGATTTCTATGTCATCAAGGTTTATTTCTGAGAGAAAGGGGTTTTGCTTTGTTTTATGGTACCAGCAACTGAGCCTGAAGGATTGCATAGCTTTCAGTGTATTTCAATCAATCCTCATTCAGGGCAAATAGTGACAACCCCACTTTCCCCTTTACTCCAGTCACCCACAGAGCCTTGTCCTCTCCTTTCACCTGCAGCATGTGCTGTTGGCAAGTGAAATCAACTCTTTCAAAACTCTTGCCACAACCTCTCCTTGCCTCTGTAAAAAGTCACCAGCTAATCAGCTCCTGGGCTGCTCCAGCACTCGGTAATTACACTGCAGGGCTGCTGTGTGGGAAGCACAGCACTGACAAAATGTTGCATATCCGAAGATGTAAGAGTGAAGGATAAAAGGGAAAAGCAAGACTTTTAATAGAAACATTAGTCATAGTTAAATTGCAGTGCCATGGCGCTGTGCTGCTGTTTCTTTGTGTCTCTAAAAATACCCTCTAGTGGCTTGGTTATTCATGCAGTGAGTAAGGGAAGGGAGAGCTGGGCTCTGGGAAAGGCTTTGGTAGTCCTGGGCAGAGCCCCTCTGCCCTGGCATGGTGCTGTGGAGGGGCAGGGCAGAGGGAGGACAGTCTCCAGTGGGAGTGTGTCAGTGAATGAGAGTTTCCTGGCATTCCTGCTCCAGCCCTGAGCTTCCACTGGCACAGTGGTGGCACACAAAGGGAGAGGGTTCCCCTGGCTCTCCTGGACACTCCTGCAGCCAGGGCAATGCAGGGAGGCCTCGAGCCCAGCAGGAGTGACCCAGGCTGTGAAAGGCACCGGGCTCAGGCTGTGCTCTAACACACAGACTGTTTGTGCCAGTGCAGTGCAGCAGCTGCAGTGGGGCTCACAGGGCTGCAGCCACTGCCCATCCCATCAGCAGGGAGCTCCTGGCCCTGCCAGCAGGGAGTCACTGTGGTGGTGGGGCTGTGGCAGGGCCCTCACCCATGGGGGTTTGTGTCACCATGAGCGTGGAGCCAAGTGCCACACACCAGCCTGGGCCAGCTGAGCTCTGCAGCGCCTTTTGCCGAGCGTCTGGCAGATCCCAGGGCTTGCCTGGGCTGTTCAGCAGCCTGTGTCTGAAATGGCACCAGGGAGTCCTGTGATATGCCTTGGTGATCAAAGGACACAACGTGTGTTTTCATTGCTGCATTTTTAAATTTTTGCTCCAGTAATTTCCAGGCTCAAGCTCCTGGCTATTTCAGTTACAGATGGCTTGTGGTTTGCTTCTCACGACAGGATGAGCACAGCCCTGCAAGCCATGCTATCTGGGCTCAGGAGCCATCACTCCCATTAGGAAAGGCTAAGTAGATTTGGAGAGCCAGCTGGGCCTGCTGCCATGAGGCAGTCACATCTCTGCTTGCCCTCATACCAGAGCCACCAGCCCCCATCACCATCCTCCAGCCCCTGTGCAGCATCACACAGACCCACACTGAAGGATGCAGGCAGCTCAAATGCAGGTTGTAATCTGCAAAACAAACAAGGATTTTATGTGTCTATTTGGTTTTGTTTTTTTTTTTCTCTCATGCAGCTTTTCCCAGTTCCTCTCCAGACTCTTTCTAAGAAGATTGTACAGTCCAGGACCAATAGTACCTTAGTTGGAGTCTTTGCCATTATCCTGGTTTTCCTGTCTGCCTTTGTCAACATGGTATGTCCATTATTTCCTTTGGATCCACTCAGTTCTGCATTATTTTCTTATTGGTGCTCTGCAGCATTGTGACCCTTAAAACCACTGAATTTAACATGGTCCTGCCTGACCATCTGAGGTCAGTGCCCTTTGTTTTTTGGGCACAGAAAAGAAATAGGAGCCAAACAGCTCCATCCCTAGAGCCCATTATATGCTTGGCACTGATTTCTGCCCAGGTCCATTTGTGATTCTTTAAATGCATCTGCTCCAAGTGCAGGAGCCAACCTGATGTGTATCCCTGCAGGAAGGGCTGGCACGAGGCTGATGTGTTATTTAACTCCCACCATACTGAGTGGGATGCAAGTGTTCCTTGAACTTTGTGCCAGCCCCACACGGTGCTGCCTCCTGCTCCGAGAGCAGAGATCAGCTCATGGGCACTGTGACGACTCTGCTTTGAGTTGCACTTCTGAGACTGAGGTGGTCTGGCTGTGATTCCAAACACCACTGCTGAGTTCAGGCTCAGAGAGAGATGGGCTGTTCTCTGGGGCCTGGATTTTGTTAATATTTTGGGGGAATAAAAACATAGCCACTGCACCTGCAGTAAAACATAAGCTGATGATTTCATGTTGCATATTTTGCACATTGCCACAGCTGTTTCCAAGAGGCTTTTAAACTGATATAAACTATTTTGTTTTCTTCTCTTCTTCTGTGCTGTGGAGCTTAATACCACCTTTGTTTTCCAGTTCATGTGCAGCACTGTGGATCTTGCCAGCTGCATGGCTGCTGAATACAACATCACTCCTGACCGGGTGGACATATGCCTTATCAGCAACCTGACTTCCAACTACAGCCTGGGCACCTTGCAGGGATTCTGTGACAGTCCTTTGCCCAACTGCAACTTTCCAGAGGTATTGCTTGAAAAAAAATGGCTTTAGAAGTCAGTCTGGAAAAGGGCTATAAAACCTGTGTGATAAATCTCAGTGATTCTGAGGAAAGCAAGGTTGTTCTTGACTGACATTACAGGACTGATACAGGCACACAGACCTAAGTATCTGAAGTTATTATCATGAATACACATTAATGTTTAAGTTCCTTCAGGGCTGAATAATTAGTAGGCTTTTAAAATAGTTGGGTCCTGCCTGTAGCAGGGGAATGTCCCCCTCCATGAGGTCCTTGATGGCATGCAGAACTGCATATCATTTTAAAGGAGTTTGTGGTTGCTCAGTTTTACCTAAAAATCAGTTCTCTGAAAGTCAGTGTCTAGTCATAGATTTGATGCTTCCCTCCATTGTTTTATATCCTGATGAAAAACTTGGCTTATATATTCTTCCCCAAGGTATGGTAGGTCTGGCCTCAGACAGGTCAGCAGCCCAGACAATGGTCTGCTTCAATTTGCAATGAATTCCTGTGTCTTCAGGACATCTCATTTAGAAAAAAAATTAAAATGCTTCTAATGAGAAAAAAACCCTAAACAAACAGACCCACAACCCAAAACAGCCCAAATATGTTTTTCACACTGGTAGAATACTTTACAAAGGGAAAAAAATCTTTTTGCATAGCTATTCAAGACCTTTCTCTGAGTTTTTAGGTCACGGCTGTTACATGTGCTGTTTACTGGAAATTGAAAAGGAAAAAACAAACTCTCTCTAGGATGGAGGCAGAATTTATGTCAAGGTCATCTCGGTTTATGGGAACCTGACAGATTTATGGTGGATCTGTTACCATCCAGATGTCCAAGGTGCTACTGAAAGTCCTGGTATCCTACTGAACATATTTCCTTTTAGCTTAACAGGAATGTGGTCCCTTTGTGATTCAGTGAGGTTTCTGAGACCACCATTACTGCGACTTTCAACCTTGCAGAGTTTTAGTGTCTGCAGAAAGACCCAGGAGCAGAATCTGGCACAGTGGAGATCTAGAAACAATCTGTGCCCATCATGAATTTGTATGGAGTGCTGGCCCAGGACAGAGAGGAATTTTAAGCAATGAGGAATAACCATTTTGCATACTAAGGTTGCTCTGGCAGCTCTGAGCCAGGTCCTTCTGTTCAGTGGGCTGAGAAGTGAGGAGTCCCTTGCCTGCACTCTGCAAGGCACATGTTGGATCTGTTACTGGTGTTGCCTGTTGCTCCCTGAGCCCCACACAGGAGACAGTGGAATCCTACCCCTCGGTCATGACTGAGGCGTCAAGTACAAGCTGTACAAGTTATTTTCTCTAATTTAATATATCAGACTATTAATAAATGAGCTCAGAACATAAGCATATTTCTACTTCAACTAGGGCTTGCTTTTAACTGAAAGGATGGATTGCCTCAGGCACATGATATGGGGTTTTTGCCAGAAATAGGCCTGGCCAGACAGAGTGCAAGCTTAAATCTTCACAGATTTGATAGCAGGAAGGTGGTGAGCTGGATAACATGCCTCTCTTCATTTTGCATCCCTGCTATCTTTCCCAGGAGCCATAAATGGCACCCGCAGTCTGCAATCTCACTGGGAAGCACTGGCATGCTGAACACTCAGCCCCCAGCCTGGCAGGAGCTGCTGCTGCACCACCCAGATGTGCTAGAGGTGCTCCAGAGCCACACTTGTGCACCTCTGCAGCTGCTGGCTGGACAAATTCTCATGGGGTTATCACAGGGTGGGCATGGGGACGTTTGTCCAGCCTGGACCTTGCTGATGGAGCCCGTGTGTCACATCAGAGGGGACAGTGCTTTCCCACTGGCCTCCAGTGGGCATCTGTCCAGGAGTGTGAACTGCCAATACTCTTGGTCCTATGTGTTGTACAGACATGCAAATTTGAGTCTAGAATTTGCCTTAAAGCACAACTTATTCCAGCACAACTGGGTGATTCTTTTTGCTAATTCAGTAACTGTGTTCAGGGAAAAGCTACGTCACAACCTTGGGTGTCCAGCTGTGAGGCCCTTGCCTCTTGAGAATAAAGTGAAGTATATAATGCCTGGAGAAAAATGTCACAGTTTTCCTCTTCATCCAGTCAGTTTAAACTTCTGTAACGTGGGAGAATTCCACAGGCAGTCCCAGGTCTATATGTTTGGTCAGCTCAACTACAAAACTACCAATCTTTCTATCCCTGTGTTTAGTTTCCTTTGTTTTCAGTTTTGATTTATCCAGCTGACATTCATTTCTCTTCTGTTTTTCTCCCATTTTTGTCTTTATGCAGTACTTTACCTACAGTGTCTTATTGAGTCTCCTGGCCTGCTCTGTGTTCCTTCAGATCAGCTGTATTGGAAAACTGATCCTTATGTTAATAATTGAATTTATATATGTTCTCATTGTGGAAGTGCCAGGGGTCAACCTTTTTGACAATGCAGATCTCCTGGTTACAGCCAACACCTAGTAAGTGCCTTTCGCTTCTGAAATCTTCACCTGATTTCTTTCATACAGTGATTTCAGTGTGGCATTAGTATGGGAGTGCCAAGGCTGTGGTGCAGGCAAGGGAAGTGCAGGATGCCAGTGAAGGCCTGGCTGGAAGGTAAAGCTTTGCCAGTGCTGCTCTCTGCCTTGGACAAGTAGGAGAATAGAGTTCCCTTTAAGATCTTTTTAATGTGGGACTTGACTAATGAACTATCTATTAATAACAGAATATAACTGGAATCAGAGTGGATCTGTATTTCCTTTTTTCCAGAAATGGGGAGCTGTAGTTAGTCATTCTTAATTCTGATATTACATTCCCAATATAGAAATGTCATTTCTCAAATAAGAAAAGAAACATCCTCCAACAGACTTGAGCTCGCTCAGACATGTGATGTGACCCACCACAATATATCAAACCCAGCTTGGGGTGGTGGAATGGTGGTGCTTGATGTTTGGCCAGTGATCTCCTGCCAGTTGCTGCTGGATATATGTCCTTGTTTGAAACACCAATATCACAGCTGGGCTCAGCACAATTCCCAGCAGAAAGGTCTGGGCTCAGTGGGAGTGGACAGTTGCCCTTTTACTTACAAAAGCTGGCTTGTCAACAGGTCACACATTAATCCTGGTAGCAGCCTCCTTCCACTGCTGTGATGGTTCCCCATCTCCTGGAGGTCCTCACACCAGGGAAGGAAGTTTGGCACATCCACAAGCCTTTCCTCCCCCACAAGTTTTGTTTCTCGCTGGGAATTGCATTGTTGTGTTAACTCCTTGTTTTGATGATTTCCCCTTGTAGGCAACAATTGTACCTAAGTGTGAGTGAATCAAATTATACCAATTTAGGTGAACTGTTTGTCAAGGCTGATGGCTGATGGCTGTGGTTGTTCCTGCCTTGGACAGGAGGGTGTTTGAGAAGATTCCCATTCCCTGTGTGTTATGGAATATCTTCTGTAGTTGCTCAGATTTCAGGATAGCCATTAACCATCAGCCCTTCAAGTCATTGTTAACCATCAACCCTTCAAGTCTGATGCATCAGGATACTCCTCTCCTTCACATGACTATTCCATGATTTCAGCACTCCTGTGTGCCCAGTAATAATTAATGGATATATAGCTTTTGTAGGCATTGCTGGTTAATGGAAGTGTAGCTTTTGCTGCCATTGGCAGTTATCACTTAAATTATTTTGTTAACTCAAGTGAGTGAAATTAGGTAGGAAACCCTGTGGAGCTTTCTGTGGGGAGGTAGAAGGAGAATGAGGTTTTCTTCCCTTTTTTTCAGATATTAGGTGTTCCATCAGCAGAAGCTATTTAGCGTTTTCTAACACAATTAGTGGAATAAAAGCATTTTGTATCTCAAATATAATTTCATTCTTGTAATTCAAGCACTAAGCAAAATTACAGCACTTGGAAGTATAATATACATCACTTCACAATCAGAATGTCAGTAATAAAGGGGAGAAGGTTAGCATGTTTTCCCAGAAATAGCTTTCTGTGATGCTGTATTATCTCTCACTAAATGGGATTTGTGTGGTGGTTCAGCCCCAGCTGCAGCTCAGCCCCTCACTGCCACTCACTGTGCTGGGATGGATGAGAGAGCTGGAAGGGAAAAAGTGAGAAAACTCATGGGCTGAGATAAAGACAGTTTAATGGGACAGAAAAGAGAGGAAATAATAATAGTAATAATAATAATAATTGAATTAGCATTGACAAAACAGGTGATGCATAATACAATTACTCACCACTTGCCAACCAATGCCCAGCCAGCCCCTGAGCAGCAGCCCCAGCCCCAGGCCAGATTTCCCCCCAGTTCCCCTACTGAGCATGATGTCATAAGATATGGAATATTCCTTTGGCCAGTTGGGGTCAGCTGTCCTGGATGTCCCCTCCCAACATCTTGTGTCCTTCCAGCCTCCTTGCTGGGGTTGTGGAGGAGCTGGAAAGTCCTTGACTCAGTGTAAACACTACTTAGCAACAACTAATACATCAGCATGTTATCAACATCGTTCTCGTACTTAATCCAAAACACAGCAGTGCAGCAGCTAGGAAGAAATTTAACCCTGTTCCAGTGGAATCCAGGACAATTTATTTTGTCCAAAGAGCTCCATGGATGGCTATTTATTGCCTCAGTGTCTGGAAG
The DNA here is from genome assembly GCF_965231275.1 of Zosterops lateralis. Classification (NCBI taxonomy): domain Eukaryota; kingdom Metazoa; phylum Chordata; class Aves; order Passeriformes; family Zosteropidae; genus Zosterops; species Zosterops lateralis. The sequence continues at coordinate 28,048,722 of NC_139767.1, read as the reverse complement.
GCCATTTGTGTGTTGTGGGAAATGGGAGCTCAGCATGTAGCACAGAGTTCAGAGATGGACCTTATTGTCCAGCTGATACTAAGAAAACAGAAAAGCCACCATGACCTCATACTACTTTAATTGGGTGCCCATTGTAGCTACATAATTAGTGTCTGCTCTGCAGCCACTATGGTACTCTGACTAATTAGAAGTGATGCAGATGTCACTTCACACTTCTGTGTACAAACCAGCCCAGCATGCAGGCAGCTGAAAGGCTGATTACAGCACGTTGGGAGCTGCTAGACTTGACTGCCGCCACACTAGCATGTGATACATGGAGCATAACTGGATGCACAAGGGTTATCTTGGGTTACCTTTTTCCTGTGCAAAAGATAAAACTAATACATTGGTTTAAAGGTGTGATGGGCCAATGTGATCTTCTAAACAGTTCCTGCACAGGGAAGCCCAAAGAGCTTTGCCCTGTGATTTGTTCATCAAACCCATCATTTCTGTTCCAGCTGTCTGTCCTTGCCACTGTGGCTGGGAAAAGTGAGATGCTCTGGTCCTGTGGGAGCTGTCTCTAAAATGAACTGCCTTTCCTGTTAAAAATGTGCACTTCAGCTGAGCAGGAGTGTAGTTAGTAAGCTTCTCTCTCTGTTCCCTTCCAGTAATTAAAGAACCATCTGCTACTGGAAATGTCTGTTCCGTGGGGGAACAACCTACCAATGTAACACCCTTGCACTGGGCATCTTCACTTACCCAGAGAGTTATTGTAAACACTGTGTTTGATGCACTTCATAGTTTCTGAGGAAGGTTTTAGAGCAAGACAGTGAGCTGCAGCCTCAGGACTAAGGGTCAGGTGTGCCATGCTCCCATTGTAAGAGAAGGTGATAAGGGGGGGCAGTCAGTCATCCTTGGCCAGGTGGTGATTTAGGGAAGGAAGGGAATCATGCTGCATGTGGGAAGTGTCTCCAGCTAGATCCAGCCTTTAATGTGGGAGTCCCCAGGCTTTCCAAACCGTGTCTGTGTCCAGGCACACATGTTCAGTACTGGAGCTGGCCAAGAGCCATGCAATAGATTGTGTGCAAGACAACAGTGGGTTGCAAAATCCATGTCAGAAGAAATTCCATGCTCAGAACTGCAGAAAATATCTTGGAACAAACAAGGTTAGAAAGTTGCTATTCTTTTAAATTTTGATGTTGTGTTCCCTTTAGATTCCCAGTTAGGTTCCCTTGCCTATTTTGATTTTGATTATTTATATGTCTGATTGTGTAGCAAGATTCCCTTCAACCCCATAAAACTGTGGCCTGAAGCTCTCTAGAGAGCTGTCACATTCTCAGGTTAATATCACATTTTTAGCCTGCAAAGTTCTAATTGCATCAGTGACACTACAGTAATTTAAGCAGTGATCTCTTTCCTTCCATTTAAATAGTGTTTTAAAAGATGTTTGCACATGGTTCTCAGCCACCTAATACTCCACCCACACTGGAGAACAAAGCCAGCAGCATTAAGCAGTCAATCAATCAGGAGCTCAGACAGCTGCTGCCTACTAGAAAGCCCTGTTCAGTGCTTTCAGTGTCAAAAAGCACACCCTCCATCTCCCCCAGCAGCTCTGATACAAGTGGGTACTTTGCAGAATTGTCAGTAGTAATAGGAATGTGCTAAAGGGTTTTCTTCAGTGTCCTTGTGTGTGGTACGCAGAGCTGGGCACAAGCTGGCAGTGAGGAATGTGCAGAAGAAGGGAGCAGGATTAGAGTTAAAGGAATTAAACACATCTCCATGCCACAATAAAAGAAGAAGAAAGGAGCTATCCCTCACAAGATTAAAAAGCCTAAAGCTTTCTTCCTTAGGTCAATTTTTGTAGTCTGATCTAACGAAGTAGTGATGGATGCACAGGCATTCCACACTGACATTAAAATCCCAAATTATTCTCTCATTCTTAATGCTCCTTTAGATATTTTGTCCACATTAACCATGTCACACGATCACTGGAGTTCTGAGTGTAGCTCAGAAGCCTGTTTTTCTCCTCCCCCTCCCATCTTTTAGTAGCTTTGTGCTTCAAAAGAGCTGTAGCCCCTCACAGCGTTAGAGGTGCCACACTGCAGAGGTGCTGTGCAATGATGTGCAGAAGAGCAAGAGCTGCAGGGAGCCAAACACTCCACTGACCTTGTGTTTGTGCTTTTTTTTTTTCAGCGTATCTGCAAATGATACATCTTCATGGTGAGTCACTTTGGCATGAAAAATTTTATAGGTTTTTGTTGGTAGGTATTTTCTATTCACAAGGCGCAATATCAGCACATTGACTCACCAGCAGTGTCTGGTGTTTGTGAATTGCTGTGGGCTGGCACAACACAGTGCAGATGTCTTGAGTGGACTTTTGTATGTTTTGAGTTGCCCTTCTGTATGTGTAGCTACTCTCAGAGCATCCTCTTTCCTGTGGGACTTATGTCAGCTCAGGCCTTATTTGTAATACAATTTAAAGGTTTTATCAAAATATTTTCATACTGTATAACTCTGTAATTCATATTTAACAGTTTTTATTTGTCTGCTTGTCAGAGGAAGTGTGAATGTGCCTTAGTGCTCTTTTCAGCTTACAGAACACTTACAGGACAAAGCCCATTAAGAAGTGACTAATTAGAGAAGCCAGGAGTTAGAGCAGTTCCAGACTCAGGAGCCTGGGGAAGCCCGTGCAGATAACAGGATGAACACAGTCTGAGGGGCTGTAAGCATTTCAGTGTTGTCTCCCTTAGCATATGTGGCCATTGTCTGAAGAGTGGCCTTTATATCAATGAGAACCCTTTCTTAAAAGTTGGATTAAATTTCCAATTTCCAAGTCCTCCTTTAGAAACTGGCACCCATGAGCCAGAGTCTCCAGCTTTTTGCAGGTATTGTTTGTCCCTTTACCAACACAGGCTTTGAGGGGAAAGAAGATAAAAAAGCCTTTTCCTGAGAGGCTGCTTGGCCTTCAAGTGGGAAGTGTGGGGTGTGGTGAGGCCGTGTGCTTCCAGTAACAGGGAAATTCTGCTCTTTCCTTGGCTGCAGCCCCCCGGTGACAACACGAGTGGCACTGAAGATTGTGACCCCTGTCATCATTACTGTCTTTGTCCTGGCACTGTACTTGCATGCCCAGCAAGTGGAATCCACTGCAAGGCTTGATTTCCTCTGGAAACTTCAGGTTAGTGGGTGTTGGCTGTGGGAGTGTTATAAATGCAAAGGCAAATTTCAGGTTAATAAATGACAATTTATTAATAACAGAATATCGAGCACCTGAAAAAGAGAAAAACCACAAAAATAGGAAATTGTCAGCGCGCGCTGGGTGGATAGAGGTCCGCACCGATGTACCAGACGCCCTAGTCCACGCCAGTGCAGCTCTCAGTCCACCGTTTTATAGGAATTTTCTGCCCTTAGGCAGTCCAGGTGTCCAAGGTGGGTTGAATAGTCCGGATTTCTTTTCGATGGCCCTCCCGGACCTCATCAAGTCTAGTTGTCTCATTCCGGGAAGGCTCCTTTCTTATGTCAATTCCAAGTGTCTGTCTTATGTTGATTTCATTCCGCTCGTGGCACCAGAAAGTTGATGAAATTGGCATCGACGTCAGGAAGGAATTTCTCCTTGCCTTGGCGAGGAAGCGATTCTTATCAGGGTTGGCCAGTGTCTTTTGTCTAAGTTGATGACCTTCGTCCTGTCTTTTCAACTGAGATTAGCAGGCTGAGAGAGAACGGTTACCCTTCTATTGGATTTTACAATTTTACTTTAGCTTTGTTTCATTATACATCGAATTATTATTTTATACACGAATTTTTACCCTATTTTTATCACAGTCCCCCACCTAATAATTCATCAAATTAAAAATTCGTTTTTCTCCCTTTATTGACCTTAATTTTAGTTTAAAAAGTCACATTCTTCCCAGTCCTCCTGAGAGGATTCATCACCTTGTTGGAGCTTCCGCTCCTTTTCGAATTCCTTTAGGGCCTCTGCCGCCCTTCTTTTACCTTTTTCTTCCTCAAGTTTCATTATTTTGGACACAGTTTTCCCTTGTGCTGCCTCTGGATCTATGGGAAGGGATGCTATTTGCATCCCTTGGACGACTGAATGTATCAGTCGAATGAAACAAGGGATCAGACACGGGAGGAAGACAATGCCTGCAATGGAGCATGTTATAAAGAATATTACCTTCTTCCACCATTCCCCCTGTCCGAACAGCTGGTCCCACCATGAAGCCTGAAGAATTGAATTCCACTTCTGGACTGGCACATGTGCCACCTTTTTGATTTCCTGTGCTAACCCTTTGATAGTCTCCCCATAGTCATCGATTTCGATGCAGCATTCTGATTCATTGAATCTGCCGCAGACCCCTCCTTCCTCTGCTAGCAGGTAGTCCAGGGCAAGCCGATTTTGATACACAAAAGCCCTCATTTGTGAATGCTGCTTTGCCAGGAGTTCCAAGGCCTCTGAGGTGTGGTTAGAAACCACTTCTACCACTGCTTGCAACCGAATCAGCCTATTCAGGAGGTAAATAGGTGTTCGATATCCCCAACTGCCATCGTTAGCCCAGGTGGCTGGCCCATAATACTCAATGATTCTTTCAGCGGGCCACTCCTCCTCCCCCCATTTCTGGTTGCCTCCGGCTATGGGTAGCACCCGTCTTATCTCCCTTCTCTGTCGGTTTAATGTTTCGAACAGAGGAGCTCCTAACAAACTGCTTTCAGCTCTAGGCAAGGTGAAAAAGAAGGGTCTTATCATTCCTAGGGTACAGGACCCCTTCCATTTTCGGGGAAGTTCGCTATAAGCCTTCTTTCCACAAATCCAATATATCCCATCTGGAGCTTTCCAGCCTATATTGGTTCTCCCCGGCTCGTCCCAGTACTCTCTCAGTCCCGCTAGTGCCTGAAATGGATTAGCCCCGGGACTTTTGTGCCAACAAAGTCCCATAGTCTCAAACCACTCACAATCTTTTTCTCGAATTTGGCTCCAATATCCGGAGGGTGGTTCAGGTTGCCAGACCCGTGTTTTGTCATTCACCGTTAGGGTATTTATGCAAGGAGTATAACCCACCAGGTCGGTGAACTCCTTCCCCTCCCGGCTGATGCAGATAGTTCCCACTATCCTTTTTTCCAAAATCCATCCCTCCGGTCTCTTTACTATTTTTGACAATTTAGAGCTTTCCCATTTTAGAAGTTGTTCCGGGGCTAATCCTTCTCCTTTCCAGGGCCACCTTTCGGCTGACTTTAATCCCCCACAAATCCAGCAATCCGTCAGCCCCAATTCAGTGGCTATCTCCTGCATTAGTTCTACAAAGAGGTTTTGGTTAGGGGCCAGAAATCCCCCATCCCCGTATTGCCTTTCCAATTGCTCGTACTGTTCACTGAGCGATTTCAACCTTTCCTGCTCAATTCTCCTCTTTCTGGCCTCAGCTTCCTTTTTCCTGAGTTCCAATGTTACCTGTTTCATTTTACTTTCAGGGTCCATCCCTTCCTCGTCCCTTGAAAAACAAAAAACTTGGTCAAACTGCAAACATACACGCTTATCTCCCGGAGGCAATAACTCGAAAATGATGGGTTCTGAGTCCAAGAAACCCGTTTCCTCATGTTTGAGATTCCTCCCTTCCCAATACAATTTTCCACCCATATTACATATTTTTAGTTTCGCTTTGTCGTAGCACAGGGGATTCACCTTATAGTAGGCAAGGAAGGTAGATTGCCTTTTTCCTCCCATCCATACAGTTTTGTTACATTGTTGACATGTTGGTACCGGGTAAGTAGTTTCGAGTTCCCGCCTTCGTCTAACGAGTGAGTGAGCAGGATCCCTGAACAGCCCGCCCTTAGGACTTGCCCCTGAGCGTTGGCACCGGACCCTTCCTTCCAATTCACAAAGGTGAAATCGAGTGCCATTAGCCCAACAATCACCCAACTGCCTTTTTAGAGGACAATCCATTATCGGCCCGGTTTCTGGTGCTGTTAAGCACCATTCACACTTCGCGGGAGGATTCTCCCCCAGGAGCGCCCCTGGAAGGGCCCCCTTGGCCCAGCACACGGCTAGGCTCAGGACCGTCAGGATTCCCCACCGAAAAACCCCTCTGCCTTGCCCATCGCCCGTATGGGAACATACGGCGGGGTAAACCATCTTCCCGACAGCAAGGGTTTGCTTCAGGGGCCCGTGTGGTCCTGATGGCAAACCTTCTCTTATAGGTTGCCCACCGGGATAATTTGATTGTATCTCCTCGGCAAGGTACCTTGATGGTCCTCCGGCACTCAATTGCTAAGGGTTCTGCTTTAGCGTCCAATTTTCCCTTTATTCCCTTTTTGAAAATCTGATACCACTCAGGAGAATCTAATTCAAAAAGTCCGGCCCGAGTGGCAAGTACTAAGAGGCGGTCTGTGTTAACCTGCTCCTCGATTAGACAGTTAGTGCACAGACCTTTAGGTCGACTCCTTCTCCAACAATGGGTGACCCAAACCTGTTTACAGTACACGCATTCAAAGTGAATGAAAGGAAAGCACTCACAACCTGGGGTATTACAACTTATCTGGTCGGTCATCTAGGTTGACGCCTGAGTTTGATTTTGAGCTCTCCAGGAGGGGTGGTGACCTTCCAGTCCGAGGCTTTTGGGTCCCCGATCTTTTTCACCCTTGAGGAATGAGTCCAACCCTTCTCAGCGGTTCGAACTGCGGTGTCAGTCGTGAGTAGTACCAGGAACGGCCCTTCCCACTGCGGGGCGAGAGGAATCTCTTTCCAAGTCCTGATTAACACTTTATCTCCGGGCCGAATCTGATGAATTGCAAATCCGAGAGGGCCACTTTGGGGGATGAGTCCACGCCTTCTGAGCTCCTGTAAATTTTTGTTTACAGTGATGAGATAAGGTTGTAACTGCACATCCTCGACTCGGGGATGTCCCACAGGCATTCCATGTTTGTATGGCATCCCATACAACATTTCAAAGGGGGACAGTCCCGTATCAGAATGAGGCATGGTTCTTATGTTCAACAAAGCAAGGGGAAGGCATTTTACCCAACACATCTTAGTTTCCAGCATGAGTTTTGCCAACTGAGTTTTTAAGGTCTGATTCATTCTTTCTACTTGCCCTGAACTTTGAGGGTGCCAGGGGGTGTGATATTGCCATCTGATTCCCAAGGCCTCGGTTAATTGTTTTATGATTTTCGAGGTAAAATGAGTCCCTTGATCTGAATCTATGCAATCCACTATTCCATACCTGGGGACTATTTCCTCTAATAATACTTTGGAAACCGTTTGAGCCGTGGCTTTTGCCCTTGGGTACGCCTCTACCCAATGTGTCAATTTGTCCACAATAACCAATAAGTACCTATACCTCCCGACCTTTGGTAATTCAGTGAAATCCACCTGGATCCTTTCAAACGGCCGGTATGAAATCGGACGACCTCCCCAAGCCGCTTGTCTGGATCTGGATCGATTCACTTTCTGGCAAGTCACGCACCCCTGTACCTCTTGTTTTGCCAACACAAAGATCGCCTTGCACCCAAAGAATTTCAGAAACTGGTCAGCCAATGCCCGTGTTCCCCAGTGGGTCTGTTCGTGCAGGCGTCTCAGGATCCCTCTGGCCACCCCTTTCGGGACCAATTCCCTTCCATCCGGTAATTTCCATTTTCCCATCTCCAATGCCCCTCCCATCTCCTTGAATCCTTCAATGTCCCTTTCAGAGGGACATATTTGGATTCCGGAGTTTTCCTCCCCAATCACCTCGGGGATTCTTACTGTGAGTAATGCTGCCCTTTTTGCCTCTTGGTCAGCCAGGTTATTCCCACGCGTCTGAAATTGCAACCCGACCTGATGCCCTTTTACATGCACCACCGCAATCTCTTTTGGTTCCCTGATTGCCTCCAAGATTTGTCGAATCATTTCGCCGTGGACCAAACCTTTTCCTTTTGTGTTTATCAAGCCCCTTTCTTCCCAAATTTTCCCAAAAGTGTGAACCACCCCAAACGCATACCGAGAATCAGTGAATATGGTCCCCTTCTTTCCCTTTAACCCTTTGAGAGCTCTCAGGAGAGCATAAAGCTCACAAGCCTGGGCCGACCATTCGGGTCTTAGGGGACCCGATTCCACCACTTTTCCTGTTCTGCCATCCACCACTGCGTATCCTGATTTTCTTTTCCCCTCGACTACTCTTGCCGACCCATCCACAAACCATTTCTCTCCCCCCTCCAATTCCTGATCCTCCAAATCTGATCTTACTTTTGTCTGAAGTTCCACGATCTCAGCACAATCATGCAACAGTTCCTCAGAAAGGTCTCCAAACATGAACTGTGCAGGGTTTTGTGCCGAGGTGGTTTTCAACTCCAATCCTGGGGAGCTGATTAGGATGGCTTCATATTTCAGAAGCCTGGAATCGGTCAGCCACTTTTCCGCTTTTTGTTGCAGAATGTTTCTCACATTGTGAGGGGTGTAAACTACCAGAGAGGCTCCGAAGGTAATCTTTTTCGCCTCTTCCACCAGGAGTGCCACTGCAACTATAGCCTGCAAACACGTAGGCCAACCTCGACTCACAGGATCCAGGATTTTTGATAAAAATCCTATGGGTTTCTTTTTGTTGGCCCATTCCTGAGTCAGGACTCCCTGTGCAGTTTGCCCACTAACATCTACAAACAACTGGAATTCTTTATTCACATCTGGAAGGGTCAGTACTGGGGCTGTCATGAGAACCTCTTTTAATTTTTGAAAATCTAATTCATCCTGTTCGGTCCACTTCACCCTGTCGGTGTTTAATCTTTCATACAGAAATTTTACCTTTTCACTGAAACCCTCAATCCACTGCCTGCAGTATCCCAGGAGCCCTAACAATTGGCGTATTTGCCTTTTAGTTTTTGGCGCGGGCAATGCTATAATTCCCGCGACTCTCTCAGGGTCCAATTTCTTTTTCCCTTGGGACAGCCAATGCCCCAGGTACTTCACTTCGGGCTCCGTGAACTGCAGTTTGGATTTTGAAACTTTCAGACCCTTAGCTCCAATAAAGTTTAACAATTCCACTGTACATTCCCTCACCCGCTCCTTTGAAGATCCTGCTATTAGCAGATCATCCACATACTGCAACAATTTCGTCCCTGCCTTTGGGGTAAACTGAGTCAAGAGGTGCTCCAGGGCCTGCCCGAATAGATTAGGGGATTCTACAAATCCTTGCGGAAGCACCGTCCATCTCAACTGCTGTTTTCTGTTGGTATCGGGGTCCTCCCACTGAAAAGCAAAGTAATCCCTGCTTTTCTCATCCAAAGGGCAAGTCCAAAATGCATCCTTCAGGTCAATCACACTATACCACACATCCTCAGGCGTAAGCCGATTCAACAAAGTATACGGATTGGCCACTACCGGAAACCTAGTCCTGGTTCGGGCATTCACTGCCCTCAAATCCTGAACTAACCGATAGCTTCCATCTGCCTTCTTTACAGCCAGTATAGGGGTGTTATGGGGGGACATGCATGGCTCTATTGTTCCTCCCTTCAAGAGGTCATCGATAACCTGCTTCAATCCCTTTCTCCCTTCCAGGGGAATGGGATACTGTTTGACCCGTATAGGGTCCCCGGGGTTCTCGATTATAATATGAATAGGGTCTATTTCTAGCTTCCCCACCTCCCCTTTAGAGTGCCATACCTCTGGATTGATGTCTGCCTCATCCTTCTCAGTGAGTTTAAACATTTTCACCACAAGATCGGAACTTCTTACAACTATGCTAATTCCAAGAGCTATGATCATATCTCTCCCTAGCAAGTTGTAATCAGCTTCCTCTACCAACAACAAATTCCCTAGGCAGACTTTATTTTCTGATTCAATCTCCACGCTTTCTATCACAGGTACTTTAAAGGGATCCCCTTTTGCACCCACCACCACAACTTTCTCCTTACCGACCGTGCACCCTATTGGTAGATTTTGTAAAGTGCTCCTTTCTGCCCCGGTATCCACCAGAAAAACGGTTTCTTGACGCTGGGGACCCACTTTCAGTTTTACCAGGGGCTCGTTAGATGTCCTGGTCCCCAAGGTGAAGAGCCCCTGACACCCCTAATCTTCCTGAAATACTTTTTCATCTTTAATTCTCTTTTTGCAGTCCCTTCGAAGGTGTCCTACCCTTTTGCAATAGTAGCACTCGGGCAGTTCCCTTCTCGTGTCTGGGGCTGCTTTTCGGGGGCCTTGAGACTTTCGGGGTAAGGTTTTATATTTCCCCGAAGCCTGTTCCTGTCTCTGGACCTCCTTCACCGCAGCTACCAAAACCTTAGCTTGTACTTTCTGCTTTTCATCCTCCCTCCTCATGTATATTTTCTGGGCTTCCCGCAACAATTCCTGCAAGCTTTTGTCCTGCCAACCCTCTATCTTTTCCAATTTTTTCCGAATGTCCTCCCATGACCTTGCCACAAACTGAGTTTTGAGCAGAACTTCCCCCACAGGGGAATTAGGGTCCGTCCCAGAATATATCTGTAGACTTCGCCTTAATCGCTCAATCCATTCAGTGGGGGATTCATCTTTCCCCTGACATTCATTGAAAACCTTGCTAATGTTCTGACCCCTTGGGACAGCTTCCCGGATGCCCTGAATTATGATGTTCCTTAGATCTACCATGCTCCTTCTCCCGTCCTCTGTTTGTGCATTCCAGTTTGGGCTAGAGCTGGGCCACTTTTGATCCCCAGGTGTCCCCTGTGGGTTCCTCCGGTCCCAGTCTCTGATACCTGCCTGTTTTATCATCTCTCTTTCCTCACTATTGAATAAAGACCTCAGGATTGCCATCAGGTCCTCATATGTATAAATGCTGCTCCCTAGGAACTCATCCAACCTGTCCGCTACACCAAAAGGATCATCCAACAATCGCCCCATTTCCTTTTTGAACGCTCTTACGTCTCCTGTATTGAGAGGCACATTTACAAATCCAATGATCCCTGGGGCCGTTGGTACTTCCCTTAATGGAAGTAAACTGTGTCCCACATTCTCATTCTCTCCCCATTCATCACTCATCCTCCTTGCTTTCAATCGGGTTCTGCTAGCAGGGGGAGAACTGGTAGCAGTGGGTTGTCTCCCTTTCCCGGACTGCGGGGGCGGGACTGCCGCCTGTGCAGCCGAGGGGGGTCTCTCCTCCGCTCGGAGCAACCCTGGTGGCGGCGGAAAAGGTGACCGAGAGTGCCCCCAAGCTGGCGCAGACGGGATCTCAGAGGGGGCTCCCGCGGTCATGGCATCTATCGGCGGGGGCGCCGCCGACGGACCCAGGCCAGACGGGAGAGGCAGGAGCGGGGGTGGCAGGGAGGGAGCTGCCAGTGGGGACAATGGAGGGGAGGCATGACTCCCCACCTGAGATGCCTGTGCCCCCAAAAGCTGGTTTGGAGGATCGGAAGGGGCTGTGGGCACCACTTGCTCTGGAGAGGGTGGGGAATTCAGCCCAATGTAGGGAGGTGGGAGGTGATCTAGGGGCTCCCAGGGCTCGGTCCCAGTTCCGGGCCGCCCTTTCTGTTTTATCGGGAATAAACCAGCTCGGGTGTTTAACCAAAGCCGGGCATATTCCCTCTCCTCGGGGTTCGAGGGGTTCTTGTTTTTCACATAGCGATTTAACTTACTACATGTCCAGCTTTCAAATGATCCCATTACCGGCCATGTAAGGTGTTCCCCCAATTTCTCTCCACCCCACACATCCATGCAATAGTAAATCATTCTTTCCTTAGATTTCTCTTTCCTCTGTGGACAATCTCCCCAGTGCTCCAACATCCACCCCAAGGGACTATTTCGAGGGATTTTCATGGTTCCCTTTCCCTTACCAGAGGGGGGGCTTTCTGAGGTTTTTTTCTGGGGCTTACTCTTTTTCTGTCCCATATTTCGCGAATTTCCTTACCAAATCTTCGAAATTCCCTTCAAGTCGACTTTTCTGCCTGTGCGTTGTGTCTTTGGTTGTTTCTCAGGGGATGGGGCTTTTTCGATCACTCCCCCTCCAGCGAGCTGTGCCGAGGGTTCCTGATCGGCTCTCAATCCTTTCGGATTCTCTTTGGACCCTTACCTTGGTCCGCTGGCAAAAAGGGTTTACCGATTCCCGAGCTCAACAGGACGTACCCTTCCCCTTTTTGCCCACTCCGTGATCGGTCCCCAAGACTTCCCTCGTCCCGGTTTTGACAAGCAATGTAAGAGAGTTTCACACGAAATCGCTTCCTTCGCGGCCGACCGCTCCCCTCGCGGGAAAAGACGGAACTGCGACCTTGAAGTCCGCACTCGCTCCGTGATCAGATCACGTCTCACACACTCGCCCAATCACCCGCTCAACCAGCAGTACTTACAGCTCCTTTTCCTGCGTGGATGTCTTCGTGCACGTAGACGTTTTACGAGCAATTGCAAGCCGCGGCTTTTCCGAAGGCCCTTTGCCTTCCCGAGCTCTCCTTGCCCCCGGATCCGTTCTTTCCCCTGTCCTATTTTTGTGGTTTTCTCGCTCCTAAATTTGGTTCGGAGGTTCGGGTGGAGCCGCGGGGTCTCCTCACTCACCAGGCCGCCGAAATCAGCGGGGGTACCCTCCTGGATCGCAGGTCCCCGCAGCTTCCTCCGAATCCGAGTCACGGCACCAAATCTGTTATAAATGCAAAGGCAAATTTCAGGTTAATAAATGACAATTTATTAATAACAGAATATCGAGCACCTGAAAAAGAGAAAAACCACAAAAATAGGAAATTGTCAGCGCGCGCTGGGTGGATAGAGGTCCGCACCGATGTACCAGACGCCCTAGTCCACGCCAGTGCAGCTCTCAGTCCACCGTTTTATAGGAATTTTCTGCCCTTAGGCAGTCCAGGTGTCCAAGGTGGGTTGAATAGTCCGGATTTCTTTTCGATGGCCCTCCCGGACCTCATCAAGTCTAGTTGTCTCATTCCGGGAAGGCTCCTTTCTTATGTCAATTCCAAGGGTCTGTCTTATGTTGATTTCATTCCGCTCGTGGCACCAGAAAGTTGATGAAATTGGCATCGACGTCAGGAAGGAATTTCTCCTTGCCTTGGCGAGGAAGCGATTCTTATCAGGGTTGGCCAGTGTCTTTTGTCTAAGTTGATGACCTTCGTCCTGTCTTTTCAACTGAGATTAGCAGGCTGAGAGAGAACGGTTACCCTTCTATTGGATTTTACAATTTTACTTTAGCTTTGTTTCATTATACATCGAATTATTATTTTATACACGAATTTTTACCCTATTTTTATCACAGGAGGATCACATGTGGTCTTTGGTGTTAATATAAAATGACTGAGGTCTTCACTGTTGAGTTGAGGAGTGTGATAAAGTGGCTTTGAATTTAATCTAAATCTGATTTATAACTGGGCATGTTAATAATGCTCTGCTCTTCTTTGGTACTTTGCATACTCTGTGCATCTCATCCCAGTTATTTTCTTCAACCCCTTTTTTCCTTGTAAATATACCTTGGATGGTCCCCATGGTAAAGGGTTATAGATCTGAAGGTGGACATTAATGAATCTGGGCAACTGAGCTGTTACTGCTGCGGCAACATGTAATGTAACACAATTTATAAATATAGGAAGCTCATATTCACTGCTGAATTGTTTCCCAGAGTTCAGTGAGCTTCAGTTTGCTGTGTTAGAGGGTGTGAAAGATTCACATTTGCATTTTCATTCAGTTTCCTGTTAAGCAGTGAGAACTGGCTCAATGTCCAGCCTTCATTAGCCCCCAGGCAGTGGTACTGGCTAACCAACACACTGTGGATAATGCCACACTGTGCTCCTGTTCCTGGGTTCACTGTTAATGTTTTCACTACTTGTGCCCATGAGTGATGTTGGGGCCCTCTATGTGATTCCCAAGCAAGCAGGACAGGCCTGGGCTCTGGCCAGCACTCATGGCTGGGGGGGCACAAGACTGCAGGTTTTATTTAGATTTTCTACCTTCTGGTAGAAAATCTAAATAAAACCTTTCTACCTTTAGATTTTCTGCCTTCTGGGTGGCAGAACATCATTCTAATTATAGGTCTTTGTGGTTTGAGTACAAGGCACTGAGGAAGCAACAATTAATTAAAGCTCCTTGGGAAGCAGATAAACACTGTAATCCTCATTTATAAATGGCAAAACAATGGAAGGGGCGAGCTGAGAGGTTACCCAGTTCAGGGCTCAGAAATGCTGGATTCTGGCATTATTCTCTGCCTTCTTTTCCATACATGTGTGCACAAAGAGATGGAACCTTTTCCACTGCAAAACACAAATTTTTGCATTTCTCTGGTTCTGCTCTCCTTCGCAGTTTCCCCTGTTCTATTTCTGCCCTCGCTGCAAGTTAATTTTCAGCTTTTTTCCCCTCTCCAGAGCAGCTACCAAAAGAGTAAGTGCATCACTGTGTCTCCCCTCTAAACTAGGCCACGGAAGAGAAGGAGGAGATGGAGGAGCTGCAGGCCTACAACAGACGCCTCCTCCACAACATTCTGCCCAAGGATGTGGCAGCCCATTTCTTGGCTCAGGAGCGGCGCAATGACGAACTGTACTACCAGTCCTGCGAGTGTGTGGCTGTCATGTTCGCCTCCATAAGCAACTTCTCCGAGTTTTATGTGGAGCTGGAAGCCAACAATGAAGGGGTGGAGTGTCTGAGGCTGCTCAATGAGATCATTGCTGATTTTGATGAAGTAAGTCAAAGAACGTCTGGGTGAACAAAGTGAACTGAATCCATGAGTTTAGTTGGGCTTTGCTGAGCTCCTGAAGGAGGGTGGTTTATTAATCCATGGTTCATTTCTCCTTACTCTAGGAGTCTTCAGTTTTAATTTTTTTCCACACTGAAATCCCTTCTATTCCCTTGTCACTCCTTTGAATATCTAACCCCCTTTCTTCCTCTATCTTCCTGGCTCTGTCCACTACTTTGTAATGCTTGCAGCAAGGTGGGACATGTGGCATGGACATCACCAGCATCTGTGTGTTTGTCAAGGTTTATTTGCTTCTTTTGCTCTTGTGACACAGATAATAAGTGAAGACCAATTCCGACAGCTGGAGAAGATCAAGACCATTGGCAGCACCTACATGGCTGCCTCAGGCCTCAACGACTCCACTTATGACAAGGAAGGGAAGACACACATCAAAGCTCTGGCAGATTTTGCCATGAGGTTAATGGACCAAATGAAATACATTAATGAGCATTCATTCAACAACTTCCAGATGAAGATAGGTAATGTCCTTGTGCTCACAGGATTCCATGTAGGTAGTGGCCGTTCTGAGGTGGGGATTTTATGGACAGTAAAACCCACAGATGTTACATTGGCTCTATGGTGATGTTGATTGTCTGGTGCCTGGTGACCACTTTGGCCTCTATGAAACATCACAGTAGTTTTTTAGGGTATAGCAGCATCACTGATGCTCCCTAGGGAATTAGAAGCAGCATAGCTCCTACCACAGCATGGTCTTACATGGTGGTTGACCATGGGCTCATTTTGCCCCTGTGCTTCCAGCTCTGGCATTCTTGGACATTAAATTGTCTTTCAAGTCAGGGAATAAAAAGCAAGAGAAAAGGTAGAAGAAATTTAAGGATGTCAAGTGTGGTGTTTGTTCTGGACAGCTCTGCGTTGCTGCCTTGCAGGCCCTCAGCATTGCACAGGTATGGGTTGACTTCAAGTGAGCAGTTTGCTTGTTAGCCAGGTGGCAAACAAACTTTATCTCATTATCTAGCACTGGGAAGTAGCTCTGGATTGAGCAGATCCAGCCCCAGATGCCAGTCAGTTGTGCATAATGGATCAAAAAAGCCAAATTCTATTTTAACATTTCTCTCCCCACAGTTTGGCCATAGCTTTACATGTCAGGGTAAAGCACAGTTAGAACCAGTGAAACTCAGGATGAGTTTTTTACTGTCTGAACAATAACCTGCCTCAAGTAAATGGATGTGAATGTACTTCTCCTCTCCTTCCAGGCCTCAATATTGGTCCTGTCGTAGCTGGGGTGATAGGAGCCCGCAAACCCCAGTATGACATCTGGGGCAACACAGTGAATGTAGCCAGCAGAATGGACAGCACAGGAGTGCCTGACAGGATTCAGGTAAGGCAATCTCCAGAAAACTTACACTGCCAGCCCTGTGTCACTTACACATTTTGAAACTTAATTAGAATTGAAATTTTGGTTTCATTGTATTCCATACATTTACCTACACAGAACTGAAAGAAAAGCCACTTAGGGAATGCTGGTGGTACCAGCAAGTTTTGTCTTTTAATCATGACCAACATTGCAACCTTTGTTTAAAACTTGCACTTTAGTTCTGGGTGGAAGTGCTGAGCTGAGTTTCCTTCCCTGTGTGCCTCACTGGCACTGAGCACAGTCCTATCTGATCCCTGCTCACATGTGCTGCTCAGCTGTGTGTGGTGGTTACTTCATTTTCCAAGGGCCTGGTTCAGCTCTGTATTTCTGTAATTCACTTTGTTGCTCACTGTGCCATGTGTGCTGTGAGGCCAGCAAGGGTCCAGGCATCAGCAAGTTGAGGATAAACAACGGAGAAAGGGAATTGTTTAAGAGGTTAATAGGACCTGTCTGATAATCACACATCTCCTTGGCCTTCAGATGTGACCTTTCCAGTTAGTGATTCAATTCCACTATCCTGCTTTTGCCAAGCCAATGTCCACAGTAACAGAAAGTCATTCCTTGGGAAAATACTGAAGGGTTATAAAAATAGAGCAGATGATGTAAAGCCCAAGAGGGGCATCCACGCTGTTTCCCTGCCTGTCAGTTAACTGGATCCATATTTATGCATCACTCTTTTAACTTCCCTACAAGATGGTTGTAAAGCCATCTGAAAAAGGGTGAGAAAATACATTGTAATAAATAAATGCCTAGAAAATCCAGTCTTTAAATTTCTGTTGTTCTGTAGCACAAGTGATTATTTTTGACTGGCATCTGCAGAGACAATTTGGATACAGGCTAGAATATTCCATTCAATCAGTTCTCTCCCATTGCCCACTACCTTCTTCATAAAAACAACCCCTGACTCCTAAGCTGTACATCCACTGTGTAACTTCTAAGTAATTTTTGAGGATATTTTAGTAAGTCTGACCTGTTTTCCTACTGCTACTCCAGTGATATAATTAATGCACCTGAGTAGACCAAACTCACTGGTGTGCTTTAAAAAATGTGACAAATTTGTTACGCTTTATCCAGTGACCTCCTTGAAACATGCAGTTCCCCCAGTTGTGAACTGTATGTGACATCTGTACTTCCTCAGGTTCTAATGGGTTGTGTTTGTTCAGCACTTTGTGCCAACCTTTCAGTTAGTGACTGATGTGCAAATGTTGATTGACTTAGAAACAAAACAGTTGACTTTATTTTGCCCACGGATTACTCCAAAAGCAAATGGAAAGACTGTGCGGAAGACAAAGCAAACATCTGTTTATTCTTGTTTATTATGCAGGTAACCACGGATATGTACCAGGTTTTAGCAGCCAACAACTACCAGCTGGAGTATCGAGGGGTCATAAAGGTCAAAGGCAAAGGAGAAATGACCACCTACTTTCTAAATGAAGGGCCTCCAATTAGTTAGCACCGACTGCAGCGCCACACAAAGACCAATTTTGCATTACCCAGGATTGTGAATTGGAGAAGAATCATTTTTTGGTAGTGAAGCTGAACATGAGACACAGTTGAAATTTTACCCCATTACTCTAGAGCTGGTATCAGCAAATTCTTTGGCCACCCATCAAGAAAGGCAAGAGAAAGAAACCACCTTGGAGTTGTTCCTGGCTGAGTGCTAAGTTGACCAAAGATGTGCACTACAGAGTTCACAGATAAGACATGAATTCGGCATTTTTATAAAGGCTGCTACCACAGGATGGCATAAGAAGCTATTTAACTATTTATTGACGCAACACAACATTTACTTGGTTGAAGGAATGTATGATTCACTACAAAGCATTATTTTGGAATGGATTTTGCACTCCCATAATATTTCCATCCCATACTGCCAGCTATTTGAATTGTACCACTGTGCTTTTATTAGCTGTTTTGAATGGGCTTTCAAAACTGACACCCACTGTTGCAGCACACAAAAAGGCCTTTTAGAAGGGCATTGGTAATGTTTTATTGTGAAAAGACATTGTAGCCTTGGCCCCCTCTTTTCCCCTCTTCTCCATGGCTAAATGACTGCTCTTCTGAGTGGGGCTGGCACACCTGATGAAGGGGAAGATCAGGATAAAGGAAGATGGCTCTACAACCATATTTATTAAAAAGTCATCTGTGCTCTTCTTTGGTATCTATCAGTTTACATGGGAAAGACTAGATGTAAACAAGAGACACTTTGTGGGGGGAACTCCCCTGAAATTTGTTGTGGGTTTTTTTGTATTTTTTATTTTGTAATATTGAAAACATGGAGATCTAACAGATATACCAAATTCTATATTTTGTAAATTATATATAAATTAGAAGGCAGGCTGTCCACACCGAGGTGTGGGGGGAGGTGTATATAACCTGTAGACTTTTGTGTAACTTTTTTCTGTGTAATACTCTGAACACAGACTTGGCAGTTTTCAGATTATCACTATACAATCAACCAACAACAAACAGGTGAGTTTCCAGGCTGAATCAGATGCATTTTAAAATGAAAATCCAGAAAAATCTACAACCCCAAAGAAGAGGAAAAACCCGCGGTAGTCACAGAATTGTTCCGTGCAGCATTCCAGCGGAGGGTGGCGGCTTCCCAATGGAAATGGGACCTTTGAGTTTTAGCTACTGAGACGGTATCAAACACGTCAAAAAGAGCTCTAACCCCATCTTCTAACTCTTAACAGGAGCTCTTATGAGAAAAGGAAAAAAAAGCTCATTTGAACTTTTATTTTAAAAAATATCATTTTTCATAGGTGGTCTTAATAGAATCCTGCTGATCTGAGAGTTGTCTGACATTGTAACTGCCATGTGACATTACAAGGAACTATGTGCTGCAGCATTGAGTTGACTTTCCTGTAGTAAGCACTTATTTAAACTGATTCACAGATTTTCAATTTTCAGGAATTAGGTGATCTTCAGAAAAGATTATGATGGCAAGTGTGTATTATGAAGTGGTCGACCTTAAAATAGTGCCATTGATACTGTGTTGGGCATCTTTATCACTAGTGGGGGGGTTTCTGAATAGTTCACTGTTATCATTTATGTACCTTTTCTAGCTATGAAAGAAAAAATCCCTTGATATTTTATTAAAAAAAGAAAATAATTTAAAAAAAGCTATATTTTTTATATTCTATATGGGGAAAGTTTTGATATTGAATTTGGCTAGCACTAAAAATTACTCCAATCTTTTGACATTTAATAAACTTGTTTTCCACTCTTCTCAGGGCAGAATTATTGTAGTACTCACAGCATAATGATTGCACTATGGTGGTGGCGATTTCTTTTTCCTACTCGACAATGAGAATAAGTGAAAATCCATGGACCTGTCTTAATTAATTTGCTGTATTGCTAAGCATGACCTGAGCATTAAGCCATTTAAACACGAGCTTAAATGGCATTGCCCCTTTCCTTCTCCCTTCCACTAGGAAACATCTCTGAAAAGTATAGTATATTGACTTCTGTAAAACTGCCAAGTCTGCCCTTGTACTATACTTTTGCCCCTTTACATCTTTCCTGGTTTGCAAAATACTTAAGTTCCATCACGCTGTTATGCCTTTCTCCCCTCCTCCACCTCCCATCCCCTTTGTCCCTCACGGAGTTTCATTAACTTCATGCCATACACTTGGTTTTAGGTTTGCTTTCTGCTTTCCAAAAGTCTGCAGTCTTCTTAACTTTTGATTCATCTTATGAAGTTGTGTTGTCAATGAAATTTCAAGTCCCCAGTATCTCTAGCTGTGATTGTTGACAGTGTGTCATGATCATTTCAAGGGGTATTCACACACTCTTTACTCTGGATCTTGCAAAAATGGATACAGTTATGATTTCCCATGGAAATTGAAATCTATTTAAGTAATTTAACTATATTAAACACTGTTTCACTGGTAAAGTGTCTCTGTTTTATTTTAGCTGCATTTGGCTGGTGGAGAGTGTTGTGCAGGAGATGCTAGATCTGCAAACAGAAACATCCAGGTCTTGTCTGGCACTGATGGATGCCCTGGTCTTTTGCACTGCCTCAAGGGCTTGGCTGCCCAGCAAACATCCCCTGGAGCCCTTCTTGTGCTCCCAAAACTGCCCTTGGAATCAGTCTCAGGGCAGCTGACAAAATATACTGGCATAACTGAACAGCTTAAATTTTATTCCCCAGGTACCTCAGTACTTGTCCTCTCAAGGACACTGGAAGGAGACAGCACTGCTGCTAATTCAACATTTTCAATCTTTACAGGTAAAAGTAAACACTACAGGTGACTGTACCAATTATCAGGAGCTTTAGGTAGAGCTGAGAAACAAAACCCTGCAGTTTCCAGCTGACTTCTTTTAGTTGAGAAGACATTACACAGGCAGCTAAAAACCAAATGCCCTACAATCTGTTATAGGTTAGGAGGGATTTTATGAGTGTACTGAGAACACAGCTGCAGGAACAAAAAGCCATGAAGTATTTAAGGTATCAGTCTTTATGAACATTGCTGGAGAACTATTTAATAGTTTCTATGCTCTCTTAAATAATCATACAAACAGCAGTTTAGGACATTGTCTGATGCAAGCAACTTTTTTTTAACTATGTGTAGAAGGGTATTCCCCAGGGGAGGAAAGGCAGGCAGGAATCTCCAATGCTGGGCCCTCTCATTTCAATTACTGTACACAGACTGGCTGAATAGTTTTCTCCAAATGCATTTTTCCCACCCAGAAAGCATTTTGATGAATTTTAAGGTGTTTAGCCACTTCTCCCCAGCACAGATCCAGCTACATCAAGTATCTGCCTGCACTTAATAAAATGATACATTTGGGACACACTGAATTTCTTATATGTGTGTCCTGCACTGCAAGATATCTCCAGCCTAGCTGTTTATGTATTACACAACATCCACAGATACCAGCACCTGGCCAAAAGTATGCCCAGAGGCAAATATTTTCATTCTGTTAAGTGTCCGAACTGCTCCTCGGGGCACCATCACTTCCAGACTGAAGTTCAGGAGTTGTCAGAGAGAGCAAGCTTGGGATGCTGCTGGGAAAAGGGCAGCTCAGCTGTTCTAAGCTGAAAAAACTCAAGTTTCCATGCTCTGGACCTGCTCTGTCCTTGCAACTGAAGGAGCAAGTAGGCTCTGGGGAGGTGGGGGAGGATTGAGAAAACTGAATTTCAGGCAGGATGGGGGGCACATGCAGCAATATATTCCTGCCATTTGGGAGCCAGACAGTCTCCTGTAAAAAGCAGAGTTATATATTTTCAGTCCCTGAGCACCTCTCAGTCCCTGCCTGCCCTGGCATTTGCCGGCAGTGCAGGTGAGGTGGCTGCACTCCTGGGGCTCCTGTCCCGGGGCTCAGCAGGGAAAGGGGCGGGGGTGCCAGCTGGGAGCTCCCGCAGCACTGACACGCTCGGAGGGCGGCTGGGGCAGCGCGGCACTGGCGTTCCAATAAAAAGCTCCAGGGGACAGCAGCTGCAGCGAGTTTCCCTGTAAGCAGCTGGCCCCAGAGATCTTTAAACAGAGAATTCCAGATGCAAATAACTATTGCCATCTACTGGAAATGGCATTATATACCTACCTTGTGTTAGTCAGGGAAGCCTTTGGTCATTCCTTCCTGAAAGCAAATACAGTGACACCTTACTGAAAGATAAACATTCTATTGTGGGTGTGGGGTGAACCCATTCCAACCTTCAGGAGGTCTTCCTTTATAAATACAGCATGAAATGGGCTCTGCTTCTACTAAATCCCACAGAACAATCGAGCAACCACTAATGACCATCTGCACTTCACACTTAAGTAAAGCCTGCTGTTCAAGAGAGTAATCAGCTTTCCTGAATTCATCTCCCTAGATCTGGTAACTCAAGTATCTGGTAAAATCAGCAGGGAAGCCCCTGCCTGAGGGTTGAGAAATCCTGGGAATTTTCAATAAATTTTCACCTCCAACCCGGCCTGCTGTATCTTGGTTCTGATCTCACACCCAAATGTCAGCAAGTTCTAATATTACAGTCAAAACATGCTAAGAAGCCATGTTTTTAGCACCTACTAATACCACATAATGAAGAACAGTCACACTCATTAACTTTTCATCGTGAAATGGGATTTTTATCAGTGCTATAAAAACAAGCAAACAAAACCCCAACTGTTTTCTGTTACACTGGCAGTTGCATTTGTTCATTATACCTGCTAATCAGCAATTAGTTTAATGCCAGCATAACTGGAATGGAATAATGGCTCCAGATGCTATGACAAAGGAAGTTTTCATTCCTTAAAAATGGATCTTTGGGAATAGAAGGAAGGGACGGTGCCTCAGAGAAAACAAAATTCTCTGCCAACATATAAACCAAAGAAATGATGCAACAAAAAATTCTGTATGTGCACAACAACCTGAATTAAAAACTAAGCAATACTTAAGGCATACATAGAAGCTTCCCTGCCTATCAGTGGAGGTTAAAAGATAGGTATAAGGGCTCTTCTAGACACTATAAGCAAAATAAAAGCTGGTTCTACACTTAAAACATAATAGCTCTATTTTTTAATCACTGATTTTAAATCGTAAAGGACTGCTCTTCATCTTTTCAGAGCAGTCCACTGGATGCTAATACAAGCAATTCTTGGTGTTAAGCAAAGGCTGTTGGCTGCTCATGTTCATAAACACCTTCTTCCCTGTCTCTGAGTGGGGAGGGAAGAGAATTAACTGCAAAGCACCAACCTTGGAGCCTGCACACCAAAGGGTCTCCAAAGGCTTCACCTCAGACACAGCAGTCTGAGACTCAACTCTTCACTTCTCATTGCATTTCCATTCTCTAATTCTTCTTGGTTGTATTATGCACGATTTTCTTAACTAATACTCCATCTATTTAAAAAGAAAATAAGATATCCAGTCCTTTTTTCTTGGTCATAAAATCTGACACTAAATAATTTCTTTAAAATGTATTACATTTTGGTATGAAATACCCAAGAAAATTTGCCTGGGCCAACATTTCATAGCGCAGCAAAGCTCTGCCAATTCCCAAATCTAGCAACACAAGAGCATTGCAACCTCCCTGCCATTAAGGCGTGATTACAACTACATCTATTTGTACATTATAAACCATCGTAAATCACTGTCATATAAAAATAAAACCCCAGTGTATGTGATGGTGCTCGCCTATGGTTGGTTGGGGTTTGCTGGTTGATTCACCAGCTTTAGGAGCGTACGATTGTTCTCTCAACCAGATCACAGAGGTTTTATCCTAGCACAGAAACACCCAATCCATAAAGCCCAAAGAATCAACACAATCCCTGTATTTCATGTTTAAGCTAATCAGACTGATTTATTATTTTCCTGTCACCAGTTGTCTGTCTCAGGTTTGAGCTAATTATTCATCCACTTCTGAAAGGAAGGAAGAACATATAGAAAGAACAGTAGTCCAACAAGTGCAAAGTCACTCCATTTACTCACCAATCCATTTTCTTTCAACCCTTGCAGAGTCCAAACACATGAAGTGTGCAATAATCCCAGGTTTAGTGGCAGAACTTTTTGAATAATTACAAAAAACGAACCCTATCTACATAAACCATTTTCAAAGAATAATTAAAATCATGAATGAAAACACATTAAAGAACTTACAGCACAAGACAGAGCGCCACAGGTGAAGCCAATCCCCAGAAACTGAGTTTCCAGGTTACATTTTAATTAAGAAAACATTCACATATATGTCGATGTGAAACAAAACATTCCAAAATTTAGTATCTTACATATACCACATCTAGTTTGCTAATATGCAATAGCATTATTATTACTTATTTAGCCTATTCCCTACTGCCTCACAAAGGCAAAACTGACCTTGGAAGCGAAAAGCTTGCAGGATATGCAGAACATACTCTACACATTCCTCCATTAATGTACAAATGTGCTTCCACACTACCATCAGATAATGTGATCATGTAATACCATCAGATAATTCCACATCAGATTATCTCCATGAATGTATGAACAAAGCTTTTTTATGCCACCAGTCACATTCTACATACATTTCACTGCATGGATATGCTTCACTCTCCTCCTCTAGTCCCGTATTCTTTTGTGTCCTTTTCAAGAAAATAAAAAAATAATTAAAAAAAAAGGTTCAACCACCAAGTGTAAAATGTCCACAGGCATCTTACATTGATTTATTAAAAAAAAAAAAAAAAAAAAAGCTCCATTCAGACAGCTTCTTCTTTTGGAGAACAGCTTTACATTCCTGAGAGTAACTACTGGAACAAAGCTTTGGTCTCAGTGTTCCAGGACTTGTCAGACGTTGTAATCAGGGGACTTTCCCTGGGGCTGTCGCAGTCGGATTTGTAAGGTAGAAAAAGCTCCCACAGTCACATGGAAGAAGAGCTGCCACAGGTTGCGCAGCTCGTACAGGTACATGTTACACAGGCAGATCAGCCCGAAAGTCAGGAAGGATTTGGCATTCCTCCAGCCTGTGTAGTACACAAACAGGTAACACTGTCGGGAAATAAAAAAGATATCAGGTTACCTCATGGAAAATAACTTCTACTGAAGAAAAACTATCTAGTCACTGAAAAATCACAGCCCAAACCAAGGAAAAGTCTGAATCAAACATGAAAGAACAGTACCAATTTAGCAGTCACATAAGGATGAAGAGTACCTGGTATCAATACAAGATTCTATTTTGCTTGCATTAATTGCTCTGACAATTCTCTCATTATAATTAATTATAGCCTGCAATGAGTGGCCCATAACAAAAGATAGTGGATGTTCCTGGCAATCTCTGGTCAAAATGAACTCTGTTCTACTCAAGCAGTGGAGAAGGAACAAGAGAAGTCTTGTTCAGGAATGCAATGGGAAGGACAGGACAATACCCAGAGCTCAGCACAAGGCAATCCCCCAGACATCCCCCAGTGTCCTGCCAGGGGTGATGCTGAGGGTCACCTGGCAGATGCAGAGGCCCACACCCACTGCTCTGCTTCAGCTGCTGCAGGACTGATCACAGCTGGAGAGGGACACAACTACTCTGCTGTAATTCTACCACATTTTAGGCAATGTTGTGCACACTGTGGTGTAACACAGTCTGTCAAGACTGCCCATAGTTCCCTACTCAGCCGCCTTCTTACTGTAACTGGAAATGTGTTATTTTGCCTCAGTTTTTATCACTAAAAGGACACAGCTTTTACCCAGACATTATTTTTATTTCTTCTATTGTTTGAACTCCTCCCTTAACTGCTACAAAATTTAAAAAAATTTCCTTTGCTCCTTCTCTGGAATCAGGTCATTTCTGCTGAAGGAATTTTTTTCTGAGCTTTAAGGTAGATAACAATAGTATTTATGCTTACTTTCTATTCTAAATCTGTTCCCAGTGGATTTATAACTATGGTCACGCAGATTTAACAGCATCCATCATCAGATTATCTGAGTGCCATTTCTGATCTTCCTGGGCATTTGCCATGTTTTATCAGTCAAAAAAACTCTACTTAATTTTCATTTTTCATGTTCCTCAAAGAAGGGCAACTGAACAATGCAATTTATTGAGGTTATTTTATATTCTATTTGAACGGCACCACTTTGTTATAAAACATGCATTTCCACTGCAAATGTGGCTGAGAGCAGCAAAGCTATTTGTAGTATCTGGATAACTAAATATTGTCAGAGAGGTGAGGACTAGCACTATCAGTAAGATTTGTATGTCTTTCCTCCAAAGCAGAGTAAAACTAGAGATGAATAATCTGCATGTGTCAGAATCTAGACAGAAGTGTTCTGAACTTGCTTGGCCATTTTGAGCAGAGTAAATGCAACCTAGTTGTGCTGACAACTTCACAAATCATATCTAAAAGAGCAATTAGTTGGTACTGGTATCTCGGCAATAAGAATTGAGATAATTTCCTAGTGTTGTCACTTCCACTGACAATGTATGAACAAGTGTGACTGCTTCCAAGATTAAAACAAGAGTCAGGATATGCTTCATCAAAATGATTGCTAAAGGATTGAAAACAGTACTTTAAAAATGTTACTGTAACATGATGTCACATGACTGTGAATTTTACTGAAGAACTGTTTTAAATTAATTCTGAAGCATAACTTTCATTGGTCTAGCTCTGAACTACTGGATGTGCCCTTTACAGAACAGATGAAAAGGCCAAAAAACAGTCAAAAGGCCAAAACACTGCAGTTTTAACAGCATATAACAAGTACTGCTATGAAACTCCTGAGGATTGTTTTTCTACTGCTAAAGGGAAGTGTTACCATGTCAGTGAGCCTAAAACATCCTATTCCATGTAAGTCCTGTTCTTTTGCCTGCACACCTGAGATATAAACATTTCTTGGGAACTAGAGACATACTGCTGTGTTGTTATTAACAGAACAAGAAAATGCAGCATGATGGACACCTGGTGGGTGAATGACAGTGAAATGTGCTGTCATGCAACACAGGGAATTCATGTCCTGAGCTCTTAACTCAGCCAAAGCACATCAGAACATACCAGAGAACCAATATCTCAACTCTGAAAACTGACTGATCACATATTGCACCACCAGAGGGTGGGAAATAGAGTTTCAACATGTATTTTGAATATTAATAAAAAGCCTACACTCCAAGTTGCATGATTTTTTCTTTCAGACACCTCTGTTCAAGACAAAAAGTGGAGGAAAGACACACATCCTCATGTCTCTGCACAAACACGAATACTTTATAAAGAATAAGGTTTCCAGTTTGGGAGAGGAGGGGAAACTGTATTTTTTACAGAACAAAAGAATGGAGGAGCTCTACCTTATCTGATATGGAACAGACTGTTGGCACGGAAAATTAACACCAATCTAAATTATTTAATGCAGAAGTTGATGGAAAGTCAACAAGTGGTGAAGAACACAAGTCACACTGCCACATTTTGCCAGAGACAATTTGTAGAGAATGAAGGTTACAGATAACCTGGACACAAAACTGATAGAAAGGCATTTTCTTATATTATTGTCTGACACAGTACTAAACACTGGCACACAGAAACAAGTAAAAATTGTATAATACTCCACAAGTCTAAGATTAAAAGTCAAAGTAATTATAATAACAACAGCTGTGAATGAGACACAAAGACATAGGCTAATGTCACAGCGGTGTCACTGAATGACAGACGCCAGTGGGCACCCTGCTATACATTAGAAAGGAAAGTCAAATTCAGATGCAGAAATGGAAAACTGACATACAAGGAAAGCAAAGGGAAGTGTCAGGCAGGAAAAGGAAAACAGTGAAAAGTGGCCACAAGCTTTGAAAAGGAAGGAGAGGCACATTAAAGTAGGAAGTGAGAAAAATGCACTGAGGGTGCAGTGCTTAGGTATTACTGTATTTACTTCAAACCTGCCCAAAGGAGAGAAGCAGTAAGCTATTTATTCAGATGGTTAAATCTACTTGAACTATGAAACTATTATTTCAAGAAAATAATATAACCTTCACTCTTGTGACTTTAGAGATAATTGTCTTAATTAAATGTCTTAATCATCCAGCTGGAGAAAAAATGCTGTCAAACAGAAGCTCTTTGTATCAATCTACTACACAGTAGTTTATGATTAATGAAAAAAAAACAGAGCAGAAAGTCTTATTTGTAATCACCCTATTCAAGTATCTGTGACATTTAAGAAAACATGGTGACACTTATGCATGACTGGGTAATGTTTCTAAACTCTAGTGAATTATTCAAACAGAAAAACACACCTGGTACAAACAGGCTGCCGTTCCAAGAAAAAATGCAATAACATAGCTGAAATCTTCACCTTCATTCTGCAAGAATAAAAGAAAAAAACATGTTTTACAATGAAACAAGTGAAATGCCAGGCATTTACAGTATGAAAGTTATGAATTATTGCATGTTAAAATAGTTTCACATAGGGATTTCAAGCAGTTCCTTTACCACACTAAACTGAGAATTAGGACTAATCAGTGCTTACTGACATATCTGAAAAAAAAATCATGATCTGGAGTCTGACCAAAATGTTTATTCACAACAAACAATTCTTGCCAAGTTTTTCCAAAAGCTTTAAAGAAGTCCTGCTGTAACACTGGATATTTACCTTCTCCAGATGCCTTTGAAAATTCAGATCTAAACACGGGTAACTACCTTCAATAGCAACTTCACAGAATTGTGCCTTCCTAAAGCTTCACAAAATGGAAACGAGGTAACAGGAAAGGACTCGAACTGGCCACTAGGGTGGGGTAAAACTCTACACACAGAATAACGAAGGCAGCTCTGTGCTCAAGCAGTGAGAGCAAACAGCAGCACACGAATTTATCACAGAGATTTGGAAAATAAGGTTCTCTTGAGGGAAAGATGGAAAAATTTACTTGAAGTGACAAGTAAATGTGTGTAGAAAACAAAACAAATCCTTTAAGTTATTCAAACGGGTTGTCATAATTCCTACAGAGCTGAGCAGAGTAAATTTCCATACTCAATAAATATTCTAACTACATTTCTAGCAAACCTTTGCAACCACCAAAATCTTTCCTAGGAAAACAATGGCTACCCATGCAAATGTTTGTCCTTGAGAGCAAATATCACTTGAGAAGATGGTGGTCCACTCACAAGTACAACTTGTGTCTGCTGAGAGTATGTTCAGTGTGAAGCATTTCCATGTCCTGTGGCAACCAGGAAAAGCTTTGCATGTCTGCACATAAAAATTACACACACAATGCAGTAACTTCTACCCAGTAAATCTTTGCCCCAGTGCTACTGCATATTTGGTGGAGTACAGTTACAGATTGTAACAGAATTTTATTAACAGCCAAATAAAACCACTGATTATAAAGCAAACAGTAATTTAGAGTGACGCTTTTGAATGACTTCTCAGAACACGTTCCATTAATTGTGTTTTGGATTAGTTCTCCCTAGACCTTGTGGATTTTTCCATAATAAAGTAAATTAAGAGAAATTTTAATGGATTTTTAGTGTGCCTCATTTGTCAGAAACAAAAATTATCTTCCATCTGTACTGCAATCTATTACCTCCAAATGCAATAACATAGAGAATAAAATTAACTGGATGTCCTGTCATCACTTAGATAGATTAATCTCACACTGGCGTTATTTTTAAAAAAACTAGCTGCAGAAAGGTAATAAAGTTTTAGCAATGTCACACTAACCAACAGAAATCTGTTCAGTACTATTTGTACTACAGCATACTTTAAAATCATTCCTATTTATAAACTCAGGGAATTGTGCAAAACACGGAAAAACCTAATTAGAGATAAAGTAGAGATGTAGGTTCACTTGGTCTTTCTTTAAAAAACAAACCAGAGACAACTCAAAATGAAGGACCTACTGGAACATTTGCATTAACCTTGTTCACCTGTCCACTAGTCTTCACAAAATGCTGAGACTCAACAGTACTGTTTATTCAATCTTTACATATATCAGTAATACGTAAGATAACTGCAATACAGGTATTCCTCTTTACCTTATTCCCCTAAAAAAAATCCATTAGGTATCAAAAATATTGCAGTTGTCTGCTGAAAGGCCTAGAGACCAAGACTTACAAGGAGCAGCTGAGGAAGTTAGGGCTGTTTAGCCTGGAGAAGAGGAGGCTTGGGAGAGAATTTACTGCTCCCGGCAACTACCTGAAAGTAAGTTCTATCAAGGTGGGGGTTGGGCTCTTCTCCCAGGTAGCAAGGGGTAAGATGAGAGGAAATGGCCTCATGTTGCACCAGGGGAAAAAATTCTTCACTGAAAGGGCTGTCAAGCTGCCCAGGGAAGTGGTTGAGTCACCACCCCTGAAGGAATTTTAAAAGCCTTGTAGATGTGGCACTTTGGAATGTGGTTTAGTGAACTTGGCAGTGCTGGGTTATGGTTGGACTCAGGTCTTTTCCAACCTAAATGACTCTGTGAAGTCCAGCTATGCTTGAATAAAAAGACTATCTACCAGCCAAGCAAGAGGATTATCATTTTCTCTCAGAAAACTTCTATGGGCTTTTTAGTTTCTATGTCTATCACCACAATAACAGCCATTAAATGGTAAGGAATTCTTTGGATTTTTTGTGGCAACACACGTGAACTTTCTGTGCCTGCCAAGTGCTACCAGCACATTCACCTGAATTGCTTGAAAGCATAAACAGTTATTAGTGACACTGTAGCACTTGTGGGAATACACCAGCACAAGAAATGGAATAGGAAGAAACTGAAAGGCTACAGGGAGAGTCATGGTAGAGATTTTATAGAAGAAAAAAAAAAAGGGTTTGGGGGAGGTTGTTTGGGGAGGGGAGTTTAGACGAAATCACATGACAATTTTCCAACACCAAACTTTTCAATGAACAATGAGAAATAAAGTTTATTACATACAAACAGAAAAACTACAAAAGTTCTCTAAAATTTTTACAAAACCTGTTTGAAGATTCCCGCTCTATGGACTTTTCAAAAACACTGCTCAGATTTTCAAAGCTGTTCATCCTTTCACTCAAGTGTTTTTAAATAGCATCTATAGAAATGAAACGCCTCATACCCTGGCATAAATTTAGAAAACAGAACATTATGTTCACATCCTCACTGCTACCAAGGTACCAGGGAAGGAGCTGGCCACCCACCTTCCACTGATGTTGAAACTCAGCCTCGATGAATGAGGCAGCACACTCAGGGAGGATGCACAGATCACAAACAATACGGGTTCTGTAACAGAGGCCTGACCTCACAAACAGTACTTCTGAAATTAAACTGGCATAACTCAGCTCATATAGCATCTTCTAAAACAAAAATTGTGATTGCTACCATGCATAACTTTTAAATTCATAAACATGTGCAATACCTGGAGAAGGCTTTCTATGGCATGGAAGCCACGGATTAAATTCAAAGCTCCACATAACAGACTAAGCACAAATGAGACAATCCCTGGCAGAGTCACAGGTTCCAGACGCTGATGAGGAGCTGCAAAGCAGATCAAAAAAAGATATCACAGGTCAAAGCAGTGCCTTCAGAAATTCAGTAAAATAATAATCTCATTTGTCAGTGGCTTCTAGCTCAAGAGATTGCTCAAGCAAATCACAAAATGTCATTTCTGTTTTCTAAAAAGACAAAACACAGTAAATGTTTCAGCACAAGGGTTAGCAAAAAGAAAACTTTCCTCCAGTTCACATAAATATTGTCATGTTATATTTAGTCTTTATCTCAATATGTTCCATTTATTCAGTATGGTACTGATAGTTGCTCAAACATGCCAGGAAATCAATAGTAAAAGATGCACTTGCTAGTGAAATCTGTCCATAATTAGTAACCACCTAATAAGTCACATACTTAAGAGCTTCTTTCACAACCTCCACTCTTCTAATAAATTAGTGAGATATTGAGACTGATTTAGCTTCTTTGCTGCACAGAACACTAAGGCAAAGTTATCACAGTCCCCTTCCTTAAAAACACAGTGAGTGCTACTAAAGACACACATGAAGAAACAGCTCTGAAACTCAGCTGAGATTTATAGTACAATCTTATATGGACCTTCCAGATTGTGCTTAGCCTCTTACAAGTAGAACACATTAAAATTAAAACACTCTCTCTTTCCATGCACACCCACTCTTTCAAACCTATCTAGGGTCACAAGTACGTAACAGTTATGTGTGTTCCTCATTACTGCCCCTTTCCATAATGAATAACAGAAAGCAAATGTGAAAAAACAATGCAAAACTCTTAACAGTCTGAGCGACACTGGGATAACAATGGGACTACTGAGCTGTACTCCAATCATTCTGTTCAAATCAGCCAAGTGTAAAGATGTGAACAATGAGGTTAATGAACTGTAACATTAATAGAGAGAGGGGTGTCAATCCCGGCTGTTTGTATTGCACGGATCCAGGAAAAAGGTTTTTCAAACAGTTTATGAAGTTACAGAACCTAAAAAAGCCCCAACAAAAGCTACTTCACATTGATAAACTGGCAGGGCTGTCTAATTATGAGTCTACAATAACACAAAAATAAAATACAGGATGAGTTCAGTTAATTCATTTGTGCTGAATTTAATAGTGTATAATCAGTTGGGTTTTATTTTTTTAAACAAAAGCATAACCTATGTTTAACTTTGAGAGCTCACTGGTTTTCTAACTGTAGGGCACATTACTCCCAGCAATCACTCAGTTAAGGTTAGATATGCTAGATGTGCTATTTGCATACCAAACCATTCTTTTTCAATTACTCCCAAGTGGTTGCTCTGTTTTGGCTTTTTTTAAACCAGCTCATCTAGAGAGTGGCAAAAAGCTGAGGGTGTATATGACTGTTTTTAGCTAAAAGTAATTCCATTCTATTAACTGGTGGATAAAATTAGTTCACTGCTCTCCACTTGCAGCTCTCCAGAAAATCTTCTTTTCCCCATGTATTGGGTAACTTTAAATCATCATGTGTTAAAACAGCATCTAAAAAACCTCTTTGAGAACCATTGGGGGAAAAGTAAAGAATCTGGTCAGCTAAATCAACACAGTCTATGAAGGTTCATAAAATAGTAACTTCCCTCTTATTAAAATATCAAAAAAAGAAATCAAAAAAATATAAAGGACATTATGTACCATTACTAATGTCATTAAACTCTCCAGGGCTTAACAAATTTTAGTTTTACAATCAAAGCAACAAGAACCATATACAAAAAGATGAAGGCAAAACCAAAAGAATGAAGAAGGAATGTCAGAGAAGGCAGGGTAAAGGGCAATTGACTTTGAATTGGTACATCCATCAGTCTTAGAAATACCATTAAGTGCCACATCAAAAATTCTCAGTTCAAATAAAGCAAAAATTCTGAATTTAATGTGAAAATTAAATTAAATTAAATTCATGTGAATTTAAATAAAAATTCAGGAAATTTAGATGACATGAGAAACTACATTACTTGTAAGAAATTTCATTTAAAACTAAAATATAAAAAAGAAACACCAAAAGCGTGTAGTATACCATCAAGCAAAAAATAACTTTGATCTGACAACTGTTCCTTCACTGAAAAAAAGTTCAGAAAATAGTAATTTTATTCTAACCTGAAACATCACACATCAGCATGCTGTGACCCTATTTCTAATGCCTGCCAACACCTACATGTACCTTTTCAGGAAAATTCTACCCATAATCTGCCCACTTTATGCTTCCCACATGCAGAATTACCCCTGTTCCTCACTGCACTGCACAACTCCCAGGGGGAAAGGGCTGCTGCTCCCAGCAGTGCCAGCACAGCAGGCCTGGACTCCACACCCAGTGACAGCAAGTGACAGCCACTGCTCCCCCCATGGCCCAAGCCAACACTTCAATTCTGCACAACAAAACAAGATCTGCATCCACCTAACTTCCCACCTCTGGGTGCTCTCCAACTTTATTTAACACAGTTCACTCCACAAAGTCCTACTTTTTAACAGTACAGCATATACAGGAAATTGCACCAGGCAAAACATCTTTTTGTGAGAATCTGTCCTTGGAGCAAAGGAGAAACTTGGAAGTCCAGCCAACTGAGTGGGCAGCAAACATCCAGAGAAAGTTCTTTTCAAGGGTGGAGAGAAGTGATGAATGTAAAGAACTACAGAACCATTAGCAGACTTTCTAAAAAAGACACTGTTATTCAACAGCATCTAAAATGTGAAGAGCTGAAGAAGTAGCAAAGTGCCAGCCTCTCATAATGTACAGCCCTTTGATGGTGAGTTTCTACAGCAACTCAAGGAAGGAAGTGGATAACTGAACAGAGATCTATGGAATTCAGAGGAAGAAGAAAGTTAAAAGTAACTGAAAGAAACAGAAAGAATAATGACATGGAAAGAAAAGAGGACAACAGAATTCTTTCTGTAAGAAGTTGTGGAGAGGTAAGTAAAAAAAAAATAAAAATAGAAGATCATCTGCCAATTATTGTTGAATCTTCTTTTTTAGCTAAAAGGGAAATGGTCCCTATGTTTTTTAATTTAGGTCTATATTACCTTCCAACACTCTTACTCAAAAAGTGATAAAAACCACATTTCCCAGTACATGAACAACTTTTAAAAAACAGCCTATTTTGACACATGCTGAATCCTCTCATGCCTATTGCTTTTTCTTTTTCCAGCTGCAGGAAGTTCAAATCTAGACAATTTTCAGAGTTAACCAGCTGCCACCATAACCCTTTCCACAAAGCAGGATTACACAATAACATTAAGAGTAAATAACAATATAAGAATCAAAAGTGGCAAAAGAGTGGCATCAGAGCATTATATACTTTTAAAAAGAGCCCACACATGTAAAAAGATGACAAAGGTATGCACAGTACTGCTTAGAAGATTACACTCCTTTAAAGAATTTAAAAATCTTCACACTTTTCCTTTTTTAATTTTCCTGAATCCAACTCCAATACTGTTAAATTAAAAATACAGAGATTGTAAGCTATTTCTACACTATCTCACAGCACATGGGAGTGGCCCTCAGAATAGCACATGACCCTCAGAATCAGGGCCCCAGAGTACAAACAGGGCACCCTACTGATTTTGTTTGGTTTTCATCTTCCATAGAAGCGGTTTTCAATCTCCTAGAGTAATCCTCTATGAGTAAGCACATAATAAGGATAATATACTGGCAAAGAGATCCTATTAATATATACATATACATAAACTGCACAAAATCTCATTCTTTATAACATGGTAGGTGGTGTTTAGATTTAAGATTGCAATTCTATGATTTATGATTGCACCCTGACACTGTAAAGTGAACAGCATCAGTGTGTGCCTGCTCAGGGTAATTTACAGACAGAACTACTTCTGCCAAAAAAAAAAAAAAAAAAAAAAAAAAAAAAAAAAAAAAAAAAAAAAAAGGAAAATATATTAATTAATTAAAATCAACACTTCCTTCCATTCTATTTATGATTTTGCTTCACTAAATTTGGAGGACTGAAATCAGGTGATGTCAGTATCACATGTGGAGTCCATGAATCAGTGCAAGGATTTGGCATTTTGTTTCTGTCCTGCTGGGAAATATCTGAAGGTGGGTCCCAAACTCATTCAGAGGATTCACTTAACAGCACAATCCCTTAACCCAACACAACCCCACAATTCCACATTTACCTCCTACATGAAGTAAATTAGTTTAAAAAAATTAACGACTCCTTCAATGAATTTGGCACTTTTATACAAAATTGCAATTCTTAACCTTGTACACAAGGCACTCATTTTACAGAGTGCATCTTTTAGCCAGCACAGCTCTTTGGATTTTCACCACAGAGGTTTCCTGGAAATGCTTCTCCCCTCAACTGCTCTAACTCCTGACATTGCTCTCAGTTTATGTAAACACTGAGTCTTACTGGACAGAAATCTCAACAATTTTCAGAAATCTTAAAAGGTCAAAAAATATAAATCATATTCTTGCTAAGTGCTCATCTTTATTTGCAGGGTTTTTTCCTTCAATAAAGCTGAACAGAGCCATTTCCTCCTCGGAGCGCCCTGGGAAGGTGAGCATGTGGAGCAAGAGACAAAATAGACATCTGAGCTAAAGTACACATAAGGTCATACCAGCTTTATCATTTAGAAACATGAAAAAAAGGAAAAACAAAGAATTTTGCTGCATCTGTCTCATTTAAGGATACAACAACACAAGTCTAGAACTTACCTGCAGATATCTTACCAGTACCCTTATACTCCCCCACAGGAATATGAGAAAAGCCATTGGCTGAACCAAGTTCTGACACAGAAATTTGATACGGTGGTCTCAGTTTGATTTCTGTCTGCATATCAGCAAGATTCATCTTTGTTGACAAAGAACGTGTGTTGTTGTATCTCTGTTTGGTCCTCTGAATGAAATTATCTATGCAAAATTGAAAATAAAAAGGTGTTTTTCTATGGACTTGGTTACTTACATAATCCAAGACCATGCAGCTTTTCAGTTCACAAACTGAAATATAGTTTGATATAGTTGTATTTATCTTGAATTTTTAACATTGTTTCTGTTTTGTGCCTAATACATCATGCATTATTTAATTCTGCAGTTAAAAAAACAATCAGCTCTAAAAATCTAATTATGTAATAACTGAATAAACTAATGACTTTTCATTGCATGAGACAGAATGCATTTCTAATACAATGCATTTACTGCACTTATTCCAGGTTTTCTGTTAGTTTAGTAAATATCCTTATGAAAAAATTATGTTGTGAAAGAAAAAAGGTGTTCATAAGAATCTTCAAAAGGAGGACAATAACATTATACAGAAATTGTCAATAACTGAATTATAGACAGGAATTAACCAACTGGAGTATCTTGCCCTGTGTTTCTAAAACTGCAGTTCTTTTTACTCTAATGTGTTTTATATCTAATTACAGAAATTTCTAATATATAGTATTAAAGCAACATAAATTAATGGATTCATAACAGCTGTTATCTGGTATATATGAGATGAGTTGCATTTGGAGTCTGAAGATTAAATGCTCCACTACATCATAAGGAATAAAAGTTTCTCCCTTTCATGTACTGAACGAAAGCTAGCACAGCTAAGAGCTAACACAAAACTGCAATCTTTTACTTGAGAAATGTATGAAGCTCAGTGACTTCACAGGTTAAGTTTTTCAACAGGTAGGAAGCCAAACAACTCCTAGTATTATTAACCAGAAGATGAACTCCAGAGTTGGTCACACAAGGCTTCAACCAAAACCTAATAGAATGAACAAAAGTAAGTTTGGATGAAACTCTAGTAGCCTAATTTAATGCCCCCAGAATTATTTCTTTATTGACTCTAACAGACTTAAATCAGATTTTAAATTCACCTGAAACAGAGCTATAAACTGCTTTGGACTCTTTGGTGGTTTTTTGGGGTTTTTGGAGGGGTTTTTTTGGGTGTGCTTTAAGTTGCATCTATTTACTGCTCATTTGTCTTGGTATGAGAATGAAGGGGAAGAAAGTCAGATCCTTACCAAACTCTATAAAACAGTATGGTCTGATAGCAGTATTTGTCTTCATCATATTGTAGGTAGTGATGAATTCCTTCTGAAGCTCATCCAGGAAACAGAATGCCAGGACATTGGGATAATTTTCAGTACACAACATCATGTAGCTTACTCCCAGAGAACTTATAAAGCTAGAATTGAGAAAACATATTCAAAATTTCAAATTTAAATTCAGTGAATTAACTGCTTTTCGAGTCTGATCTTATATTCTATAACCAGAAAAACAAAAACTTATCTGGGGTAGCAAAGGAATAAATGTTTACTGAAAAGTCCAACTGTATTCTAGAAGAAAAACAAGTTACTTTTAGGCACTGTTTTACTTGAACACTACATTGTACAATCATATGAGAAGCTGTTTTACACATATAGGTATGTATGTATCTATATATGTGTGTGTGCACACAGACACAGACACTTGTGGAACAGAAAATAACAGAGCTTTCAGAATGCAGAAACACAGCAGGTTTGTCTCATAACAGCTTTTCACTCAACTCAAATGCACAATATGTGATCTGGTGCAGCCCAAAAATGCAAAACTTTATCTTCAGATTGGGGGGAGGGCTGTTGGCTCTTTCTAGAACATGGGAAGAAATAAAACTGTTCTGTAGAATACAGAATTAATAATTTTCCAAAGATAGGTGCAAGAGAGTTTGATATTTGCAGAGATGGCAAATATGAAATCAGAAAAGGACAGTTTTCAATATATGTATTCTGCTGCATGTAGGCAATTCATTATAATTCCGGTTTTCATTATACATTCAAATATCTTTAAAATCTTGCTGGATAATCTCCAGCCACTTCTCCCATGATGTTGTCCTATGACTTTGTGCCATTATAAAGGAACTTCCATGAAAGTCTGAATAGGTTCAAATGTTCCTAAAATTTCTCCATTTTAAATTATTGATACATAAATAGTGCCAAGAATTAATCTTAGTTTGATTAAGCATTTCTAATGTGAACAGTTAACTTTTTCACTTACAGAGAGACACAACCTATGAAGTTGCAAATAGTTAAATGAGAAGCCTTACTTTATATTATACTGTCCAGTTTTCAGAGTACATCTATCAGGAAGCTGAGAAAGTTTTTTTGAGAGCATTTTGAAGTATTTTCTACATTCTTGCATTCCCGTGCTCTGCTCATAATCAGTGGATGCAGAAAGTGGGAGTCCATCCCTCACACGGACCACAGAGGCAGATAAAATCATAGACATTGCCAACAGAGCTAATGACAACCTGCAACAAAACACAAATCAGGAGGAGGCAGAATTAAGATAAAAAACAGAAATAATAGAGTCAGCTGTGAATAATCAAAGTTCTCAAGCTGGACAGTGGGTTCAGGCCTCAACTGGGGCACAGTTTGGATCTTCAACTACAACTCAGACCAGAGTCTTAACTGAACAGGACTTACTAATCTACACAAGCCACAAAACAATTTTTCAAACTTTACATTAAATCTAAACATTCAAAAGTTTAGCAAGACAAGTATTAAAAGGATTACTTATCTGCTAAGCATCAGTACACAAATTTGTTCTCCTTCAAGTGGGCGAACTGCTAGAATTTATATGAAGCCAAAAGCAAACACTTCCTCAGCTCTCAACACTGCTCTGCAGACTCCTACCATATACTACACCTATCACTTCAGACACTATGAAAAAATATTTTTGCCTCCCTCAGATGATGCTACTCAAGTTCCATACAGTCACAAACTGCAAAAGGAAACAGATTTCTGGATACAGCTGAAATATGCTTTTGTGTGTGATACTGACATGTTTACAGCACCTTTCAAACTATGACGTGAAGGGTGCTTTACAAGCCTCAGCAGCTGAATGACTGCATTCTCACAAGTCAGAAATCCAAATTTTCCCCAAAAAGACACTACCTCTTCACAAGAGAGAGGAAATAGCTATTTTTTACCTGAAGTCTCCTCTCCTCTATTTCCCACCCACCAAAGATTATATATCCATCAGGATACTTAATGAATAATCAACAATATTCAGGCTTTTCAAGGTTATTTACTCCTCAGAGAGAAAGAGCCATATAATAACCGAAGCACTAAAAATGTGTTGTCATTTTCCATTTAGTAAATTCAGCTTCATCAGCAGTCAAACTTCAGCCTCCTTTGAGATCCATCACATTAGCTGAATAAATTCCAAATTAATACCCTCATATTTTACTTGTACAGCACATCAGACTCTCCCCAAAGCTGTAACAGCAGTGGAAGCCACTGCTGACTGCACACTGCTCAACGCCTTGGGGATTTTATCAGGTGCCCTTGTTATTTCAGCACTTCACTAGAGAATTCCCACCTGAACAAAGTGCTTCCATCAGCTGGACACAAAACCAGAAAACAGCCCCAACTCCAGGACTTCCTCTAGATCAGCTTGCTGGCATGAAGAATTCAAGAAACTAAACCAACAGTTCTAGAAACTTTTACCTGTCTCCAAGTTCATCCACATCTTCCCAGAAGGACAATTCACATGGAATGCACATGGACTCATTTCCTTAACTATGCTGCCAACCATATAACCAAGGCAGCAGCTCAAGAGCACAACAAAATTGCAGAGGAGCTTTAAACTGTAATGGTTCTCTGACAATAACCATCTCTACCCACTCAATCCTGACAGGGACTTTTGGGAGCTGTATCAATATAAATAAAAGAGCAATGATGCAATAGCAAAGTTTAAATACCCCTTCATTAACTTACTTGCACAAAATGTAATTTCATGGATCTGCATTTCCCCTGACGAAACAAATAACTTCCTCAGCACTCAACATGAAGAAAGGAATGTAGTTCCACGTTCTGTTTCAGGAAAAGGCAGTGAATGGGACTGCACTGCAGGAGAACCCCAGAATCCCACAGCCAGCTCTCAGAAGAACAGATATTATTCTCTTCACTTTTCAAATTATCTCGATGGTTAAAGTTCATGTTGAGCTATCTGATGAGATAAGAACAAACAGAAAAAGTTAAGAAATATATTTACTAGGTAACGACAAGCTTCAGCAAAATTTGTGAGGTCACACATATTAGAAAGGCCTGAGCATAGCCAAGGGAGGTTACTCAAAAGATAATCAAACAAAAAGAAAACTAGGATAATAGAGAGATTAAAATGCTTCTGTGTTCTGTAAGTGAAGTTCAGGAAGTCCCATCACTTGAGGCATTTAAAATGAGAAAACATTATCTGTCTGCACAGTACAGGAGTAACTCAGGTTTAAACAACCTTTGACTGAACTTCACCATTCCCCTCATCCCCTATGTTTGATTAATCCATAATTTCCTCTGCTCAGAACAATTCAGGAACAAAACTCAGCACAACCACAGCTCTATTTCCAAAGCATTAAGATTTTCAATGCTCAATCTCATCATAGCTGCTTTGCTCCTACAACTAAGGACAAAGAACATAAATACCACCACACCACTGTGTATGCACAGACAACACACAAAGCAAATGGTAAAGACATCTTCAGAGGTATTCTTTCAACTTTTATGTCTATTCTGTATGTAAATAAATATCTGCATAAATCTTGAACAAAACTTTCTTCAAACTCCTACTTATATTCAGAGGAATACAGCTCTGTAACAGAAGACAAGCCTCTACTGAAACCTGCTAATTCTCTTAATATACTATGAAATCACACAGGGCAGAAATTGTGTTGAGCTGAGGATCTTAACACCAGTTAGGTTTTGTTACCATCATCTTAAAAACCCACCCAGTGAAAATAGGAACTCTTTTCTCAGCCTTCTAACAGTAGAATCAGAAAGCTGTCTAAAAACCAGAGCTAATAAAAGAAAATTACTTTGACTAGAAGATCATACATATGTCAAGAGATGTATAATACACAAAGTGTAACAGAACATTCAGCCTTGCCTGAAAATGTATTAACAAAGAAAAAAAGTTTACTAAATCTACTTTACCCAGTTCTCAAAGCAATATAGCTTTACACAAGGAGCCAAGAGGTAAATTTGACATGCACTTATATATTTAGAGATTGAAGGAAGATAAGGCAGTGCTTTTAGAGCTACCTCTAAATGTCTTTTTTAAACATCTATTCAAAGGTGCATTAAGTAATTCACCAAATCATTACAAACTTTCTACTTTTTCCTCCAAAAATTCTATAACCCTCAACCACCTGAAGACAACAAAAGACTACACTTCCACTACAAACGGTCCGTAAATCTATTACAGGTACAAGAAAATGAACAGATTTGGTTCACTGTCTCACCACGACAGAAATACCAAATCCAACCAGCAGCTGTTTGGCTCACAGGTACCACAGAGGGTCCAACACATGTCACCAGCCAGTGGAACCCCCTGTCACAGGCTGCTGTCCATGCTACAACATTACAGGGATTGAAGAGGAGACTGGGAAAGTTCACAGAAAAATTACCAAGGGTATTAAAACCAAATCATAACCCTTTGCTCAGCAGGATTCTGACCCCCACACCAATAGGGACAGTACATCACAGAGGCATCACCCCATGCCTGCACTGTTCTTATCTCCCCCAGTTAGTGTTTACCTCTGCCCCATCATTGTTGATTTCCCCTTCACAGCCCTTCCTGCAATGAGGACGGGGAGAACTCATGGAAAAGAGAAGCATGGAAAAGCTGGCCACAGACGGGTCA
Organism: Zosterops lateralis; assembly: GCF_965231275.1. Taxonomy (NCBI): domain Eukaryota; kingdom Metazoa; phylum Chordata; class Aves; order Passeriformes; family Zosteropidae; genus Zosterops; species Zosterops lateralis. The sequence continues at coordinate 28,007,267 of NC_139767.1, read as the reverse complement.
GGGTCAGCAAGGTGGCTATTCCTCCACCTGCCCAAGAGCCGTCCAATCCCTCAGGCACATGTCAGCATCCACTGTTCCACAACTAGGAATTAGCACATGTGCCTGGTTTCATTTCCTCCCGTGAACGAGGAACCTCAGGTGTATTTTATTTTTTTTAAGACATACTCAATTATCACGTTGTTTATTTCTGTGCTATGATAACACTTGACCCTGAAGCAGCATCTAGAAAAGTCCTAGAAAACTGAAAACAGACACTGGAACATTCCGGCCTTTTGTAACAAATTCACCATCTAACTTGTGACCTGACAGTTAAATGTTTTAAACCTATCTGAGATAGTCTTGTAACATTTTAGCAAGTATTTGAAAGTTCCTTGTGACTATGATTTGCTCAGGATACTTCCTCTTAAAAAAACTTAGCTTTCTCAAAATTCTGAGCAGGTCTAGTGTGGCCTTCAGCAACTTAATCACAGCATTTCTTGCTGGGATGTCTGCCTCTCATAAAAATAGAAAAATATAAAACTGGGAAGTGTGTGCAAGCTGCATTCCTGTCTGACACAGAATAAAAATAAAACTTCTGTGCTTACTTCAAATACACCTGATACTGTTAGACAATTTATTGTCCCCACTTCTGAGTGTTGTGACAGCTGCATTACACAGGAAGGAGCCTTAATTTTTTCACTCTACATCATACTTCAGAAATTCGTGTTACAAAATGAAGCACTACAGAAGTACACAACAAATAAAGCCACTTTGACATCACCGGGTATGATGAGACAAGAGAATAATCCTAAATCACCAGCCAAAATAATCCTTTCTATAAAACCAGGGGGAAAGAGACCTCAGAGACAGAATCAAGAATCATAGAATCAATGAGGTTGGAAAAGACCTCTGAGATCTTCCAGTCCACCCTGTGACTGACACCACCATGTCCCCACTGAGTGCCACGTCCTTAACAGGTGGTTCCAGGCACAGGGACTCCATCAGCTCCCTGGCATCCCAAACCAATATATAATCACCCCTTCTTAAGAAATTCCTCCTAACGTCCAAACAATGAAAACCTAAGAGAACGGAACAAGCTGCATCCCAAAGTTTGGGAGCTTGACCCTTTCACCTACCACCTACTTACGTGGCAGCTCGGACACGACTATCTGCAGCCGCGGCAGAAGCGCTGACTCAGTGGTCACTGACTGAGGCGGGTCCGCACCGCTCCGGCTCACAAAACTTCACACCACCTCCCGCAGGGCCCGGAGAGCGGCGGAGACCCCTACACACAGCGGGCTGCTGCTACCGAGCGGCGCCTGCCTGCCAGGAGCCCCGAGCGGCCCTCGCTGCCTCCCGCGCCCGCCCTGCCCGCGGCACCGGCACCGCCACCACCCCCCGAGACGGCGGCGGCCCCGCGCTGACCGCGGCTGAGGCGCGAACGCGGCCGGCCCTGAGGCTCCGCGGCCGGGCCTGGGGCCGGCAGAGGCGAGCAGGCGGCAGGGGAGGGAAGGAGAGGCGAGGGCGGACAGGGTAAGGCAGGGTAAGGTAAGGCAGGGCAGGGCCGGGCGGCGGCTCCAGCCCGGGGTCCCGCCCCGCCCGCGCCCCTCACGGCGCCGGAGCCGTACCTGGGCGGCGGCGGCGCGCGGCTCCCGCCGGGCATTGTGGGAGCGGACACGTCCGCGCGCGCCGCAGCGCCCTCGCGCGTGGCGGCCGGGCCGGTGCTGCGGGGCGGGGCCGCCCTGAGGGGACCCCGGTGAGCCCCGCTGTGCCCCGCTGTCATCCCCACTGTCAGTCCCCCGAGCCTGAGCGGCGACGCTGGACACTGCGAAGCGGGCCCGCGGCCGCTCTGTACGAAGGGGACGCCACCCTTCGTGCGTGGCTGGGATGTGACGGGCAGAGTGCCGGGCCTGCGTGTGTCACCGCCCGGGCGGGAGCGGCCGAGCCGCCGCCAGCGCTGTGTCGCACAGCCTTGCCTGAGGCTGAGTTTATCATAGAATCGGTCAGGTTGGAAAGTATCTCCGGGATTTTCGGGACCAACCTATGAACCAGCACTAGAAATATCAACTAGACCAGGGCACCGAGTGCCACATCCAGTCTTAAACAATTCCCAGGGTGGTGACTCCACCACAGCCCTGGGCAGCCCAGTCCAGTGTCCAGTCACCCGTTCTGTGAAGAAGTGCTTCCTAATGACCAGTCTGAACCTCCCCTGGTACATCTTACTGTCCTCTTGTGCTGTGCCCTGGGAGGGGAGCCCGACCCCCGCCTGGCTCCAGGCTCCTCCCAGGGAGTTGTAGGGAGCGATAAACCCGCCCCGAGCCTCCTCCTCTCCGGGATAATTCACTCTGTTGTCAGCACAGATGATGAGCTTTAGGAGCTGTGCTCTTCGAGCACTCCATGTACTAACCTTGACAGCAGCTGGCTGGTGTCCACCAGGTTTAATGGAACACGCAGCCCTTGGCATGTGCCCGGCACTGTGTGGATAACCAGGTGTGTTTGGGGTCCTCCACTGGGGAGTGTGGCTGCTGCCATGTGTGGGATGGGGACAGAACAGCCTCCAGCAAAACTGCATTGAGATGAGACTCAGATGCTACACTAATCTCGCTCATTCCCCACCAAATCAACTGGGCATGTTTCAACAATAAATGACAATACAAAAGTGAAAGTTTGCAAACCTCATTCATAACCCTAGAATAAGGTTCCTATTTTAAAACTACTTTCTTTACTGACAAAAGGATAATTTTCTCCCTGTACCACTCTTTGACTTCACTGTTTTCATACCAAAACACACAGTTTTAGTCTGTTGGCTCAAATCTCAAATGAAAGCAGCTTATTTCCTCACTAACGCCTTTTAATTTCTCCTTCCATCTGCTACTATTTCACTATCCAAGTGCCTGTAGCACAGCAGTGTTGGGATAGAGGTAACACACCTCACACTCTGGACTCTCAGGCTCTGCTGAGCTCTGCTCAGGACCAAGGGGATCAGGAAGACGGTGCTGGAGAAAATCAGTGCTCTCCAACCTCAATTCTGCCTTCTCCAAGCAATTTTAAGTGGATACCTATGGCAGCCCTGGATATCAGAGGGGCATCACCTCACTCCCTATTCCAGTGATCCAGGTGAGGAAAAATGATCTCTTGTATCTTAGAATGAGGAGTAAATTGCTGTTGCTGGAGATTAATTTCACCCTTTCAGCCTCCAGGCTTTCTTCTCCATGCTTCAAGCAAAGCTCAGCCAAGCCAAGGGCTCCAGTTCTCTGGGTCAAGCAAGGCCACAGCAAGGGGTACAAGATAAACTGTGGCTCTGGGGCTGAGTAGCAGGGAAAACTGTCAAAAAGGGAAAAATTGTTTTTAAAGCAGATTTGAGACAGAAAAGTGGTGAAGAGGGGAGTCAGAAGATAGGGCTGTCACAGAATTGTGGGATAGGAAGGAAGGAGCAGGTGAGCAGAGGGGGCACAGCAGCAGAGGTCACTTGCTTGGTAGTGACCAAGTTTTTCTCTGAACATAAAAGCTGAAGAAAAAGTGATGTCCTGGAGAGCCTTTCCTGAGCATCCTTCTCTCAGTGAAAGCTGGCTGTTGGCAGGAACTGCCCAGGTTGTGCACCACGGACAGGTCTTGCTAAAGCCTCACAAGGGATGGAACATCTGCATGTTTGAATACACAACTTCGCATCTGCAAGTCAGGATCTGTGCCTGTCAGGAAAAAGCTGTTCCCAGTCAGGCTTTTTGTAAAGTGGAGCATGGGAACATCTCAATCCTGACTATGCACAAGTAAGGCACACGTTCTGAAGATGATACATTAATCTGAATAATATCCAGAGAGTCCTTATCCTGTATAAACAGAGTGCACAGTATTACAAGCTGCTGCACAGTTTAACAGCTTATGATAGCATCTACTGTAATGCAGAGAACTAGTGATTACTTAATTAGAGGCTGTCTAAAGGTTTGTGGTAAGTGCATACATGTGTAATTTTAATTTTTCTAGTTCTTCTGAACTGTTTATCTTTCAACCCCTAAAATTCTCTTAACCTTTTGTAAATGTTTTAAAGAAAAAAGATAAGCATTTTGCATTTACATAAACAGGATTTCAAGTATTGTATATACATCTATTAGTTAAGATTCCTAGGGGAAAAAAACCACATTATTCTTTATTTTCAGGTGAACCTGGCCCCAAGAGGTTAAATAAATCACACAAGGTCACTTGAGGGAGGTATTGGCAGAGTCAGAAGTGAGGTTACGGCTCCAACTCTCCCAGCTCTCATGATGAACTTAAATCATATCTTTTATTCAAGAATTTGCATGGCTAACAAGCCAGTTACACTTTAAATTGCGTTTTCTCTTGTCCCATTGACTCCCCTAAGACATGGAAGCAGTAAAACATTGTCAGAGGGGCAGCGTGCAGTGAATGCATTAGTGAAAGCTGCAGCCAGAGATAAAACAGATTCATAGGAGGTAAATCCAGTCCGTGCAAAGGGAAGCCACAGTGGAGGAACGAGGTGTTTCAGAATGAGAAGAGATGAGGAGACAAAGAGGTTGGAGAGTGTCAGAAGGGAGAGTGGGGTGGAAAGGACAGGTGACAAAGGAGTGCCCACGGTGCCAAACCCCTCAGAAATGCCAGCGAGGGGCCTCCACATGAGCTAAATAGAGAAGCCAATGCACTGGCTGAGTGTGTCATCAGCCAGCTGAGAGCAAAGCCCAACAGTGAATACTCAGAGATGAGTTAGGACAGGATTTACCTCACCAGAGTTCAGTGATCTGGAAATTGCCCTCTGTGAAGAAGCTCTTTGTTGCTATTTCTCCTCAGTCACTGCAGGGAGCAGACATGTCCAGCTGCATTTATACACCTCGGCTTTGGATGAGAAAAGGTAGGAAAGACAAATCCTTGGGCTCTGTCCGCTGGATTTAAACATGACTTTTAAATCAGGCTTCCCCAAGGAAAAATATCCAGCTTGAGGAGCTGGCAGTGCTCATCAGTGATGGAGTCACAGGAGCAACACAAAAGTGGAGTTCTGAAAGGAAAATTCAGCTAAAGTTTTTTTTTTTTTTTTGCAGCAAATGAAACTGTGGAATAGATCAGATTACTGATCCACTTTGCAACTGTTTTTATGAGGAAAATAAAAGTCTTCTCTGATTTAGACTAATTAAACCCAAAACCTTCATCTCATTTTATTAAAAAAACCCAAAAGGCAAAAAACCCTCACCCTTCTGTTTACTACACATTTCTCATTCTATTGCTCTGTTCCATTTCTTTTTTTTATATCTTTCTTAAAGTTTGGTGCTTGAAGCTGGAGGTATTATTCAAGCTGGGGCTTTAGCTAAAAATCAGAGTAACAACCATTAATATGCTTCCTGTTTCTTAGACAGTAATGTCAATTCCCATGAGAAAACAGGTATTTTGAATTAGTGAATTCACATGGAGGGCAGCCCAGCTGCATCACGAGGCCTTTACACTCCAAATCAGGCTCCTGAAATCATGGCACTGGCTAAAAGCCCGTGACTTTCTAACAATTTCCCACTCTAAAAAAATTGCATTTTATTTTAGAGGTTTTAGAGAAACCTGTGTCCATAATCACAAGAGCAAGGATTATATTCACTGGAATAAACTGTTCTTGCTAACACAGCATCAGCAGAAGTGTGAGCAAGGTCATAAAAATCATCAGCAGAATATGCAGTTTATTTCCTTGCTTCTCTTTTTAAAAAACCTCCTCTGCTGATTCAGTCTTAAGGTCCTATGCTGGGCCCACAAGTTTCCTTCCTGGAACTCTTAACTCTCAAGGGCTTTGCAAGACTGAAGCAACCTCATAATATCACAGAAAAGTCTCTCATTGGTAATAAATGCAGCTGTTAGAACAACATACAGCATTATCCCAGAGGCTCTTGTTGCAGTAGAGCCCAGTATGGTCTCCTGCATAAAGAACACCCTATTTCTGAAAAATAATCTTCACACTGCATCTCAATTAGTTTGAAAAGCAATGTGTTGTTAATGTATTTTTATTTACAGGGCCATAAGCATTATGGGCTTATGGAAATAACACGAGTGAGCTTTTTTGATGATCATGTCCCAAGCCATTCCAACAGTGATGGGCTCTCTTTGGGGGCTTTTCTGCTTATTTTATTCCCTTTCTGGTAGAAGCAGATGATCTGAAAAGCCACATGAATGTACTCCTAGTACACATAATCCCTTTAGTTCCCTGCATGACTGTAATTGAACACATTGGCAGACTTTGTTTTTATTTAAATATTTTCATAGAAGGGAAAGTCATTCCAGGCTGATCACTTCATGAGGCCAAAAATTTCATTAGGAGCCATTTTAACAATTACAATAAATAAAAAAAATCATTATTTGTCAGTACAGTTGTGCCGTAAACATCATAATTTATATTAATTCTTATTCCATAATGAAATTTGTCTTTGTTTATGATAATCACCACAACAAATTTATTGAGTGAGAAAGAAAACACATATGGCTTTGTAATCCACAGTTAGGTTGTTCTATTTGAAATTTAATTCAGAAGGATAGAAAGGTTTCTTAGGACTGGAGGGATTATAGGCACTGTAATATCTAATAAGATTATAAGATGGAGGTGGTGGCTCACTGTAATAGAAACCCACTAAAACACAGGATGGGCACAGCTTTCTAGATTATCAAGTTCAGTCCCCAGCTACTGCAGACAACTACATCACATGGTCCACTGAATACATTTTGTGAACTTCATGAAAAACTAGGTATGGTTTCATCCCTATCATTTTTATACCCTCACTATGCTGGTGGATAAACACCTAATTGATAGTCTAAATTATTCATGGCCAATTTATACCCACTTGCTCATACACACAGATGGCCTTCCCTGAATATTCCCCTTACCTGATGTATTTACAGAAAGTAATCAAACCACATCTCACTCTTCAGCTGCTGGGCTGAACAAGCCCCTTATGCACACTGTCCTTTCATAAAAGGCTCTCCAGTCTCCTCTTAGCAGCCCTTTGCTGCACTCATTTCATTAAGAATTCAGCTTTCTTTAACACAATCAAAAGAATGTGTTTTATTCCAAACAAAATCTTATTAGGGTCTTATTCAGGGATGTTCATACTTCCCTTGCTTTGCTAGAAATGTGTCTCCTACTGCATTTTAGAGTTTCAGTTGCCTTTTCCATGCCCATGCAGCCCTGAAACATGAAAATTTTCAGTGTAATTTCCTGCAGAATTTTGTCAGCTGCTACCTCCCTTACTACTTCTGTGGCTTCGTTCTTCAAGGATGTTCAGCTCTTGCTGTGTGATATTCTGAACTTTCTCTACACTGATGATACCTCTTAAGTAGGTGACTTCAATGTATTTTTATGATCAGCCACCTCTGTTTTCCAAAGAGGTCACTGATGAAAATAATAACAATGTCTTAAGACTTATGGTTTAGGAGCTTTGAATAATTCCCTTTCAATACAGTTCAGCTTTTCATCTTCCAACACCATGTATGCCTTGCAGTTCCTCTATAAATCTCAGACTTCTCCATGCAGGAGATATAAATCTATACATGGCTCCTCATTGGCTACTTTATTCAAGTCCTGACAGCCAGATTTCCCTTTGTCTAGCTAATTAATTACTCTATTAAAGAAACCTATTGAATTAGTTTGATATTTTCTAGTCTTGGTAAATACCTGTTCTGTTTTATTCTGCTTTCCAGTGACTGTCATGACTTTTACAATTCTCTCCTCCCACGTTCTTTCCAAAAGCCTGACATAAAATATTGCTGTACACAAAACAAAATATATTTGCTTTTTCAGTGAAAAATACATGTTTTATTTGTCTTCGGTATAGATTAGTTATTTACATCAATATAAAATTTTGACTAGCAGGTAGTGTTGAGCAGCAGTTATAGGTTGGTTGACTCTATATTCCCAGCAGAAATGTATCTGCATCTTTTTTTATTCTAAATAGTGTTAGTATCCCTATTTAAAAGGGTTGGAATACAAATTTGGTAGGCTGGTCCAACTGAGATGCAGCCCCACATGTAACAGTGTTTTCAACAACACATGCATCAGCTGTTTTCCTGAACAGCTTTATAGTTAACTGATACATGTTGCAGAAAACCAGAGGGCAACATGTGCAGTGACTTTTATGGTGTTTAACAGCCATTGGGTGTGGCAGAAATGCAGGTTTTGAAGAAACAGAGAAAAGTTGGGGAGGATTTGGCTGAGAGGTACTGGGTGATTGTTTCAGATAGAGATAAATTGCAGAGAGTGTTGTCTTCTTTGTGCTTAATTTTAATTATGTTGCGGGCAGTACACAAATTGAAAGAAGAGCTAGTAAGAAACAAAATCAAGACTTGAATTTCAAGTCCACTGCTGACCCACAGACTTTGTGTGTCCTTGGGCAAAATGCTTTTATGTTTTTTTTTCTTCGTCTCACTGCCTCATCTGTAAAACAGAGATAACACTACTTCTTTTTTCCCAACCTGACTATTTACATAATAAAAGCCTTTCCATGCATGACAGACTCTTATATATTTGTACAGCATCTAGAATAATGAGGACCTGGATCTTGGGACTACAACACAAACAATACACAACAATTAAGATTATACATCCATCCAAAATATACCTAATGGACCTCATACTACAGTACCTTGCCAGAGAGACATGACTTTATTCCACGGTGAATTCTGTTTCTTTGATTTCTGCAGTCCCTCCTCTTGTGCTGCTCTTTTGCCTAAGGAAAGCTTTGGCAGAGAGTTAAGTTTAAGGCAAGCAGTGACAGTGCTCTTCTGGTGTACTGCAGGTGGAAGGCACGATGGACCTCAGAGTCTGAAGAGAACTGCATGGAACCAGGCAGCATTGTGCAGCACCTCTGCATTTCTGCAGCAGCTCTCCTGTGGCCCCAGTTACCTCCCACTGGATCAGGGAAGTTCTGCCTTAAAGAATGCTCATCCCTCTGTGAAAAGGGAAAAGAAAGAGCCTCTCATCCATATTGCCCCTACAGAGGACTGTGCACCCACTGCAGGTGAGACCAACACAGAGCTGTCTTCTTGGTAAGCAAACTCTACATCCTTGGAGAGGTCTCAGTACATTTGGAGATGCAGTAGGAAATGTTGGATGTGCTCATCCTGTTTTGTGCTTGTGGCGTGATATACAGTAATAAGGATCCCCTCGCCATCAACCTGGAGGCCACAGGATTGGAGATGTGTTACTGTACTGCACATTCTCCTAGGAAATGTTCTCTGAAGAGTTTATGCTCAGCTTGGAGAAAAACAGCTTCCCACGCCAGAACTTTTGGGAAGTGGGAAGCTTTTTCCCCCTGCCTGTATGCCCAGAAGGTTATGCCAGAATATGTTGGAGGTCAGGCTGGGTTCACAGTTTCTCTGTGATTTCTCTGTGTGCTGAGAGAAAATAAAACAGAGGGTGCTTGGCTGCCCTGAGCTGGTATGTCCAGGCCCTGAGGCTGGGCTGGCTCTGCAGCTACTTGGCATGGAGATGAGGAAAAACATGCATAAATTAGGAGCTTTTAAGGCCAGTTTCCTTCTTTGGTCCCAGAATAACTGGCTGAGGGCACTTGTATTGCAGCAGCAGACCAACCCCTTGGTGCTGACAGGTGACACTCTTTAGTGCTTCCCTTGTGCTGGCAGATGCATCACAGTAATTACGCTGTGCAGCACTGCCCTGGCTAGAAACCATGAACGTTAAAAATAACTAACTTCATCCCCCTCCTTTTCTTCATGAGATTTTTACAAAACAAAAAAGAACAGAAGTGATGGTAACTGCGTTATTAATAATACATAGTTGCTACTGGTTAGTTTGGTTTCCTGTCCTGCACAGGGAAGATGGCATTGTGCTGTGACTATTGTCTTAGGGCAACTCAGGCTGGATACCAGGTCCCTGTTACAAATGATGGGCACCAAATTAAACACCCACACATCCTGAAAGGACCAGCAACACGACATGAAGAATTATTCATTTTGCCAGCAGTAAAATGACAAAGCAGAGGAGTGACAAATGCTCTGGATAAACCCAGAGCTCCAATTTAATGCATGGGATAAGGACCTCTTTTTCCAAATAAAGACTCCCAACTCTTGCAGTTTCTTACTTCTCCATAATTTAGCTGTGCACATATTTGGCATTTAGAGTGTGACGGATTTACACATTTGCTATCAAATGAGCTGCAAGAGCTAATCAGCTCGGGCAGAATTGCACATATTAATGAAGAAGGCTCTTCTGCATGCCTGCGATGTAGACACCCACTTAACTGGGGCACCAGAGACTAATTTGAAAAGATTTTGTTCACGTAGCTCTTTTCCTATGATGAATGCTTGCAGGGAATCATGCTGGAGAGAGGGAGCAAGCAGTATCTGCAAAATCTGGCTAAATGGTTCTCATTACTGAGTGATGGAAGAGCAATAGCAAAGATAATTTATTAGTGGCTCAAAGCTAATGAGAATAATTAGCACTATTATGCTTTCTAAGCAAACACAGAATAACTGTTCCTTAAGGAGCCCTGTCTCCCTGGAGCAGTGCCGAGTGCTCTGGGCAGGAGGACATGACTTCCAGGGGCAGGAATCTTACCAGAACCAGGGCAGCTGTGTGGAAACACCCAGACATCCTATGGGCCTGCATTAGAGCAGTGATTTCCTAAATTTTGGGCTAACAGACCATCTTTTTTTTTATCTCAAAACCAACTGCACTGGGCTGCTGAACAGAGTTTACACTTCAGCTTAACTCCTCGGAAACCAGAGGTTGGAAACTGCTGCCTTGGATACTGAGATTTTTTGTAATATTGCATCACACAGTACCTTCCAAAACCTTGGAAAAGTCCAGCCAGTCGACAGTGCTTTGCAGGGAGTATTTCAGCAGCAATGGTCAGTCCCCAGGAATCCAGGCTGCCAGCAGAAAAACTGGCGTTTGGCTTCATTTCCTTTGTAGACACCCAGGTATCCTCCTTCCTCACTCTGTAAATAAAAGCAGGATGTGCAGAGAAAACGCAGCATCTTCTTATGACCAGTGAAAGAAACTGATGGGAAAAATTCTGGTTTCCAATCAGTTCCAGCAAAGAGCAGTAATGTACACAACCAGATCAGCCAAAGGGCTGCACTCCTGTGGTTCCCGTAGAGCCATGGAATGCTCAGGGATGCTGGGCTGCCAAAAGCAAAGGAAATGCCAGCGTTTGGCTACAGTGCTCAACACCTGCTGATAAAAGCTGATTTCCCCCCCGCACTTCTCAGTTTTCAGAATTTACTCCTGCAATCCCAGTGTTCCATTACAGACCCAATCACACTAAAGTAAGCTATTAAATTAAAACGAGGTGCACGTGGGCAGCAGTCCCCACTCCCCCGAGTGTCGTTTAGAGCAAATAGCTTGTTTCATAGTTTGTAAAACGCAGTTGGCAGGGGTTCAGTGTTATTCTAGGAAATCCATGTAGGAAAGATTTCTTTCTTGCAATATAACACTATCATGAATATGGAGAGTGATTCTGATTTTTATTTTTTAAAAGGCAAACAGACAAAACATCTGTAGGCTATGTCACCAGGTCTTGACTTTTCTTTTGGAAAGCAGCTTGCCTCTAAAATCAAAATCACCCATAAAGCAATTCCATCTGAAACAAGACTCTCTTGAAGCATTCTCTTAGAGCTTACTCATGATGGGAGTTTTATCTGCTGTTTTACTCCCAAATTAAATGGTGCAAGAACATAGACCTTACCTCTAATCTTTTTTCACCAGTAATATCCATCTATCTTTGCAGATGCTTATCAAAAAGATTTTAAGTTGGCAAGATTTGGGACTTAATTTGGTCTGAGTTGGAGTTTAGAAAAACTCCCAAGGCTTTTTCACGCAACTGCATTTAGGAGAGGCTTGGGGGTCAGCGTGACTGTCAGATCGAAAATGCAATTTTATGGGGGAGGAAAGAGGAAATGGAGATTAGTTAGGCTGCTTTTCTTGACTCAGATTGGAAAGCAAGTCTCTTCCAGCCTCTTGGAGGAGTTGCTCTGTTTTGAACAAGTAAGGACATAGTTACTGGGTCAGAGATAGATGGATTACAACAGAGCCAAATCATCCTCTGGGGTCGCAGGGGCTGGGATAGAAGCTTATGCTTATCTTGGGACTCCCAACTTGTGCTTGCTGTATCCCAGAGCATTCACTCTCCTGGGAACTTTTCCCTCCTTTTCCCTCCTTTTGGTGGGTGAAACAAATCCAGCATCTCAGGCCCTTTCATTAGATGGGAAAACCATTTCCTCTCCAGCTTCCAGTATGCACAAAATGCTTGGCCCTGCTGCCCTTCATCTTTTGGTCCAAGCACACAGCAGGACTAACACAGCCTGTGGGCTATTTATATCTTGTTTAAGCCAACACTGGGGAACAAAGTGATGCACAACCCTTGCTCAGCCTCTCTGCTGTGTACACGTTTTACCCTTCCTCGACAAGATTTAATCAGCTTAGGGTTAACTATGTAGCGGATGTCCAAGACCTTTGAATCACACCTTAAAAAGACTGAAAGACCAAACCCATAATTGCGAGAGCAGAATCTCTGATTCACTGCAAACCATTTGTTATCAGCAATTAAGTTTCTTGCTGATAAATGATTCATGACTTGAAAGCCCAGATTACTCACTTTTAACCACGGCAGAAATTCCTGTGTGATTATGAACGCCTGGGCTACGCATCTACTGTGACAGGCTGGGAAGTCTGAATGTGTGAAATGACCAGCCATTTAAATACAGAAAATAAGAGCTCTTACATGTATTTTTCATTCATAATTTGTAGAAAATAACAACACATTTCAATGTGACTGATGTGAATATAAACATAAACTGACTTCATTAGCAAATATAAACACCAACTTTTGCTTTACTGGAGGCAACAGAACTAAAACAGTGTGACTGATATCCAGACCTGGCCTACTAATTAAAAAGGCTTGAAAGCAAAGCTCTAAGCTCCTGGTACAGTCTAGTTCACAGTAACTAAGGCTTTTGTCAGCCATTTGATGTAATCATTTATGGTGTTCAAAACTGTATTTTTCAAAAACCATTCAGACCATAAACCAGATGAGTCATGACCCTGTAACAGAAGGTAAATTATTCTCAAATATTTTATATTTGTGCATTAACACATGCACGACACATTTTTCTTTAGCCAAGAAAAAATGAATGCCCAAGTCCAAGAACTAACTGACAAAAGACTGAAGGGAAAAATGAGAATTCCTAATTTTATTATGGTGTAACCAACTGTAAGGAATTACTGGTCTGAAGCACAGTGCGCAATTGTCTTATCCTAAACATTTACTAAAGCCTATAATTCCGAATGATCCTGACTAGTGAAGTCACCATTGGCAAGCTATCATTTTTTCTTTCTTATTTTTGAAGAAGTCTACATTTCTCACCAATTAGCACAAACATAGGCACAGCCTATGCAGAGAAATGCTCAACATTTTCTGGAGGCTGTATTTTGTTAGTGCCAGCTGCTTTGACTCTGAGATCAAGAGACAAGTTCTGGACTGATCATATTTGATAGTTTGCTAAAAGCAGAAGAATTCCTGTTGGATATCAAATGGCCTCAATGTGTATTGTTTCCTAAATGCAGGGTGGAGTGCCTGCTACTTACGTGAGGATAGCTTGAAATAAAGAATTATCGTGATCTTCTGCAAAAGTGCTATGCACAACAGAAGTAACTGTGCTAATTGAAAGGGAAAAAAGAGAGTAAGACTCTTCATAAATTAAGCTACTTTTACATGATGATATTATGTACTACCAGGCAGCTGATTTTTTTGGGTGAAGAGGCTCATCAGGTGCCTAATAAGAGAAGATACTTGGCACAGCCCCATGGCCATTCCAATTGTTGTGGTTAACAAGCTGGCTACCATACAAGGCCAATCAGGCTACTGGTATTCCACAATACTCACTAATGGCTTCAGCAGCTTAACGGTGCCAAACATAACAGTGCCATTAATTAGGCAAGAGAGAGAAGGAAAAAATACCCAGGAAGGAGGTAAGGTGCCACTCACCTCCTGAGCAGACCCTCAGCACAGCCTGCAGATCCAAACTAGAAGAAAATGAGACGGGCAGACTGAGGAGCAAGAGGAACGTTTCAGCCCCAGGTCACAGCTCCCTGCTGTGAGAAGCTGTTCTGTGCCCCCTGGAGTGCCAGGGCAGAGGGAGTTTGACCCCCACACCAGCACACACCTGCAGGGCTGCCCAGCACTCCCAAGGCTGGGATGTCCCAGCCACAGGCAGTGGGAACTTGTCCCATGTGTACCAGCTCTCCCTAAGCCACCACCAGCTGTGGTCATTTGCCCAGTGGGGAAGAAGCTTAACAAGGCTGATTAATGATAAAAATACTTGTCCTTTTTAAAGTTTATTTTTAGTTCAAAGTGAATCACAACTTCCTGCCCCTCACTCTCCCCTCCTGTGAAGACAGAAGTACCTCCAGATCAAATTTTTTTTGTTTAAGCATCAAAAGTGTAACATATTTCAACTGCTGCTGATACAGGTTTTACAGTGATGACTATCAGAGAGAGATTGTTTGTGCAATTCCTTAAGGAGCAAAAAGGAAAAATCCCTCCTACAAATGCAGATAAACTTTTGGAATGTAAACGGGTAATACACACAATTACTGCATTACCAGAAGTATTATGCATTTCTCAAAACAGTTGAACATAACACTTTACAACACATATTTGATATGACCCAATCATAACTTGAAGGGAAACTGTGTACCCTGTAATAGTAATCATGTTCCCCTATAAGATAGTCATTCCTGCCATAACTTACAGATACATTGACAGTATTGATGCCAAAGAAGGAGGGTTTAGTCTGATTGCACCATGCTCTGCTGATTTTTCATGCGTGGCTTAATTCACTCAATACGTTTTATAAAGGTATGTAAACAGTTCTGATTTAAAGACCAGAGAGGTTTGAATGGAATTAACAGATCTGGACTGGTCAATGTTAATGTCTTCATTAACTCGGATACCTTATTTATCCCTGAGCACCTTAAAATTGTTCCCCCCAAATCTCAGTCAAGAACACGTAAATATTTCACAAGAATGTAAAACTTCCATTGAATAAATCTGTGTCTTATAAATCCCATTTTTCTGAACTGATTTAAACAAAACGTAACAAAACAAACTGTGTCCCCTCCCCTTTGATTTTTACATGTACTGCAATACCGGAACAAAAATTTCACCCTAACAAACAACATCACCTACAGACACACTACAGACTACAAAAATATTGCATAGGAGTGTCAGTGGGCATAGTCTCCCAACATGAGAGAAAATGCTAAGTTTTCTTTAAAACATTATGGCAACATTCTAATTTATTTTCCTTTTAAAAATCAAGTGGTTTTACTTTATTTCAAAATTGTACAAAATGGCCATGGCTGTTTATAAAAAAAAGTCTCTGTCTTGAGAATATGTGAAGTCTCAGGTGCATCAACAAAAGACCTGGAACCATTCACAGTGCAGCGGAAAGCTTCTTTTGAGGCAGAAACTACAATTCATCCTTCTTCTTTCCTACTCTTTCATGATCTCTTTCTCTCAGGGTTCGCATGAAAGTGGTGAATCCAGACTCCTGGTTTTGAAGGAAGAAAAATATGGGTCATATATTTACCAACAAAGCAAAACAATGCATCAAGAACACTTTGAGCTTCTGTATCCCAGCAGAATATAAACTAAGGAGCAGTTGTTTGGTTTCTGTACCCCACGGCAGAATAGAAACTAGGGAACAGTCACTGCTTCTGCATTGCCTCATCGTTCCATGCTCTGGGGTCAGTGCTGCTCCACTGCAAGAGGAAAATATCCATCCACATCCCACATGTCAGACTTTGAAGAGATGGGACACAGAAAAAAAGTCCCTAAAACTCACAGGACAAGGTAAAATCTGTCACTAGAAGTGCCATTGATGCTTTTTTGTTGAGAACACTCAAAAAGACATTTTCAAGCTGCCTTTGTATGCTGTTTTTGTCATTTTAAAAGCAGTTACTGGATTGTTTGTTGACTATACACACATTTGCCACTCATCCTCTAATAGCTTCGATCACGATTTTCCTCCTTCTCCAAACATTCCAATGACAGAATTTTTTTCAAGTTACTATTAAAATTATTATCAAAAGTTTCAAACCTGGTTGTCTAGATGCCAACCTCTGTATTTCAACAACTTATGATTTAAGGCTGCTGAATGCCAGCAGTTTCCTTTTCCAAGGAAAGCTGTGAACAAAGCTCTCAGGCATTTCAGAAGGCTCAGATGGGTGGAGGTGTGAACACCTGTGTTGGAATACACTGTCTACTGGTACCCCAACACTCAAGTTTTCTGGGCAAGTGACACTGCTCCCACCCAATCTGACCATTTTTGCATTTGAACAATCACAGAACACACCACTCAAAACTGGTGATGAAGAGGGAAAATATCAAAGGTAGAAAGCAATTAATAGAAGTTAAAGACTTAAAACAATGTAGAGGAACAATGAAACAAAATAAACCCAAACCAAACCACAAGGCTGGAAAGCTTCTAGAAGGCAGAACAACAAAAAGCTTTTCTAAAACTATTGACTATTCTTCCACTGAAAATAAATGAAGTGACAAGCTTCAGCCCTTTGTCACCTGGAGACATCTGGCAATCAACAGCCCCCATGACAGGCACTGTGCTAAGCACTGCCTCCAGCTTTACCATAAGAGATAACACTGTAGGTCCCCAGAGAGGCGGAAGGGGAACAGAGCAGCCATCAGCAGAGACACTGGGATGTTCCTGTTGGGTAATTTTTACCCCAGAAAGGGTTGGCTGCATATAAGGGATTTGTTAGTCCACCTTCCAGCATATGGATAAGTATCTCCTAATTCCGGTGACCTCAGAGCACTGATTCTTTTATCAGCCACCACGGATCCTTCCTTTCATATATCATTTCTGTAAAAATGGGTTAGAGATGCAAAAACTGCAGCTGAAATCTTACTTCAATTGTTGGCTACTGCACCTATCTTTACTTTTAAGAAAAGATCCAGAATTGGAACTAAACACAGTATCCATAACAACGGCTGGATCAGCACCATGAAATGGTAATTACTGGAGTCCAAGTATGCTGAAGAAAACTGGGAGGCGAAGCTCCATGAAGACTTCTTGAAGATCCTGATTAACAGAGAACCTCAGAACCTGGCTTTTTAATGTATGCTTCTATATAATTTTCTGAGTTTTAACAGCAGCAATAACTTTCAGGCAAGAATCTTTTTTCAAAATCACTGCATGTCTCAAAGACCCCAAGCTTTTCTTGCAGACCCCAGGCAATCAATGGCTGCTGAGGGGTAACCTCCCTCTAGGAGTTTGACAAAGGCGGCCCACAAATAATTGAATTGCTTCCTTATTTTCAGGCACTTTACAACTCCTGAAGGCATTATGCCATTTCTGCCCCCATTTCTTGCACTCACAGCATATAATTAGCTGGCCACAGCAGGACAAAAGAATGAAAATTCAGCCCAGGGGTAGATGGCACGATTTTTCTTCCCATCCTGAGTGCCAGGAGTGAATCTGATTCAGGGCAAATGAGATATTTACTTTCCTCTAGTCTCCAAAGGACAGCTTTGTCCTGGCTATAAAACCAATGGTCTGTCACCATTTGGCAGCCTGGTGGACCTGTAACATGTTTGCAGTGTCCATGCAATCCAGAACTGCCAGGAGTTAAGTCCTGTATTTTCTGGCATTTCTGCCAGCAGCACATGCAATAAACCCTTCCCTTTCACTCAGTCCAAATTCACTCACAGACTTCAGCTTAAAGAATAAAATATACAAAGAGTATTACCAAATCTAATCCTTTTCCCTCTTCTCACGTTCCTAAAAATAGACCAAGAGTGTTCCTAATGCAGAGATGTACAGGGGTGTGGTACACTATGATTCATCCATGTAAGACAGCAGCAGAGGCACAGTAAAAATTCACTCTGCAGTTTTCATTTGCAAGGCAGGACAGGCAGAGGAGACTTTCCTCCCTGTACCAGGTGATGACTCTTGCCTTCACTTACCCCTCGATCTCCGGTGTATTTTTCCACAAATTTCCCATAGTTGTAGTAGTTGAAGGTGGGGTAGCCATCAACCCCCTCCTGCTTGCACAGGTCATGATTCTGTCCTTTGGCACAGTCCACTGCAGCGTAGGCGATCTGAAACACAAGATATCACACTGAGGGCAGGAGAAGACAAAGCAAGGAACCCATTCCACGGTGATGCTGCTGCAGCTTAGCCTTAGCACTGAGAGAGACCCAAATCTTCTGCCAAACATGCAATGGCTTCTGTAAGAGCTCAGCTGTGGAGGGAGAGCAGAGGATGGTCATCACCTGGCCTGTGCAGCTGCAAGGCATTTCAACTCAAGAGAGCAGAAAATCACCTTTGCAGCCTTCCCACTGAGCTCTGTGTTAGACTCCAAACAGGAAATGTACAGGCTGGATTAATAAAACCAAACCCAGGCACAGTGGTGACAGCTCTGTCATGCTGCAATATTTTTCCTCCACTTTGGTTTTAAGTGATGAACAGATGAACAGTGGCTTTGGTGACAGCAACAACCCACCTAACCCAAGTTTTCCAGTACTTGGAAAAGTAATCAAACATGGCTGGCCACTTATGTAGCCTATTCATAGATAAATGATTTCTATTCCAAATAGATTTTCTAAACTCCATGCAGTTCTTCCAAGGTCAGATGTGGATGGGTGAGAGGCCAGAGCATTGTCTACCAAGCACTGCACATAGACAAGAAGGTGGTTTGCTTACAATCTCAGCCTAGATTTGTATTTCCTTTCCTGTCTTCTTCGAGGACTGTACTTTATATGCAGCCATTAGCAAACTGGGCTTTAATTCCTCTTGAAACCTCTAGATGCTACTGTCACACAGACAAACCCTGAGCAGGAAAGAGCCTACCACACTTTCAGCCTACTGACAGTGGAGCAACACCCTCAGTCTGTGCCTGCTTCCACACAGGCAGGGTGAGGAAACGCAGCCTCACAGTCCCAGAGCAGCAGCTCCAAACATTGAAATCCTGACTCTGTGAAGTATTGAGGAGGAGCTGCCCTTAGCAGTTCTGAAGCTGAAACAAAATGTAATTCATAGGCTTCTACTCAAAGCAACTGAGCCCTGTGCTGTGATTTCACCCTGACTGTTCCTGTGAGCAGCAGCTGGGGCTCTGAATGCAGGCTGCTCACATAAGTTCTGCTTTCACAGCCTGAGCCAGGCCCTGCTGAAGGGCAAGCATATTAAAGTACAAACTAGGTAAAGAAGCCAAACAAATTAGAGGAATGACTTTTTGCAACTTTTTTGTGGGTTACAATTTATCAAGTGCTAATTTCATAGCAGACACATCTTAATTTGAAGTTTCCATTCCACAAGCCTCCTTCAGACAGCTGATCAAAATACCTTTTGCTTGCATGACTTTAAGGTTGCGGTTGAACTGTTCTTCCATAATTAAAAGATCACTTAATATTCCACAAAGCCCTCCTGTTTCATGGTGACACAGTCAAAAT
Organism: Zosterops lateralis; assembly: GCF_965231275.1. Taxonomy (NCBI): domain Eukaryota; kingdom Metazoa; phylum Chordata; class Aves; order Passeriformes; family Zosteropidae; genus Zosterops; species Zosterops lateralis. Next base: position 27,987,828 of record NC_139767.1, on the reverse strand, counting down.
GAGAAAACCTGATCTCATTATCCTAGCAGTAATTAAAGAGATTGGCAAAGCCAACTTCAGTTAATTTGCTTGTTTTGTTTTGGCTTTGAAAGCCTGACAGGACAATACTCAGTACAATCTTGCCTGGTCTGTCTTCAAGTGGAAAGTACTAGATAAAGTGAACAGTGTTCTTACCTTAAATATCTGGTTTCTCATTTTAAACATTAATAAGGCTATTACAGAACCTGGACTCTTGAGAGCTGTTAAAAACATGTATGATTCCATTTTTTTTTTCTTTTTGTAAACATGAAGACTCCTACACATTCAGGGCCAATTTAAATGAGAAGTTAGGAATAATAAACTGCAAAAGAGTTTCATCTAAGTATTTCTGCCTTCCTGACCTTAGCAGCCAGCCAAAATTTAGAGCTCTGTTGGCTACTTCTGTGTAAAGAAAAGCTTAGAATGGAGACAAGCATTTATTTCGTGACACAGCATGAAGATAGAAAGAATACTAGAAGTCCTGATTTCCTACAAACTAGAAGAATAAATAATCTTTTTTCTCGCTGCTCTAAATATCACACAGGGAGAGACTGCAGCCAGAAAAAAAGGGAAGGTATGCAGCATGTGCTCATCCAGATCTTAGTAGCTGGTTTGAGACATGAAACTGTTGTGACTGATGACCCATCTATTCTTAGTGTCTTGGAGATTAAGAAAATTAGTTTTTAGTACACTGGAAGGAAGAGGGAAGAAGGAAGAGAAACTCTCTTTATTTGTACCTCTGGAAATATCTAAACTGGTACCATCTGGGGAAGAGAGTCCAATTTCATTTACAAAAAGTTTTTGTGAGAACAGCCCCCAGTGAGGAGAGGGTGCAGTGCAGGAATGCATTGGTATGTTAACCAACTGTTAACCTTGTTCAGAACATCTTGTTACCTCAGAACAGATGATTGATGGATGTGAAAGAGGTGGCTTCTGACAGAAATGCTCAGTAGCGTCCTTGAGGCACAGCTCTCCTCTACAGCACATGGAAACCTAAGGTGCCTCATCTGTGCATTAGTTGTGCCCACAGAGGTCCCAGTCTAAGTCTGTCCACGGCAGCCACATGAGCCCAGTGCTGTGTCTGATCCAACAGGTCTAATGGCACATCTGGAATAGCATTTGGGGGATGTGTCCATGGTCTGTCCTCTCTGCAATGCTCCTAATGCAAGCTCCCACATAACCCCCACCACTGCAAACACCATTTTGAGCCCAGCTCTTCAGAACACACACATTTGGTTATTTTTACAGCCAGTGAGAGAAGAGGAACAGTGATTTTCAAAAGCCTTGTAACTCATACAGACGTGAGCAAAATTTCATAGAGGAACATCTAATTCCCAAGACTGTATCTGAGGCTGCATTTCAATGCCTGCTGCCAACAGTGGCTGAGTAAGAGTACTTAGGAGAGCTTGAGTGATTACTTTAGAGTGGAAATGTTAAGGCAGCCTAAATATAGAGGTTGCTACCATCTCTGTGAACTCATTATCATAGCATCACAGTCCTAATTGTCTTGCCTGTCTCACAGCGGAAGATCAAATATAGTGCACTGAGAGAAAAGTGATGCTGGAAAACACTTGTAGCAAAACACACTTCTGGACTGAGGACCAATTCTCATCTCCATTCCATCAACTCCAGACAGCTGAACTCTGAGACACACCAGAATTGAAGCAAATAGCACTGATGCCCTTTGCTTCTTTCTGTTTGCGTTTTCATGGACTGTGAATATGAAGCTCCATTGCTGATAGAGGTGTGTCCTACCAGAGTGAATTCCTGCAGGGCTCTGCTGAAAGGCTGCATGTAAAAAGATGCAGAATCCTGGCTCAAGTGAGCAGTGATACCACTGTAGGGAAAGTTTCCCCTTATTCTCAACTTTCTTAGCAACAATCAGCTTTTCTGCTTCACTAAAGAAGGAGACTGAGTCAGGAAAAATATCAACCAAAAAAACCTCTCTCAAAATGTGGTTAAAGACTTCTGGAGAATTTTCCTCTCAGAACTAGTATTCATATTCAACTACCAGCAACAAGTTACACAGAAGTGCACCGGAGAGCACAAATTAGAAAGACCTACATGCACTGACCTGCAAGCCCATTACGTTTATTCAACCACAAACTACAGGCATATTAAGCATAAGACATCTGTAATAGGTGTCCAGGAGTCAAGACACTTGGCATCACCTCTCACAAATTCCCTCTCATCAAGAGGGAAAAACCCTCTAAAAATCTGTGAGAAAAAGAAACTCTGCTAACACTGGTCTAATGTGTGTGTGTGTGTGTCCATTATGGAAAAATCCAGTGTAACAGCTTTCAGAAGGCAAGATTGATTTTATGGAGATTTTGATTGTTAGGGCTAAAATTTAATTTCTTGAGCTTTCCTCTAACCAGAGGGGAAAATCCACTGAAAAAGCATTTCAGGGAGAAAAACCTGTAAGTGCTATATCTGCAACATGCACAAAACTCTACGGGATTATGGATTCCCTATAACCCAAAGCTCTGTTGCCTTAGATATTGACAATACATCATTATATACAAGTCCTTTCTCCAGAGCCAATGCTGTTCAGGTCTATCACCAGCCTGTTCAGTAGCTGTAGCAGGAATAGAAATATTATCAAATGAAAAGATAATCAATCAGAGACCATGGACTCCAAAGGAAGTTTCTTGGAGTACATCCAACTTTCTTAATTTTACAAGTAGTTGCTCACAACTAGTATGCACTCTATAATAATTAATAATATCAGGTGAGTATGCACAGTAATGCACAATAATGATAACAACAGCAACAACAATAACCCACTCAATAAGTATGCATTTCTCCACAGTCAGGATAGGTTAATATGAGTCTAGAAACATCTGGGACAGAAAAATACCTTTACTTGAAAAAGGAATCCCCCAGCATTTCATGGTTCTACCAAAAAAATGGGAGCTTAACTACAGCGTTGCAAACTTTAATCAGCATGGCAATAGACTGTGAGCAGTTTATGAGCAGCTTATGAGCAGCTCTGAAGAGCTGTGAGGAAATAGAGCATGGCATATTTTTCAGATGAAGAGGATTGATCACAAAAGCTGAGCTGTTGCAAAACCCAGAACTTTTCTTTTAGGTGCTTCAGTAGAAGTAGAGCTATGCCGAAAATGTGGCCACTGATTTCCAGGTGCCCCAACTGTAACAGAAGGGTGATGCATTATTTTGTTACTAAGTGTTAGAAGAAAAAATAAGTACTGGCAGTATAATCTAATCATACATCAGAAATCACAGTTCCCTTCCAACAGAATTATGAAATAACTTTTTGCTCTAGAGGGATCTTAGAGGTAAGAAACACAATTACATTCAACGGTTCAAACAGAAGTGTAGAAAATTGAAAGTGGGATCCCTTGACCTTCCAGGTAACTCCTCTTTTCTGTTCTTAAAGCTTTCTTTTTAACAGTTTGCCTCCCAGTCACCATGTGATGATGTAGTAAAAATAACCCCCTGCAATCCTAGCTGCTCTCCTGTTAAAATATGTACTGCCACACACTGGTTTATTGATTCAAGAAAATAAATCTCTGCTAGAGCTAATATTGACTTTTGTTATGAAAATGGAAGTGAATAGCTAACTGAATATTGATTTGAGAGAGGAACGATATTTGATAAGCTTAAAAAAAGTAAAAGCAAAACTGCAGCATGGAAATAAATGCTTCCAAACAACATTTAAAAAGTATAATCAATTCTAGATGACAATTACCTGATTACTAGTAAAAAAGTCTGTTGTTGCCAACTGTCTTAAAAGCACCTATAAATAAGACAGATGTGCATTCTTCCCTATGATTACTCCATAGGTTTCTATTTATATCACCTGTTCTGGATCCTAACAGCAGTTAGGGACTGGTCTGGTAAAGTTTGTTGCAATTCAGCTACTGTTCTCTGAAAGGCCTTGCAAATGGGAGATTCATTATTGCCCAGATGTGGCATGGCATCATTACAGGAGGGGCAGTTCATCAGCTGTTCCCAAAGCAGGCCTATTTGCAAAGGGGACATCCATTAGTACAACATGATGTACAGTGCTAACATCACCATATTTAATGAGTCTAATTAAAAATAAATTCAGCACATACTTTTTTAAGCAAACAGGGATCAAATTCCTTGCCAAACTAAAATATTAAGTCATTTGAATAACTCTGTACAGCCATTTGGTTGGTATAATAATTTTAAACTGTGATTCACAATACACATTGGGGACCCACCAGTTTCACTGCTGACTGATCCAGTAACAACCCAGCTCACCCCATTTGCTGCACCCTTTCCAGCAGTTGCTGCCACAGCTGTTTCTGTAGGAACTCACTAGAACCCAGCTGTGGTGCTCTGATTTGGGTCAATGCATTTGCACAGGAACAGTCTCCTGTGAAAATGGGAAGATTTGTCAAAGAGAAGCCCCCTTGCAGGAGTGCCAGAGATTTGTTACTGAGAGGTCTTGAAGAGTCAAGAGCTTTCCTTCAGTAAATCCAAGCTGGAACATCACAAATCAGTTCCTTCAAGCTGAGCTTTAGGATCAGCCAAAAGGCAGAATGCAGATTTTTTTAAAGATTTAGTTTTCAAGAGAGACTGTGGAGCAGTTACTGAACATGCCTTCCTGCTCTTCAATCTGTTCAGCTGAGTGACAATCCTCACATTTACATTTTCTGACGTTCACTGGTCACTGCCAGAACTTGAGCTGTGGGGCACTGGCCAAAGGCTTTCCCCTGGCAGCTGTGTGCTAAGGCCAAAGCACCCCAAGCTAAGAATGCTGCAGATGGGTTTTTTCTCCTTTTAAATAACTGCAACAATATGTTCACTGCCACTGGAGTAGCCCCTCCACTGATCTGGTCCTACTGACACTGAATTTCTCCAGGAGATGGAAAGACTGGAGGCTCTGGTTTGTGGGTCTCAGTCTGAGCTGTGTTTTGCAGCAGTCACAGGACTGCCCCAGGCCAGCGAGCAGGCTGGGAATTCTGGCTAAAACCACCAGCAGTGATGTGGCCAATGAGAGCTGACATTTGGGGCCAATGTTCCAAGCAGAGCGTTTTTAAACTCCAACTCCAGCAGTGCAGATGATGAAAAAGTACAGAGCATTACACAGAGTCCCGGGGGAGGGGGCTCCTGTGCCAAAACCACCCCTTGCAGTCAATCTGCAGAGCCAGAGACACAGATTTAACAGCTTCAAGCTCTGCTCATCTTCAAAATTCCAATGTAAAGACTCAAAGTCTCCCAAAGGATACCTTTTAGGATACCATTTATAACCAATTCAAGGCTGGAATGTTTTTGATTGTTCTTTGGCTTCTGCAGTATTAAATGTTTAATTAAAAGACCCTTCTTTTAAGAAGAAGATACAGTTTAAATGCTAAAATACTCTGTTGAGTGAAAAACCTTTCTCCAGAGGAAGAAAAGGACACTACTATAGAAATGAAACAGTGAAAAGAATCTACTACTTAAAATGAAAATTAGTAATCTTGTTCTGTTTTTGAAAGAATAAATACTCCTTTCTCTTAAGCATTGATTTTACTGAAGTTTGAAACCCTATAGAACTACAAATTAGTTTGAAGGCTCAGTCCAGTTTGAAACATGGGAATATGATCTGTACTGCTTGTGGGAACAGCAATATTTCCTTCTAAAGTCTAAAACAGGTTTGTTTTCTTTTCCACAATGGCACAAACTGGCAGCAGGAAGCACCTTGGCGGGTTATAGCTGTACACAATTAAATAAGGGCTCCCAACATAATCAGTCCCTGGCACTTTCATAAGTCATTGGGGTGGAATAACATCATTCTCCCTAACTGTACACACCTCTTTAAAACTGTACCAGCCTTAATATTCCCTATTGGCTCTCCTGTTCCAACTCATTACATTTTATATCTCCCCACTTCAGCCTTAAACTGAAGTCAACAGTTGCAACTGTCAATCACTACTCTGCCCTTAGAGTCCTTTCATAACCTGCAGTCTGAAGGAAAAGCTTCCCAGGCCTGCATTTCCCACCACCACCCTGTCCAACTAACTGTGCCATGATTCAGCTTGTTAATACATCCTGGGGTTCTAATAAGCAAGTTTCACATTGTTTGGTACATTTGTTTCACATCCTCTGACTGAAATTTTAATGAGTTTAGGAGAGAGAGGCTTCATTGGGAGCTACCAGAAAAGTGGGAAAACAAGGATACTTTCTCAGAGATCTTGGAAACAAAGAAGTGACCAAAAGGCATCTGAGCGAACTAATTTACAGCAGTAAGAGAACCAAAAGCTGCAGGCCTATGAATCTACCGTGTGCCAGAGGGCAGAAGTGATGCTTAATTTAGGCAGTCAGTGATACAAGAATGATTTGTTTCTTGTCAATCTGATGCATTTTCTGTGAGTTACAGAACAGCTGAGAGGAAAAGAAAAAAAAATACAAAAAATTCTTGTTATGGAGTACAACTGTTACAAAATTATCTCTTCATTTAGAACACAGAACAGGATAAACTATTTCAGCTGAATGGGACCTACAAGGATTATCAGTCCAGCTGCCTGACCAGTTCAGAGCTGACCACAAGCCAAAGCCTATTGTTAAGATATTGTCCAAATGTCCCTTAAACACTGACAGGCTCAGGGCATCGACCATCTCTCTAAGGAAGCTTGTTCCAGGGACTGATCGCCCTCTTGGTAAAGTGTCTCCTACTGTACAGTCAGAACCTCCCCTGGCACAGCTCTGAATTATTCCCACATGTCCTGTCATTGGATTCCAGGGAGAAAAGCTCAGCATCTCCCGCTCTGTTTCCCCTCCTGAGGAAGGTGTAGATAGCAACTTCCATATTAAATTACCAAATCGTTTTCTTGCCACACCTAAACACAAAGAAATTGTGAAGTTTGAACAAATTCAGAGATCAGAATGAAATATGGTTCACTGAAAAATACCAAACAGGTTCCTAGCTAGTTATCTGGTTAAATACAGGGGCTCAAGTGTTTGGTTTTTTTAAAATCCTAGATCTGCATGTGCTCAGTTAAAAAATGGTTCAGATGATGCAAGGAAATTACCCAGTGTGATTCAGCCAGCAGATGCATTTTCGAGGCTGAAGCATAAGGGTCACAGAAGAGCATCCTGGGCTCAAGTCAGCCAACTTACAGAAATATATTATAATTTGTGCTATGCAAGCATAAAAGTTATATATAGTTAGTTATATGATTGAGGTCTTCAGGACTATCACACAACTTGTAGTTTCTCTACATGCACCCCAACAGGTAACAAAAGTTGAAGGGGAATGGAGATTATATGAATTATCATTTTTTAATCCCTCAGTGAGAAAGAATTGTATTTCTCTTCATACAAAGCAACTCTTACATAAAGACTTAAACATAAAAGACAGCACATTAGGGAAAACAGAACAGGTTGGAAGTGTAACTCAAGTTAACCACAGAAGATACAACCCCTATGATGCAGATACATTTCTCTTAGTGTAACAGCAATTTTATCTACAAACCTTATTACCTTATCAACAAGGAAAGCCTATAAGGTACAAATTTTGGAAAACATTCTTAAATATCACAGAAATAATTAACAGCAAGTTACCTTGCGATCTTCTTTAAAGACTTCAGCAGCAGTTGTGAAATGTGGAATGGCATTTTTACAGTGAGGACACCCTGTTTGACACAGGAAGAAAAAAATCATAAACTTTAGTTGTAGGAAAGATACTGGGACAAAGTCAAGACACAAGGTAAATCAGTGAAAAACTTAAATTAAAAATCACTCTAGACAGGAGCTCTCTAGTTCTGGAATGAGCAGAACAAAGCATGTGTAGACCATGTGTCAGCTACATGAAAGTGAGCACATGTTTAAAATCCCTGTGGGTTCAAGGAGTTTAGGTGTATATTTACACTTACTAGACATCCCATAATAGGGGCCATGGTGCGGGGGGGGGCTTTTCTCCATCACCAGCCCCCTAAGGGCACTTCAAGAGCATCAGCTGCAGACAGACCACTGCCCTGCTCTGTACCTCCTGGAATTGCCAGGTAAGTGCTGCTGTTGCCACAGATACCAGCTACATTTGAACATGGGAATAAAGACAGCACAGCTGGGAACAGAAGGAGGCTGGAAGTTGGAAAGGAAATTGCTGGGAGCATTTATAATATTTGGAAATGGCCTGTGTTAAAGCCAAGCCATTGGGAACGTAAGGGAGGGGAAGAGAAGCAAGTCCAATAGGCCAGACATCTTTCATGGATGGAGAGCAGATGTCCAGATATCCTGGGTTAGGATGACTGCTGCTGGCCTTCCTGGAGACCTTCCTGCTGTTCACCACAACCAGGCAACCCCTGAGGAGTTTTACAGACACAGCACACGGGAACCCCAGAGCTTTGTATGGGAGATGGGCTGATACTTCTTTGTACCACTGCAGCATTGAACAAAAGGCCAGCTGATCCCTTGCTTAAATTCACACTGATTTTACTCAAACATTTCAGAAAAAGTCATAGAAGGGAAATTAGAACGGTTCTCTTGATTCAAGGTTCAGATGTGAATGCTCTTAATTCAGAAGCAATGCCTACAAATTATTGTCTATGAATAATCTAAACTACTCTCAAATCATCATTACTATACTAAGTAAGGCTTTGGAAAGGGAAGTACCTGCATATATATAATAAATTATTTTTTTTAAACCCAGCACAGAGGGAGATCCCAAGCAAAGACTCAGGACACTGTTTTTTGCTTAGATGCATTAAAAAAGGAATGGACACACTTCAGTCAAGTCTGTGTAGTGCTGGCAAAGGAATTCATCTTGGTTTTATTTCTGGACAGGAACAGAAAATCAGAAATGAGTTGCTCACAAGCACCAATTACAGCTTATGCTACTGTTGTTTCACCAGTATTTTACATGATGAACAAGTGTCTGTGTTACTTTAAAATCAGGACTGAACAAATGCCCTCTTGAGACACTTGCAGCCACCCTCCTAAGCCACTCTCACTTTCAGCTGACAAGAAAAATAGTATCTGTGCATAAACACTGCACACCCCTTTCTACAAAGGAAGGGCTGAATACCCCTTCCAGCTTCACCAAAATGTAATTTCGTTGTTACATGCACTACTTTGAATTTTAGAGCATTTCTTTCTTCGGATAGGATTCTGAAAGCACTGCAGTGACACACCTATACAAATACACTGAGAGTCTGTGCAGTAGCTAAGAATGCCAGAAAGTGAAGGGGATGTTTCCTGGGAAACTGAGGCACTTGTGTAAATCCGTCTTAATGGCTTCAAACTTTATGCAGCACGATGGCAGCTGTGTTTCAGTGAGAGGTAGCACAGTGCCCTACAGCTTGAAAACTATTAACCTTGTTGAGTCGTTCAGCATGTGCCTGGAAGAAAATGGTCAAGAAAGAAAAGGAGGAGGAGGAAGAAGAGAAGAAAGAGAAGGAGGAGGAGGAAACTAGGGTTTCAGGCTGCTCTCATGTCCATCAGCCCACTTTGGTGACCCATCTTCTCTCTTACCACTTGTCTGGCCTGTCTGCCTGATACTGAAGAGCCTGCAGGTCAAGCCTGCCTCTTAACAAATCTTGGATAATTTCCTGTACTGTGGGGGGACTGCCTCGGTTGACTTAACACTGCTCTACACAAATAAATCAGAACTGGTGACAACATCTAAAAAGAATTTCAGAAACAGAAAATGGATAAAAATCAGGCACCTCTAAAACAGGAACACTTGTTCTTAACTACATGCTGCAGCTTTTCTGGAAAGCTCTTCCAACTGTTACACTAAAACGTAAATGCTCCTAAAAACTTAAACCTTTCAGGTTTCCTTTTTTGCTTATGATCTTGAGCTTGAAATTTAGATTTCACCAAAGAACATCTTTTAAATCCTAAATAAAAGATATTTCAGGACAGTAAGCTCTCTCTCAAAGCCTCTAGGAAAGTTGTAGCAGCTAAGAGCTCTTCATGAGCACATTGTGCAAGAAAATAAGAACACAAATAACAAGCATATTCTTCCACACAAAAATACCAAATCCAATACCAAATCATGAGAAGTTACCTTCATTTACCCATCTGAAGCTCCATCCCTCCTCCCTTCATCCCTTCTCTCTTGGCCCAACCTCCTTTCTTTACTGCACTGTGCTCACAAAACTAAAACACAACCATATGGCTTTTGGCAGAGCTGCCTCCAAGTCCAGTAGGCATTTTGTTAGCCTTGGACATCCATCCACGGAACAGATGTGAATGCTACACTGAATTCCCAAAGAGTTTCAAGGAGTCACTGAAAAAGGGGGAAGGAGCACATCATATGGAACAGCAGAACTTCATCTGTTACAACTTAGAAGGATTGCCAAATGCAGCAAACACTTGGAAGTCACCCAACCCAGTCATTCTATTTAAAGCACACATGCCAAAAAAAATAAAAGCAGAGGTTGACGTCTTCATTTTGACAGACGGAAAACTTGTTCTTCCCATTCCCTCTTCACACCCACTATCACACGTTTATTTTAAGTGTTAACACTATCTTCTAGATTCAAAAGTGCAAGGAAAGGAAATGTACTGAACACAGTACATGAGGAGAGGAAGTGTGCAGCTTCCTTACAAAGGATTTTTCAGATGGGCTGCAATGGAAAGAGATTAAACTGGTGGCATAGGAAGGTATGGATAAGGTGTCAAGAACCAAAAGGTCCTGCCCATTCTCAGTCACTATGGACTAAACAAGTGGGAAAATTCATTTTAGTTGAATAATTTGGATCCTATGGTAAGCACACAGACTTCCTGCAAGGACAAGAAGTGGAATTTTAACTGAGCAGCATTGAAAGCAGCACCTCTGGGAGCCGAGCCTTCTAACACAGATGCAGGGCTTTGCTTTAACAATTTTCTTTTTTCATTTTTACAACAGTGTCAAATTTGATTTCAACAGGGTTAAGAGCAGATGTGAACTGAACAGTAATTTCCTGTGCCTGACTTGAGAAATGTGAAAGAAACATCCAGCCTTTCCACAGGATCCCAGTACTGGCACTCAAAAATCTCTATCATTCCTGCACATCTCAAGATAATTCCGTTTCCTAATGCTGAAACACAGTTGCATCACCTGGTAGGAAAACAACAGAACTTGCCATCTCAGGCATGTGCAGTAGCATGTGCTGGGGCCATTCCCTGTTCACAGTCAGCAAACAATACAGCTTTAATAGAGCTCTGGCCAGGCACTCAGCTCAGAATTAGCTCTCTGGAAGACCCCCATAAAGTCTATTTTGGCATCTGCTCGCCCTGACCTGCTGGGGCACGAGGGCTGCCTGCTTAAATCACAGCTCCCTGCATCCATGTGAAAACACCTGCAACTGAGGAGTTCTGAAGTTCTTTTTGCCTTTGCACTACAAATTAAAAAATTCACACAAACCCAGTATTTTCTACAAGGTTTTTCTCCACCACTCATGTTGTAAAGTTGGTAGGAGATGTGGTACAGTCACAGCAGGCACCATCACATTCCTCACTTTGAAAACCAAGTGGTTCTCAACTGAGCCAGTATATGAGAAATATGGTTTCTGTGGGAAAAATTCAAGAGGAATGGCCTATGAACAGCAGACGAGGGAAATCAAGCAAGCAAGCAAGCAGGCTTCACTCCGAGCCATTATCACTGAGGGGAGAGGGAGTCAGATTAAATCTCCTCTAATTAGAGAGGCATTTAAAGGAAAGTTAGTGGGTCTTTAGGGAGATGAAGTGATGGAAAATATATAACCCATCTTATTTTCCATGGACTGGATTTACTGATAGCAGGAACAATCTCAAGGTACAGCACCTTCCCAAGGTATCTTTGAGGAAAGACCCAGGGAGCCAGCATTGGTTTGGGCACAGAAAGGGGCTGGAACTTCATTCTTATGGAAACACTGCTTTGAGGACTGTGAAGAAGTAAAGAACTGCATGGTTGAGCTGGATGTGATTTCCAAAATGATGCCACAACACATTTGTTACATGACATAAAACAAAGATAGCATATGGGGAAATAGAAAAACTTAACTAAGTACTCACATCACCTTGTGAACTGGTTTTTTTTGTTTTGTAAACAAAAAGCAGACTCAGGAAAAAGTAATATAAACACATTTTTCAGTAAGGTAAGAATAAGACAAAAATTATATGATGTGGTAGCAGTTTGATAAATTTTCAGACATGATAATACCCTGTGAAAACGTTTTATATAATTGCAGGATCCCATGGGATGCAGAAGGGATGCAAGGAGGATTTCAAAGCAGTGGAACAACCTAGTGAATAACCTACATATCTTTATTACATTCCAATGGAGGATTTTTCATTGAACAGGGCTTCTTTTTTTAACCAATTAATTGTTTAGAGATGATAGTGAGTCAAAAGTAAAACTTAAGAGATTCTTAAAATTTCAGTGTACAAAGGTATTAGGACCAGAATGCAATTCTAAAGATGTCTTGAGAGTAGTGCATGAAACAGATGCACCCCATTGTACAAAGTCACCTCATTACATTTAAAATAAAATTGTGGCAAATTTTCAGAACTGCCTAAAGGAATCAAGTCCTTTTTCCAAAAACACAGGTTTCTATTTGCTTAAATATGAAAAAACATCCTTTAAGTTAGGTTACTTCATGCTTTGTTTAATTTGAAACTACAAAGCCCAGTGATATAATATAACCTCTCTACAGCTGAACATCACAAGGTTAATTCAGTTTCCTTAGAAGAGTGGAAGCTGTATTAGCATAGAACATAGAAGAAAGGTGAAGCTGTTTTTTAATGAATATAAATCAAAAGCTAACAATTTGTACAAAATAGATAAAGGAAGCAAATGGACATCAAAGCAGTATCTACAGTCAGCAGAGGTAATAATGATGTTTTAAGTATATAAGGGGCTTTAAATGTATTAGAAGCAAAAGAAATCCAAATAATGCTAGCAATATAGCTTTGAAAGAAAATGATGGAGTTGTCAAAAAAAAAACAAAACTCCACTGAATATATAAATTAAAATAGTAAGCAGATGTGGAGAGGGCCTCTATGCCTAGCACCTCTGAAATGCTGTTTGCAGTTCTGGGCCCACAAATCAACAATGAGTTCAAACTGGAGGGGGTTCAGAAGACCCATAAGAAAAACAAAACTGAAAGATGTGTTTCATGGCAAAGGGAGTCAGGAAGCTCAGTGTGTCAACAGCTTAAATCCAAAGATTAAGAAGTGATAAAAATTGAGGAAAGTCAGTCTCTAAATTTCATTATAATGAGCTATTCAAGCTGGCAGCCAAAGGCTGAGTAAGCTCCAGAGCTGGCTGCATGCTGAAGCCAGTCAAATTTAGATGGAAATTCACATTCCCCATCACTAGTGATTTTTAGTCTGAAAGGAAATGGTTTTCTAGAAGAGACGCTTTCACACAGTGGCTCTGTACCTGATCAGAAGACAGCTGTCCTTGACTTGCATCGCTGAGCTGAGACTGCTACAGCAGTGACATGGTCTGGCTGTCCCCGTGTCCCCAGCTCCGAGCGGCCGGAGCTGCAGGAGGCCAGCACTGCCCGTGGGTCAGGCAAGGACAGCAGCCCCTGCCAACCCTAACCTGAGCATCCCAACTGGAACACTACAGCAGCACAGATTGGGCATTTTGACTTCAGAAAGCACTACCTTATACCTTCTGCCCATCATTAATACATTATGATTTATAACCCTACCCTTGTTGTTGCCGTGTGTGCTTTTAGCATCTTGTATGCAATTAAATCTTGATAAATAAAGTAACAAAGAGGTGTGCATATATTTTACATGAGATTTCTTTTCAAGGAGATAGTTTAAACATGCACGCATTTTAATGTAGGCTGCTTTCATATTAAATACACTAACTTAAACTGTCAGTACTTTCATAACAAAGTCCTGGCCAGCTCTTTAGAGGGGATCTGAAAGCCCAGTGATTTGTGAGACCGTGGCATTTGTGTCTGTGCTCTACCCTCAGCATGAGAAAGGGCTCTGCTCCCCCCTCAGCCCCCGGCTTCCTTTAGTACCTCTCAACGGGTGATCTCAAATGCTTTAACTAATATCAATTAATTACGCTTCAAATTGCCCCTAAGAGAGACAGACGTGATTATCCCCCTCTGTCATTACATCCAAGGTTAAGTAGAGTCAGGAAGAGGTTAAGTGACTCACAGGGTTCACAATCCTGCCTGACAGGGAGCTGGGCTGCAAGGTGCTGACTCCATTTGTTCAGCTGCGAAAGCATCAGGGCCTCGGAGGGCTCAGCACGGGGCAGGATGGAGCCCTCAGCGTGCAAAGTGCCGAGCAGAGAATGACTTTCCAATTCCCCATCTCTGCTTGAAATCATCACCGCTTAAATAACAGGGGTAGATAGTGCCCTGCGTTATTGGTTTTTAAATGACTGCAATTCTAAGGAAGTGCAAGCAGCAACTCTGCACAGCTATCAGAGCCAGCCTGGGAGCTTCTACACTGCAGAGTCAAGCAAAGCCTGTTTCCACTTCAGGAGTTCCAAGCGATTAACTAGAATTAAAACAAGAATATTACTTGGTCAATCAAGGAAAGACAGGCCACAGACAGTAACTCCACAGATAAGAGCTGGAAAAGGGTATACTGCTTAAACCAATGCAATTCGTGTGGCTACAGGAGTTATTGAATCCACAGGCAGACTTGAGAAAGGCATTTGGAGACGTAACTGAAAGGTTAATTCACTTTGTTTTACTAGTAGAGAACTGGAGGGCCTTTTTATTGCATATCTGGACCCAAAGCTCATTTGATGACATGACCTGACACCATAGTATAATCATATCTCTAAGACACCAGATATTAGTAATTGAAAGAGGGTGATGTGTCCTTAATGTGAAAAATGTTATGAGGTTTTCAGTTAAGCATCAGGTCAACTAAGGCTTGTGTGACTACTCTTAAAAACAGGCAAACTACTACAAATTTCACAGCCTGCGGTCGATTTGTTGAGTTTTTTTCCAAGCTATCTGAACTCTTATTTTTTAACACCTTGGAGGTATAAAAATGAGACGAAATAAAAAGAACCCAAATTATTGGGAAATCAGAGCCATGAGACATGAACAATTGCAACAGCAGCAACAAAGTCATCAGAATAGGTTAAATTGCAAAGTGAGGAGAGTAAAAAGACCTCGCACAAAATTCCTCAACTGTTTCATCCACTACAGAAATATGACTGACTGCAGTGAATTACAAATGACATGCCACAACTCAGCATTTGGCAACAAGCAATCCTTTGAGATGGAAAGCTGTACAGCAAGTCACCTCTGGACAGAAAGGGTGTCAAGGTCAGCAGTTACACCCAGAACAAACCTGAGCACCAGTTCCAGCAGACCTGCATTTTCCACTGTGTCACTGGCCTGTGTAGCTTGAACAAAGCTGGCAGCAGCAGTTAACCAAGCCAGCATCAGCCCTGGTTAACTACAAACACTGTTATAGAGCAAAAGAAATAATTTTGCCATCTGACATGCCAGTGGACACCACTAATAGAAGACACACTGCTGAGTGAGCAACAGCCAGCAGAGCATTGGAATTTCACTGCGCTGATGCTTAAAAGCAGCTCCTGTCAAGACAATGTTATGCATCACCAAAAAAATCATTTGTCTTATTGAAAATGGGTTTCGTGACAGTGCATAAGAATGGGTGACATCTTCATAATTTCTTAATGTGCCCATGGTGACACTGCATCAACACAGCTGTGTGTCTGTGAAGAGAGAATTCCATGGAGCAAGTGCACACACCTCCCTCCTCCTCCCTTCTCACGAGCTGGAGTTGTTTATATCCAGGCAATATTCTGCACACCAAATCAAGCAGTTGTAACATTTTAGGGTTACAAAACAAGAGGAGTTGGATCACCCCAACAACTTTTAGTTTAATGTCACCACTCCACCACAGCCGCTGTGAGCGCTTTGTGACGGTCACGCACAGTCTGGGGAAGCGCCTCAACTTTTGAGTTGAGAGCAGTTCAACCTGTTCTCTCGGCACTAATTATTCTCCTCAGCACAAACACTGGGGCTAAGAGCAGTTCTGCCAGCCTGATTGCAGAGACCACTCTATAAATTCATCCTTTATTGAACCCAGCCTGTTAAGGGGCTCTGTGGCTCAGCACTATTTACACCGACAGGAACACACCTTGGTAACACGCCTGTAACGAGGGCACCACTGATGCAGGAGAGAAAGCAGTTAGTGGCAGAGGTAACATATCAAAATTCTGCAGTGCCAGCCCACACAGGATTTAAAGCCTCATTATCAGAGGGTCCAGACCTCACCTCTGCCTCAGTAAACAACCAGAAAATCCTTCCTGCAAGGGTTTTTGCCTTGAAAGGGATTCTTTTTGTTCAGCATGTTTTTAATATTTTTTGATAGCTTAAGCTTCATTTACAAACACACACACTTTGTTCAGCTCTTTGATACAGCCTCCTAATCAAAACTTAACAAGATGTGCTTGCAAGTGACAGAAAACCTCTTGGTGGGAGTCAGTCTGAGGCCATCATGGGACACTAAACTCATCTGTGCTGCTGCTTTGCTCCGCACATCTGAACTCATAAACTCAATTGTCAAGTATGTTCTCCCCCTCTGTGCATACTTCACACAGAACTGTCACCCAAGTCTGCTGAGTGACCCAGCACAGACCCAGACTGCTCATCTCAGGCCCAGCAGCCACAGGCTGAGACCTCAGGACCAACAGAATTTGCCACATTTTCCTACAGCAATGCAGCTTAACCAAAACACAGCATTAACTCCCCAAAACTGCCTGTGCAAAGGCTGAGATATGGTGCAACCAGCTTTGTCCAAGCTTGCTCCAGAAAATAGGAAGGATGAAAAGGAAACAGTACTGCTTCCTTCAGAATGGCTTTTTGGTGACAGCTTGAGTGCCAGGGCAGGAGGAGCACAATGCCCCCCTGGCTGGCAGCATTAACAGCTAAGAGCCATGTGCACCCTCTGTGCTCACACTGTGACCCCCTCTGGCAAGGACTCTCAGCAAGTGCTTTTTGTCACTGGATATTCCTTGATGCGTAACTTGGACAGAAGAAATCAAGCAGTTTTTGTTTTGAAAACACAGAGAAGGAGCATACCAGGATACAGAATAATTAGTATTTTGAACAAACTTTGTGGGTAAAATGAATGCAGGTTTCCTCAGCTCTCAGCGTTTTATGTGCTCCTGATGAAATATGCAGGGATGAGCATGACTCATTCAGTCAAATCCCTGTCTGATTTCTTACTGCTGAAGAAAGTAATTTCCCACTAGTTTCCCACTTACTTCTTAATGGTGGCCAGGAGTTGACCCATCAGACAACAATGATGTCAATATTCCTGCTTTACTCTCTTTGTTTTACATCAGAACAATACCCAGTTACAACCTCCCACAAACACCTTAAATCAATACACAGCCTTTTACTGGCTCCAAAAACATCCCAAAGTCTTCTGGGACTTTATGAGATGCAACACAGATTAGGCACCTTCATTCACTTCTTCCGGCCCTGAAAGAAAAACCCTACAAAAAGCTTTAAGTGAAGAACCAAGGAGGCTGATGTCTCTAACTGCACATCCTCTTGCAGCAGTACAGCCACTTGCTCCATCCAAAAATACCTCATTAAAATCATCCTTTCTTCTGGGTGTTCTCTGGGTAACCCCTGTGGGTCAAGCTTCACCAGAAAATAACTTTTTCCAGCTGATGAAATTCATTTTCAGTGAAGTGAAAGTTTTACTGCTGAACACAGAAGCAGAAATCAGCTCCCAGCAAAGCATTTATTAAAAATACCCATTCTGCAAACCCTGTTGAGTCCCACAAATTGAGGCCATTTGGCAAGTCAATAACACTGGCAACTGCTCCCCTTACGAACCATTAAAAGGGAGCACTTTCCCCCAACTACTTCCCATTGCTGCTGAAAGTCCTTATGTTTTTAAAAGTGCTTATTAACTCGTGTTTTGACACTAAAAGCAGAAACTGAATGAATTTGATAGGTGCTGAGTCCTGCCATTAAAAGCGACTGATCTAAATACAGAGTGCCCTCCCCCCACCATTTGAACCTGTTAATGACTGGTCTATTATATATAATTCCTTTCTGACACAGTTGATTCATTTGTAGTCTCTTTGGAAGCAGCAATCTCAACCAAAAAATGACATTCTTGTAACTCCAAAGTGGACATTTTCTGTTTCTGCACAAGAATTAGCAGGGGGTGTTATTAAGCCTTTCCTGTTTAGAGAAAATCAGAACTGGATGAGAAGGGGGAAAAACAACCCAAACCACCATCAACAAAACCAAACTCCAAACCAAATAAAAACCCACTGTGTATCTCAGACTTCAGTATTCCTAGAAATACAGCATTGCTGTGTTGGAAGGAACTCCTGGACATCATCTGGTCTAATTCCCTTGCTCAAAACAGGGGCAACTACAGCAAATTGTGCAGCACTGTCTCCAGCTGGGTTTTGAATATCTCCAAGGATGGAGCCTCTTGGGTCAACTTGTTCAAATATTCAACCACAACCACAGTAAATAAACCCCCAGCACTTTCTCTAAACGTTTAAGCAAACTTTCCTGTGTTTCAATTTGAGCCCTTTGCCTCTTGTCCTCTTCCTGGCACTTCAGAGAAGTGTCTCACCTAGCTTCAATCATTCTTTTTTTCCCCTTAATTCTGTTTGAGTAACGCAGCAAAAACATCTCCAACCACAAAGACATTATTTACTGGAACTTTTGTTACCCTTTGTGATTCTGACAACTAATCACAACCAACTGCTTCTATTTTGCACAGTTTTCAGTGCTACAGCAGTAGGAGGTTAAAATTTAATGCATTGTCAAAGTCAAATCTCAATTATCTGGAATAACGGAGTGGAGAGAGCACATAAAAGTAAAAATGCAGATAAAACACATCGAGATAAGCTATATGAACAGGGAGGACATAAGAGAAAGAAGAAAGAAAAGTCAGGGCACTGATCCCAGAAGAGGCACTGATGCAAACGGGTCGGCCCAGGACAGCTTGCCTTGGTGCTGCAAGCGTTGAACCAAGCTCTGGGTTCACAGAGCACAGCTCTGCAGCCACTGCCCTCCCGACCCTGGCTGGATCAGCACTGCACTCTACCTGCTCTTGTCCATTTGGGTCACTTTCCAATACAGTCTGTAGCCCCCAAATCCTGATCATCCATGTACCAAGCTCCGTGTGCACACCAAACCATACTCAGACTAGTTGTCTCCTCTCCTCATTTCTGGACAAAGCCAAGCAGTTAAAAAAGTAAACCTGAAGTAGCTGATGGAATCCAGAACTCCAAGGATTGGATGATGGAAAAAATACAGACACAAATCCCATAAACTCTCCCCAAAAGCTTCTCAAATGCTGGGGAATTAATCCTACTGCTCCAACCCCTCACAGCAGTCCACACACACACCTGAGGCTTCATGCTTCCCTTCTGCAGATGGTACCATTGTCTTCCTCTTATTTTAGGCACTTTTGAACTTAAAGGTACATGAGTGGGATGGCAATTACATCTTTACAAGAGCTGCACAAGGGTCCAGAGAAGAGCTGGGCCTGGTGCTGTGCTGGCAGATGCCAGCAGCCTGCCCCAAGTCCTATCCCTGAGTAGCTCTAACACACGCCAGCCCACACACACTCCAGCCTGTATGGCATGGTACAGACCTACCCAAAGGACATGTGGATGAAGATCTGGTGCCAGGTCATTATTGGCACAAGCAGCACTGGGTTTTCTGCAGCAGGCACTTTTTCCCAAGTCAGTTTTGGGAACCTGCCCCTATATTCCTGCCTCCTGCCCAAATCAGTCATTACAGCACACACAGATGCCACCAGGCAGGAATGGGAATGTGAAATCGAGGTCTCTGTGGTGTCAAGTCCACAGGAGCGGGCTTTTTTCCCCAGAAATTTCCAGAGTCTTGATTCTGATTCTCAGTCCTTAAAATATTCCACAGGCACGAGGAATAACCTTTACGCTTCACCCATATTCCAGGAGAGAGAGTAATGAGTTCCCTATCTTTTCCATGTGGATGTAGCAGTCTCCTCCAGAGCTAAATCACTGTGAAGCACTGTTCAGTACCATTAAAGTCCTGCTCAGCTCAGCCCTGAGTTATCGGCACAGCAGCAGATTGGTGGCTCTCCTATACATACTAAGTAATTTGGACTGGAAGCTGCCACAGGAAAGCCAGATCTCATTTTAATTTACATCTAAGATATATATCTGTGGCCTTTGCCTAAAGGTTTGTCACTCTAGCTGCAAGCTTGACAAAGGTCAGAATACTCAACTTTCTGCTTTAAATTCTAATGACAGATGAGAGATACATTTCTTAGCATAAATATTTATATATAAACATACTTTATATATGCATGTATACACACCCCCCCAATCCGAAAATATCTCAGCATATGTGTAAGTGTAATAAATACTGCCACAGAGTCAGAAGTGAATGGAGTAGCATACTGAGAGTCTGCCCTGACCCAAGCTGTGGATTTGAATAGAAAAAGAAAATTATTTGAGGTAATGAGACCTTGAAGTTTTAGCAGTGCTCCTTCTGCACTAAAATAAGCAAGTTAAGATTAATTGGCAATGTAAGCTCCAAGAGGTTTCAAGATTGAGAAGATGGTAAACAAAAGCTAATCTACCAAATTTATCAGGAAGCACATTATCATTGCACAAAAGCTAAAAACATATAGTGATTTGAATCGTTGTAATTCTTCTACTGCATTAATGTTTATTTCATAGAAAACGGAGATTTAAAATACTGATCTGGTACTTTCCCCTGCACCCAATGAAGTGCAGGTTCGTTGCACTCTTGTGTGTGCCTGTTTTGTGCTTTGCTCACAGACACTTCCACATTTAGAGAGAACAAATCTGACAAATCAGGAACTGTGCATGACCCAGGTACTGACACCACAACAGCAATGCTGTCTTAGGAGCCACGGGAAGGCCAGACGAGGCTCCAGTTAACACCTCTCTGTCCTCTATATAGGTGGACTTATGCAGCACTGTGTCAAAAACAGTGCAAAAATGTGTCTGAAGTGCAGCCTCAAAGGACCTAACAGTTTTACATCATGTAAGCCTTGCTTTTACAGGCTGCTCATACGGAAAGAGCCAGGCCAATCTTTTCTCGCCCCTTCTGAAGTAAGGGTGGAAGTCAAACAGCAAAAAAATTAGCCCATCAGGCAAGTTCCCTCATGCTTTCAGCCGTGGGACATGCATACTCATCACACATAGAGCCTTTGCTTTAAACGTGGCCTTAAAAAGGATCAAGTATCTAACTGTCTTAAAAAGATGCAGCTAAAAACCAAAAGTGAAATAAATCCCTCTTATGCAGAAAGTCACTAATCGGGTAAAGAGAACTCAAAGAGACCGTGAACTCCTAAATCTTACCATTTCATGTGCAATCATTTCATTTTAAAATTACAATTTGCTCTTAATCAGCTGAGGTCCATGAATCAGAAATTCCTGGTTCACGGGCAATTTTTAGTCAATAGGTGGTGGGAACTGGGCTGGAGAAGGGATTATGTCCCCTTCTGTTTTCTTTTAAAGCCTTCCAGAAATCTCCCTCCTGAACTGCACCTCTGCTTTCTCCCACATCTCTTCATATGAGCCCCAAAGCATTCATGTTTAATTCTCTAACAGAAAAGCAAAAGAGGGGCTGCCTGATTAAACATTAAGGACCTTCTTCTCTCTTTTTTTGGAAAATAACTCTGATTTGATGGGAACAAGTTGGTAGCTGTTTATCTGAAGGTTATCCATTAATTGCTGGCCATGTGATATGGAAGAAATTTTTTTTTTGCATCTGGGGGGGCTGAGTCACAGTGCCATAAAGGCATATTAACAGTATCTAATATTCAATGCCTGGATTATCTTCTGTCTTTGATAAACCCTTCAAAAGTTAAGAACTTGTACCTAGTCTGCCTGTCTCTGGGACAGCACATGAAAACAGAAGTCCCTCTCATTCACCTTATTTATAAAAAGCCTGAATCTAAATTTCTCTAGAATTATGTTCAGGAACTTCAAAAACCAAGTGATTATGGGATGCATGCAAAACAATCTGAGAGGAGGAAGCTATGCCCCTAGTCCCAGCGGAGACTTAAATACAGATTTATTACAGACAAAATTTATTCCATCAAAATTTGTTCTCCACCTTGTGGACTGATTCCTCCTACACTATTGTATTGATTTCATTACTGAAGTGCTGCACTAATGAATCAGGCTCTCCATGTCCACTGTGCTACTATAAAGGATCCCATTTTGTTATATGGACCATAAAGTACAGCAGAGGAAAATAAATCTGTTTTGTTTCTGTATTGCTGCCTGCTTTGGTGTCTGCATTAAATAATATAACCATTATATACTGTTTTGTTTCCATTTATAAAGATACAAACAATGGTGCCAATGATGCTCCCATGCACGTATATTCAGAATCAGCTCTTTACCCTCAAATGTCTGGGACAGCAAGGGAATTAATTCAGGATTTCATAGAAAATGTAGGGCTTATAAAATGTTATTTACTCACATGGTGCATAGAACATGACAAGTGTGTGCTTCTTCTTCTTCAAGGACTCCCTGAAGTCTTCTCCAGCAAGGTGGATAACACTGGTCTGTTTTTCTTCCCATGCAGGCTCAGGTGGAGGTGGTGCTTCGGGACTAGAAGCAGACAATGAAGACAAAGAAAGACAATGAAAATGTTTCTAGAAGCAGATAAAGGGACAGCATCATCCTGGTCATAATTAGCATGCAGGAACTGATGTGAAAAATCCTTCAGGGTGCCTGTGCTATAGAAAGACATACTCAATATTTCCAACACAACGCAACAGAAAAAAAAGATGCAAGATAATTTCTGGAACTCAATAAAAATATAATTTAAGTGACTGTAGTCAGGCATATGAGTAGAAATGTCGAATAAAGACTTCCTGCATTGCATCCAACATCTGGGTGGAAAAAACATTGATACATACCACTGTATCATCCACAGGCATGAACTGAGAAGAACAGCAAGCAGGTGGAATCAAAAGGCAACTGATATAGAACAGCATCTTCCATTCAAACATCCTTTTTTTACTCTTTATCACTATCATGCAAACTTCTGTAAAGAATTTAATGACCTTGTCTAGAATTCAGATATTAAAGCCAGGATGCAAAAAACAGCATCGTTCCACTTGGAATACTGGAGGTGACTGAACCAGAATATTTTACTTTCGTAGAGAATGTCAGGTTTCAATTATGACTGCACATACTGGCTAGATCAGAGCAATCCCGCACACCTAGAGTGCCTCTAACAAAAATTCTGCTATTCACTAGCTCACAGACCTCTCTCAGACTCATTAAATTCATTCCTGCTGTATCTTAAATAGTGATTACTTATATAAAATC
Organism: Zosterops lateralis; assembly: GCF_965231275.1. Taxonomy (NCBI): domain Eukaryota; kingdom Metazoa; phylum Chordata; class Aves; order Passeriformes; family Zosteropidae; genus Zosterops; species Zosterops lateralis. The sequence continues at coordinate 27,964,556 of NC_139767.1, read as the reverse complement.
ATCAGAATGGTGCCACGGTATAAAGACCTTCATATGTCGCCTTGGTAATAAATTAGCTTTTCAGACTTTCCTGACACTTTGAATGACACCATTTTAAGTTGTATCAGGTACATAAAAACCAACTGGAGAAAAACTCAATTTTTAAAGTCCTTCTGAAGGTCACTTGGTGAACATTCATTGTATTTCCACCATTACTGATTTTCCAGTTTTTAGAGAAAGACTTAGATGTGTTTCAGAGAAAAAGAAGAGTTACACAGTGTGTCCTTTAGCTGAACTCCTCCATGAACACAGTTGTTATGAGCTATCATTAATTACAGTTACAGAGGTGTGACTTACTCACACACAAACTTTTCCACACTGACCTGGAATAAAGTACCCGGTAACTGGTAACAATCTAGTGTGGCAGCACAATCACCAGACAGGAACCACAGCCAAAACCTGCGTGGTTGCAACCACCCATTTTATCACCAGCCTGCACCCCAGATGCATCCCTATTTCCACCAGCTTCAGTGCAGCTGTATCAATTCTATCCCTGGTCAAAAAACAAGGATGTTGTTCTACTGCACCTTTATCTGGGAGAATATCCAGGAGCCAAGAGCAGAAGACAAGTTGCCTGGGCTTCACCTGTATTGCTGACTAGCTGAGGCTGCAGACAAAAGTCTTCAAGAGCCACAGCAGGATCCAAAAGAATTATCACCACTTCCCTGTTCCTCATTGCTTATTCACCTGCCAGTATGTACAGGCAGCATCAGCCTGACTGTTTAACTCAATACAAATTACACAGTGCTCAAAAGAGTCGAGCAAAGCAGTGAAATGAGGACAATGACTTCATATGCAATACAGATACAGCAGCCTGGAGCCTGCGTGGGCAGGGAGGCCAAGGAAGCACCATGTCTAAAAGTAAAATACAGATAAAGCCCCTCAACATGCTACAACAATACTGCCAGACCATATCTATTACCTGCTTTGAAGAAGAGAAGAGAAGAGAAGAGAAGAGAAGAGAAGAGAAGAGAAGAGAAGAGACAAAAAACCCCCCACAAAACCTCCTCCCTCACCAAATAAGAGGTGGAAAATAAAGATTACACTCCTTGTACCAACTGCATGTAATAGTTAAATGATTAAAATATTCACAAAACTCTGGCAGGTTTTCTTCGCCTCGACTAATGCAGAAAATACATTAGGCTTACCTAAAGAAAATGCATATTTTATATATATATATATATGCATACTTTTACATACATGCATATATAATGCATACTTAAAGAGAGAATTGTACCAGCAATTTAATTTGAAATGGAATTATTGTCATCATTTTCATATCAAACTTAATTCTGCATATTTCAGCACACCACACAAGGAAAGTTGGTTAGTGCACTCAAAGATGCTGGTTTTGTTGGTTTCACTGGCTTTCCTTCAGCCCCACGTGGGTGGAATTCTAGGCATTGGCTCTAAAATGTTGGAAAGAGAAAAGTACAACTGTAGTAATTCAATTTCTAAAACTGAGATCTGCTGCTTTGTATAAAGAGGGAGCAACAAATGTTCTGTTTATTTTTCAGAGCCATTGCAATTCCTTCTCTGGGGAAAGGCTTAAGGTATATTTTAAAAATATTTATTTTGGGAAAGAAATACCAGGGCAGCTATGAAAAACTCAACAGCAAATAAAGGATTTGGTGTATTAGAGACGAGAATTAACATACATGTTTCTGTGGGTTTGAATACTGGAATTCAGTGTAGTTTTGTTAGCAAGGGATTCAGGCAGTGTTAAAGCTCTGTTTAGTTCCTCACCAAAGCCATCTGGAGGAGTCACTAACCAGGAACCCAAATACTATCTTAAACCCCCAAAAACTTACTTTTGCAGCCAGTCAATGATCTTCTTCTTTGTTCTGAGGTGTGGCAGAGTGTATTTCTCCTCTCCATCCTTAAAATACTTCAAGGTAGGAAACCCTGAGATATGATATCTTTCTGCCAGCGCCTTGTTGACAGTAGCATCGACTGCTGCAAGGACACCCGGACTCTGAAACAGAGATCACCTCCTGTAAATCCCAGCCACATACACACCCCCTTCAGCAGGACACAGTGGGATTTGGGGCAATCAATCATGGTCTGCCTTTGCTGCCTCTAGGACAAGAGGACATAGTCTTAAGTGGTGCCAGGGGAGGCTTCAGTTGGACATGAGTAAGAATTTGTTTCACATAAAAGGTGATTACCCATTGGAATGGGCTGCCCAGAGATGTGGTGGAGTCACCATCCTTGGAGGTGTTTAAGCAAAGACACTGGATGTGGCACTTGGTGCCATGGTCTAGTTGACCTGGTACTGCTTGGGCATGGGTTGGACTTGATTTCAGACCACAAAGTGGTCTTTTCCAACCTGATTAATTCTGTGATTTTGTGCACAGACATACAGAAAGACACAGAGGACTGGTGCAAAACCAGAAAGGGACATACTACGGACTAAATATTACCAGAGTCTTACCTGTTCCCCTCTCATTTCTGATTGATTCTCTTTATATAATTCACTTTATAATGCTTAAGAGCCATTCTCAGAAATTGCATTTCCTTCCACAAATCCCTGTTTCTCCCAGAAAAAAAACATGAACTGCTAAAGATAAGTTTACTTTAAGGCAAATTCATCTTTCCCTAACTTGTGGGCATCTTTTTGTGGACCACCTTTAGACACAGAGAAGAACAGGCACTTGTAGAGTGTGATTCATTAGATCTTTGTTTTTCTCATTTCCTCCCTCTCCAACAGCAACAAAGGAACTCTAGATGTCTCCACAGAAGATGCCTAAAGTATGGGGGAGACCAATTCCACTTCTCCTCCTGCATGGCATACACAGCAAGAGACTGAATCAATAACACTAATACTTGTATTATTGGATCTCTCTTTCCCAGCCATGCTGATGGGGCACTTATGATGAAGCTAATGGAGTGGTGCAACCATTAAAATCAGGATATTTGCAACAGTGATCAACCCCTTTTGTTTTTTTCCAAGTCTAATTCATAAATAAAAGCCTATGTTTCTTCACATTCAATGCCTTTAAGTAAGGGGGAAAAAAATCCATTTTTGGATTTGATCATATTATGTATAAGGCCTACAGCAGAATACATAAACATTTTTCGATTTTGTTTTCGTTCAAGACAGAATGTTCTTTCTCAGACTCTGGCAGGGCTCATGCATTAGCGATGAGACTGTACTTTGGAAGCACATTTTGAAGGGTCCTGTGGGAGGATGAGAACAGCTGAATTTGTTGTAGGAAGAAAAGTCACTTTTATTACTCTAGTTATTTATTACTGATTATTTGAAGGATATAATAAAGGAAATTAGCTTACATCACTGGTTACATGGAGAACCTCTGCAGCCTTCTCATATTCTGGCTTCATTTTCTTACAGTGCCCACACCCTGCCAAAAAAAAAAATAAAAAGTACAATTAAGTTGTATATACCGTGGTTATTCATTGACCCATCCAACCATTATCAAAATCCAAAACCATGTGGTAAAGATTTATTAGAATTTTGTACGCATTTTACTTAATATATCTGTAAAGCCTTAGTAGTAGAATATAGGATTTTGTCCAAAATGGCCACAATAATTTAAACAAAGAATTTAATCTATTAAAAATAAATGATAATAATACACCCCCGCTTCCACACCCACACTTCTTTCCTTACAAAAAGTACTATAAACATTTGTCAAGCCCATTGCTTCTAGCACGATCTTGGGCAAGGCACAACTTCACCCATTTCAGTTTCCGAGTCTTTATCTGCTTTAAAAAGAAACAACACAGCTCCTCACGCGACTTTGTGACTTTCAGTGGAGGCTTAACACTAGCACAGCTTAATAGAGTGATATAATTTGAATTCAACTGCACTGATAATAAGCCCTGCTTTACAGTGGTGCAGCATGTCCCCCTAGCAAGGATTTGCACTGATTTAATCACATCAGTGTAATTACACCACCACATATGTTCCCAACATAAGCAGGATCTGTAAAACTGAGATAATGGTGCGTTCTCGCTTGTGTGAAGTTCTCCAGAGATCTGCCATTACTTCACTGCTAAGTGCTGACATTACAATAAAGTAAAATGAATGCATGAGTGAGAAAAGCAGACTTAGAATAAATTATTTGGGCGTAAATTAAACTGCTTTCAGCTGGTGCAGTTGCTTGCAGGCAGGCTGAACTTTCAGGCCCAGGCCAGGGTCCTGCCGCGATGTGAAGTTACACTTTGGCACCTCCAGCATGATGCTGAGCCTCAGTGACGGCCCCTCCCCTGTCCCCAAGGGACTGGTACAAGGCAGCCCCTCTGGGACTGCAGCCCACAGGGACAGGGTGGCTGGGGTGAGCACCCAGCATGGTGAGGGTCAGGTTGTCTGAAGGGGCAGCTGGGACAAGGGGCTGCCCTCGCCTGCCTGGTGCGCTGTAATCCCTGTGCAGTGCCTTGCTGCACCCCTCCCTCCTGTCTGCAGCAGCAGCCAGCTTGCTTTCCTGAGCTGTTATTGTTGGAATGGGCACTTGAAAGCCCAGACTTCGCTGAGCTTTTGAAAGTTATATCAGAAGATACAGCTAGAAATGTGTTTCAATGCATGCCAGCAAAAGCCAACTCTGAGGTGTTCGGGTAACAAGGCTGGGGCTATTTTTATACCGTTGTCCAAAAGAAAATAAACCAAAGACTCTCAATGCTGCTTTGTTTCCCTCTAATGGGATGACTGCTGAAGCCAGCAGACACAAACCTGGGCCTGAACTCAACCAGACAAGCATGTTTTATATAGCACAAGTCAAAGAGTGTTTGCAGCCAAGAAGCAATGAGACATCCAGGTGTAAGTAACTTCACCAGAGCAAACAGAGCCACCACAGCACATCATAGAACACTTTCAGGGCATGTTTATAGGACAAGGTGAACACATTTGAACAACAACTGCAAATCCCACCTAAGAACTACAGCAAATACCAAATCTGTTGATCTCAGAGCAACTCCTGTTCAAACACCAGCTACAGTCCATACCGCTTAGTCATTTGCACAGAGACCACAGCACTAAACAGCCCCATGCCATTCTTCTAAACAAAAAGCAATAATGTGGTAGGAGCAGCACAACAAGGGGAGCTCAGCTGGTAGAGAAAGCTTTGCCTTAATTTTACATCGTGGTGTGAGAAGGCGACAGCTTCACAGGTGAATTCAGGAAAAAGTGGGGACAGGCTGAGGAAGAGTTACTGTCTCAGCACTGCTTATCTTGGTTAAAAGCACAAAAGAGGCTGGCAAAATGATTTATTTGCCACCCACAGAAAACTTGCAGGCATATGGCTTTGTGTAAGGGGCTGACAGATCCCTCTGACACCTGCCCAAGTTGATTTATTTCTCCTTTTAGGAGCAGGGAACTTTTATTCATTTTGTGCTCTTCCTCGCTTTTAACCAAAGCGAGTTCCCAGTTTGGATACCTGGGAACTTCTCTGAATTAGGTAGCTTAAATCTGTACAAACAATGATTTTCTGCAGGGCTAACTTCACCTTGGTGGGCTTTACATGGTGTGTCCCTTAGCCACAGCAAGGTTCATACTGTGCTCTAGCTACAATATCCACATAATCTACTCTATATTCAAATTATATTACAATCATTAATTAGATCTGATCAACCAAAGGCATTAAGAACCAGAGTTTTCAGAGAGCTGTGCAGAGAGGGAAAAAACCCAAACCAATAACACAGGCACTTTTTGCCCAGGAAATGAAAAAATATCCAAAGCATCTGAAATTCATGTAAGTAATATTTTGGATCAAGATATCCAGACCATGAAATGTCACTGTTCCAGGTTCTTTCATGAACATCACACAGACACAGCACTACTGACTGCCACAAAGCTAACTCACTCAGGCTTAAAATAAAGGGAAACAACATCAGATCTTTAAAAGGCACCTAAATGCAAACTGAAGTCTTCAAATCTTTATCGTGAATGCTTGTTCTACCCCTGACAGAGGACAGCATGATGTATCAGCCTGGAAAAAAGTCACAACATTAAACTGAACCTGAGAGAGGGACAACAAATTTTAAGAGCTTCTCCCACAATAAACAATGCTTTTTTGACTGTCTTCATGAGAATTTTGCCTGCTTTCACCTGCCATTGTAGAAAAGGAGAGATACAAATTAGAAGTCAGACCTACAAACTCCAAATCAATTAATCTCTCCTCCTTATTTATCCTATCTTTGAATAATTCTGTGAAGATTGTCATTAAATTTTTGAGGCCAGTGAAAAGTTATTTAAATTAATTCCAAGGTCACTGCCTTTCTTTTGATTGCTTCATTAGGGCGTTCAGCAGCAGCTTCTCTGTGCTAAGCTTCTCTAGTTTTAGATGCTTTCTGTTCATAAAATGAGTGCAAAAAATAACAAGAACCCTACAGGCCCTGAGCCCAGATGCTCCTGTGTGCTGCTGGGACAATGGAAGGAGCCCAGAGGTCTGCAGTGGGCATCTGTGACAGATGTGCTTCCAGAAGATGCACTGTTCTGTTAAGTGTTTACTAACATTAAAACTAAAAGACTAAGCAAGGGAAGTGACTCATTCAATCCCAGGTGAGAAGGGCTGCAGTCAACACAAGGATGTCCTGTGCCTACTCCAAGCACTGCCATCCTCTGAGCCTCTGTGGGTCATGGCTGGTGGGAACACCCAAGGGTCTTGTAGGTGTCTATCCAAGAGGACTCCCACAGCCTCAGTCTTTTCTTGCAGAAGACTTGCAGAAGTTGCTCCAGAGGTGCAAGACAGAGTTACTCTCCATCTGACAGCAGAAATCAGTCCAGGTTCAGTGCCTGGTTCTGCTGAGCAGTGCAGGACAACTCCTCTGACCTCTCACACCTCATCTTGCTCCTCTTGCACAGAAGGAGCCCCAGCCTGCCAGGGCCAAGACTGATAGAAAGAGCACACAGATAAGCAAAAAGGAGGTGTTACAAGACAGGGAAAAGAAGTCAAAACTTGCAACAATCAGTGCTAGGACATCTGGTATGCAACCTTGCTAACCATTTTTAAAACAGATGTCTAAATGAAGCAAGAACTCTACTTTCCCAGTTTATTTATAATCAATCTTCTCACTTGCACTGTGCAGATGGGCAGATAAGCAGCTCCTTCCTTTGGTGTAGTCACTGTCACACAGCTTTGTTCAGCTGCACCCCCAGACAATGGTGATGAAAGGACCCCATGTCACCTCAGTGCAGACAAGTCACCTCCCTCCAGGGTCCCACTGCAGGGCAGAGGACAACACTTGCTCAGCACTTTGTCCTCTTTACATTGTAGCCATATGTAAATATAGAGGCAAAGGCCAAGTGTGGACAGAGCAATGCTAAAGTGAAAGGATGAGCAGCATAAGGAAAAAGGAAAGCCTAACAAATATACCAAGCAACTCTTTTCCCAAGGAAATATCTGTATTTGTTTACAGCAGCCTGATTGGCACTATGGCAAAGACTTGCAACACAGTTACTCCAAACCTTTTCAGAAATGAACTAATACAAGTACTTTTACTGTTAAAACCACGTTTTACAGGCAAAAAAACAGTCAAGCAGCTCCAGCTAAGCTCCTGCATATCCTATCTTAGTGATGTCCCAAGAATATAAATCTGTTTGTCATTCACTGTTTGCTTCTTTCAGGTTATTATGATGATATAAATAAACACCATGCTTTTGGCCATGTCCTCTCATTTCAAGACAGCATTGTCTGAGGATCTGAAGTGTGCGTGACAAGCATGAGATGAAAGACAACATCCAGGCAGTTGTGAAGAAGCAATTTCTGACATCAAGAACCCTAGAGGTAAACTAAATTGCAAATAAAGATTTTAAAGAATCATTACATTTCTGTCATCAACAGAACTGCTCGAATACTGTTATCATGTACCAGTTATTTGTCCTATCATGCCAACTCTATATCCATCTATAGCTGCATACAAAAAAAACCTCCATTAGGCTGATGAGAAAACGAATTTGAAGCACAAAACATGTCCTGCTTTTAGCAAGTGGGCCACTGGCAGTTCAGAATCCACTCATAGAAGATTTACATGCAACTTCAAGAAAAGAAAAGAAAAGAAAAGAAAGTAAAAAAATTCAGATGCACCTTTGCTCTCTAAACATTTAACACCTGGGGATAACACCATTGGTTTCTCCATTCTTAATCCCAGAGGAGCAGCGACCTCTGAAAAGAGCAGAATAGCCAGTTCTTACAAGTTAACATTGTCAGCTTTGAACTTGCACCCCTACATATAAAAGCAGGAGTATCTACATGGAGCAGGGGAGACCCAGTCCTTGCAGTCACAGCAAGGACACACAAATTCCAGCCCTCTTATCACCCATGCAAGAACACAGACATATTCTCTTCTGCCACGGAAGTCTGAAACATGCCAACACTTCTTATGCATCATGTAAAAGAGGATCTCTCAGGTCTGATATGAGGCAGTCTATGGTTCCTTCACCAGTGGAGGAGAGCATAAACTACAACAGCTGCAGACTCCCTTGCATAATTTAGCCATCTGCATTGCAGACATCTGATGGAAAATCATCCACAAATTTGGCAGGGAGGGAGGATGACAAAAGCAGCTGTTTCTCCCCGTAATCACAGGTATGAATTTGCAATCATGTTGGTTGCATGTTCACTTAATAGTCACAATGGTCAGAGCAGTCAGGCCGTGTCATGATCTCCATGAATTAAAAAAAATCCCCCAAAAAAACAACCCAAAAAGAAAAAAGGGGAGGGAAAAAAGATCACTTTAGGAAGGATCAGGAGCTCAAAGAATTTTGCAGAGTCTTTTCCCTTACTTACTCACACCAAACCATTCTTCTCACCAGCAGCACTGCACACCCAGGTAAAATTCCAGATACTTAAAGACAATGACGTTTCAAGACTTGATGCTTTCTTATAAGAGGTGCATCCTCAACATCTTTAACATTAATTCAATCTTGAATTCAAATTTCCAACAGCTAGAAATGTGTGCACACATACACAAATCCAGACACCCCACTCCTAATACCGTATTTTTAAAGGCAGGTTTGATTCCACCCAGCATTACATTGCTTAGAGATCAGTGACAAGCAAACAGCTTTACGGCTTTACAAAAGACAAAGCCTATGAAAGGTCAGTCTGGAAAAGACTCAGAGGAACTAGAAATACAGAATTAGAAGGAAAACACTTAAGCAGTTTGGATTATTGCAGTCATGCTACGCTGCTGCCGTTGCAGCCGAATGCAGCGTCTGCGTGGGCTGCACAGCTCAGCCCAGAGCACTGCAGCCACTCGGCCCCGCCATTATCACCATCTCACTGGCATTACCACAGGCAATCTGTGTGTGCAATGAGCTGTGCAAATCCAATCCCAGCATGGGCACACAGAAGAAAGTCTCTGCCTGTGTCCAGGAGCCCTTCAGTGTGAACTTGGGGCACAAAATCATTACAAATTGCTAACTATTTCTCCTGTCTGTATGACTTGCTGAGGTGGTAGTGACCCAAACCCAGACACCATCTTGTCTTTTCTGTGGTGGCATTATTTCTTCACTCCCAGCATTACTGAAACTGCTCAGGAGAAGACTCATAACAGTTTGAGATAGCTGTAGTACGAGTTAAAATCATTTACTTATTTTTTAAAAAGACTGTCGGATGCATTACATAAATCAGATCAAACTGGAAAGTGAGCTCAACTAAATGTATCCTTCAGGAACACTGTCTGCAGCCTGCCATATTCACAGCTCCAGAAGAAGGGCCACCCTTAGCCAGCAACAGCCCTGGGCAGGGGAAGGCTCAGCACAGGGGGGCAAACATGGAGTAGGTCCTGCAGGCTGCCTCCATGGGATTTAAAGGACAGCAGCTCTGGTGAGCTGCACAACACACACTTCTGCCTTTATTTCTGGTCACACTGGAGCATACCTTCTTCTGACTCAGGGGAAAGAGTGAATATTCTCCAAGGCTAATGTCAGCCAGAGGCTGCTGCCTCCCAGGAATTCCTGGGAGTCAGGCAGGGAGAGAGATTCCTGCTCTATCTTGCCCTCACAGTGCGTTCTCTGCTTCTGAGCTCACAGGGGGCCGTGGCTGAGCTGGACTCCTGAAAGCAGCCTTTGAAAAAATATACCCCATCTGCACAGCACAGGCTCCAGCACACATCCAGGAACAACCTTGAAGTTAATCATCATCTTTATGTAAAATAAACTAAACCCAAAAATCACATGGTTCCTTATTTTCATTCCAAAGGTGGTTTCAGCTTCCGGCAATTGGAGGTTACACTGCATGTATATACCAAAACTGCATATATGCACACTCTCACTCAAGACTGTGGTGGTACAAGCATAGAAGTCAGTGTTGGAAGATGATGGTGCCTCCTACCATCTCTCTTGGGAGGGAAAAGAAGTGAAGGAAGGTGGATCAGCTGGCACAGGGAGATATGAATTACACTTCCTACACCAGCTCTGAGGAACATGGCCCTGAGTAGGTGTTGAAAATTAATCTTCCCCTATTGAAATGTGAGACAACAGCATGGTTGCCTTAAGGTGAAACTGTTGAGAGTTTATGAAAAATACCACCAGAAGGTTTCCTTCTCAATTAAGCCAGAATTATTTTACATCCAAAAAAGATTCCCCCCCTTCTCCATTGCAGGTAAACAATAAAATTTTACCTTAAGGAGGGAAGAGAAGTTGCATTGCTTTCCCTCACACTCTTACCCTACTATGGAAGACTTCATGCTTTGGATTTAGCAATGAAAATGCCAGAGAACACAGGTGAGATGAAAGAGCTTTGAATGTTCAGCACACAAAAACAGCTTAACCTGTGAATTCTTTCCTAAGATGCAATCTGTGTAAGACATCAGCAAAATAGATGCCATGCAAAGAGATCTTCTTAAGAAAGGTACACCCCAAGGAATTCAAGCTCATGGGGCAGGGGTGTTAAAAGGAATGGTGACATTTAGTATTACTGTGAAGATATCTAGAAAGGTCACGTACCAAGAAGAGATACTATGCAGAATGCACAGTTTTTGTCCAAAGTCAAAGCAGAAGAGGCACCCAGCTAAGATCTATTCACCTATTTAGGAGAAGTGTGCTGGCATAGTTGCCAACCACAAGCAGCCAGAAGCCCAGTAAACACAGCTCCACCATTAGCACAATGCCTCAGTGTCCAAGCAATGGATTCATTTATTCGTAACTCAGAAAAATGGCATCACTTGCCAACTCACCATCTGAAAAGGCACAAGGAGCAGACAGGCAGGCAAGCAATCTTTCACTCTAGGTGTCTCTGTTCACTATTTGCCCTTTACATAAGTTCTCTACCTTTCACAGAATAAAAGTTGAAGCCATTAAGTATTTAGGAAGTTAAACTTGACAATGAAAATTCCACTGGTAATGACTGAAGTAGCAGTGATACTGTAAGGCACTTTCCTAACAAGAGCCCTGCACAGTATATTGAGCTTATCCAAGCAAGAAATTTAATTTATTTCAGAAAAAATAAACCTGGAGTCTAATTCTTAAAGCTAATTCCTACTGTTACCCCATCATTAGAGGCAAGCAAAGTAAACCTATAAAATAAGTTATGCTTCACGCCTATCAGAACTTACCAAAAGAGCATTAAGGGCTTATATGTACACTGGGGTCAAGCTTGCCAAGAGGACAGTTGCCCAATTCATGCACTCAAATGTGGATTTTTAACAGCTAAAATTACCTTAGTTCTCTACAAGACCCCTCTGAACACCTAAATAACCTACAACAAATACCCAAAGAAGGAGGCCAGTCTCTCTTCAGCTGTCACCTCTCAGCTCCTCCTTGGTGCTCCAGCAGCTACTCCTATGTCAGACTGAGTCAGTCGATAAGGACTAGTTAGGAGAGAGGGAAGGCAATAATAATGTGAGAAATGAGGCAGCAAATCCCCAAAGAAACTAATGTTCCCTTCACACCACCTGCCACACATTCACATGAAGCTTTTATTCTGATTGGAATAGCCTTTGCAAATGTCTTCTTAAATAGAGAAAGTAATTGCTCCCAATTGGAGATGAGCACACAGCAATGCATTTCAAACAAACCTCCCAAATTTCACAACCCCCAAATATCTACATTTTGTCTCCTTTCCTTCCTCCTTTACTTCTACCCTGCATTCTGCTCAACACCCATGACTGCTACCAAGTAAATTACCCAATGTACACACTGTGCCCCCAGAACAGCATGAAGTCAAGATCCAGCCCAAAGGTAGAGCAGCCCAAAGCACCCCACATTTGCCACTCCCTGTTGTGATGATGAACCAGAGCAAGTCAAGGCTCTCCCCTTTTAGGCCTGGCATGAGCTGTAACCAGGTTGTGAGTCATCAGCTCCAGCCAAGATAATCTTGTCTGAGCTCTGTGCTCACCCAGTGGCAGATGGGGTTTCCTAAACAGGCCAAAAAACTGATGTCTGCCACAAGCCAGGGAACACCAAAGGCAAAATCCTACTTCCTTCATGTTAATCAAGACTTTGCAGTGCTCATACACCTTCCATATCTCAGTTCCTGCAATCCTGGAGCAGCGTGCAGTCTGGCCATGGCTCGCTAGATAAAACTCCCACGCAAGTTGAAATGTTATCTCCACTTCACAGGTTGGAAACCAAGACAAATATTTAGTGACTTGGGTTGTGACTGTACAAATCAAAGCAAAGCAAAGAACTAAACTTTTACATCTCCAGGCCAAGGCTATTGCTTTTATCACTGGATCATCCTTTTTTATGACCATGCCCTGCTCAAAGAGCTCAAGCTGCTTCAAAGAGACAATAATCCCATATGAACTGTGTGCTCCAGTATCAGAAGACCAACAGAAAAGAGACAATGGTTTCAGTCATTACTGTCTTCGCCCCTTTCATTAAGTATCCTATCAAGTTTTACTGCACAAGATAATTATCAGGATTTTTATACTCTTCACATTCCTATTTATATTAAGTACCACTAAAAACCCATATTGATTTTTATTTTTAGATCCTTGAGAAACATGAGTGGTATTATCATTAAAAGGAAAAATCCATGTCAGGTTCTTCATTTTCCTGGTTTGCTGCCTTTCCAAGAACTTCTGTTTTAATGTGTGATTAAATCTCCCTGAAAATTTCTGTAATTAGTTTAATGAGACAGGTCACTGCACTGGCAGGTCACTACGCTGAACTGTTTACACTCCCTAAGATTTTTGGTGATATTCAAATATATGTAATATCAAGTAACACCTTGCTGTAGACTTCTTTTAAATAATGAAGAACCCAGTCTAAGTGTCCCAGACCTCCTCTCTCTGAAATCAACAGGACTTGCTCATCTCAATGGAAGCAGATTCTGAAGCCAAGAATGTACCAATTTCTAACTGGTTTACATGAAGAATGTATCTGCTCCAGAAGCCTGCCAGGAATCTTCAGCTGAGAAGTACTTACATACAATGCACAGAAAGTTGGCACAATTTATGCTTGTACAGGGAAGCATTTTATTATACATTCCATTAAAAATACACTAAGGCAACATTAAAATTAGGAGCCTATGGGACATAGAGAGTCAGGAAACACGATTCTGAAATAGGAGTAGATCTTTTCTCTTCAACAATCTGTCCAGACTCTTAAACAGCAACATTAATCATTTGAGTGCCCTTACACAACAACTCAGTTTTCAGTGATGTGGGCACTGCAACAGGCCACCCTGACATCTGCACTGCTCCACCAAAATCCACCAGAGACAGGCACTGTCTGTGACCCACATAACAGTCCAGAAAGCCTGGCTTGTTCAAAGCTTTCTCTAATTACTCTGAAACAAGAACACTTTCACAGGGTCTGGTACGAGCAGGACTGAGCCCACAGCAAGCACCCAGACACATAAATGTCTCTCTGTGAGGCTTCCTATGGGCTGGTATATGCACCTGCATCATGGGGATATGGAATCTGACCAGATTCCAGGTGCACAACCTGCCTTAGACACTACAAACTTCCAGTAATCCAGACCTGCACAGGTCTCAAAACCAGCTTCCCTGCTACCCCCTGTCTGCCTTTACCCCAGAGCCTCTACATTTGAAGACAGATGCCAAAGGCTCTCTGTGTAGCTACTGAACACAACCAACATTTTATTTTGAAAATCACAATTGTCAGACATGACAGGGACAAATGAAAATTAAAGGATGTTTCCATCCACATTCAGTGCTGCTGGATGTTTAGATAATCCACAAGCCTTTAACTTCTGCTGGAAAAACTGCATTGGTTGACATTTAAAAAAAAACCCTGTGATTGAATCATGAAATAACATGGAAAAACTTTATTTATTTATAAGTAATTTAATTTCTTTATTTATCACAGGCTGCCAATGTTAGGCTGCTGCTGACCTGTGCTAGAAAGGCCATTTTTTTTAGGCTGCAGAGTAGATTATTCTTCAGCCTTTTCAACTCGTGGCCTTTCTGTTGATGCTGCCAACAGACATCCCAATTAGAGCTCACAGCAACATAGCTTGTTTTCAAAAGGAACCGTGGGGGTCTGAAAGGGAGACTTATTTATTTATAGTTGTAAAACATGATTTGAAGAAATAGATTTGATTTTGTGCACGCATTTTGTGTTCACTTTGCTTCATATTTAAAGCAAGCAATGGATTCCTACGTCCCAATCTCACCACATGCAGCAGTAAGAAAGAAAAATAAGGCCACTGAAACCAGTGATGGTGTGCTGGCAGGGAGAGAGCCAAGTTCACTACTTGGTTAGAAGCTGAGGCCTTCTTCTTGTACTGGGCTAATTGCTTGGGATTCTTAATAATGAGTTCACAAAGTCGCTTAAAACCTTGGGTTTAAAGGCACTGGAGGGAGGAGGGAAGGAGTGAAGGGTGTGAAAAGCTGTTTTTCAAAGCTAAATTGATAAAACCACTCCCTGTGCAATTAAAACCCTGAATAGCTGACATTGGAAAGCAGCAACTGCATAATTTATCGGGTCGGTTTATAAAGGAAGAGAAGATATCCGAGGACAGGAAAGGAATTTCATGGACATTTCAACATCACATGAAAACTGTGGTGCACTTTATCATTTCAAGGTTTATTTTTGCACTCCCTTCCACTGGGAGGAAACAAGCAAAGGTCTATTAGGCTGCATTTTCCCTGCTTTCCCTCTTTATCAATGGAGGAAAAACCACAACGGCTCCAATACCCTACACTAAGGATATTGGCATTTTTTCTAACCTTAAGTCCTGCAATCAGCTTATAGAGTCTCTGAAGGAGCTCTATGAAGAGGACTCAGAAGAACAGATTTAACCTGAATTTAAGTTCACATACCAGGAAGAAACATTGCAGGAGAACATTTTAATTGTTTAATGCTGTAAAAAGCAAATGCACACTCACATTAACAGTACAGTCATAGCATTTTTTCTCCTGTTTGTTACCTCTGGCATCAGTACTGGACCACAATCTTTGGCTAATGGGGTCTGAGGGAGGGCAAAGCAGCCCCAAGCAAACATCTGGGGTGACTGACTACAGCCACCAGGCAGCATCAGAGACTCTTCAGACCTGTGCTTGCTGAAGGTACAAAGGGAGGCTATGGCTCACAGTGGCACCAGGACATTATTCTGCATGAGGCTGCAAGAACAGGTATCCTTTAAAACGTTAGCAGTGTCATTTGTGTTAACAAAACATAATGAAAAGTAACTCCTGTGCGTGAACAGCAGACACTTCCAGAAACCATTTCTGCGTTGACTTGAATTTCAATCCTGGACTTTAAACACCTTTCAGTGGCATTTGAATTGACTTATCAGTGAATTGGTTTGGTTTATTTTGTGACTGAGATGTGATTTGGAGAAAAATGCTGAGGAAAATGTAGAAAGGATAAATGTGTAGGGAGTTTATATTCCTTCAACAAAACAGTCAGAAAGACTGCAATCCTCACTAATTTGGCAAATATTTGGGACAGAATTATTTTAAAAACTGCATTGGACTCAGCAAACAGTTTGATGAGGAAAATGAAAACACAAACAGGGCTTTTTTTTCATGATCAAGTGACTCAGGAGCATTTTAAGACCCAGTGAGTACCCATGACACTAAAGCATTAAACAACGCTTGACTGGCAGCATAACCCATATTTAGAGACATTCAGAACCCAGCTGTCATCTTGGGCATCTAAATAAATCGATCAGCTGTAGGCACAGATATCAAGAAGCACATACAGACATGGAGTCTTTATTCTCATTGCTAGCAGAAGCTTATCCTAATCTGCAACGGTGCCTTTAGTTATGTTATAGTACAGAAATAACTTTGGTTGGTGCAATAAATCCTTTGTTATAGACTCAGAAATAGACCTGCTAACATAACTGCTATCTCCTGTTACCTAATACTATCAATCCAAGTAAAAACTCCAAATCCTTTGGGAGAAATTATGAAATTTCAGCAAAATGCTTAGGTAAGAAGCACAACACTACACACCCTTCACAGATGGCTGGGGAGGAGAATGCCTGCAGACCCTGACTGGCTGGGTCACCACTGTTTACCTATGCTAAATATTCAGATTTATTGAACATCCTCTTAAGGGCTTTACAAAGGAGTTTCAGAAGGTTAGAAATCCTGCTCTGTGTCCCCAGTGACCTGTGAAATGAAAGCAGGATGAACTCATCCTGCCCACCCACACTCACTCACGTTCTCAGAGCCAGCAGTAATGACCTGAAGCAGCACATCTTCTGTTTAATGGTTGTGATAAATTACTGCACAAAAGGTATGGTGTCTCTGATCCCAAGAGGTGCAAGCTGCATGCTGCAGACCTTCCTGATGTGTTTAAAAAACACTAGCTGCTCTCCTTGAACTTAGTTATGCTAGGCAGCATTTTAAATACTGCCATGCCTTTGACTGGGCTACTAAGTGCAACTGATTGTAAATAATTGCAGTGTGCTCCTCAGGGATGATCATTAGTAGCCACAGGCATGGAGACCCAACTGGCCACATCCATCACAGTGCCTAACGGTGCAGTTCACAGGTGTTTACCTGGGATGTGTTTGGTTCAGCTGTATATTCAGCACTGGGGGCAGGGGGCAGATAAAAAGCTGCCAATTCCTCACACATATTTTCATATTGCACTCTATTAATTGGCCATCTGAATATACAATTAAAGCAACACTGAAATTATTCTCTTCTAGTAAAACAGCTCCTCGTGTGATGGTTTGGGCTGGGACAGAGTTAATTTTCTTCACAATGAACTGGTATTGAGCCATGAGTTGGATTTGTGCTGGGAACAGTGATGATTACTCAGGGATGTTTTAGCTGTTGATGGGAAGTGCTTACAGAATCCAGACCTCTCCTGTTTCCCACTTATCCCTCCACAAGGAGGCTGGAGGTGCCCAAGAAGATGTCAGGGGACACAGCCAGGACAGCTGACCCCAAATGACCACAGGGATATCCCAGACCATATGGTGTGCTCAGCATATAGAACTGGGGAAAGAGGGAGAGAGGACATTTGGAGCAATGCAGTTTGTCTTCCCAAGTCAGCATTGTGTGTGATAAAGTTCTGCTTTCCTAGGAATGCTCAAGTACCTTCCAGTCAATGCAAAGTAGTGACACAAATTCCTTGTTTTGGTTTGCCTGTACGTGGCTTTTGCTCTTCTTATTAAACTACCTTTATCTCACAAACCCATGACTTTGCTTGGCTTTCAGATTCTCCCCCATCCCACAGAGCAGCTGTGTGGGGCTGAGCTGTGGCTGAGGCTAAACCACAACAGTGTGCCAGAAAAACTCCAAGTCACATGTATGCTGCATGGTGACACAGGACTTTAAGTACTTGCTAATTCCAGGCCAGTGCTGAAATCCTCTTGATTATTCTTAGTTACATAGAAGTATATCCTGTGTTATGAGCCAATTTTACAGATGTTTCAACTTTTTAAAATTTTATTATTTATACATAATTTTTAGGAAAAAAAACTTCCTCAGCCTGAGCTACCAAGGTTAAAACAAATAAGATGCTCACTGGTTTTACCACTTCTTTTACTGGAATAATTTATCTCCTAATATTCATAAGGTGACACCATTAGCACATTTAAGAAGTGCTAAGAGAAGAGCTTTTAATCATGGAGATAACTGTTTATTATAGTTGTCTGTCATTAATTAGTTTGCAAGCCTCATCCTCTCTGCTGAGGATGCCCAGGGAGGATTCTTACCAACACACATCTTTTACACATGTACAAACTGGATGCTGCAGGTAGGCAAACCATTACCACCTGAATGTAAATAAAATGCCCAAATAGTTGAGTTGCAATTAAAATGGAGTTGTTCTAGCAAGGGACACTCTTTATCTCAGTTTTGAGCAGCTGGAAAATGTTATCAGAAGATTGTGACAGCCCAATTAAGGCATTTGATTTACGTTTAAAACGGCATTTGCCAAAGTACTGCTGTACCTTAGTGCAGAATGCCCCTTAGTACAAAACACACCTGTCTGGAAGCACCCTTACTCTCAAAATAATTAATGCAATATTGTTACTCCTAAAACTGTGTTATCTGTGTTCCTGAAAATACTAAAAAAACACTAAAAACTGAATAGAATCATACAGATTTAAAACTAACCTGAACTTACTATAAAATTTGATGGCAGTTGTATGTATTCATCTATTTTTAATCTGGCTTCCTAAAGGAATAAGTTTTACACGGCCAACTGTTGATTTCTTCCCACTCTTCCTCCTCCTGAATACATGACCAGACTTCTTTGCCCATTTACAAACTCAAAAAAAGGCAAAGCTTTGAAGTACTGCTGAATGTCTGTGAACATGTTGAGAGAGAGGAGACACTTCTCCCATGCCATTGTGCAGAGAGAGGGAAAGGAGGGAAATTTAGGAGTTACATTTGTGCTTGGCAGCAGCTGCTCAGCAAGCACACAGCTGCTGAGGAGCAGCAGCCCATGCTGTCAGTAGCACACCGGGGTGCAGGGAAATCTGGGGAAGGAAGTATTTGGGTAACGAAGGATAACTCCTGAGCAAACCAGCCCTCATCAGTTCTGCTACTTGTGTTTGAGGCTTCAGACCAGGCACTCATCTCCGGTCCCACTTTCATTAGCACAAATAATCCAGGGAACACAGTGACAAAACAGCAGTCAGTGCCCTGCTTCAGTGGACCAAATTCTTAGACATTTCATCAGGCAGAGGAAATTCATTATGGTATGTTTTTCAAATGAGTCTTATGAGCAGACCTGCAAAAAAGGCATTTCAGAGCTAACTCCTGCTGGCTCAAAGGGAAGCAGGATTTCAGACTCTGTGCCAAGACCCTCAGCTGTGAGCACAGAGTCTGCCTCCAGAGTCCTAACCTTTAAATCTGTGCCCTTGAAAATGAATGTCTCACCCAAGTACTGCTGCCAGCACAGCAGCAAGAGACAGAAACTGTGTCACAGTAACAGATTCAAGCCTGAACTGTCCATCACAGACACAAACAATTGGAAGAACCAGATACGTAGCTGAAGCAAGTTACATCCACAGTGAACTAAGAGGTTAATGCAATCTTCTCTTCCACCCAACAGCATACAGGAGGGCAGTGTGGCTGCAAGAGCTTCCTGAAGGCAACCTACTGCATTTTATTTGTCAAGCTAAAACCTCAAGTTATGAAAAAGATCAGTTCAATGGATTCTCAGCAGAACAATAAGTAGTATCATCACCAACTCTGCATTAGTTATTAAAAGTCCTGGGGTCTTTCTAAACTTAGGCTTAGTTTTGGCGTATTTCAGCACAATACATAATGACAATCACCCCTTATATTGCCAGAGAAACTGTGGCAGAGGAGTGAAAATGCCCAAAATCACATAGCAGCAGCCATGGACAAGAAGCCAGGAGCTGAGGATTCTCAAGTTGAGTTAGTTGTTCAATCAACCAGAGTCCTGCTTTGGAAGCAAACAATACTGAGAAGAAGTTGAAAATGGGAAATCATGCTCTAAAGTGAGCAGTACCCAGACTATTTAAGCATCATTAGACTCCTCAGTTATGTTATGACTCAGCCTTCAAAAGTGCCTCTCTTCCAGAGGCACATCTCCATCCTAAACGTGAAGTCAGCAACTTCACAAACATTTCATGCCTTGTGTATTTAACAATCATCACAAACAAGAAAAGCCTGGACTTTTGAGTTCATGGTTCTGTGAAATGTCCACAGAAAAACATCACTGATTTCGTTAGCAAGCACTTGGCTCAGAGTACAGAAGAGAAAAGAAACTCACATGGTGCATGGAACATCACTAGCACAGACGAATGATCTTTTATAAACTTGTCGAAGTCCTCATCGGTCAGGTGATAAACTACATTTTCTTCATCTGCCCAGGGAGTCTCTGGAGCCTGTGGCTGAGGTGCCTGTGGGCTACAAGACAAACAGACACAGCTTAAAGGCAGCTCTCTGGTGCTGAGCAGTCATCTTGGCAAGTCAAACTGTAAGGAACCACTCTGTGCAGATGTTCACACATGTCTGACACACCAGCCCTACTGAACAGCTTCCATAACTGTACCCACCCAGAACTCACAGGCACTGAAACACAGATAAAACTGGAGGAGGAACAAAAAAATCTGCAAGAAGCTCCTGAGGACAGATCAGCAATGGAAGGGGATGGAGCAAGGAGATAACCAGACTGCTTGGTTATTACATTATAAAAATCAAATGCATTTCCTATTTCTCTTTTACCCTCCTCAGCAGGATGCTCCCTTTCTCACAGCATTCCCACTTTGTAGTTCACAGGAGTCATTGCAAATGAAAGAAAAAAGCAGTGAGCAGAAACAGCCAATTTAACCCGTCACCTTGGATACTGACAGCGTGATTAGGGCCGGCAGAGAAAGGAGGAGCAGTGTTGGGATCATGAGCCAGCTACACACACCATTTCCCCAGGAATCCATGGTTTTCCCCTGAACAGCTCTTGTGAGCCAGGGAAGCAACATTATGTTCTGACTCTGCAGTGGGCTTGTAGGCATAATTCAGCAAAGATACTCAGCTGCATGCTTCACCTAAAAGGCAAGGGATGTGTTCTACCAACTTCACCATGATTGCAACTGAGTTCAACTGTCTTTGACGGGTCAGAGCCAAAGAGACTGCTCAAAGACACAGTGGCAAGTCTGCAAACTGAACCTAAGCTCCTCTGGAGCCCATCATCCCAACAAACAATTGGTTTTGGCTTTTATTAATGTTCATTAAAAAGAGAATTAACTTGGCAGCTGTGAACTAAACTACGCTAATTGACATTTTATTTATTAAAGCAGTGTTCACAGAAAAGACACCCAAACATATGAACACCGGGAGCCAGACTTTGAAGCTATTTCTGTCAGTTGCAGTAATGAGTTCCAAATACCCCCCAAAATTCCCCAAATTCTTTGGCAAAGTACAGGTCTGGATGTGGCCCCATCTCTGCTGAAAGCAGATTTACTATTTTTGATTAAAACGTATTATTGTGTTAGCTGCCTGGAACAAGGAATGGCAAACAGATGATAACTCATTTATCCTGCCTTACTCATTTCTAGGCTGAAAGCCTAGTTTGATAAAAAAAAAAAAAAGCAGTAGAGATACACACATTCAGATAGCAAATTCTGTTGATGTAAGCAATGAGTGTGATCCAAGAATTAAGCAATCCATGCAGAACTGTGATGCACACCT